>NW_024543059.1:59387500-59987500 GCF_018167655.1 Microtus oregoni | reverse complement strand
ATCCACGTCTCCGTTATTATTTCTGTTATAAAGACTTGGTCCCAAACTCACTCTGTCTTTGTTGCTTCTATACCGAGGGAAAGGCTGTCTCCATGAAAATAAGCAAGTTCACAGTTTTATGTGACCTTGACACAAGTTAGAGTCTTTGGAGAGGAGGGGGCTTCAGTTGAGAGAATTCTTCATTAGGCTGTAGCACCTGTAGGACATAATTAGTGATTGTTGTGGGAGGGCTCAGTTCCTTGTGGGTGGGGCCACCCTGGGCTGGTGGTCCTGGGTGCTGCAGGAGAGCAGGGTGAACAAACATGATGAGCATGCCTGTGAGGTGCACTCTGCCATGGCCACTGCATCAACTCCTGCCTGCAGGTGCCTGCTTGGATTGAGTTCCTGCCTTGATTTTCTTCCGTGACAGACTACGAAGCAGAAGTGTAAGCTAAATAAACCCTTTCTGCCTCAACTCGCTCACTCAGTTTCATCATAGCAATAGTATCTCCAACTGATACAGGCTTACTTAGCCTATAACTAAGCTAAAAAGGGTCATTTAGTAAAGAATTAAATGTAGGGAAATGTCACAGAACATATATGACCAAGAAGACTCCCTGAGCTCCATGAGGAACTCAGCTGATGTCTGAGTGGATGGAAATGGTGCATTTGCTCAAGACTCTCAGGTTTCCCTGGTTTCTCATAGTGTGTCCACACTGTTCCTCAAACCCTAAATCCCAGCAGTTTCTACTTTAGCAATAAACAAGCATCTCAGTGACACTGTACATGAACTTCCTTCCAGACTCAAGGCCTATGCCTTCAAGTTCAGTTTGGGACCATTACTCTGAATCTTCTTCCAATGGTTTATTTTCTTTGGTCTCACAAGCCCACACTTGGTCTAATCATCTGGGTTTACAGAGGAAAAGTTCCCTTGAGAATAGCAGACAGGAAATAATAGCTCTTCTAGCAGAGTGTGAAGGCAGAGCTGAAATGGCTCGGCACTCCATCTTAGAACTTTGTTGCCATAGATCAGTCTCTAAGTTCTTTTCTTCACAGCCATTTTCCAGCTTATCTATTTTTTTTTGTAAGATACACCCCCAGCTTAGATATGGGTTTTTAATTAAAATATTTTACATTTGGTTTTTAAATTAAGTTTTATTTTATGTGTAGGGTGTTTTGCTTTCATGTATGACTGTGTGTGGCTGGTGCCCTTGGAGGCCAGACGAGGGTATTGGATCCTCTAAAACTGGAGTTGCAGCTACTATATGGGTTCTGGGATGTGAACCCAGATCTTCTATAAGAGCAGCAAGTGTTCATAATTCCTAAGCTATCTTTCCAGCCCCTTATTTTTAATTTTTACTTTATTTATTAGTGCGTATGTGTGTGCACATGCAATAACTTTAGGGAGTTGGTTCTATCCTTCCACTGCGGGTTCCAGGAATTGAGCTCCGGTTGCTAACTTTATTAGACAGACACTCTTACCCAAGGAGCCCCCACCCACTGTCCATCGTTCCAGCATTTAAACCATAGTTTAGGACTTAAATTTAATCCATTATTATGTCCTGTACTCACCCCTTTCTTCCAGGGCGAAATGAATGAAAACATGCTTGGTACTCTGAAGCATTTCAGATTCCTGCTAATGATGTCATTCCTTGAAGACACCTCTCCTATTTTCCTGTCCCATGTGCTTGAGAAAGAGGGACTTGTTTGTTACTTGGGTTCCGTTGTGGCTGCCTTTAAACTGCTCCATAGGAAATTACACAGAGACAGCTTTCCTCCTCCCAGTATTGGGACCACGAGGGTTGCTGCTTTCCCCTTTTCTTTCCTTCCTCAAGGGAGGTTGAGTATTTCCATCCCTCCATCATCAGAAGCCATGCCCTTCAGGTGTGTGTCTGCAGCAGACTGGCCCCGTCCTTTTCATCTCCTGCTTCTACACTCTTATTTCTGTGTGATCTGACTCTATTCTAGCGTCCTAATTTGCTTGAATTTTTTTCCTTGGGATTTTCGAGACAGGGTTTCTCTGTAGCTTTTGGTTTCTGTCCTAGAACTAGCTCTTCTAGATCAGGCTGGCCTTGAACTCACAGAGATCTGCTTTCCTCTGCCTCCTGAGTGCTGGGATTAAAGGCGTGCGCCACCACCGCCCTGCATTTGTTTGTATTTTTGTGAGTGTGGGATGTATTGTTTTCTAGACTATCTGGAGTTATGTGTTGGGAGACGATTCAACCTAGTGTATATTTTTAGCTCCGGAGAATACCTCCATTTTAACCTTCCTTTCATGTCTCACTTATTCTTCTTTGTCTAATTGGGTTAAGTTTTGCCCCTCTCCAACTGTGAGTCATCATCTTGCACCTTTAAAATTTCCATTAACAGTCCCATTTCATGGAGATTATTTATACGCGGACTTTTCTGTGAGACCTAAATATTTTTCCCCTGACCCTTTATTATTCCCAAGTGTGCAGAAAGCATCCAAAATACCCATACCTTGTAATTGTTTTTGAAAAGAAGACAAGCAACTTTTTCATGATTTGTCACTGAATCACTGGGCTCTATGGACTGAAATCTCAAGAACATTATAATCCTGTAAGTATTCACTTCCTTTACTGTCTTCCGGAATCCCAGCTAAGAGAGCAGCTTCAGAGTCAAACAGTTCTGAAGGCCTCCATTACCTTGGCAGGAAAATGGGGATAATGGAAGTTATTGCTGAAAAGAATTCCCAAAAAGATTAAATAAGAGAACGAACGAGCGTTGACTGCACTACGCTGCTCAGTCAGTCAGGGCTGGGTGCAGTCACTGTGTGGGGACTTCTGCTCGATCCTCAGCCTTTGATCTTGGAACCCACATCTACCAGTTTATTAAGCAGTTAGATCCTTTGATTTTATTATTATCCTTTTGCATCACATGCATTTCATGGCAAGAACTCCAGAAAAAGAAACACGGACACTAAGGTGACCACCCTTGATTTTTGCTTCTTCATTTACATGCATTTCCTTCAAATTCATGGACTTAGACTCACACTGTTTTCATCCTATCTCTTCACTTATTCCTTCCTAAAAACCATTCATAAAACTTCTTTGTGTCTTTTTTTTTTTTTTATTGGGTGGAGGTCAGATTCAAATCTCACCACCATTTTGCATCCTGTACTGTACTACAGAGGAAGTGAGGTGGAGCTCAGGGTCTTGCATGTGCTGTACAAAGGCTCCACTACTGAGCTACCTCCCAGACATTTTTAATTTTTTTGTCAGATAAGTTCTCACTAAGTTGCCCAGGCTAGCCTTGAATTCACTTTGTATTCAAGTCGGTCTTGAACTAGTGATCAACAGCTCTGTCTTGGTTTCCTGAAAAGCTGGGATTATAGGCTTGGCTTCCTCCAGTGATTTAATTGTTAGCCAGCTACAAGACAAGTTCTGTACTAGGGGGCTGAACATGCTTAGTTAGGTATGATTTCCTTCAAAAATGACATGGAGAATTAAAGTGAGCAGTTCAAGAATATATTAGTCGTAAATAGCACCTGCAAAGATGGCAAGACAAAACTATAAACCAGTGGGGAGGAGAGAGAGGGGAGGAGAGAGAGAGAGAGAGAGAGAGCGCACGCACACTTTTTATTTTCTTCAAACGGAACAGTCAGGAGAGCTTTGTGGAAGAGATCAAATTTAATCTACAAGATCGGCCACTGAAGATGACCAAACTGCAAGAATATTCTCATTCATTCCATCCATTATTGTTATTTGTATATCTTGATTTGGGTTTCTAATTCCTAAATACAAAGGAGACAAATTTCTACTGATTAAACAGATTGGGAAATGGGGACCCACCGTGTTTTGTTGGATGCTATGCTGTGCACGCTCAGAAACCTTTAACATATGGAGAATGGATCCAAGGCAGGAAGTTCCGTTTCCAGTATTTTCGAGGGCACTGCACATGTCCTTTCCCCAAGCTTAGCCACATTTTTCATAATGAATCACCGCTCCATAAAATGACTGATAAATGTGCCAACTCATGGTACAGATGAATCCCCCACCTCTAAAGGCTTGGTGTGGGTCCCGATTTAGATCTCCAATACAGGTCCAGTGATTGTTGAAGTTGCGGGAAACGCACCATTTGGAATGGTCATGGTAAGAACTGAAAGAATATTTGCGATCTAGTCTAATGTAGTTGATATTGTAGACGTGGTAACGAAGGGAACAGTTGGAAGGAAGCTCATGATTCCTCCGCTGCCAGGTTTGTGCTAGTAAAGGTGTCTTCAAGCTTTGAGCCATCCAGCCTGTAAAGATGTCTAGGGGCCAGGAGGAGAGAAACAGTGAATGAGATCGGCCAGGTCATCCCTGAAAAGTCCCTGGGGAGTAGGAGACCCCACTGCTCTGTGCATTTGACAATTGCAACAGCATGACTGCATTGCAACATAGTGGGAGGGAAAATAGTTTCTAAATCCTAAAACAATGTTCAAACGTCATAGTGCAAAGATGCTGGAGTCTGCAAACACCTTCTCTCCCACACAAAGAAAGTAATATATGTTTTAACCATGAAAAAACTTCTGGATATAATAAGGCTGGAGAATTAGAGGCAATTTCAAGGATTTTTATAAGTCATACTATTATGACTGAATTTTTTTGAAATCAGTGGGAGGAGTTTTAGAAAAGTGTTAGTTTAGAACAAAGAGAAACTAATGCATGGTCATAAATGTTAACTGAGAGATACCGTCCAGGATGAACTTGAAAGGGTGGATTTCAGAGGATGTAGGAAATATAAGATTTTCACTACTGTGGCAAAAACACTGGTGTGGACTATGGTAGCAGGAGAGTTGGAGAAGATCTGAAGAAACTGAAAGCTCTTAAGGACCTGATACCGGATGGATTTGGTGGTTTGTTGGAAGAATGGGAAAGAGGGAATGTGTAATGTCTTGGAGACGGTGTGGAACATGAAGGGTATGTGGGCGAAGATGGCGAGACCAGTCTGGCACGTTGCATTTGGTGAAGCAGCCCATTCACTGTTGAGTGCATCCATTACAATAGATGTCTGGGCAGAAATCCCAGCCTTGGAAATTATCCAAGGGCTTTATGAAATTATGTCACACAGCACATAGAGCAATATAGGAAAGGGGAGAAAACCATATAGTAATCTCTTCTCCTGAGGAGGCAGCTCTGGCACAAGGGACTTTAATACATCAGAAGGAAGACCAGGGGGCTATGCTTCCAGAATCAGTGAAGGAAAACATCCAAGGAAGGGAAGGTTTTTATCAGCACCGTGGCCGGCAACGGCTTTTGCTGTCGCATTAATTTCTGTTTCTCTAGTGTCTGACATAGGCTGTAGGTCAATTCCCTATAAAGTATAAAAGAAGGAAAAAAAAGCAAAAAGCACGGCAGACCACAAGGCTATGTAAGACAAGCATTCACAGCTGGGAGACATTGCTTACAGACAAAAGAAAGACTCAAAGTGAAGAGAATCAAGCTGCTGCAGTCTCTGAGGTTGTTTCAAAAGAAATTTGGGTGGAGAAGGGGAAACCAGAAAGATGGACAGTTTAAACTTGAGGAATAGCTTTTAAATAGGCCTGTGTGCTACAAAGAAAGAGTCTATGAGAGTGTGAGGTTTGGAAGAACAGATTCAGTAGAAAAAACCACTGAAGAGTTTCGAGGCTAGAGTGGGTTATAGAGAGGGCATGGTGGTTGCTGGAATGTGTATAAACCCAAGTACGAAAACATGAGGATAGTTAAGAGCGAGGGGGTACAGAACTTAAATGATTGCTCCTTTAGGGTCTTCATTCTCACCATGGGAGAGAGGAAAGGGTTGGATAAAGGGCATGAAAACAAGGAGGACTCAGAGCTACTGCCTAGCAGACTCCGGAAATAGCTGTGACTCTATGCCCAGCAGAGACTGAAACTGAGTCTCTGGAACCCCAGCTGTGTGTGTCTAAGGTGCTCCTGTGTTTGAGCCAGCAACTGCAGCCATTCACAGGGAACAAGGAAATGCAGGAGCTGATGCCTGAAGTCTCTCTTCCCCTTTGGCCTCCTAGCTTCCCTTCTTTCCCACCTCTCTGTCTCGAATATTCAGAGCATTTTCTCTAAGCAACCACCTGATTCCTACTAACAAGGCGACAGCCTTTCATACCATCAGTATAAAGAGAGGATTTCGCAAAATGGAAGAACACCAGTCCCTGGGCTGATTGCAGAGTGGCGAGCCTCCGGCCAGGGATGTTTAAGGAGCCGGACTTGGCACACATATGAGTCATATGGACGATTTCTTGATGGAAGATGTTTGGGATGGAGCAGCTGTAGATGTTTGGTTGGGAGACAAAGAGCTGAAAATCTAAATCGAGAGACAATAAAGAAAGGCTGAGAATTTAAGCACTAATAGAAATACTGATATTATGGATTTTTGTGTGGATTGAAATACAGAAACAAAATATTCCCCAAGCATATATTCCTCCCACCCTTTTAGAGCAACAGCCTTCAAATGCCTTGTGGTTAAAGTAATTGAAGCATATTGAACATTTCCTACTCTCCATATTTTTTATGGCTTTATGTCATTTTTAGTCTTTTGGAGGGGCGGGGTATATAATGTTTATATGTATGCATATATGCACCTATGATGTGTGCACATATACGCATGTGCCTGCCATGTCACAGGAATGGCAGTCAGAGGACAGCCTCGGGTGTCAGTTCTTCCTTTCTGCCTTATTTAAGGCTTGGTCTCCCTGCATTTTGGCATGGCATACCCAAGGCTAGTTGGCCCATGAGCTTCTGGAGATTTTCCTGTCTCTGCTTCCTTCTTGTGGTAGGGGTGTTGGGGTTATAGTGCATTGCTGTTAGATTATGTGAATTCTGGGGATTTAAATTCAGGGCCTGGCAATCAGTTTATCCAAACCCTCTCCCCAGGCTGTTTTATGTCATCCTCATCTAATCATTAGGTAAATTCTAATTTACCTAATAATTATCTAACTCATGTAATTATTAGGTAAATTCTGTTGCTACCACCATTCTCATTTTTGAGATGAATTAACTGAGACTCTGCCACATACCTGGGATTATAAAGCTTGCAGATGCAGAGCTGAAATTCATTCCTACATAACCCTGCCTTGTTGTCCACCTGCTTTCTTTCCTATGTGTGCTATATGAAGGTAAAGAACTCCCAGTGCCGAACATTCAGCTTGAAGAATAATCAACTCCTTGTACACCTCATCCCTGTAGAGCTCTACACTCTGCCATATGACGATCAGATCAGAGCCCTGATGGCTGGGCTCGATTGGCAGCTCCACTACCTCTGGAACTGCCCAGAAGCCAAGGGACTGTGTCCACCTGTGAGGGATTTTTCTTAATTAAGTCATTTGAAGTGGGAACACCCAACCTTTAACTTGGATCTTTTGAGGCGGGAAGATCTACTTTTAATCTGGGCCACACCTTCTGGTGGCAAACTATCTAAAGGGCATGAAAGAAAGAAGCTTCTGCTCTTTGCCTGCTTGCATTAACTCTCAATATCCAGTTTAGTCTTTCGCTGAAATTATAGGTTAGTTCTTTGGAGTTCAGGCATGTAATGAAGACTACCTGAGACATTCAGCCTTATGGTCTGAACAACAACTGGATTCTTTTTATTTTATTGATTTTTACTGAGCTCTACGTTTTTCTATGCTTCCCTCCCTTCCTCTCCCCTCCCCGCTTCAACCCTCTCCCAAGGTTCCCATGCTCTCAATTTACTCAGGAGATCTTGTCTTTTTCTACTTCCCATGTAGATTAGATCTATGTAAGTCTCTTTTAGTGTCCTCATGGTTGTCTAAGTTCTCTGGGATTGTGATTTGTAGGCTGGTCATCTTGAATTTTGCAGAAAAATGGATGGAGCTAGAAAACATCATTTTGAGTGAGGTAACCCAGACACAGAAAGACAATTATCACATGTACTCACTCATAAGTGTTTTTTAAACATAAAGCAAAGAAAACCAACCTACAACTACTGGATTCTTAGCCTTCCCATTGGTAAGCAGCCAATGTCGGATTAGCTATAAATCACTGTACTAAATATCACGTAGATATGTATTCATTGTACTAAATATCATATAGATATGTATTTACTGTACTAAATATCAAGTAGATACGTATTCATTCTGTCACTTTTGTCCCTCAAGAATCTAGCCTAGAGTCTAGACCAGTGGCTCTCCACCCTTGGAGAGCAACCCTTTGGGATCAAATGGCCCTTTCACAGGGTTGCATATCAGATATCATGTATCTCATATTTTGACATTATGATTCATAACAGTAGCAAAACTACAGTTAAGAGGTAGCAACTAAAACAATTTTATGGTTGAGGTCACCACGACCTGAGGAACTGTGTTAGAGAGTTGTCGCATTAAGAAGTCTAAGACATTGGTCTATACTAATACAGAGCTCAAGAGAAACTGGGTGAGAAACATTTCTAAGCTTCCCGTACCTGAAGCTCAAACACACTACGTCTTCTCTAACCTCCACACCGTCGTTTGCCAAATAAAAGTATTTTGGGCTATTTGAGCATGAGATCTTAGAAGACGTTTATCTATGGCTGAGGTGTGATCTTGGGAATATGAAGGCAATATTTGTTCTGAAGAAATTTTTAAAAAACTGACATTGAGTCTATATCTAAAAACAGGGGTTTGTCTCTTATGCAACACAACACACACACACATGCACGCACGCACGCATGCAATCTAGTTCCTCATGTAAAGTACAGAGATCTCTAATCAGTAATTTCCTGTTTCTGTGTATTTATGATAGCACTGAGGCCTCTGAAGGCATCCAACGGAAGGTCAATACCTAAGTTTGTCACTGTCCCCAGTACTTGTGCAACATCGGTCGGCCTCACCCTTTTTTTTTTTTTTTTTTTTTTTTTTTGTTACTTACCTGGCTCCCAAATTAATTTGAAATTCTTTCCCTGGTAGAGTTCAACAATGTCACTTACAGACCAGGAACTGAGGCTAGGTAAGGGATCCTGCTCAAGGTTTCACCCAGCAGAGGCAGTAGGAGAATCTAGGCACCAGACGGACTACGAACAGATTAATAGAAGAAGCGGCACCCTTGTTTATATGGCTCCTGCTTCCTTCGTCAACACATTGACCCTTTACATAAGCTCCAGGGTTACCTATTTTTTTATACTGGCTGTATTCGAAAGTTATGCAGATGCCACTTTGTCCATAAAGTCTCCCTGAGGATGGATAATCATAGCCATCTTCCGGAAGTGGAGGAAACCTGGGAACAGAATGAATCAGCCAGATGCCCTGGATTCTGTTCCATACAAGTAGACCTACCAAAAACAAAAGACACATTTGATTTGGAGAAGTTAGAAAGAAGACCTCCTCTCAAAATACATTTCAAAACTGTGGTACTGAAGCCTACCTAAGGGTTTCTTAGGCTCTTGAGAATGATCTTACTCCTATTTCAAGGACTTCAATAACAAGCCAGGCACACATCATGGTGTCCCCTTATTGAAAAGGGGAGCCAGGGAGGACACTTTGTGAAGAGGGGAGCTCTTGTTAAGCATACATAGTACCTGACAAGCTCCCGCTGGAGTCTTCACCTGTGAGCAGCTAAAAGCCAGTTAAAAGAAGTTATAGCAAACAGAGGGGGGTGCTGGTAGCACTGGGTTTTAAAAGACAGCTGCTCATTTGCTGGAGAAGGGTCACCCAATTTCTACAGACCTTATTTAAAAGAGACAAAGCAAAACCAGGTAGGCATGCAAAAGCATCCTTGTTTAGCATGTTTAGGTAGGCATGCAAAAGCATCCTTGTTGAGCATGATTTTCAAAAGTCTCAAGAGCCCTACTAAGATGAAAGCCACAAAGGCAGCCTGTGACATGGCAGAAAGGCCCTTATCCAAAACACTTTCCATGTTTATAAACATATGATGGGCTATCCAAAGCTTCCAGGCCCACAGGAACACGCCAGCAAGTCCATTCAAATGCCTGTTGACTTGCTTTCTATACCTAGAGAAAGTATACCACAGTGGAAGCTGTCAGAGGTGACTACCTTGCTATCACAGCCTCCTGGGTATGAGTGGAGCTCTAGATCAAACAAAACCCCAACTACACATTAAACTCCCCAAATCCTTGCTGCAAATAGCAGGTCAGAAAAGGAAGGGTCAGAGGCCCCTTGGGGTGAGGATGGAAAATATAGCATGTTCTAAACACCACTGTGTTCTGTGCTAACAAAGCTATCATGAGGGCAGCAATGTCACCAAAGCTTTCAATTCCACAGCGTTTGATGGGCATCACAAATGATTTGTGTTCAGGGATGGATAAGGAGCAGACAGAGTCTCACACTGTAGCTCAGGCTAGCTCCAGTGTCCCTGCCTCAGCCTCTTCAGTATTTTTGACTATGCCTGGATATACACTATATTCTTAGTCAGATATTGAAAATTGGCTGCCCTAAGACCAAATACACTTTGATGATATATTAGGTTTGCTGCATATTGTTTAGTCTGAATTTATTCCCTGCCAATCATTAAAATTTAAAATTCCTCCTAAAACACTAATTTTTAGCATCTCTGAAAAATTGCATCCATATAATTCAGGGTAATAGGTGTCCTTGCTAGACATTATAAGTACTTTCCAGTTTCCTGATAGCTCAGTCCCACGTCACCTGCTGACCTTATGTATCTTTCTTTGAAGATATTAGGGTTTGGAACATTCTGGAGAATACTTATTACCATAGAAGTTATTTGTGATATATGAAGTTGAACTGAGTTGGAAAAATAATATTTATAATATTTTATAATCTACTGAGTATTAGGATTACTTGTTTTTGTTTATCTACATTTAAATTTTTCTCTAACACATACATACACTTATGGATGGTCTGTGAATGAAAAATAACAAAGGTTACTATATTGAGAATTCCTTGATCAAGAAACAATATGTAGCAAAGCACTATGTTACTAGCAAGAAAAACTTTAAGGATATGTTTTTAAGTGTTTATTTTAAATGGAGTTGCACATTTAGTAGAATGAATTTTATTCAAAGCAAATATAGCTGGGTAAACTTCCATAAGCCTGGCATAAGCCTATAATCCTAGCAACATGGGAATTCCAGACAAGAAGATCAGAAGTTCAAGGCTAGCTTGAGCAATTTGGGCAGATTTTATACAATGGTCTGGGGGTATAACTCAGTGGTAAATTGATTGGCCTGCAAAAATGAAACAAATGAAAATCAACAAAACCTAACTAAAAAGTGTGTACATATACTTCTCTCTCTCATACACCCCCCACCCCCCCATTATATCCTTGCTGGTGTGTGTCCATGTATATATACATATGTATATATAAACGCACACATATATATATATACACACACATGCATGTGAACATATGTATATATGACTTATGTATGCACATATGTATTTGAATGACCAGTACTTGGCGTGATTACTTTAAAGCACATTTTTTTAAATGGTAAGAAATAAACTGGGATTTCTGAAAAGGGCTTTGGAATGTCAAGTCATCTAATTATTTTGTAAAGCGCTATAAAGAAATCATACCTCAGTAAGTCGGGATGAATCATAAAAACAAAAGCTGTCTTTTTAATGTGGAATATGAGGAAATTAAAGAGGAAAGGCTTAAGAAAATGTTGATTCCCAATAGGAAAGGCAAGGCAAGAACCCCTGACTTACCTTTGGTATGTCCATACTTTCTGCTGTAATTCATAGACTTAGGGACACCGTCATTGTAGATTAGATAGGCTGTGTTATTGCTCTGTGGGAATACATGAGGGTTATAATGGCATAAGTCCTCTATTTTCAATTACTCTCACCATTTCTATCAGCCTCCCAGGCTGCAGCAGTGAGCTTTCATTAGGACACATGAGAAATTATCCACAGGAACATGAAGTCTGTGACATGCGAGATGGAGGAGAGAAGCCCGTTTTCACTCATACAGATTTTATGTGTATATGTGTACATGCATATTTGTGTGCAGTGTGTGTGTGTGTGTGTGTGTGTGTGTGTGTGTATGTGTGAGCTAGACAACACCTTGGGTATTATTCCTGGCCTAGAACTAGCCTAGCTCAGTAGAGTGGTTGACTGGCCAGCAAACCTCAGGGAGCCACCTGACTTCTCTTCCTCAGCTCCCAATTACAGGCATGTGCCACTGCCTGGCTCTTCTAGCCTCATGTGACAGGAGCCCTATGTGGTCTGTGTGTGAGGATGACACTTCCATTTCCCTTGGTTGTTTTGGAAGCAGGGATTTGATTAAGCAAGCAGTGCATGATCAAAGGGTGCAGAATTGTTTGTTCAGGAAGTAAAGCTGGGACAACCAGCCAAAGGTTACACCTGGGGTTTTTCCCACTGATGTTATAGGTGCAGAGTGGAGCGTGTCGCTGGGATCTCATTGCCTCTGCCTGGGTCGTGCCTCACTGCCTTCATGTAGCTTTGTATTTAATTAGGACTCCTCATTTCTCTCTCCCCTTCCTCTCTCATGTGAGCGTCATTTTCTCCCAAACCATTTCTTAGGGCCACATTGACACTTAGAAAAGGTGGTGAAATTCAATGTGTGATACTGGATTTCTTCTTCATTTTACATGATAGCCTGTTTATTCAAAACTGGGTTGCTGTTGAGATGAAATTATTTTGAAAAGCACTCGCCACAGGGCTTGGAGTTGTTTTAACTGTACAGTTTTGCTTCGAGGTTGCTTTTAATAGCAGACGAATAAAACAAGCACCCCACCACCACCACACACACAGTGATGTCTCCTAAGAGAATGTTCAGGTAGACTCAGGTAGACTGGGGTGGCAGTACTAGAAGCTAAAACAGTCTTGTTGTTGTGAGTGTTAAAGTATTTAACAGGTGAAAAGCCAAGAACCTACCACACTGTAGACACAGTCATTTTAAACATGCTCATAAAGTGTTTTCAGGGAATGCATTCATGGAGGGGACCTAGCATAGGATAGAGAGATTGATTTAATTTAATTTTATTTTTATTTGTTTATTGTTTTTTTGTTTGTTTGTTTTTAAAGACAGGGTTTCTCTGTAACTTTGGAGCCTGTCCTAGAACTAGCTCTTGTAGACCAGGCTGGCCTCTAACTCACAGAGATCTGCCTGCCCCTGCCTCCCAAGTGCTGGGATTAAAGGTGTGTACCACCACTGCTCAGTGAAGTCATTTTAAACACACCCATAAACTATTGTCAGGGAATGTCTTTGTGGAGTAGAACTATGGGTGGGTTACTGCTTGGTATTACCTGCCTTCCATGTCTGGAAAGCACGGAATGGATGGATCCTGCAACACTGTGGAGCTGGCCACACTGATGCAGTAGACCTGCCTGCTAATCTAATCTGTCTTTAGTCAGTTCATTACCTTGAAGTCCAGGTTGTTGGCTTCATCTCCACTCAGATAAGTCAGGTCTAGGACCCTGAAGCTAAAGCCATAGGTGGCATCCTACTACTGTTTTGAAAATAATTAATTCAAAGGAAAACCCAGAAGAGTTTTTCCTTGGATCACTAGCACTCATCAACACCATGATTCAAACAGCCCAAACTCAAGGCCTGATGCTCACAGACCCCTGGCTGCTGGACAGGACTCATACCCCATCCGTAAGAGAGGACGTGCTGAGCGAGTTGGCTGAGATCTGACAGCCTGAAGACTTCGGGAAGCCATCATTTCACTTCTTGCCTAGTGATGCTATTATACTTGGTGCCACATTGTGAGAATTTTTGTTTGTTTGTTTTAATCAAAGGTAGTTAGCTTAGCAAGGATTTATATTTCCTGAACCTTCCTGGTTCCCTGGTTCCCTTTGCACTGATTAACTAATTGCATCAGGTTGTGAAGTTGAGTTCCCACCGATAGGATGAGACATGGTTGCTATCTCATCACAGATATAAGATGGATGCCACCTTGTCTAAGTATGCTGGCTAGCCCAGTTTGGGTCTCAGCACACCCTTTTCCTTAAAAGGATTGCCTTGCCAGGCTGCTTTTGCCTAGTCTGCATATTCCTTCATATGTTACTGAGATGATTCTTTGTTTTTAACAAAGCAAATTGACAACTTAGCATTGGTATAGAGTATGATGATGTATTTCTTAAAGCCTTAGTCAGGTTGATTCGGTTGTCCTGGCCTAGTTCTGAGTGAGTTTATCTCAAGTTTCTACAGTTAGGGGTTAGGGGGGTGTGTTCAATATATATATTTATATTTCAAAGATGATTTCAGATGACGATTTAGATTGTTTATATCCTTTCTATGATCTCCACAAATGATAGACTGTACCCTACCTTGGAGTTGTATGCTTCATATAGCGGCTCCAGGGTCCTTCCCAAAATACTTTTGTTGTTGTTGATCAGATGGTTGCTCTTCATCCATTTTCTTGTTAAGGAGTCTAGGTACAGGTACTCCAGCCCTGTCCTGTTCTTCTGAAACACTTTGGGCACCTTATAAAAAATAACCCTAACACAGCAAATAGTTCAGAGTTGTTAGCATTTGTCTGATTTCCTGCTGGCAGGCTGTGTTACCCAGATCAATAAACCATTCACTGTGTTTCATAGGAGGCCTCTGAGCAAAGGGACTACTCAAGGCTTCTGTCCATTTCTCTGTCCCTGTTTTTACCTTTTTCCCCAGGAAGGCAAGGTTGGGGTGGGTAGTAAGTTCTAAGTCTTAGAATCTAAGATATCAGCTGGCCTAGTTGCTGGGGCCCCTGGAATCAAAGCTCATATGTGTTGATAGTAAGTCTGTCTCTCTGGTGTCCACATAGCCCGATGGCCCCAGTGGTCACAGAGGAGAGAAGGCTAAGGTCTGGGTCTGCGATTCACTCTGCATTTCTTGGGGTCACTCTTGCCACAGTGCTTAGCTCCTGGTCTCTTGAGGGTTAGTCAGTTGACTATAAGCTCTAGTTGTGAGCTTTATCTTGGGTGGAGCCTTTCCTGCAGTTGGTCCTGAGCAACTTCCTACAGCTCAGTTTATCAGAATGTTCTAGATGGAAGATTTGCTCATTAAGGGTTTGAAGCAGGCCTCTTCCTGTGTCTGTGGTCATTCCGTTTGTTCTGTCCTTTGCATAGCTCACCGTGAGAACAAGTGGTTGGACCTATGTAATGTTCAGCCAGCCTTGGGTCACCCCAGAAAAGCCAGGCTTTCTCGAGTGCTCTAGTCCCATTGTGACCAAGGTCTATTCTTACTGAGCTGGCCTGTGTCCTGTAGGCATCCTCCTTATAGATGTCAATAGTAATCCAACGTTGTAGCCATCAAAACTGTCTCTAGACCTTGTCAAAAGTCCCCCAAGAGCAAATTTGCCATACTTTTAAAACTATTGTTCTAACCAAATGCATAATAACAACATGAGACCCTGTAATTAACCCCAAGAGACTCAGCGAGCCAAACACAATACATACACCATCATAATGCAACAGCCTGTCCAAGAGCACCACAACCCTCAAATGGTCCTCTGCAGACTTAGACTTCGGTTCCAGTGCTCTGCCTTCTTATCCACACACAGGTCCAAGTCCTCACATGTGGAAGGAGATACACTGACTTTGGGATGGGTCAGCAATTTCTCTGCTAAGCAGCTATGCCTGTCTTTTTGACATGTACTACTGAGAAATAAACCCATTCAGTTGTGGATAAAAAAATCTACCAATCACAATTTGGCATCCTTTCCCCTCCCCAGCAGAGCAACTGAAGATTGTTACCACACCATGGTCACCTAGGTGATAGTGGTACTTTTAGTCATTTTTCCTGGGTGACCATTTCTGTATGCAGTTTCTAGCCTAGAAGTCTAGGTTGAGTTAGATACCTAGACAAAAGAATGGCCAGAAGTGTCCAGCACCACATTTTGAAACCAGGTTCATAGTATTTTTCACCAAACCTATTCATCCTATGCTATTACAGAAAATCTACTCTCAAAAGCTACCCACCCCAGCTGCCTCCCCACCTTCCATCCTTACAGGCTATTCTCGTGCGTCTGTGTCCACTTCCACCTCTTTACCTGAGGTCTGTACATACTGTGGCCAAACCTATTCATCCTATGCTATTACAGAAAATCTACTCTCAAAAGCTACCCACCCCAGCTGCCTCCCCACCTTCCATCCTTACAGGCTATTCTCGTGCGTCTGTGTCCACTTCCACCTCTTTACCTGAGGTCTGTACATACTGTGGTCTCCTTTGCCTGTGATACTGTGGAAGTCTTTTTACTCTGTGGTTCTTGACTGATTCTAACCATCTGTATTTTGCCCTATTGCCACACATTGAATCACATCTCAATCTTGTTCCAAGTCCTTAAGTAGCTTCCTTTCAGTATCAGGTTCAAATCCCAAAGCACAGTCTGCAAAGCCTGGCCTCCACCTCCCACAGTAGTTTCACCAGCAGACCCCTCTGCACATCCTCCTCAGTGTCAAGCAGTGTGACACCAAACTTTCCTTGTCACCTCCTGATTCTGCACTAATCCTTTGTTCCTCCATTGGCCTGAGAGGCCATAGTGTCTCCATAGCATTTTTAAAACAACTTCTTAATTATTTTCAAAGCATAGCCCAATGTTAAAGAGGCTCCAAGAGGCCTTCTGGGCTGTGTGCTACCTAACGGCCACTCAGTCTCTTTCTGCCACGGCCCCCAAGAGCACTGACTGAGTCTCCAGAGAACTGTTTGGAGCTTTCTCAGGGGCAACTCACCCACTCAGCAACCAACGCTACCTGGGGATTGAGGGCACACATCAAGTCCTTTTCTTTCTGATTAATTAATTTATGTATCTATTTATTTATTTATTATTTAAAAGCATCAAAGATATTCTTGACTTATTTAAGAGGTGAATAAAGCTGAAAAAGTACTGTTCAGGTCCAGTATCCAAACAATTAGAAACTGAAACAGTAACATCTAGTATCCAATTAGAAACTGAAACAGTAACATCTAGTATCCAATTAGAAACTGAAACAGTAACATCTAGTATCCAATCAGAAACTGAAACAGTAACAGCTAGTATCCAATCAGAAACTGAAACAGTAACAGCTAGTATCCAATCAGAAACTGAAACAGTAACATCTAGTATCCAATCAGAAACTGAAACAGTAACATCTAGTATCCAATCAGAAACTGAAACAGTAACATCTAGTATCCTATTAGAAACTGAAACATTAACATCTAGTATCCAATTAGAAACTGAAACAATAACTTCCAGTATCCAATTAGAAACTAAAACAGTAATATCCAGTATCCAATTAGAATCAGAAACAGTAACGTTCAGCATCCAGACAATTAGAAGTATCTATTTAAAACAAGCTCTCATCTAAGCCAAGCTAGCCTAAAACTCACTTTGCTGCTGAGGATGGCCTTGAACTCCTAATGCTTCTGCTGGGATTACAGTGTGTCCCATCCTATCCAGTTTATGCGGTGCTGGGGACTGAGAGCTTCATGCATGCTAGGCAAGCATTCTGTCAGCTCAGCCATATCCTCAGCTCCAGCCTGTGGCTCTTTAAAGGGAGGAAGGCAGGCAGAAGTTTTCCTTAGGCTCACCACATACATGCCCCAACTTTCTATTTTCACACACCCATCATCCCATTGCATTTACCTACCAGTCCACAGGTTCACCATTTTCACTTCTGCAAGAGATTTCTGCCATGGCCGGGACCCCAGAGAGGGCAAAGAGGAGCAAAGCAAGAGCTGTTCTTAGAGGGTTTGCTGTCATTTTCTATCTTGACTCTGTCAAGTCTTTCTTAGGCCGTGCTGGCTCAGATGTGGGCTCTATTCTCTTTCGCGGTTCACTGTTCGGACATAAACAGAAGAGGCTGAGTCCCATGTCACCTGATGGTCCTGTCACAACATTCCAGTGTGACTCTGGGTGCCTTTGTGCTCGATTATTGACTAGTTTGCAAAGTCATAGAAAAGTCTGGAGGGAAAGGGGTATTTAAGCTGCTAACCTATGTAGTTAACTCCAGAGTGAATTAGAGTGTGAAGTGCATAGGAACAAGAATTCTTGACAAGTAGATGTTGAGTGAGGTATATTCGGTGTTTCTTTTCTCTTCTGATTGACTAGCCGTGAGCGTAAATGCGTGTGATTCATACATTAGAAATGACAAAACCTCATGCCTTGTTAATAATTAGGATCTGTCACCTACAATAATCCCTGCCTTAAGTAATTTCTGAAACAGTGCTCCGAAGGTCGCTTTAAATGAAGAGCAAATTCAATTGCATTTTAGCAAAACATATTGACATATCTTCCCCACACCCCTGGTTCTGGCCACTCAGCAAGGAGCTTGGCTTTAAAAAAGGCCATGGGTCTGCTGTGCAATCAGGGTCAATATTAACCGCCTACTCTTTGGGGATAAATAAAAACTACCAACCTCTCATCAACTCTTGCCATTCTTTCTCACTCCTGAAACTGAGGTTAGAGTTGAAGGCTGAAGGAAAATGGCCCATTACCATGACGACTATGAAAAGGTGAGCTGCCCCATCCTGAGAGAGGGGGAGAATAGACAGACATACAGACATCTGCAAGGAATGTCTTTGCCTACCCATGAATTCCTGTTTAGCTGTCATGCTAAGTGGCAGTTCACTTTATGCCTGGAAATCGTGGTGACTCTGCTTCATCCCTCTCCTTGATTATGGATTCAGACCAGAGTCATTTTGGAGAGCCAGCCCATACAATAACTTGATGGTCAGGTTGCTTCTATGGACTAGCCTAGCAGGTGTTCTTCAGTTTGTAGGGAAGGGAGGGCTTGTGGATCTATTTATCCCAAGGCAGAGGATTGAGGAGCACTATGGAGCCACTGACAGAACTCACATGATCCGGGGTACCAGTAAAAGGGAAGAATTCTGGGCCTTATCTTAGAATCAGAGTTCCTGAAGCTGGACCAGGAACCTGTGATGTGTGTATGGATGTGAGCTTCTGGGTGGCGGTTGAAAGTCCATGTTGGGTATTTGCCTCAATCATTCCATCTTAATTTTTAAAGGTAAGGTTTCTCAGTGGCCTGGTGTTATCTAATTTGGTGAGGCTGGTTAGCCAGCAAGCCCCAGGCATCCTTGACAGTGCTGAGATTGCAGATGTTTGCCACTGTGGCTAGCTTTTAAAAATGTGGGCTCCGGGGTATTGAACTCAGATCCTTATGCTGTGTGGCAAGCACTGATGGACTGAGCCACCTTCTCTAGGCTCCCAGAGCCTACAGTTTAAATAAGTTTATTGTTAGTGCAGGTGCATTATAAAATTTAAGCCCACTGCCCTGAGGCCTAGCAGATGTGACATCCAGAGACCAACAGCTTTCTAAAAGGGGGCAGTAAGAATCAACTAGACCAAGAAACAGTTTTCTCACCATTTCTGCATTTTGCTTTGTAGGTTATAATTGTGTGCAGAAAATGATTTCAATAGCTGCAAACAATAAACATATTCGCGGTGTGATGTTTATTTTAAAAGAAAAATTACTATAATTTAAATCTTTTATTTTATGAAACTTACGCAATTGAGCAATCAAGTATAGCATTTGTTGAATCACTTAGCTAACATGAGCAAATCATTTTCATTTATGTGACCTAAAGGCAGCTTTTCCGAATAGGCTAGAGAAGAGTTCCTGCTTTTTTTTTCTCCTTGTCATATACAGGGCAGGATGGTGGTGATATATGAGTGAGGGATCCTTAAGTTTTAGCCAAGCCTGTTCCTACCTTCCTGCGAGTAGGCCAAAGGACAGCTGTATTTGGGTGGCTTTTGATAAATCCAATTTCAGTTCAAGGTCTGGAAAGACGCTTTTAATAAACTTTCTTTGCTGGTGTGGCTGACTCTACCATGTGGTTGTCCTTCAGCAAACAACCGTCCTTATGCAAACGTTTCATGATTGAACGCTGTAACCAGCTTTGAGGGTTTCCGGGGATTCCAACATGGTCCCAATTCCTAGACTCCAATATATCTCCCCTCCCCCATTTGTTTCTTTTTACTAAAACCAATAAAGTGTTACTATGGAAAGAAACCTACATGTTGGGAGAATGAGGAAAATACAAACAGGACAGAAGGCTTTTCACGATACCGCTTGCTTTGGAAGGCACATTGTATAATAGCATGGAACCACCACAGTCTTTCACAGCCTGAGGATTTGTCAAAACAGTAGACATTGCTTCCTTTTCAACTTGACCAAGTGGAGTAAACATGGAGGAGCTCATTGCCTGGAAGTGGGCTGACTTTGCATTCATTCTCCCAAGAACGCTGAAAAGCTGTAGTCCCAATATTTTTGAAAAGTTGCCTTTTTCACCCCATCTTTCTCAGCCCTTCATGTTTCTCATCTTTCAGGAATTTCAGCTCCTGTGTGTCTGCATTAGCCCTTGGTGATTTGTAGACATGCTGTATTTTTATTTTTAATTGTGTGTATCTGTGTGTGCACATGGGTACAGCATCTTCAGAGGACAGAGGCTTTGATCTCCTTGTAGCTGGAGACGACAGGTGGCAATGGCCAACTAGACATGGGTGCCACTAAGTGAATTCAGCTCTTCTGCAAATGCTTCAAGAGCTCTTATCCATGGAGCCGTTTTCCAGTGCCAGCATTTGATTCTTTATTTGGCTCTTTTCCATTCTAGGTTTTCCACCTCTAGATCTTTTTAGAAAATTAATCTGTTACTTATTCTATCTTTCCAAAATAACCGATTATTTCTTGAACTGTGTTCAGCAGATTCTTACCTGATTGTTAATTGTTAGACTCTTTCATTTTTTCCATGTCTGTTGTAGTGTGTGTGTGTGTGTGTGTGTGTGTGCGTGCAGGTGGAGGAGATGTGATTGTAGTCCTCAGGCTTGTGTGAGAAGGACTTTGCCTGCTGAATCTCCTTTGGCTCCCTAGTTTTATTTCTTTCAAATGAAGTTTTTAATATTTATTTTATTTTCTCCATGCTCAACTGTCTATTTCTGTCAAAACATTAAGTATATCATCTTAAGCCTTGCATCTAATTCTACTCGTTCGTATGGGCAGGTTAGGCTTTGGGGCTGACTTTGCCGTTCATTGTTGACACCTTCCTACTGGTGTATACTTTTCCCTTTGGGTTGTACTTTACATTTCTTGCAAATTTGTCTGTGAAAAAAAAATGTAAGGTACAAGAATAAAGTTGGGGCTTTTCAGCCTCTGGCAGCTGCAGACTTGGTGGCAATACAGTCATCTGCCAGGGCTCCCGTGAGTCAAGCTGCTGGCTTTATTTATGTTTGGAGTATGAGTTACATCCCATGAGATGTGTCTGTTTAAGGATAGCTTTCTCTCTGAGCAGAGTTTCGAAGTCTGCTGACAGACTGAGAGGAGTCTAGAGCGTGGCAGACTGGAGGAAAGTCGATGCTTGCAGTGTGAGTAAAGGAAGAGGCTTTGAATTGTTGCTAAAAAGAGACAAGTCAAGAAAACACAGGCCAAGAAAAGCTCATGAAGGACATGGTTAAGGAGAGCACCCTCAGTGGCAGAGTGGATTTGTGGATCAGGCTGGTTCCAATTACCTCCATGCTGCGTTGGAATGCCAGTTTCTACCGGAAGCTTCCCCCACTCTGGCTTTGGCGTCCCCACAACAGGTCAGCAGAGCTCACTCTACAGCTTCCGTTAGCATGATTAACATACCTGCTTGCTTCTTTTTTGCGTCTTCCCCTATTCTAGAAGTTCCTGGATACAAGCGGGAAACTCCTAAATCTGGCCCACTGACTGTTTTTATAAAGGTTTACTGTCACACAGCTGTACCCATTGCTGTATGGGTTGTATGTAGTTTCGCTTATGCAATAACGACAGAACTGAGTCGCTGAACACCACCTAAAAAGCCCGGAGTATTGGCTTTTTGATTCTTCATAGGAGAATGCTCTTCCACAGCATTCCTACAAGGATGGAACACTGTCTGCCTTGTCCACCCTTGTGTTCCTAAGCATGTCACACGGTTTTCCACCTACACAAATCTAAGTCAGTATAGCTCTGGGAACACACAAAGTGGGTGGAAACGAACGGGCAAACTTGAAGTGTTGGGACGGAAAGGCAGCTCAGTGGCTAAAAGCACATACTGCTCTTACAGAGGACCTGGCTACAGTTCCCAGCATCTACATGGTGGCACACAACTCTCCGTAACTGCAGTTGGAGGGGATCCCATGACCTCTGTAACAGGAGTGCATGTGCTGAACATATATACACACAGGCAAAACATTCATATGCACAAAATAAACATAAATAAATCTGAAAAATACATTAAAAGAAACAATGAATTAAAGCTAATGAGAGAAACCAATAAAGTAGCAGGGAAAACTCCACCCTCAGAATCTCACTACCCATGTTTGCAAGTCTGGGAGGCAGCTGGAGGGAAGAGAACCCGGCTGCCCGCATCCCACATGGCTTCTGCATCTCAGCAGCTGTGTGGTTTTCACCTCACGAGTATCTGCTGTCTTTCTGGAAACTGGGACTCGCCTGTCCCCTCACAGAGGCCTCTCAGAGGCCAGAGGAACGGTGCCAGTGACTTCTGGTCCCTTCTCACTTTCTTTCTAGCACAGGCATTTCCTCTCTCTTCCATATAGACTAAAGCCAGCAGCTCCTGGGGACGATGGTGTTAAATGGCTGCTGGTAGGCTCGCATCATTGCTGCTTTCCCTGGTCCCAACTCAGGTGAAAGTCAACATTCGCCTCGAATGGCCAGTGCCTGGTGCTGAAGGCACAGCCCGCTGACTACTCCAGAGAGTGCTTGCTACCACTGAATTCTCCTCATGCGTCAATACACCCATGCCAACAGAATCCAGCTGAGTTCAGAGTCTCCCGGCAGTTAAAAGGAGGATGTGGGAAGGGACACATCTTGAGATTGGTGAGCTTTTGCCTAGGATGGTCCAGTCTCCATTCCCAGTCTGCCCCATGCCTCTTGGGCAGCTTTTGCACATCTAGGAGCCAGTTTATTTTACAGGACGGATTCCTGGCTGCCAGCTCACGGAGCTGTTGTGAGGCTGAGGAAAGATGTCGCCAGGTGCAGCGGGTGGAGAGTTAGATGATAAAATGCTATGCAGCTGTGAGCGTCTGGTAGCATGGCCAGTTCTCTCCCTGTCAGGATTAGTGTGTTCTTCCTCTCACTCATGAGTTCAACTCCAAAGAGGACTGCCAAGCAGACTAAGGGATTGTGATAAAGGGTTAAAAAAAACAAAAAACCTGTCCTTTGATGGCATATGGCTCTTACTTTGTCTCTCTATCCCCTGACGGTGTATATACTGAGAAGGTTACCTGATTGGCTCCAGAGGCTTCCTTATTCAATAATGGACTCCAATATGTATTCCTGGGGCTCTAGTGGAGAATTAGAGGGAACCACACGCACACGCTTCCTGCCATGTATCAGGCCCACAGCACATGGTTGTTGCAAGCCTCGTCCTGGTACTTTCAGTGTATAAGGTTCAACACATCTCCTTCCAGTCTGTATCAGATGTCGCTACCAATTCTGTATTGCGATGGTTCTCACCCCTATTCTAGAAGTTCCTGGACCCCTTCTTCCAGGTTTCCTCCCCCGAGGCATTTCTCTTGGTACTTTTCGTGCCGGGCAAAAGAATGAAAGTAACTGAGCACCCGCATTGGAGTTGCAGTGAGTCATGGGTCAGTTACCCTTCCTTTTCACCATGAATATGCAGTGAGACTGTATTCTCCTATTGAAACATCCACGAGGGTCAGCTCTGAACGGGCTGCACGCCTCCCTCATGATCGCTAAATCACTCTTCAGGGTCAAGCGGTACAGTCTTGTCATGCATTTAGTAGATCCCATGCAGCAGGACAAAACAAACATAAAGTAAACACACAGACACGTACATGCCCCGCCACCACCACACCGGCTGCTTCTAAGACCATCGCTTGGTATTATTGTTCTTATCATTTGTACGTATTGAGGCCCACGAAGGGGACACTAGCACAGTTCATATGAGTGCTTGTTTTTCTCATATTAAGCCAGCATTCCTTCCCCTCCTTGAAGATTTTATATTCGCGAATGCCCACGAAAACATTCAAGGAAGGAGAAACCTAGAGGATTTGAAGACTCTCCTTGGCAGATTTCAAGGAAATAGGCAGAGAGGAAAAGAGGGATAGAGTAGGAGGGGGAGTGGGAGGAGAAGGGGGGAAAGAGAGGAGAGATAGAGATTGGTTTTCTTATATAATTCTTATGTGCCACAGCATAACTGAATTATAGTATTTAGATGCAAAATAGCAAACATTTTCTTCTCTCTCTTGTGAAAGGTAGAGAGGGTCCTTATACTAATTCTGAGACTCAAGAGAAAGCTCTAGTTGATTTAAATTGATGAAAATCTCTCCTTGCTTTGCCTACCGTTCTCTCAGTAGCTTTCCTGTCATTAAATCTAATCCTATGAAGATGTAAACAGACATGCGTGCTACATCAACCTTTACTTTTGGATATTGTAAAGAGCTAAAATTCATAACAACAGTAGCAACAACCTCAATTAAAGTGTCTTCCCGTGGCAACAGAATAAAGAATTCCAGTGACTGAAGCGCAGCAGAGTAGAATAAAGCATAGAAGCCTGAAGAAAGCTGAAAGGAGCTGTGAAAATCGGGCTCTGAAAAGGAGAGAGAGAGAGAGAGAGAGAGAGAGAGAGAGAGAGAGAGGAGGGTTTTGTTGTTATAAATTTTGCTGGACTATTATAACTCCAGATAACATCCAATAAGAAGGTTCATGTGTGGTTCCACAAGGGTCTGTCTTACTTATTGTCTGAAAATGATTTGAACTCCTAAGTTCCATAAGGCAATCTCATTTTCCCATGTAAGAATTCTTATTTTTTGTGAAATTTATTTTTGTTTTGTGTATATGACTCTTTTGTTTGTTTGCATTTATGTGCACTGTGTGTGTGCCTGGCACTTGCAGAAGTCAGAAGAGGGCATCAGATCACCTGAAATTAGAGTTACAGATAGTTGTGAGCCACCATGTGGGTACTGAGACTCGCACCTGGGTCTCCTGAAAGAGTAGCCAGTGCTATAACTGCTCAGCCACGTCTCCAGCCCTGGCTACAAATTCCTCTGAGGAAAGCAGACTCACGTGGTAAGCTTACGCACTACCTTCTTCCTCCTCTGGAACTTGAGAAGAACTTGAAGCTGCCTTGTTAAGTTTCTTGGGAGTAAGTGAAAACAGATTTTCCCTTATTGAACTAAAAATGACCCAAATTTCCAAAATAGTCTGCAAAATGATGAATCTTGTTTCTTGGACAAGTCATTCATGGCAGTGTATAGGTCATTATTCAGTGCTGTGCCACACAGAGAGGTGGTTTATGCTAACCTTCAAGATGCTGGCCCTGGGAACACTAAGACATGTGCATATGTGAACGAGGAAGAACGAGGGTGCAATGAAGAAGCTCAGTGTTAGTGCTTGTGAGTTCACAGAGGAGAGCCCATGTTTTAGGGCAAGGACCGGTGTGGACAGAACAGAGATTTATAAAGACGGCATTCTAGGGAGAGAGGATTGGTACTGATTGGCATTTAAAACCACAGAGACTTGAAGTTAATTCTTAGCTGTGTAGCTAGAGAAATAAACCTGTTTTCACCTTGTTCCAAATCCAGAAAGTAGGGAGCATTCACTCGGTGTCTGGTACATGTTGGCACTTGTATGTCAATGTTGATATCAAAAGAAGGCACGGAGAAATATGTATAGCGGAGAATGCTCATACATGGGTAAAGGGAAATACACACCTCATTTAGATATGTGTCTATTCAATTAGGATTCACCCAAAGTTCAATTTATATTGGTGGGGTGTGGTTTTATCTGTAGATATAAACAGCTCAGATTGGTGGGTACCTATGTGACATGATTCTCATCATTGTCTTATCAAAAAAAAAAAAAGGAACAAGGGTGAAACAGATATCAGAACATTGCAGCTATTCCTCCTGGACACACTGGCTGCCTGATAATGGTGCTAACTGACATTCACTGAATACTACATGCTAGCTGTTCTGAGCAGCCACTTTCAACCTCACAATTACATGTAGCACGTGCTGCCATTATCCCATTTTATAGATGGAAAAGGGGAGGAATGAAAGAAACAGACAAATCCTTGCCCGCGTCCCTGTAGCTGGCAGTTGGCATAGGCCATCTGAATCTAAGGTTCATGCTTCTCTTCCTGTTTTCTCAGGAAGGGGACTATTTTTTGATGGCATCAGAACTGAGCCCACTCTTCCTGTATTGGAATCTTTTGTGTGTTTTCATTAACTATTCTGTGTCATCATGCAAGCAGCGGAGGTGGTTAGTAGCACTATCCATTCATTCATGACACATTTATCAAGTTCCTATTTAAGATCCAGGCAATGTGCTGAGTGCTGGAGTTGCCATGGTAACCAAGAGAGAACTTTCTCCTGCTTTCATAGTTTATGGCTTTGGAATGAATCATACAAAAAGAGGCACTTGCAATACAATTTGATAAAGATTCAGAGGCCATATCTAGGGTCTTAAGAATACATCAAAAGAGCCACCTACTCTGTGTTTGAAGGACTAAGACAGATTATCTGGAGGAAGTAACAGCAAAGACATGGAGGATGACAGGAAGAAATAAGGCAGGTGAAGAGGTTGGTGTAGTCAGGGAGTGAGAAGAAAGGGACGGTTTGAAAAAGAGGCGAGGTCGACAGGCAGAGGAAGCATCTGATCCACACTGAGTTCAGAACAGCAGAGGCAGAGCGTAAGCAGGGTTGAGAGCAGACATGACACTGGGGATAGTATTTGGTGGTACAGGCAGGAGTGTCTCAAGACCACTGCGTGTCTGCTAGACTCCCCGCGTCCTCACAAGCTAAGCTACTACGTCTTGGATATGCAAGGACAGAAGATGAGGCCAAGGACTAGGAGGTGTAGGAGGTATAGGAGGTCCCTAATAGAGATGATTAATCAGCTCAGAGATTTTGGTCCTGGGCAGCCACCATAGTGTTATCACAAGGGCTCAAGCAGCCATGTTCTTTCTTCCCCTAGATAGAATTCCTGAGACTCAAGACACTCTGGTGTCAAAAGTGCTCTCCTTCCCAAGTCAGTAGACTTAACCAACATCATCTCTGCTGCAGCTGCATCCAACTGCCTGCCATGGGCACTGTTTCCACTGGAAACAGAGCTGGAGTTGGCAGAGTCACCAGCACCCCCTGTAGGGTGCAGTGGTTATCCCTGTTGGTGCAGATGGAGACACAGCAGCTCAGTGACATTCAATCACTTGTCACAAGCCACCAAGCTACAAGTGGCAAGGTGGAGCTGGGGTCTGGACAGAGCCCAACGCTTCTGTAACAACACAACAGCTTCCTCTCTGCCACTACTGCAGTCTTTTGAAGAACCCTGAGCTCTTCACGTTTCTTACTGGCTTCCTCTTCTCCATGTGAATACTTGTTTAACATTCTCTCGTGCTTCTCGGGCTGAGCTTGACCTGCCTAACGAGCCTAGCATGATCTTGAACTCCCTATCCTGCTGCTTCCACTTCCCAAGTGCTACGACTGCAGATGCACTACCCTGCCCACTTACGGGGTGCTGAGGATGAAGCCGAGAGCAGTCTGTCAAACGAGCCACCTCCCCCAGCACCTTACGGACCCTTGTTTTGAAGATGTTTCCCCAAAGTTGGTTCATAGATTTTAGGGGTGCATCTCTAAGAGTCCCCCATCCTGGATGACACCCTGAACTTTTGTATATGTTAAGTGAACAAGAGCTTGCCCCATCTGGCTACATCTCCAAGATCTGAGATGGCCTCTCATTCTTCACGTCCATTAAGGAAGCGAGAACTATTTTTGATGTTCCCCGTTATTTCTAAACTCTTCTCAGAGGGACTGGTGACTCCTCATGCAGTGACTCCTGACAGTGCTTGGCATCCTAAATCAGAGCAACAGGAGGGGTTTCTTGCCTGTTTTTGTTCTTTACTTTTGTTCTTTTACCACATTCATATTCAGTATCTACACTCGCAGCTCTAAGGTTTTCTGATCCTTCACTCCCTGCTGCCTCTCCTCACAAACACCCAGCAGCAAGTTTGGTGCACGCCAGCCACAGAAAAGGATGCCTTCACTAGCTAAGCCTCAAACGCAGGCCTTCATGACTGCGTCGCCCGCCTTTGGTTGCACGTCTCTCCACCAGAGGCTGAGCTCTGCTTGCAGTCAGGTGGCCCTGGCTCTGTGTCCTGGAGGCATTCTGGGTGCTATTACTGATTACCCTGCTCCTTCCTGGCCGCAAACAGAAAAAGCAGTGCTCAAATTATTTCCATTATCACAGAGCATTTTCTCAGAAATATCGCTGTTTTTAAAAATGGATGGGGTGGGCATGGGATTATTTCCAGGTAACACAGCTATGGAATGCTCTAGAAAAAAGCTGGTTTCCATGGGGCCCACTACATAGTTTAGAGTCAACAGGTCTGAGAACGTGTACAAACTCTGCCTTTACGAACTCCAGGAAGGGGGCGAGACACTTCATTTTGGTCCACCGTCTGTAAGATATCAGTACCCAAAGCTGTTACAAGGAGAGGTTGCATTGCGGAGAAGTGGGGGGCTGAGACCTGGGAACTTCCATTATTACTGTTTTAAAAAATATTTTCAAGAGGGGCTTGGAGAGAGGCAGAGTGGTTAAGGGTACATACTGCTCTTGCAGAGGACTAGAGTTTAACCGCTAGCATCCACAGTAGGTGGTTCCTAACTGCCTGTAACTCTGGCTTCAGGGGATCGGACACATCTGGATTCCACGGGCACCTGCACAAACTCTCACACACGCACAGAGTCAAAACAAAGTAAATGCTTTAAATGCTTAAAATAGTTATCAAGAGAACCATGTGCCTGTCTGTCCTTGGGGTAACCAGGTATGTTCTGTTTCTCAGGAACCTCTTTCTCCCTACGAAACACCAGTCTGCCAAGGCTGAATGTGATTTCACTTTCACGAGTGTTTTGTCCGATAAAATGAAAAACTAAAGGGACATCTTTAACCTTATTAGCCTTCTTCAATCAGATAATTATATTTTTGTTACAGAATGACGAAGTGGAATTTGTCCGAACTGGCTATGGGAAGGATATGGTCAAAGTTCTCCATATTCACAGGGATGGAAAATACCACAGCATCAAAGAGGTGGCCACTTCGGTGCAGTTGACTCTGAGATCCAAAAAGGATTACCTACGTGGTGATAACTCTGACATCATCCCTACAGACACCATCAAGAACACAGTGCATGTCCTGGCGAAGCTCAAAGGGGTACAATCGTGCTTCAGCACTTGCTGCTGCTTGGTGCAAATTCAGTGCAAGCCCGCGCGGGGGTGGAACTTGCTTATTTTAAGCTCTCATTTCCTTTTAACCTATTTTTACATATATGCCAATTTTAAATTTTTCCTTTCTGCCCTAAACTTCTCAGGCTTACAGAAAAGCTTGTTTCATTTTATTCTTTTGATTTATCTCATTAGGTAGGAAGAAAGCTCCTGGGCAAATTAACCTCACATTGCAGCTATGGGCAAGCCAAGGCCGTGGGAGAATTTCAGACTAAATTTAGCATGTTTTTTTTTTTTTTTTTGTGCTTTTCTTTGAGTCCTATCACTTTTAGACTGTGTGTTTGCAGCAGAAATGGCATTGTGGCACAGTAAAAGAGAATATTGATCATAAGATCAATACTTAACAGCAGAATCTACTGTCCAAAAGTTTGTGCTTCCTGTTTTAGTTTCCCGATTGCTGCAACAAAATACCCCATGCTCCAGGGCGCAGGGGGAGAAGCTGAAGGACGAAGGGCTTATTTTAGCTCATATAATCCAGAGGTTCTCAACCTTCCTGATGCTGCCACCCTTTAATAAAGTTCCTTATGTCGTGTTGATCCCAGCCATGAAATTAATTTCTGTTGCCACCTTATAACTGTTATTCTGCTACTGTTATGAATTGTAAAGTAAATATCTATGGTTTTCAATGGTCTTAGGTGACCCCCAAAGGGTCTCGACCCACAGGTTGAGAACTGCTGGTAGCCCATCGCTGTAGGAAGTCTTGGTAACAGGTGTGTATGCAGTTAGGCATCCTCTGTGTGGTCAGGAAGCAGAGTGGGGAAACTGGCATTCAGTTTGCTTTTACCTTTTCATTTATTCTGGGATCCCAGGAGATGGGATGGGCATACCCACATTCCGGGTGGGTCTTCCCCTTATGGAAATGCTCACACAGACACACCTAAAGACTGACCTTCTTAGGGAACACTGGAGCCCATTTGCAAACCTCATGATAAGCTCCAGCATTACAAACAGATTGAGAGAAGATTCTGGATGTAAGTTGCTTTTTGTTTATCTTCCAGTGTCTCCTGGCATGCAAAGCAGGCTTCTTTTAAACACAGAACCGTTCTGGGGAGGTGGCTCATCTGCCAAAAGACTGGGTGATCTTCCAGAGAACACTGGCTCCACTTCTAGCACCCACATGGCTCACAACACCTGGAACGCCAGTTCCAGGGGCTCTAACACCCCCTTCCAGTCACTGTGGCACCAGCCATGAACATAGTGCACACACATGTATGCAGGCAAGACATATATAATAAAAATAACAAAAATATTTAAAAATAAAAAATGACAAGATGGAGTTTCCTAGGTGATCAGAATCTATGAGCACACCCAGGAATAGTGGAGGAAAAACAGGACCGGACTATTTCAATCTCCTGAGATTCTAATTCTGTGTTTCTCTCATTGGAAGAAACCACTGATCAGGAAAGAGCCCCCTGTGAGCATTTGGCAATTACTTTTGGCTGGGTTTGCCAGTGGATGCCTGTAATCCCAGCCCTTGGGAGAACCACCATGAGCTTGATCCTTGCCTGGGCTACAGAGAAGCCATACCTTAAACAAATAAAACAAAATATGCTGTAAGCCAGATATAGGGGTTTATAATCTCAGAATGAGGCATAGGCAGAAAGATCATGCGTTCAGGTCAAACCGAGCTATGTTGTCAGTGAGCGGCTACCTCAATATAAGCGAAACAATTAAATCAGTCCAGGTCTTTTAAATGGGACATTTTAAAATGGACATTACCAGTGTTTCTTTCTTTTGTTCCTTTGTACAGATAAAGAGCATAGAGGCCTTTGCTATGAACATCTGTGAACACTTCCTTTCTTCTTTTAACCATGTCACCCGAGCCCACGTCTACGTAGAAGAGGTCCCCTGGAAGCGTTTGGAAAAGGTTCCGTCACTTATGTTTCCAGTGTATTGAAAGAAATTGCTATGGTGGTTTGTGCTGGAGTGTGACTGGGAACCACTTTGTCCTCCCTTTCAGAATGGAGTCAAGCATGTCCACGCATTCATCCACACCCCCACGGGAACACACTTTTGCGAGGTGGAGCAGATGAGGAATGGTAAGGAGTCAGTTTCCGTGGTTTTATTGTGCAAGAGACATCAGGCATCTTTTGTTGATGGCTTTGCTTCTCTGGCCCATAACAGTTCTCTTTACTGACACAGAGGAAAATGGTAGAGAGTTTGTAAACTGTTTAAATCTGACACTAGACCGAACATTGGGCCTTTGGATTGTACTTTACAAGGTTATCTGCCTTTTGCTGAAAGGTAGTGAAGAAAGTGAGTCTTTCTGCTACAAAAGCTGGAGTTTGAGTGGCAGAAATTAAGCATGACCCAGTTTTGAAGTGAAACATGGGGGGGGGGAGTAAAGGCTGGAAATGACAGGGATGCAAATTTCCAATTTTTCTGACTAATATTTTTGGTACAGTATCATGAAATAGTGATAGTAACCAATATTTGAAATCACTAATGTTTCCCTGACATTTTATTTGCATAATAAATCCCTAATAGTATCATAATCTTCTTACAATGAGTCTCATTTAAAATTGCAATGACTATTACATAATTGTATTTAGCAAGAAATTTAAAATTTAAATGTAACTATGAAACATTCTTATAATATAGTCCTTATTAGTACCAATAATTAATCTGAGAGAATAAGGGTCCCAAAACTGGTATTCTATTGACTTGTTGAGGTTGTCAGAAGCAGAATTAGATAATCAATTCAGATTATTTAATCTCTTCAAAACATGAAAACTTTGAAGCATAGCACCAAAGATGGAAGAAACAGCTATCTCAATAGGAGACATAGTAGTCATTAAGGGTTCAGTGTTGACTTTGAACTTTCCTGTTTCTGTTATGAGAGTCCCCTCTGTATACTGTGAATATGTTTTATTACCATTGGTTAATAAAGAAGCTGATTTGGCCTATGGCAGGGCAGAATATAGCAATTCAGGAAATGTAAACAGAGATAGAGGAGGAAAGAAGGCGGAGTCAGAGTTGCCATGTAGCTGCCTATGAAGCAAGAGGTAACAAACCACGAGCCTTGTGGGAAAATACAAAATAATAGAAATGGGTTAATTTAAGATGTAGGAGTTAGTTAATAATAAGCCTGAGCTAATAGATCAAAGAGTATTTAATTAATATTAAGCCTCAGAATTGTTATTTTATAAGCGACTGCAGGAGCTACTGAGCAGGACCTGGTGGGTGGAGAGAAACTGGTCCAGGGAGAACAGCGGAATGGAGAATATTTATAGCTACATGTTTCTATTTCATGTCTTATCTCCTTTATCCCTTAAAATTTCTAACTATTTGAGTTAAGACTAGATATAGCTAAGTCTAACTCAACATTTGGATATTATCTTTAAAATTATTTATAGAAAAATTTGAAACATTGTGTTAACTGAAAAGATGATTTGATCACCAAAAGCTTAGTCATGTGGCAAAACTCTCTCACTGAGCTGTTATCTAAAACAACTTGCCCTCCATCTTGTCTTCCCTCCCTGTCTTCTTTTCCCTCATTCTGAGTCTCTTTCCTCCTTCCTTTCTGATGTGTGAATTTAGAAGCAAAAACGCGAAACATATCCTAACTCACACCCAACATTTTCTTCCTAAGACACACTGACAACTCTCATGAAATTTTAAAGTCTAAGCCAGCTCTGCTTAACTTTTTTATAGTTTTAAAGTCTTTTAATATTCACTTTAGGAAACCGAGGAGAAAACAAGGAAAAATATTTTTAATAATAAATTTAGCTTAATCCCAAATGTTATTCACTCGTTGAAATAGCAAGTCTCCAAAATCATGTACACAGCGGTATTAACAATACAGCCTGAGTCACTTTTGCTAGATTTCAAGTGCTGACTGACAACAGGTGGCTGGAGGCTACTCCATTGGTCAGCATAACTCTCGGCTGCTTTTCAGAGGCCTTTGGGAACTTAGCACACTCTTTATCCCATTCTTCACCTCACTTTCAGAGACTAGAAATAACCAGAAGTAGACTTGAGCAGAGCTGATTAAAACTAAATGTACTCGCGGAAATGTCATTCATTCAAGAGTATTGGGTCACTCACTCATGCACTATCTACTAAGCAAGGAGACTTTGAAGACGTGTTACCTGCACAAAAGGAGAGGGGATGTGCAGGACGTTTCCTGACCTCAGAGAACCTGTGGCAGATTTCATTATTGGAGATACACCTGTAAACAAATTCATCACAACCTGAAAGGCTAAAATCCACGGTTGAGGGATTAAAGGCATCATAACGGAGCAGACACATTCCAAAACTCAGCTCCTCCCAGGGTAATGTAGAAGGCTTTGGCAGAAGAGAGGAAATGTTTCCACTGACTTTGCGAAATGATTTGCATTATGCTGGCCATGAAAGAGGAAGGGTCTGCCTGAGAAGCAGAGGCTCTTAGAGAGGCAGGCTCCAGAGAGGAGCGGAAGAGGGGGGTAGGGTATGCTGAGCTCCTGACGCCCACATAGGACAGATAGTGATTTCATTGTTGAACAAGCAAAACAATTGTAGAACAGAACTAAGTCCAGTGAGTCTGATTCCTTGGGGGGTCACTGAGGGGGTCTCCTGTGCTGGAATGACATATATAGTCTAACTTAAGGGCAGTTTGCATGACAAAACATAGAACACATTCTAATTCCTATCAACTGAATCTCTAGTTAAGGCCAGAGAGGTCTTAGAGTCAGGATAGGCTGTCTTCGAAGTTGAGCTCCACTAGTTAACAGCATGACTGTGAGCAGGTGAGTCACGGGTCTTCAGTGGGTTTTTACTTGCAGTATAACAATCTGAGGTCCACCTCTACAGTCGTCCAGAGAAATAAAGGAGATGGTTACTATATTGACTTTATTAAAGCTGTAGGTATAGTATCTGGCATATAGGAACTTCTTAAATAGTAGCCATAATTATTATTATTTAGCTTGACGACAGAAAAGTAGAGGTCTCTCATAGTCAAATGAGTAAATGAGTGTGTGTGTGTGTGTGTAAATCTGTAAGGTCTTTGTCAGATGTTCATTTTGAATGTTTGTTTCCCAGCTGCTGGGGCTATTTTGGGAGCCTCTGGCATATTTAAGAAGTAGGACTTCGCTGGCAGAAGTGGGCGACCAGCTCTTGGTTCTGACCTGCTCTTTGATTCCTGGGCTGCTGCCACACATGCAGCTCCTGCTCCACGCTCCCTCTACCCCGCATGTCTCTGTTCTGCTATGCTCTCTCAGCCATCATGGGCTGAAACCCCGTGATACACTGAGCCACACAACGCTTTCCTCCCTTACATTGTGGATTCGCTTTGCTCAGCAGTTTTGACCAGAGTGTGCTGAGCAGGCTGGAAAGGCAGCCTGTCGTGAGACGCCTGGGGATTTGTTACAGAGATGAACGAGGCAGGAGAGGTAGGAGGAGATAGATGTGCAGGCCGGCAGCTTATTGTCAGTCCCTGTGTGAGGCCTGTATGCACTGTAACCAGTGTACCAGGGGCTGAGTGGAGGTGGAGGCTGAATGGAAGGAGTTATCAAAGTCGGATTTACAATGGAAGGACCGGCACTAGAGAGAATATACCCATGATAAAGTCTGGAGGATAAAGATGGTCTGTTTTAGAATGCGAAGAGGGACATAGATTTGGGGACCATCAACGGGTGGACGATAGATATATGAAACCCAGCAAAGGAAATAGTTCCAGAAAATAGAGATATCATATAAAGCATATTGACCAGGTTCTGTAAAGGAACAAAACTGGTAGGATAAATATGTATATATCAAATGGTAATTTAGTAGATTGACTTACAGATTACAGTCCAGGTAGTCCAGGGGTTGTGGTCTCACACTGAAGAGCCCAAGAATCTTGTAGTTAGTTGCTGAGCCTGTAAGGTTGGCTATCTCGGCTGTTTAGCCTGGCTCTGAAGGCCTGGAGGGCTCCCAGAGAGTCTCTGGTTGGAAGCCCCAAGAACCTCGTTCAAATACCGCTGTAAGAGTGCCTAAGTTCACGGCATAGGTGCGCTTGCCAACAAGAGTGAAGGCAAGCAAGCCAAGGGCAGAAGTTTCCTTCTTCCATGTCCTTTTATGTGTGCTGCCTCCAGTATGCGCTGCCCACATTTAGGATGGGTCTTCCGGCTTCAAATAATCTGATGAAGATAGTCCCCCACAGGAGTGTCTGGTGGCTTGGGCTGTGGTTGTTCCCAGATGCAGTTCAGCTGTTAGCCAAGACAAAAAAAAAAAAAAAAAAAAAAAAAAAAAAAAGTGGAAAAAGGGGAGGTAAGAGGGCCCAGGGAAGATTCCTTAGTTTAAGACTAGGGCGGGCTGGGCAGTGGTGGCGCAAGCCTTTAATCCCAGCACTTGGGAGGCAGAGGCAGGAGGATCTCTGTGAGTTCGAGACCAGCCTGGTCTACAGAGCTAGTTCCAGGACAGGTTCTAAAGCCACAGAGAAACCCTGTCTCGAAAAACAAACAAACAAACAAAAAAAGACTAGGGCGGAAGGCTGGTCTGAGAGACAGAGGAAGGAGGTGTCTGGAGAAGGTGGTGTCTTAGAAGTAGAAGAGAACCTCATTTTTATTAGGCTAGTTACGGGGGTAGCAAGAAGTGCTGCAAAGAGAAAGATATGTAACAGCTCAGCACACGGCTTCCTCCTCCACGGCTGGTTTGTTGTTGGGCTAGAGGTGATACAACTCAGACAGAATCCTAGGTAACCTTATTTTGTTACTTTCTATTTGGGGGGGGGGGAGGTCACCTTGATAATAAATAGCCATTTGGATAAGTAGGAGATGTAAAGACACTGAAAGAGAAAAAGAGGCAAGACCCCTCAGACATAAGAACCAGGTCATAAACGGCCCCAACGTTTCCTCTTGCCAGACTCCGACAGTCATGCCTCAAGGAGGGAGGCCACGTGTGGTCTCACTGGGTGTTCAAGCAGAAGATGAAATAGATTTGCTATCTGCTACAGAAAGGTTAAAAGATAGCAGAAGAGGAATTCGGAGTTGGTAAACATCCTTGGTGATTTCTACAAAGATACTCTGGGGCAGGAGAGTGGATGTGGAAGGTACCAGTGGCTGAGTCCAGGACGGTACTGTGATTAGGGAAAGCCGCATTTCTCTTCAGGCAGGCCGGGAGTCAGAACCTGCCTGAGTTCTGATCAGAAGGCCGCCGCTTCTGCCCATGTTCTAACGCTGTGGCTCTCACACAGCAGAAAGAGCAGCCTCAGAAGCAGTTCAAGTCTTTTGTCTTTGTAGATGGCGACAGCGCTTCTGGGAACAGATAACCCTGTGGCAGTCTGCCCAGATGTTCCAATCGACTGATCTGGAGCTCATGCCGCTCTGATATCCTGCAGGACTGGCAGGGCTGGAGTAAAGGGACAGCTATGCAGTAAATGAGTTCAAGTCCCCATGTGTGCTGGACGCAGCTGTGCGTCCACACAGGGTTCTTCAGGTGAAACTATTTGAGTCTCTCTTTTGAGACCAGAGGTGTATGATCTTTTTGTGGGAAAGTCCAATTCCTAATTTGCTTATTATCTAAGTATTAAAATGGAAGAAATTATGGCAAGAATTTCTGTTATAATCATCTTCATAAGCAACACCCAAGGAGAGATGGCTCCGTGGCTAAGAACTCCTGCTGTAAAGGCATGAAGACTTGGTTTGAATCCATAGTGCCCATCGCGTGGATGCTTGTGCATGGGACTTCAGTACTTGTAGGGAAAGATATTCTGATCCCGAGAGCTTTTGCGGGTCAGGCAGCCCAGTCAAAATGGAGAGCTTCCAGAGAGAGCCTGTCTCAAGGCAATTACGTGGAGAATGTTAGAAACAGACACATGACATCCTATTCTGGACATTGTACACATGCACAGAGGGGCATACACTCACCCACTCACATGCACACACACATACACAAACACACACATACATACACACACGTTAACACATTAAAAAGAAAAAAAAGAAGCCATGGCCTTGTGTAGGTTTAACTGAGAAAATTATTATTAACTCATATGCTCCAACTTCCCCAGTGAAGGCCAGTGTTACAAACCCCTATGGTTTGTGGGCTTGCTAGGATGATAAGAATCCTCCCTCCCCCAGCACAGGTTCTCAGACACACACTCATCCACATGACTCCAAAGGGATCCTCCCCAAGAGAACTAATGGGTTTCACCTGGTCGACTGCACTCCCTCCTGTTGACCTGAACAGTCTGAGAAGCCTGCTGAGTCTTGGATGCCTTAAATCTGGTGTTGCTATAAAATTAATTATATTCTTCCTTCTCTGAGAAGTTAGACAAGGGGTCAGGTGAGAGTCAGCCAGAGAGGTAAGCAGGTCAGCTGAGAAGCACTGAGACACCTGCTTTCATCCTTGACCCTTCGGTCCTTCCATAGGAGAAATTCTTGGTAGACACAAGGTCCTAAAGTCGCCTTCCTCATCACCCAGTCAAACTAAAGTCAAGTTTGCCCTCTGTTGGTGACATCCTCTCTCTCTTCTGCGGCACCCCAACCCTGCTGGAATTGCACAGCCGGGGTTTTGAAGATTCTTGGGAGAGCAGAAGGCTCTACAGAGGCAAACATTATTTAGTTGATCTTTGCTTTTCCTCAGCCCTTTTCAAGTTTGCGGTTTCATAGTAGAATGATTTAATATAGTTTTAAAATATCTCCCTTTCAGCTATTTTTGTCCATTTTTGGAGGCGTTAACTGTGGAAGCAATTATCTTCTTCATGACAGGAATTCTCCCCCCTCAGATCAGTAAAGCTTTGTGACTTTTGACACCCGATGCGTAGGTAAGGAATTGGGCTTGTTTTCTATTAACTCACAGTGAGTTCCTTTCCCTTAGAGAGCTTAAAGGGTTGGCGCATGCTTCTCCAAGAAAAAAAACCACCATTTGCTGAGTGTGTAGGAGGACACTGGGAGCTGAAGAGATTTTGTTGTAGCCCTTGTGCAACGTGAACTCTTCTTGTGGCGTTACCCACGACCGAGGCGGGGAAGTGTGGGCTGGTTAAGTCCTCTCCTCGGATGGTACCCAGAGAAGGACACTGTTTCTGGTGGAATTACTTCTTGTGGCTCTAAATTGGGATCCTTTTAGAGTGTGTGTGGAAGTGTATTTTTAGTTGATGGCCCCATGAATTTGAAAGCCTCAGGTTTTTCCCAGTGCTCAGTGGGCTGGGGCACTGCCAACAGAGAAGATAAAATAAGCGCCCTGATTTCATCCAGCATGTCTAACATGGGCCAAGGAGGAAAGATTCTTTCAAACCTCAAAGAGGGTAGTTTTTGTTGATGGTGTTCACCCAGTGGTGGAGGGCATCGGAGGAACTGGCTTCCGCTCTGACCAAACTGGGAGCAATTCATTGTCCATGAGAACAGAAGACGTCTATTCTGTAGGAATCCGATGCCAAACCACATTTGAAAATGCAAGGGCATTTTCTGTTTCCAGAGTCTGCTAAGCAAGAAACCATTTCAAGGTAGCTAGCCAGGGCTGTCACAGGGCTAGTGGAACAAGGATGGAGTCTTTGCTTTCAGAGTCCAGGGAGCCCATAGGGTACAGGACTTAGACAGGTGGTTAACACTGGCGTGGAAAAGCCAGTGGTGAAAAGACCACCGTGTTGCCTTTCACAGTGTGTTTTGTACACAGTGGCTGCTCTGTGGAGCCTCCTGTTCTTTACCTGAGGTGCATGTCAACTCCAAAGCCCAAGGATGGCTGCTGTCTTATTTCACAGATGAGAAAATTAAGATAGGGAGAGGTGAAGTGCTTCCTCCAGGGCACAGTTTTCATGCAGAGGGAGAGTGCCGTGGTGGGGAGTTGCTAGGACTAAATGTAGGGAATTTGAATGCCAAGACTGGGGATTCTAGACATGCAATACCACTCTATACACAACCCAGCACCACCCTTTTCTGCGTAAGATTATGGGAGGAGCCAAAGTAGATGCCGGGGATGAAAGGCAGCTGCCCTGGAAGATAGGGAGAGCGACCATTAGTTCATCTTTCCCTTTACCTCTTCATCCTCCTTCAAAGGCTTCTACTATTTGTTTTTGCTCCAGGCCACCATATTCTGTTTCATTTCTTTGAGTTTCTCAGAGGAGTGGCCGTGGGATGCAGTCTGAATATTTGTAATGACTGGAGTCGCTCTTTCATGGAAACTCACAGGAAATTTATCCTTTGAAAGATTTATCTCTTTATCTTTTTAAAATTACAGATACTGTATGTGTCTGTGTTGAGCATGTACACACGAGCACAGGTACCCACTGAGGCCAGAAGCATCAAAACCCTCCGGAGCTGAAGTTAGAGGTAGTTGTGAGCCAACCACATGGGGGCTGGGAACTGAACTTGGGTCCTCTGCTGGGGCAATAATCTTTCTTAGCGGGTCAAGCCATCCCTGTAGTCCCTGTAAAAGTTTAAAGGATAAAAATCCTATCAAGATGCAAGGAGCCATTTCAGAAAGTGATGCTTTACCATTCAACAGATGATGGAGATGCTTTTCAGAGGCGTAGGCCTCCAATGCCTCTGTGGATGGGAGCAGGGTACCCTCCGGTCTCCTGGGAAACCCGCTTGAAGTACTGAAAGGAGGCAAAGAGAGCTTCCGGAAGGAGAAACACAGCACAGATGGAGAATGAGCTGGGGGGAGGGATAAAAACACGGAATCTCATGGCATGCTGCTGAATTTAAACCTCACCTCTGCCCACTTCTTGCTGTGCAATGGTGAGCACAGAAAGGGAAGTCTCCTGCATAGAAACGTTTATTCTGTAGACTTCTGAGGACACAGTGAGAAAACACCTTGGGAAGGCATCAACCAAAAGCTTAGAAACTGTACGGGTTGGGTCAAAGTCGAGGCCTTCTTCCTCTCCTTTGCTACCTGGAGTGTGAGAAATGGAGGGTGTAGGGAAGGCTCACAGCAACACTGGAGGAAGTCCACTGTCTAGGCAAGAAAGAGAGTCTGTTGTTATGTTCTCGCTCCTTAGGTGTGGTTCTCCAGGGTTTGAGGCAGACAAACTGCAGTTAGACACTGTCTCTGTGGGACCAGCATCTTTATAGGTTGAGAATCTGGGATGAGGATGCAGTGCAGGGGTGGAGCACCTGCCTACCATGCAAAAGACCCTGGGTGCTTCAGTAACAAGAACCAAAGAAAAAGAACAAAAAAAATGAAATCAGACAAACCTGGGCAGCTGAAGGCGCAGCTTCCTCTTGGTCTGTCTTCAAGGACAGCATCCGATCAGAACATGAAAAAGTTAAAGTTTTCTGTCATGCCGGTTTATCCTAGGACATGCTATACAGAACGCTCTATTTAATCAGAACATCGGAGGGAGAATCAGCTGATCTACCACTAATCTTCTGGCCATTGCTTCCTGATGGCAGGACGCGTGCAGCTTTGAAAATATCAGTATAGGCAGTGCTTGTCTGGCTCCGGAGTGAGTCACAGCAACTGAAGCCACACAGGTGGTAAGGAAAACCAGGGCAGTTTTGGAGAGCTTTGTTGGTGTCTCTGACCCTTCTTGCTGTGTAACTCCAAATGCAGCTCAGGCTGACTTCTAACTTGTGGCAATTGTCCTGCCTCAGCCTTCCAAGCATTGAAATTATAGACGTGGGGCTTCTAGACCTGGCCCTTAGGTCTTAATTGTGGACTATGAATTTTCTTCTCCCTTTACTAAGAACATATAGTGATGCCCAGAAACTCTGACTTTTGACTTTTTGACTAGACAGGCCATGAAGGATAGCTATCTGTCAGGAACAACTTAGAGACTGAAAAGAAGTAGCCTTAAGAATCATGCTATGGAGCTGGGCGGTGGTGGCGCATGCCTTTAATCCCAGCACTAGGGAGGCAGAAGCAGGCAGATCTCTTTGAGTTTGAGGCCAGCCTGGTCTACAAGAGCTAGTTCCAGGACAAGCTCCAAAACCTAAATAAATAAATAAATAAATAGTGCTATGGGACTTTAGGGGTTTTCAAATGCTCCCTAAATGTCCTCTGTCCTCACCAGCCTACACACACAAATAAAGTCATGCTGGTGTTCACTCTGGATTTTGTGGTGCTGCAGATTTCTCAGTAATGAACTTCCAGCTGTCCATCCAAACTCCCTCACCTTCTGAGAGCTTGCTCAGGAAGAAGTCTGCTCTGCCTGGCTTCTGTTGCCAGCCACGACTTCTCCTGGGAGGAAATCTTCTTCCTTCCCAGTGTGTCAGTGCCGTGTTCTATCTAGGTCCCACTACACTGCTAGACCTACAGTTCTTTTCTATATGTAAAGATGAAGAACGGCCCCTCCCTCACTCTGGGCAAAGCCTTTGTTATCTGGGTCCTTGCGTGGCTTAAATGCATTCGTGAGAACCCAAGGCCAGTCACTGTGGCATCAAGGAAGAGGAATCCAAGGCTTCCTCCGGGTGTAGTTTGACCAGGAGCAAGCCCAGATCTGAATTCTCTACTTCTCTCTCCTCGTGTCTTCTGTCTGTTGTATAAATCTGAATCTGTGCCTGCCTGCCTGTCTTGTCAACCCAGCTGACCATGTGTCCCTAACAAAGGGCTTTTACTCTGTGTTTATTGATGAGCTGGAAGGAATGGCATGGGGAGGGGATGAAGGATGCTTTTCAGAAATCTTCAACAGAGTTCTGGAAAGAATGAGGCTCTACTGACCCCAGCTGACCCAGACAACAAACAATATTATCAAGCCATATCTGTGTGCTGCGCTCACTCTTTATGGCTGATTGCTATTTCATAGGGCTGCTTTTGCTCTATTTACTATTTTCAGCAAGTGAGAGTCATAACGCACATCGATTGCTCTCTGCTCAGGGCGTGGGTCCAGTTTCAGATTAAAGCTATACATCAACCTAGGTTGTAAAAGTAGATTATCTGGGAAATTCAAGGCAAGTAAGGTTGGTTGTTATGCTGTTTTTATGAAAAGCAGGTTAAACAAACGGGCTGAGTACCCAGTAGGGCAGCAGTCTCAAGTCTTGAGTGACATCAGTGTGCATTCTGCACTCTGGCTATGATGAGGTCCAGCAAAAATTCCAGTCTCTTAGAAGGCCCTAGATGCTTCTGTAATAGGATGCTGCCACAGGCCCTGAGCTAGCACTACTTGGCACACAGTAAGCCGCATCCTCCAAATGTGCTTATCCACCATCCAGTCCCTTTGAGGGAAGGTGGCAAGCCATCCCTTTCATCATTTTTATCCTTTCTCCAACCTCTGATACTCATGAAGCAGCTTCAGCCTAAAGCCAGTCTCTATAAGTATCAACTGATAACAATGGATATCATTGACGATACAGGTCAATGCCTGCATCAACCACCTTATTTTTCCTCTCTTTGATTTCAGTCAGGTCCACACTATTGTTCACTCCTAAAGCTGTCTGGTCTTGGCTGAGCTTATATCCCCCAGGGCATCAAGTGTTCTCAGGGTGTAGTGAAGCCTGTCGCCAGGCACTGTAGATCAACCAGGAGGACACATTGCCGGAAAGAGATCTCAGTGGCAGAGAAAAGACAAACTCCTGAGGATCCCACCCATCATGTCAGAGCCACTGATGTTGGAATGGCATGCACCTTGTGATTTGTAAGGTGATTTGGCTGAGATGTCCTCACAGGTCCCTGGGAGGAAACCAGTCCAACATGGATGGGTATATCCTTGGATCTTCTCTTCTCCTCGGGCAGGACAGGGCTGAGAGCCTGGAAATCCATAGGGAAGGAATCCCAGGACACGAGAAGATGGAGAGACAGTGTGTGTGTTTCTACAGCCAGGATCTTCACGGCTGTTGTAGTTATCGGTAGCGACACTGTTCTGCTGGTGCTCACCCTCCCTCCCCTTCTGTCTGAAACAGGACCTCCAGTCATCCACTCTGGGATCAAAGACCTCAAGGTCTTGAAAACAACCCAGTCAGGATTTGAAGGATTCATCAAGGACCAGTTTACCACGCTCCCCGAGGTGAAGGACCGATGTTTTGCCACTCAAGTCTACTGCAAGTGGCGCTACCAGAGAAGGGACGTGGACTTTGAGGCTACGTGGTATGAGAAGCCAGCACTGGGAGCTAGGACTAGGCCAGGTTAATGGAGTCTTGGGTCAAAGAAGAAACTTAGCAGCTAGTCAACTCAGCTTCCTAGTTCTTCCGGAACCCCACCCCAGTGTGTGTGTGTGTGTGTGTGTGTGTGTGTAAGTGTGCATGCACTTGTATGCGTGTGCATGTGGAGACAACAACTTGAGGTGGCTTTCCCCAGGAGTTATTCACCTCGATGTTTGTGACCATCTCTTACAGGGCCTTGGACTTGCTTGTTAGGCTAGGCTTGCTGGCTAGCCCAGGATCTTCCTGTGTTCTCCTCAGGGCTGGGGTTAAGCATGCAGCATAATTTGCAGCTTTTAATGTGGGTGCTGGAGATGGAACTTAGATCCCTATGCGCACATGGCAAGCTATCTTCCCAGGCTCTCTTTTTCAGATTGCATCAGAGGCTCTCAGTCATTAGTGTGCCGTGGAATTACTCAAGACATTATTAGAATAAAGGTCACTGGGCTCACTCCTGGGCCCCTGGGAGAATTTGCATTGCTAACAACATCCCAAGTGACATTTCTGCTACTGTACTCCATCAATGAAGATGATATCTAGCCTTCCAGCAATACAGAAGCCCTGACCTAAGCTTTCAATCCCTTCCAGCTTTCCAGAGACTTTCTTGGTTTCAATACTGAAACTTGTATGTCCCAGGAAACCCCTTGGTTTTGGGGAAATGGTGACAGTTGGTCACTCACAGGCTAAGCTCCAAGTTCTCTAATATTCCTATAAGTGTTTTGTTAATGGGGTTAAGGAAAGAGCTCATTCAGTAAAGTATTTGTACGGCAAGCATGGGGATCTGCATCTGAGCATCAGAACTCACATATAAAAGGCTGGCATCAAGGTGTATAGTTGTAATCCAGCGGTGGGGAGATGGAGCCAGGCGCTTTTATGCAGTTCGCGGGACATCCAGCCTGACTGAATAAGTGGCAAATTCCAGGTAAACATCAAAGACCTGGTCTTAAAGGAAAAAAAAAATGGTGAGCGTCTGACAAAGGCACCTGCGGCTGACCTCTGTGCTCCATATGGATGCTTACACGTGTGCGTGCATCTTTATACATGGATATGCACACAGACACATACACACAAACACACAGAGACACACACAGACACAGGCATACAGACAGACACACAGACACACACAGGTACACAGACACACACAGGTACACAGAGACACAGCCTCACACACACAGGCACACAGACACACACACACAAACACACACAGAGACACACACAGTCTCACACCCACAGGCACACAGACACATACACATACAAACACAGACACACACACACAGGCACATAGACAGACATACATGCAGGCACACAGACACACACACAGGCAGACACACACAGGTACACAGAGACACAGCCTCACACACACACAAACACACACAGAGACACACACAGTCTCACACCCACAGGCACACAGACAGACACTCACACAGAGGCACATACACAGGCACACAGACACACATACACACACACACAAACACAGACACACACACACAGGCACATAGACAGACATGCAGGCACACAGACACACACATAGGCAGACACACACACAGGCACACAGACACACACACAGGACGACAGATATACACACACACAGACAGAGTAAATGACAAATGCTTTAACCGTGTAAAGGTGTGAGTTTTATGCTGTCTCCGACAAGGGATTGTAGGCTTCTGAACACTCAGATCTCATTTCTTTGCTGAACCGCTAATCCTTAGATACTTCTACCCCGAGATGAGCTGGAATCTGTTCCTTCTGCACAGAGCATCCTCCCACTGGAGTTTTTATCTGCTCTTTTTATTATGCGACAGGCTTTTAAGTGCTCGAAGAAGAGCCTCACCCTAGTCCTCTTTTCGCTCTAGTGCTCTCCCTGGGTAGCTGGAGCCTTCTGTATCAATGCTGAGAAGATACTCAGATTGAAGGTGCCAAGCAGGGGAGAGCTCCAGGCCTCCCACTAAAGACAAAGGACTCAGAGGAGATGGTTTAAGTTGTGAGCTCAGAGTCATCATCTCTAAATGGGGGACAATCACAGCACCCCTCAACTGCATTAGAGATTCGTGGATTTTAATCACATAGGTGTTTGGCTTACAGGATGACACTAAGACCCCCGAGGCAACAGTTCAAGGATATAGCCCTGCAAAGCAGGGAGAGGCTGAGAGTTTGGGTGTGTGTTCCTTGCACAGTCTGTCTGCATACATGGTAGATGATTGATGCTGAAATGTTATTTGACATTGGTATCACTCTGTGAGAACAGTTAGGTGCTGTGTGTGTGTGTGTGTGTGTGAGAGAGAGAGAGAGAGAGAGAGAGAGAGAGAGAGAGAGAAAGAGAGAGATCCCTATGCGCACATGGCAAGCTATCTTCCCAGGCTCTCTTTTTCAGATTGTATCAGAGAGAGAGAGAGAGAGAGAGAGAGAGAGAGAGAGAGAGAGAGAGCGCACAAGAGGAAGATGTGAAGTGAATTTTGCTTATTTTCATTTTGGCATTACAGGAAAATAATCCTTTCTAAAACCATCCATTCAATGGTTTTTGGGTACTTCTACTTTGGGTTTTCTACTTCTTAGCTTTATAGTGCATCCCTAACAGATTCAACCAACTCCTTCAGTCTTCTCCCATTCTGTGTTCTAGGGGCACTGTCCGGGACATCGTCTTGCAGAAATTTGCTGGGCCCTATGACAAAGGCGAATACTCACCTTCCGTGCAGAAGACACTCTATGACATACAAGTGCTGTCCCTGAACCAGGTTCCTGAGGTATGCTTTGTCACTCGCCCTTCTGAGGATGGAGAGAAACTGTGTCTCCTGTCAGCTCCGAGGAAGAGTGGAGTGTTAAAATAGGAAAGTGGAAGACACATGAGAAGTGACATCTGTTGTTGTTCAAAAGCTTGTTATAGCAAGTGAGAAGAGCAGAAAATGGAAAAATCTGTTCAGCCTAAAAACACAGGCCGCTACCACAGGGCTTCAGGTCTGCTGAAAATTCTTTGAGCTTCCTCAGCCTACCACAGATTTAAACTTCAAATTCAGGTCACTTCCATGCCTTGAGGGAGAGATAACTAGACAGAGGTTATACGTTTCAAGGTATGAGTGATAGATGTAGAGAGATTTACTCCATCCTTCCATTCTTCCTTCCTTCCACCCACCAACCCACCCATCCATCCATCCACCCACCCATCTATCCACCCACCCACCCACCCATTCATCCATCCACCCACCCACCCATCCATCCATCCATCCACCCACCCACCCATTCATCCATCCACCCACCCACCTATCCATCTATCCACCCACCCACCCATTCATCCATCCACCCACCCACCCATCTATCCACCCACCCACCCATCCATCTATCCACCCACCCACCCACCCATCTATCCACCCACCCATCTATCCACCCACCCACCCATCCATCCATCCACCCACCCATCTATCCACCCACCCACCCATCCATCCACCCACCCACCCATCCATCTATCCACCCACCCACCCATCCATCTATCCACCCACCCACCCATCCATCCATCCATCCATCCACCCACCCACCCATCCATCCATCCACCCACCCATCTATCCACCCACCCACCCATCCATCCATCCATCCACCCACCCATCTATCCACCCACCCACCCATCCATCTATCCACCCACCCACCCACCCATCTATCCACCCACCCACCCATCCATCTATCCACCCACCCACCCATCCATCTATACACCCACCCACCCATCCATCTATCCACCCACCCATCCATCTATCCACCCACCCACCCATCCATCTACCCACCCTCCCACCCATCCATCTCTCTATTATTGATATCTCTGGACATTGTGCCTCTAGCAGGACTCAAGGGATACAAGGATAAGCTAGACACTGTCCCTACACTCTAAGAATCCATCATTAATTGAACAAAGAAAACAAGGAAGTTTAAAAATATATTGGCAGTAGGCTATTATGGACATACGGGAGAAGAGAGTCTAACTCAGGTATAAGGGGCAGCACCAGACAGATTTTCTAGAAGGAGAGGGGTGTGCTCAGTCTTCAGAAACAAGCAAGAGTAATCTGGGTTTATACTCAAGGGTGCAGGAGCAGCAGCACAAAGAGCATGACATAGACATTTACTGTCGAGGGCCAGCCATCTGTGGCACGTTAGGAAGGAAGGATTTTCCTGTGTGCAGGCATACGGTGGCAATGAGTCAAGAGGGCATTTCTAGGCTTATTTATAGTCTATGCTTTATTTGGAGAGCCACCGAAGGTCACTGGGTTGTTACAGCAAAGTACAGCATGGCAGGATTTGCATTCTAGAGTCATCACTGGTAGCAGTACGATAGAAAGCATGACAGACCACAGGCCAGGAGTCCTGCTGAATGAAGTTATAGAAGTAAGGCCAAGGCCATGTGGAACGAAAGGAAAGAAGCCTCCCCTGGACCAGAGGGACTTCTCTACCTTGCCTAGCACTGCAGCAATCCTCCTTCACGCTTTCTGCTGCCTGCTCCGGGCAGAGCTGGAAAAGCTAAGGCAGCGAGCTCTTCAGGGGCTCACGGCTGCCCCAGGATTTTTTACCCAATAGCCTGGAGGTTTGGGCACATCTCTCCTAGAGACCCACTTTGTACTTGGAGGATTCTGCCACTGAGGTGCATATTCTTAGGGACCAGAGAGATGGATATGGCTTGTTTTACCAGGAGAATATCCATCCGTATGATCCAGGAGAGAAGATAGTTTGGCCCAAGGCCTGGGGCTGGCTTTTCCCGAGTCCTGGCACAGTACCACAAAGGGTCAGAATTTTAAATCACAACCTGACCTTATAGGCTTAGCAAAAGTATTTTTGTAAATTAGAAAAGCAGAGTTCACTAAACCTATGCCATGTATATGGGTTTGCAGTTTTACACTTATCCTAGGGCCTATCAATGGGAGCCTGAGCTTTTCCGAGTTTTTATACTGAGGGGAGAAGAATAGGCCTGCCACCTGTCTCATAGGAAGACTAATGGGGGATGGTGATGGGCAGCAGAGGAGCATGGGAGAGTACCTTAAAGATACAACCACGTTCACAGGAAGATGAGTGAGGAAGACGGAGGAAGGGAGGGACTCCAGTGCCAAGCATAACATATGCTCTGTGGATTCCAGATAGAGGAGATGGAAATCAGCCTTCCCAACATCCACTACGTTAACATCGACATGTCCAAAATGGGACTGATCAACAAGGAAGAGGTAAGAGGGCTTTCAAAACACCGGCAGCATATTTCTGCCTCATCGCCATTCAGTTTCCTCGTCAACTGGGGACAATATCACCGCCTAAAACCTGTAGCAGCTGCTGGCTGTGGGGAGTATTTATAGCCGGCACTGATTAGAACCCTCTTCAGCGCCGGGTCTTTCAGGGCCCGAGGCTGAGCACTCTAGAAGTGGATGAGTAATTACAGAGGAGAGCTGTAAGTTGCAGGGGGAACAAAGAGAAGGAACAGAGTGTGCCCAAGGAAACAGCTCTGAGATCTCCTTGGGAAGTGGCGTGGAAGGTCGCAGCTGCTTTATTCTTCCACTGCCAGGCGATGAGGAGAAGGCAAGATTGTATTTTCATTCTCTTTTATCGCGCCCACCTTTTGATTAAGTAGCCAATTCGGGAGCGCACAATACACTTGGGAGAGATGAAAGTGTGTTTGTGCTACAGACGGCAAGACTAAGAAATCCGTGTTTTTCAAAGGGAACCTTTGTTTCAGGAGATACACCGCTCTGGCTTCTTTTTAGCCATGACAATCAGATTGTACAGCGAGGCAGCCAGGAGCTTTAATTGGTGGCCTCCGTGGTCACTTCCTGGGAGATCAGAACTGACCCTGCACCATGGACATTTTCAGTGATTGGCACTTTGAGTCAACTGCAGCATCATTTTGGGGAACTGTGTTTACTGTATATGCGGGGGTAGCGAAGAGACCGTCCCTGCTAATGCACCCCACATGCGTGGACGCACAAGGTTAACAGAAGAGGAGCTCTTACACTCTGGGACTTCTGACCCAGGAGACTTTCAACCCCTCTGACCAGACACCTGATTTCTCTTTGGCAAACAGTGCTGGTGGGTTCCGCTGACTCTGCACCATCAGCCGTGGCGGATGCTTGCCTGGGTGCTGGAAAACAAGCATGAGGCTTATGTACCTTATAAGAAATGGTAGAGGGCCCTGGATGACAGGAGAGGGAAAGTCTGGCCCTAAGTTCATTGAACTGAAAGGACAGACAGCTCTATTTACCTTAAGGAAGGGAAAGATGGCAATGAGCCTCATTTGTGAACGAGGACAGAACACTTTTTGGTGTGATTACTCGCTAAAAGGCAGGGATAGAAAACAGTCTGGACCATGTCTGCCAGAGGCAAACAATGAGTTCCAAACAGAAAAGGATCTGATGAATGGCTCCCAGTGAAGTCGAGAGGGTTTCTGAGGGGTCCCCTGAGCCTTAGGACTGTATGCATGTCCTCCAGAGCTGGACGTGGATGAGTCTTTGTGGAGGGGCTCGAAGTTGCAGTGAGGAATATAAAAAGAAGCTGCAGAAGATGACCCTTCCTAGATCCCAGCAGGGCTGGGAAATAGGAAGCCCTGAGTTCTCTGCAGTAATAATAATGATAATGATAATGATAATAATAATAATAATAAACAACCTGTGCCTGAGCAGTGTGCTCACACTGAGGGCGCTGGCTCAGTCACCCAGCTGTCTGGATCCGTTTAGCATTACACTGCCAGCCCTGTGGCCCTCAGGTGATGTGCAGGGAATGGCTGCTGCTTTAGAGCTAAGACCAATGATATCCAAAGTGAGTTGTCTAAAAAGGTCAAATTTGTTCATTGCCTTTTAAAAGGCAGGACTGTATAGTGCATTTAGAACTATATCATAATGGCTAACACACAAACAACATGCTTCTTGGGGGCAGGTGAAGTGGCTTGGTTAGTAAACCACTTGCTGAGTAAGCATGGGGACCTGAGCTCTGTTCCCCAGCACCCATGTAAACAGCCACGTGCTGTAACATGTGTAAACTGTAACATGTGTCGACTGTGACATGTGTCAGCTGGGACATGTGTCAGCTGTAACATGTGTCAGCTGGAACATGTGTCAGCTGTGACATGTGTCAGCTGTGACATGTGTCAGCTGTGACATGTGTCAGCGGTAACAGGTGTCAGCTGTAACACGTGTCAACGGCGACATGTATCAGCTATAACATGTGTCAACTGTAACATGTGTCAGCTGTAACACATGTCACCTCTAACATGCGTCAGCTGTGACATGCATCAATAATTACAGCACTGAGGAAGTGGGGGCTGTAGGACCCCTGGAGCTCACTGGTCAGCCAGCCTTGCTAAATTGATGAGCTCTAAGTTCACTGAGAGACGCTGTCTCAAAAAACAAGGTGGAGGTCTGGAAGATGGCTTGGCAGGAAAAGCACTGGATACACAGGCCCTGGTGACCTGAGTTAGAACCCTGGGACCCATATAAAGGTACAAGAGAGATGCAATTACACAAAATGTCACTCTGACCCCCACAAGAATAGTGTGACACACACAACCCCCTTCCCAGTTCTTACACACATGTGCAAGCACACGCGCGCGCACACACACACGAACAAATACATGAATATCATACACACATACACATTGATACATATACATGATAGCTCAAAACAGCATAGAACACTCTCAAAATTCCTATATTTTCCGAAACATCAACTTATTGACTATTGAAGGAAAACCTGGCACTGCTGGACTTGAGGTAATTTTACTGCCCAGTACTCAGTTTCGTCCATGACAACCCATAACATCCTTGCTTTAATCCTGGATCTTAGAAAGGGGAACGCTGTCCTCAAATCCCTGAAGTTTCTCTGTGGTTTTTTTTTTTACAGGTTTTGCTGCCACTCGACAATCCCTACGGCAAAATTACTGGGACAGTCAAGAGGAAGCTGTCATCCAGGCTGTGACATTATGGATCCAGTCGGTTGTGATGCTAGAGATCACTGTGTGCTGACCTACAAGAAAATTCAACTAAGGACTGATTGCTTTCTTCTGTGTGAAACAATTCTTTCTTTGTTCCTAGTTAAGCAAGGCATTTTGTGGATCTCTGTATTCCAGGTACAGCATGCTCCATGGCTGTGGCAAGTTTCCTGAAAACTCTCTGGGCAGTGTTGGAAGAATCACAGTGTTAATTATCCTTTCTGCTCTTTGTTCTGTCTGCCTTGGAGTCGGTCTTTAGGATCAGATCACTAATAAAGTAATCGTGAAACAGTGGTGGCGCCACCTGGATTGACTCGAGGAGCGAACGCTGTTGTCTGGGTAGTGCAGAGAACATAACAAGTCACGTGAGAGGACACCGTGGTGACTTCAACAGACTGAACGTTTGTGGTCTTAGGAACTCTGGCAGGCAGACAGGATGAAGCTCCTACCCTAGCTGAGGAGGTTCTGGCTTTCAGTTGCTGCTGGAAGAGGGACATTAAACTTTGTTTAAGGGTGTGGCACCTACTATGTCAATAGGACAGTTTCCGTGCCTAGAAGTAGTCAGATAAACCCAAACTGGCCCCAATGAGAGAAAGGGAGAGAGAAAGAGAAAGAGAGAGAGAGAGAGAGAGAGAGAAAGAGAGAGAGAGAGAGAGAAAGAGAGAGAGAGAACATAAAGTTGGGCAAGTGAGGAAGACCTGGGATTCCGAGATGAATTTGGATGGGAGATGAATATGATCAAAATATATTGTATAAAATTTTCAAATAATTAATAAAAACATTATTGAAAATAAAAAATTATGCTTTTAAGTTCCTCTACCATTTAGCATGAATAAACACAAGAACATTTCTGCAGTCTTTGAAAAAAACCTCTGGTATATATTATTGATGATTTACTTCTGGCCTAATAATGTTTTTATAACAATGCTGTATTGCTTTTATGATTTTTACAACCCTAGGAGAACACTTAGCACATACTGGAACATTAAAATAAGTATATATTGTTTTTCTGTGAATAATGCGTCTCCCTCTGATGTGAAGAGCCACTTTTTATAAGCCAGTCAACAGACAGATGGATGGATATGCACATGGGAAGACGGCTAGAACACACTTCTCTGAGAACACCAGCGATTTCTGGGTAGCAGGATTCGGGGATGAGATTGGCTTTGGGTGGTGTGCTTTTCTGATTCTTCCCACTGTGTACGTACCTATTGCTCTCATGCACAGAGGAATATAAACGTAAGTGATGGCTTAGGAATGGGTACAGACTTGACGGGTTAGCTTTCCATCAGTCGGCTTACTCTACCATTGCATGTATTCCACAAAGCTTAAAAATGACAACTTTGGAAACCCAGAGGTAAAACCCGCGTCATGAACAATCTACACCACTCCCTTGCAGTGGTGCTTTCTTGTCAGGGCCACCAGCCTGCACATAATGACAGAGACTTATTAATTATGAAAGCTTGGCCTTTAGCTTACGCTTTCCACTAGCTCTTATAACTTAATTAACCCATGATTTTTAATCTACATTCTGCCATGTGGCTTGTTACCTCGTCTCTGTCTTACACATCCTGCTCTCCCTGTGTCTGACTGGTGAATCCCGAGTGCCTAGATGCCTCCTCCTCTTCCTCTGTATTCCCAGAAATCCCCCTTCTCTGCTGCCTAAATATCGGCCATTCGGCTCTTTATTAAACAAGTCGGAAGACTCCTTAGGCTGAGACACGTCTTTAGAGTGCACACAAATATTTCCCAACGCTTTCCTCTCTTTTTAAATGCCCCTTTAGTTTTTAAATTTTTTTTAGTTTTATTTTATGTGCATAAAGGCTTTGCCCAAATGCCTATCTGTGCACCATGTGTATACTTGGTGCCCACAGAGGCCAGAAAAGGGCACTGGATCCATGGGACTGGAGTTACAGTTGTAAGCTGCCATGTGGGTCCTGGGAATTGAGCCTGGGTCCTCTGGAAGAACAGCCTGGGCTCTTCCCCACTGAGCCATCTCTCCAGCAATTTCTTTAAACTCTACACGGCTTTTAGAAATGTTTCTGTGTAACTCTCAGTATTATTGATAAATTGCTTCATCTACCTTTGTCCCTCTTGTGCCTTGGGTGCTGCTGGTGTTAGATTTTGATCACTGTAAAGAAACGCTTGAGGCAATTAACTTTAAAGGACAAAGATTTATTCCAGCTGAAGGTTTAAGAGAGCCCAGGGGGCCACTTTCCTTTGGGCCTCTTGGGATGGTGCATCCTAACAAGGGGGAGCACACAGAGGAATTTATGCCACAGCCCAGAAGCAAAGAGAAAGAGGAAAAAATGTGCCTCTGTAATCTGTTTGGAGGGTATGGCCTAGTAACCTAGGACTGTCCCACAGGGTTCCCGCTCTGCAAGGCTCCACTGCCTTCCAATACACCATCCTGGGACCAAACTCCTTTGGAGACACTTATCCAAACCACAGCCAGGGTGGCTACTGGTTAAGATAACTCAGTAAAATCCTGGTTCTGCCTTGTCCTAGACCAGTGGTTCTCAACCTGTGGGTCACGACTCCTTTGAAATTGAATGACATTTTCACAGGGGTCCCCTAAGACCACTGGGATGCACAGATAGTCATATTACAATTCATAACAGTAGCAAAATTACAGCTATGAAGTGGCTACAAAAATAATTTTATGTTTGGGGGGGTCACCACAGCATGAGGAACTGTATTAAGGGTCACAGCATTAGGAAGGTTAACAACCGCTGAGACAATTCTCACCTGTGAAATAGGGTTGACAATAGAGCCTACTCCATAAGTCTTTCGAGGATTAGATGAATTAAGGTTTATAAAGATGATGGTAATATTTGTGTCTGACATATAGAAATCCCAATTTAAGTATTAACTGAATGTAATCAATGTCAGCCTTCTTTCTACTGTTGTGAGACCCAAGTGTGAAGTCTTCAGCAGTCTGGGCAGGTCAGGTGAGAGGTGAAAGGTCTCCGGAGTAGTAACTTATAAGACGCTGGGAGCTGGTGACCAGCTGTTCTGTACCTCCTCCGAAAGAGCACAGATCAAACAGCTGGACAGGGAGAGTCCCATGCCACACTGAACGCTCATGGGACCTTCATAACCAAACAAGCAGGGATTTCAGAAGCAGAAGCCCATGTCAGGGCAGAAGGCCCCCGAGAAAGAAGTCTTTGCCTGTTTCAAACATACATGCAATTCCCTTCCCTTGGATGCCACACGGCCACAGCAATGGAGGATATTACAAACCAGCTTGTTGTATTGCCTAGTCCTTTCAGTTGTAATCAAGTGGGCAGACCTGAACTGTAAGCATCAGTAAAGTCAACTGTATTGTACTCTTGATCGGGTTGCTCTGGAAGGCTACAGATAGGCTCCTCTGAGCAAAGCTACCCACAGACCCCCATTCTCTCTCCATATCCTTCACTGGCCCCATCTCGAGGGCTTCCGCGCAGGACTAGCGAAGATGACAGTGGTGTTTGGGAAGGTGGTCAGTGCAGCAGCCAACACTCGAGGCTTGTGGTTCCTGCTGAGGCTTGATCTCTAAATCCCATCCGTGGCGAAAGACTTGGAAAAGTAACTCCATTCCCTTCCTTCTCGGAGTAACTTCATGTCATCCTTTATTTTCATAAACCGACTCCCCCCTTTTTTCTACCCTGTATTAAGCGAGATGGGACTGATAACTATACTTATCTCATAGGACACGTGGGAACAGGGTTATCTATGCTGGTTCCTGAGTTAGAACGACTTTGATTCCAGGCAGATGGATAGCTCCGAGTGCGTTCAGGAGAAAGGACATTTTGTTTCCTTAAGAAGCACAGAGATAGGCTGTCCCAGACTGTCTGGCAACTCAGATATGATGCCAAAACTCAGGTCCATGACCCCTGCTCTGCCATCTTCATCCTTAGGGTGTGATAAGGTCCCATGGTCATGAAATGGACAAGAAAAAGCCTGCTAAAGATGATGGAACTACTACCTAGTTGAGACCAAAGAACTTATTCTCTCCAGTACTGGGACTTTTGGTCTCTGGTGTCTAATCATCAAAACCCTCTATAGAAATTGCCTGTGGCCAAAGGAAGTGGCCTCACCCAAGTCTCTGTGTATTCTCTGGGAGCATCTCACAGTCAATATCTAGCTACATTTGAGTTCAGCGACATGGACTCTGGCTTTCCATGACCAGTAACTGTCAGTAATAAATATACTACCTCCCAGCAGGAGAGAGTAACATTGAGTGGGACTCTATGTTGGCTAATAGTAATTTGGTGGCAAGTCAAATAGACCAAACTCTTCTCATTTAAAAGAAGGCAGTGATTCACCTTGACTAAAACGGATACATGAGATACATGAGCATTTCCTGGTCACAGGGACTCAGCTGGCACCACAATTCAGGGGCTTCCAGAAGGGTCCCACTTAAAGGCAATGAGGCTGTTTATAAGTGACCACGTGACCTACCAGCTCTATCACCTTGATGCCATCACAATGCTGCATGTGCAATAGTGATGGAAGGACCCTGATAGAGGTGCAAATGGGGTACCAATCTGAAGCTGACACCCTGTGAAGACAGGGTGCTGTCCTGGGATAAACGTGGCCTCCAAACCCCTGACTTATGTGAGGTTTTCCTCCAAGTAGGCACAGCACTTGGGTTTGGTAACCTAACTGATAATCAGAAGGCTCTATTTACCTTGCCCCTTAGAAAAATGATACTTCCGAGTCTCAAGTCTAGATTATAAATGTATTCCCAGGGGAACCCTTGGCCAGAGAGCACAATGGGAATGATTTAGAACTTTAAGTTACAGGATCGTGCAATCAGCAAAGTTTGCACTTTTCAAGGGAAACAATTGTTCCTAGCATGGTACACGGAGAGCCATAATCAAAGCAAATTCTTAGAACTCTTTTTCTGCGGAATGTGACGTACCATTGAGTGACAGCTGACTGGTGGAGAGCAGGGATCCACAACGCCCGGATCATCACATCCTTAGAACAGAATAGAATTTGGGCCTAGAAGCAGACTTGTAGTTATTTATTTTAGATATGTTGGGGGAGGGGGAATTCAGAGACCTGTACAAGCAAACTCGTAAACAAGTTAGAAGTGGACCCGAGGCCAGAAGCCAGGTCTCCCAATTTTAATTCACTATCCCTCCTCTATTGGGAACTTGCATCTCTAAAAGTCTGCGTTTTTAAGCTGTGGGTGGGTTAAGCCTGTGTTAATCAAGTCTTCATTCTGCATACACCATAGAAAAAGGAAAATACACAGACTTTTTGATGGCTGGGAGACATTACTTCAGCATCAACATCTCCTTACAGAAGTCTACCCAAACAGATAATTAAGCAGGCCGATGTCAAACAAATTGGCTCAAATTAATGAAAACATTTCATCCGGCTGTTCAATTTTCACAATGTTCTGGCTGTTTGCTGTTGACCCACACCCCTTCATCTTCATTAAGATCAGAAAGGTCTCACAAAGCCTCTCTTTCATTAACTTCACGAATGCATTTTAAAGGCTCACTTCAGACTGGAGACGAGATACCCTTCAATTTCCCAGGGCCTCAAATGACCTCCCCCAGATCCTGGAGCCCAGCACAAACTTATGCGCAGCTTTCTTCTCTGTTTCCTTTAACTGGCTGTAACACTCTGAGAAGGAACTTAAATGGTGCATTTTGGGCTTGGTTTCGTTTGTTTTGGTTTATGTGCCCCGATGAAGACTGAAACAGTCTAAAAGGAGGAAGACTATTTGAATTCTCAGCAATGTTGGTGTGCACCAGAGAGGCAGTGGCGGGCTAAGCACTCGCTTGCTAATTCAGTGATGGTTTTAGGCCTGAAGTGAGGGGGAATCTTAGTAAGAAAACTGTTATTTTGAGTGCACCTTTGTGTCTGGTTCCAAAGACTGCTTAGGGTGATCTCCTGCACTTCCCCACTGACCTCATGAGAGCAGTGTTAGGACTGCCAGGTTCCCCAGCGGCTGTCCTGGTGATTCTGATTGGTTGGACCCATGGCTGCCTGCAGTAAGGACTAGGGTTCTGCATGTTCTTAGCATGGTATGGTGCCTCAGCTCCAGCTGAAAGGCTGCCTGAGGATGCCAGTGGAAGCTCAAGTCTTCCTGTTACAGTTCCTGTGCTTTCCCTCCACAGCATACAGGGTATCTTACCTGAAGTCACTGGGCTTGGGCACGGTAGAGAGAATGCCACCCCAAACACCAACTCTTCAAGGCAGGAATTTGCTGCCTACTTGCTGAACTTCCCAGGCTACTCCTCAGAATGATCCCACAAGGCCTGTAGTATTGATTTCCAAAACAGTTGGCTTCCAGTTTGTAAAAGCTGAGTGCAATCCATTGAGAAAAGTATCTGAAACGCAGTTTACCAAAGGTCTCTGCTGCCTTGATTGACAAAGATGATATTTAACATGGTCGCCTTGCTAGACCTGGGGTCCCTGTAGAAAGTTTGCTTTCATTGCTTAATCTCACTTCTCTGGAAGCTTAACATCTCCAAGCCAAGGTGCCCCATGGATGGTGCCTGAGAGACAGCATCCCTACCTCACTGCCCATTCTCCCTTCCCTGTGGGTGTACAGATCTGTCTAGCTTCCCGGCAAGTGGGAGGTGCATTTAGCATTATTCACCATGTACTCGTGACCTGCGTCAAGTGAGTGGTGGGGATGGATTCTGGCCCAAGCCTGACCAGCACAATCCCGGCTTCTGCCCAAACTTCCTTACCAACCTCACCTGTTGGCTCCTGCATAGGGGATGGACTGGCCTGTGATCATACTCTGCAGAAGAGGGAGCATTTTCTAACTGGAGAAGGCTTCCTATCCCAAGCTTTCCTGATTCTTCCTTAAGGAAAACTGTAAAGGAATACCCTTGCCTGAGTGAGGTGCAGAGTTTAGTTACCTGCTGATGGGAAGCCAAAGACTTCTGTGACCTTACATGCAGGGTGCTTCATCTCTGGACAGCACCGCTAGTCTGTGCCCAACTCTCCCCCTGGGGTCGTTGCCTCTGTGTGATTCTGAGAGGCAAATTGGTGCGATCACCAAATGGACTTGGATTTCATTATTTTTCAACACCACAGTGACACAATAGGCCAGAAATGGTACTCAGGTTATCTAATTGTCTATGGAACTCCTGCATGAAGCTAACAAGCTGTTTGCTAGTTGTGTGCAATGTGCCTTCTCCCCTTCCTGGGGTTCCTCTTTCCCGTTTAGAAGCAGAATGAACAAGTTTTTCCTATGAGGCATTTCGGTCCCGAATCAGTCAGCTCTTTGAACATTTAACTTCATCCCCCACATCATTACAGAAAAATTGCTTCATGGCTCCGGGCCCAGGTCTGGCCCCTGCAGAACCCACTTGCAAGGACTGTGAATCACTACCAGTGAGTACTTTTCTCCTTCGGCTTCCAAATCTGGGAGTGGGTTGGGCAGCTGTGGCTTAATAGACTTTTGCAAATTAAATTTCCCCAAAGATAAATTTCACTAACACAGTAAAAGGATTATTTGTATTCCTGACAACCTATACTAGACTCTAAGCACAAAGGAAAAAAAAAAAAACCTATATTCATGTAAGGTGTTTGCTAAAAATAAAATGAAGACCATGCCAGCAATTGCCTTCTTTTTCTCTACATCCATGTCCACTACCAAAACTGATTCTCATGAGGGCTTGGGGAGGAAAGGGAATGAGGAAATTATATATTATGCTTTAATTAAAATTTCTTTTAAAATAAGGCTCATGCCTGCTGCACGCTCTGGTGCAATATGCCAGCGTGTTTCTTTTCAATTAAATTGGCTTGCTATCTCTAACTCCTAAATTAACTTAATCAAAAAAGGTTCTGTGCTTTTTGTGTTATTAAAATAGTGTTGGGGGAGAGTTAGTGTCTAAAACTCAACCACCTTTGGAATCCAGACAATTACTGCCAAAGTGTCGAGCTAAAATGGAAGGCATTAACACACTGGAAATTCCAGCCCCATTGGAAGTGTCCCAATATCATTTACACACACACACACACACACACACACACACACACACACACACACACACACTGTACAGACACACTGTACACATGCTCTGGCTAAAGGTAAGTATGTGTCAGTTTAGATTCCACTGAACAGTGGCCAGCCTGGGACCTAGACTTTAAATCAGCCCACTACATCTAATTTGTAGGGCTTGAGCTCAACATTCAAATGTCGTGTTGTGGGTGAGGTGGGAGTAGAACCACAAGGACTTCCGTGAATCCCCCCGATTCTGGTATCCTGTCTGTGTGGTTCAAATTAATTCCCATCCATCCGATCTCACATTTTTACCATAAACTCTACTGGCATCCAGGCAAGCACTTTACCGCTGCATACATGGTACGTGCTTCTGTACGGCAAACACGTTTGTGACCCATTGTAGACCAAGGTCACTATCACGGAGATCCAGAGTGAGGAACCAAAGCTCCTACCTGTGGAATGTCAGCTAACTTGGTGGCCTCTTTCAGTGATGGTGATCGCCGCTAGGTGGAGAGGCACAGAACACCTTGAGCTGTCATTGCTGCAGTGTTTCTTCGCCAGTCTGCCTGCTACGGGTCCTTCCTTCAGTGCGTGAGAATAGCAGGCAAGCTTTAACTTATTGATTTTCTGTGAAAGTTGTTATCAGCTGAGGGGTGTTTTTCATATTTTTCTATTTCCCTTTCAACCATCCCCCTGCCCTGAACACACACATGGAAATTCGAGGTTGAGTTCAACCCGGAGACAAACAGAGTTAAAAGCCCGTATGTTGTATCATTTGCTCTGAGTGTTTAGTGACCCACTGATGATAGTAACTGCATGTTGTTCCCAAATACCCCTTATTCCTCATATGCATTAAAAGGAGAACAAACCCTGAAATTTAAGGAAGCTTGAGCAAGAAACAGGTTCTAGAAACAGGCATCGATGCAGCCTGGGGGTGCCATACCTTCTTACGATGAGGAGCCATTTTCATAACCAGAAAGGAAATCGCATACAGAGACTACCCAGTTGCTCCAGTTTGGTGTGACGCTTTGTCAGGGATTTGACCTTCAGTTTGGGAGTGGCTGGGGCTCAGTTGTTTAATTACTATGGGCTTCTTTGGTCTAGGTTACAATTTGCCCATAAATAGAGGTAAGGTGTAGTTCATTATATAGAGAGACCACCTGGGGTCAGATTTTATGCTTACATAAAAACTTGATTTCAAAAACAAAACAAAACAAAACAAAAAAAAACTTGATTTCAGTTCTGTAACAGTAATGAGGCGTGGGCTCTTAACTCGCTTCACAGGCTCTCAGGAAAAGAATATTTAGTGTTCTTTGCAGCTTATGAATGGCCATGAGAGTGGGTTCTGGTCAGCAAGATGTAAGATGAGGCAGGAGAAATGCCCTAGAACAGTGGTTCTCAGCCTGTGGGTCACAGATCAGATATTGACATTAGGAGTCCTAACAGTAGCTAAGTTACAGTTATGAAGTAGCATCGAAATAATTTTATGGTTGGGGGTCACCACAACATGTGGAACCGTATTAAAGAATCGCAGCATTAGGAAGGTTGAGAACCTCTGTCCTGCTCCTTTGCTTCCTCTTTCCCTCTGCCGTTTGGAGGTCGTGTGGTGACGACAATGTCTCAGACAACAATTTTACACTGAACAATGATGGAGCTAAGAGACAGGAGAAGCTATGTACCTGGACTCACCAACAGCGCAGCATCACCCCCGCCTCCCTTCTCTGCACAGTCAGTCACACAGTCTCTGCACAAAGGAGACACGCATCTTACTGCTCCAACAGTAACGAGGGTGAGTGGGCAGTCCTCGGCACTCCCAACGGACCTGTTTCCACTTTACCCAGAGGTGTTGGAACAGATGAAGTCTGCGCATTCCTCAAGCTAACCCTTCATAAAAGCTATAACCAAGCTCTTTCTTCCATCTTCTCCCACCTCTCATCCAGGTCACTGCAGGCTGTGTGTGACCTGCCTCTGTCACCTTCCCCAGTGCTTATCATGCCCGTGACTTGGTTAGGAGTCTGGGACTAGAAAATATGCCTTTTGTCGTCACTTTTCCTGTTAATAGTGCAAAGCAAAACATTAAGTTCTACACACCCCATAACCTCTTTAATTGCAGCAATTTAAAATGCGATTTTTGTTTGAGATAAGGTGTCCTCAATCCAGATCAGCCTCAAACTCACTGTGTATCCCAGATTGGCTCAACCTCCTGATCTGTCTGCCTCCAAGGGCTAGGATTATAAGTATGTGCTCCCATGCCCAGATTAGGTGGTTCTGGGAATTCAGGCAGGCACCAGGCACTCAACCAACTGAGCTGCACCGCAGCCTGGATGCGTCTTTGAATTTGGAACTATCCCATTGACTAGGTCTCGGATGCACCTTTGAACTTGGAACTATCCCATTGTCTAGGTCTCGGATGCATCTTTGAATTTTGAACTATCCCATTGTCTAGGTCCTGTCACGCTCATCTTTAGATTTTATGTTCTTAGGGCTGGAGAGACGGCTCAGCAGTTAAGATCACAGGCTGCTCTTCTGGAGTACTGGGGTCTGATTCCTGGGACTCACATGACTCACAACAATCTGTAACTCCATGTGATCTTTTGGCTTCTGTGGGAACCAGCGGTACACACAATACCCAGATACATATGTAGACAAAACATGAATTTACATATAAAATTAAAAATAAATAGATGTTATGTTCTTCAGAGAAATGGTCCCTATGGCTAGTCTTTAAAATAGGAAGAACAAGCAAACTCAGAGGTCCAGGGACTCCCTGCTAAGCTGTGTGTCAAATCATGATTGTGATAGGCAAGTAAGCAATCCTTGGCTAAAATACCACCTAAAATTGATTACTGGGTGGACTATAAGAAGGGAATGAGATCTGTGGGGGTGATTTAGCTTATATTAGGTTCAAATTATATAATAGTCTATATAATTTAGCTTTATTTAAAAAATTAAATTTATTGTGTGTGTGTGTGTGAGTGCGCGAGCGTATCCCAGGCCTTGAACTCAAGTTCTCGGGTTTGATGGCAAGAACTTTTACCCACCAAGCTATTTCATTCACTCCAAAGTTTTCTTTTTAAAACTTAACTTCCTCCCTGTGTTTTCAAGGAGACATTGTTAATCTTTAATCCTCAAGGAAGGGACCAAATGAGAAGAAACCGAAGACATACTGGTGAACTAAAGCAGTGTTTTATTGCAATCACAAAGCATCACTCAATAACAAGTGTCTCTTTGAACAGAGATGGAGCAAGCTCACTTTTTCAAGTTCTGAAAGACAAGTACTCAAACCAGGGACCAACACAGCATAGGACAATTAAAAAAATATTACAGAATCATGGAGGAATATATATGTATATATAAAAATATTCTGTGCTATTAACAAAGCTTTGGGATCTATTAACTCTTGGCAAATCGCTTCAGAAAGAAATTATAAATACAAACCATAAAGTAAAAAGCAAAACCAACCAACCAAACAAACAAACAATAAAACCCCAAAGCCCCTAAATGTTTTCTTCAGCAACAAAGAACCAACGTAAGCAGGAAATACACACCCCCGCCCCGCCCCCCGCCCCCCCCCCCCCCCCCGCCCCCGCGGACAGTGAGTAGATTACAAGGATGTCTCCAGTGCATAGCATGTCTCTCTTCGCAGAGAGTTCTGCTCCAAAAGGGAGCCTGGTGCATGTTCGCATCACACACAGCACAGAACGTTTCTGTGAAACCTTAAGAAGGTCAAGTGGAGAACCCTCTACAAAAAAAGGGTGTTGGCAATTCCATCCATGGAACAGACGTCTAGGAGCAGAGCAACTCAAGGGAGGCAGCACTCCCTCCCTCTCCTCCCCTCCCCATGGAGTTTTGTTTGCTCTCATTTCTAAGTCTACAACCCAAACCACTCCATTCTACAGCCATCCTTGTTTTTAAGGAGTTGGTGGAAAACAATCTATTATGAAACAAAGAAAATTCTTGTGAATTTCAAAGCTCCCCAGGGGAAGGGTACCTCAGAGCCAATGATGTCTTGGTTTGACAAGGACAACCATCTTACATACATTCTGTCTTTGCTCCTCCGGGCTGAGTCAGCCAGCTGATGGACTGCCTAGTCTATCCAATAGGATAACACTTTGTTGGATTGAAATTCTTTACATATACACATGTATGTATGTATTTTGTTTGTGAAGTCTCACAACAAGAAACTAAATGACATCATTGTGTATTTTGTTTTGAGGACTGAGACCTCAGTTTCACTTCACTATGAAGAGCTGTTCTTTAAATGCTTGGTCTGAAGAGGTTTAACATGATACTCATAGATTTTCAGAGCGGGCCCCAATTTTAACTGAAGTCCTGTCAACACGTCATTTCTTGTCATCAAGAGCAGGGATTTTCCATCAATTTCCTAGAATGGAAACAGAGAGGAAAGCCAGTGTGTGAGTAGGCCCAGAGCTCTTGGTAGTGAAGATACAGGAAAAGGGCGAAGGCAGGAGTTACACACTTGTCTCCAGCTGGAAACCACTGCAATCGTATCAAAATAGCATCTGCTATCATGTCTTCCATCTTCTCCTTCAAAACATCGTCTGTTTTGAGATTAAACACAATCTACAGCTGATCTTGTTTTCAAGATCCTATCACAAATCTTAAGAAACTCAGGGGCAAGATTATAATAGTACGTACCCACCGCAAGGATCAGAGAGGTTCCTTCTGAAAGGGATAAGGACATATGCCATCCATAAAAATATCAAAATTTTCCAGAGTTCCCTAAATACTTAAGTTCCCAAACAACCCTATAAACTACATCAGTCAGGGATTATCATCTTAATCTATAGGCAAAGCAAGGACTGAGCAAAAAGTTTACTGCTTGACACAAAATTAGGGAAGAGGGACACGGAATTTGAAATCTTGTCTGTTCAGTCTTTGTCCACTTTCCTTCTGTCTCCCCATCTCTCCTCTGAAGGAAACCAGGGCTTTAAGGGCATTAGCAAAGGGGCCAGCACTCTACCCCCAAACCCTAGTCCCAGCCCCCTCTGCTTAATGTCATAATTAAATGTTTGTTATCGAGATGGTCTAACGAAGTCTAGACTCAAAGGTTCCTGGAAATCTTGCTAATTACAATAGCAGGCCCTTTGGGAGAGTCTCTCTTCTGGTCCTCCCTCAATCTGAAAAGCACTGTCTTCCCACATTGAGGCTCTCCACCACACTGCCGCTCAACAGATCAGGAACACTGCTGTGGAGGTTAGGACCCTTCCAGCTGCCAATCCCCTTCCCCTGGTGCTTTACAGCCCATCCCTTGGGTCCTTCAGGTATTTTGGAGACAACAAAGAAGGAAATTAAAATAGGCTTCTCACAAAAGAGATGAGAATGGTCTGAATGGAGAGGGCGCTTTGAATTTATGGAAAGGAAGCTCCAAAAATGTTAGCTGTGGCCCTGCTTTTGTTATTGCTTATAGATGAAACTGTGTGTCTCTGCTTAAGAGTTTTGTTCACCTGGGTTGATGAGACAAGGGGACACTGCAGTGACCACATAAAACTATGACCCTCTTTACGCCACCCCCTAGGGAAGCCATTGCTCCCTACTCTCCTGGACCTTGCCAGGCTGTGGAGAAAACGTGTAGAGAAACAGCAGCAGGTCAAACGGGCTAGAGAATTTCCCACTCTGCAGCCCTTGCTCCTGTCTCCTCCTGGGAGACGTGGGAATGCAACTCCACTTCCTATATGCACTCCTTGAGCTATGCAGGACACACTTCCTTGTCTTTCTCACTTCCCGTGCTCTCCGCCGCTCATTTCACTGTCAGCCACATATCATGAAACAGCAGAACAAGGAATTGCTTCTGGCTGTCTCACAGCGTCGTTGACTTTGGGGATCATTTATTTTTCAGCTACTAAACGTCTCATGCTGATTTCACCGCGGATGAAAAAGCAGCTGCTTCAGAGCAGTTGGAAATTACAAACATGGGAATTGACCAATCCTAAAGCTTAGACCTTGAAGTCTCTCTCTACCCCCTTCCGTCACTGCTTTAGTGAGAGATTGCCCATCAACAACACCTGTAAGAGTTCAAGTTGCCTGTTAACTATTTTGAGGTGAACTTGCTTGAGAGGAGTTGTGGTCGCCAAAGAAACCCCAGGAGCAGAGCAGAGGGCAGTATGTGAGCACAGCAGGACCCAGGACACTATGTGACCACGGCACTCTAATATCTGGTGACCTCAGAGCTCAGCCTCTGCTCCGGATGAGATGGCACTGAGCCCTGCTCCATCGACAGAACCCTCTGCTTCCAACAGGCACCTCTGCGCTCAGAGCCTGTTTTCATGTCTACACAAGCAAGCTTCCTTTGCTAACCGAGCGTGAATTGTGGAAAGAAGGAATCAGTGCTGGCCAGAATCCCCCTGCGACTCAGCGTTTCTGCCAAGTGTCTATGAAAATGCTGAGATCTGGATTTTCCTTCAGACAAAACGGAAGATCATGTTTTATGTTCCAATTTGATGATTTCCCCTTTGTTCCCCAGGCACAGTGCGGTTCACCTCAGAGCAGCGGGTAGAAGGATCCATCTGGAGACAGTCACTGGGCAAGTGCTGAAATGTACTGTCACCTGCTCACAGGGCTTCCCCTTTAACCCTGACTCTAGCTGCTCCGAGGGCAGAATGCAGTACTGGGCGACTGTGAGCTTCTGGTCGGACAGGCAGCAATCTGAATCCTACCACAACCTAGTGGGCAGGCAATAATTTAGCAACCAGGGATTCTATTTGGTTGATCTCTGTCCACATCTTTCTAGTGTACATTTGGCAGCTTGACACCCTTATATGCACACAGGCCCTTTTCTGAATAATGAACCTAGCAACACGTTGGCAACCTTGGACCCCAGCTGCACTGAATCTCATACACCCCACTCCAAACAGTGGGTGGTTTCTCAGCAGATGATGGCACCGGCACCTTCTGAATTCATGTCCACCTTTGCTTCCTTTCTGCGTCTTTGCCAGAAGGGTGCAAGCGTACCGCACTTAGAGTGAGAAAATTCACCAAGATTAAAATTTTCAAGACCTGCATAAGAACATTTGCTTCATCAAAACCCCACCAATGAGAAAGTCCCTTGATTAAAAGAGCTAATAATTTGTTATTTAACTTCCATAATAGATTATAATTGCAAATGAAACCCAATTTTTGCTAATCAGCACCGGCTGGAAACTGTAGACTTCATCAGAAGTGTTTCTGAGGAGGAACTCACCCAGATCCCAGCAGTTTATTAATATAGACTCAAGGGGTGCAATGCAACCAGCAGACTCTGGCTCAGCAGACCCAACCAACAAACAAGAGTTTGTAAATAGATCACAATTAAAGCGAGAACAAAGATATAATTCACACCCTGGGATTTCTGTGTTAATGGGCGAGCATTTTCTAGCTTAACTGGCTACAGTGTTCCTTTCCTGTCTTCACACATAAGCAAACTCCAAATTCCTGTTGGGCCAGAACGTAAAAAAGTCTGTCTACTTAATAAGTTCTAGCAAGTCCTGATGCATTGAAACACGGCATAGAGATGATAGGTCTGAATTTCCAATTGAACTGAGGCCCCAGATTTATAGATCAAGGGGGACAGAGCCAATTACTTTACTGGGTATCAGGCAGGGATGGGACACGCCGCTATCTCTTTAAGCCTCCTTTCCTCGTCTGTAAGATGAGGAAAGCGGCGACTGAACTGCACTGCTGAAGGACTCAGAGAACACGATTCCAGACATGTGCTCAGCAGCCAATGTATGACACGGATGTAAAACCCTTAACCCTTGACTCTCTGTCAGCATTGATCTGTGGGTAGATAACTCCTTGAGTTGAACTTGAGCATATGAACCATGGGAAATGCATAGGGAGGGAGGTGACATGCGAAGAGAGAGAGACACACAGAAAAAAAAGGCTAGGGAAAGAAAAGAAAGAGTCACCAAGAAGGTCACTGGGTTGCAAACAGCGAGGGGCAGAGGGACAACAGTGGAAGAGCCCTGGGATTCTGCCTTCCAGTGCAGTGTGTCTGTCCCCCACCCCTTACTGAGTGAGAAAACTGGCTGCAAGGTCAGCTCTGCTCCTGGCTGTATTAACATCTGGCCCAAGACTTCCCTCCACAGGGAGGAGGGCTTTGGGTTAGGCAGACCTCTGTCTGTGCCATTCGACCTCTGATCCCAACCATCTTTGATAGGTGTCAAGACACACTAATCTCCTTTGCAATTCCTGGTGAAGAATACAATGGCAGTTCTTACCAACCACGTGAAGGGATCTGTCGAAGTAGGTGTTCATTTTCTCTTTTCATTGGTCCTCTCACGTTCTCTACGACTTTCTTTGTGACAACTCTCTTACCGTTCACTATCTGGCTACAAGTGGTGACCAGCCTGAACTTCCCCATTCCATGGCTTACATATGGTACAAATGTCTCAGAGGCAGCAGAACCAGGTCTCGATCCTAGGGGCACAAAAGTAGAAAATCCCGTGTCCATGATGGGAGTGATACTGAAGAACGAGGACGAGGCTCTTCTGGACTGAGCCATGGGACCAGAGAACAAATGGTCTCCTGAGAAGAGGTCTTCATCTTCAGGGACCTTCTGGAAGGTGCAGCGTGCCCTCTGAAAGCACACTTCTTCCTCTAAATGGGTCTTGTTTCTGGCATCACCTCTGATTTCCCCTTTGGTATGGCCACTGCCCCTGATTTCTCCTTTGGTACGGCTCCATCTAGACCTGTCGTAGTCCTTTCTACTCTTGGCATCAGACAAGATGCGATAGGCTTCTGCTATTTGCTTGAATTTCTCCTCTGCTGCTTCCTTGTCTCCTGGGTTCTTGTCTGGATGTACTTGCAGAGCCAAGTGGTGGAAAGCCCTTTTGATATCAGAGGAGGAGGCATTCAGAGGTACCCCCAGTACTTTGTAATAATTCACCATGTTCCTTCAGACAGCCTTGCCCCACCAAGGGTTGAGATTTTTGTAGAATTTCCATACAACTTCAGAAAGGAAGATGGTCAATCTTTCAAGTTTACAGCTTTGAATTTCCTCACATGGTTCTTGAAGTGAAAACTCTTTTGGTGGGGAAATTCTTCCTCAGTGTGTGGGTCCTTTTCATGCCACCACGCCCACGCCCTGCCTCTGCTGCTCACTGTGGGGTGACTATGAGGTCATCACTTCCAGCCAGTGACTCTCAGCGGATGCTGGGCCTGCCTTCGTGTCAGAGAGGTGGGAATCTGAGATGGGCGCTACAAAAACTGAAGCGACCCGATCTTATTCAAAGACAAACACACATACAATAACTAAGCACGTCGTGTGTGTCTTGTCAACTCATTTCTGTGGCTTAGACATTATTTGTCTTATTTGTAACAGCCACAGGTCAGCAGACCCAGCATCCACTTAAGGTCACTGTGGGGGCAAATGCTGTTAGTGGCCTCCTGAACGTCACTGTGATTTGCCTTGTGCTATTTTAAATGGTTTTATTCTATTATTTTATGTGTATGGGTGTTTTGCTAGCGTATGTGTCTATGCAGCACTTGTGTGCAGTGTCTGCAGAAGCCAGAAGATGGTGTCATCACCCGCAACCAGAGTATACACAGCTGTGAGCCAAAATGTGGGTTCTGGGCACTGAACCTGGGTCCTCTGGAACGGCCTTGCAGGCCCTGCCCGTTGTTATTTAATATCCCCACTGGCACAACGGGGGTCATGGGTTGTGGTAATCTTAATTTCTAAAGATATATATATATATATATATATATATATATATATATTTCTGATGAAAGAAAAAATAAAATTCATTCATCAAGCAAAGAAACTGGTCAGAGGCAAATAAATCTAAGCAGGGTTTTTAATGGATGCACGGAGGGAAGAGGAGCAGAAGTTGACTCATTCAGTACATACTTCAGCTGATCTGTCAATGTGAACCTTCTGGAACTTTAGCTCTGTATTTAAAACTGAACTAAGTAGCGATATCAAAACCACAAATGCCATTTAGAAGACATGACACTGGGGGCTCTAGTGTAGTTGGGGCGTTCACTACCTGTCTCAATCCCTTTCTTGTTGCTGAGGCAACATGTCCTCAGAAAAGTGACTTAGAGGAGAAAGGGTTTATTTTGGCCCATTGTTCAAGGTCTAGTCCACGGTGGGTGAGCTGAGGTAACAGAACTTGAAGCAGGTGACCACACGGCACCCGTGGACAGGAACCAGACAGCAGGGACTGCTCGATTCCCTTTCTCCCTGTGCAGACAGCCCCACCTCCAGTGGGTGCTCTGCCCACCTCAGTCAAGCAGACAGATAAACCCCACAGGCACACCCTGAGGCTTATCTCCAAGGTGACTCCAGGATGTCAAGTTGACCACGGGCGCTGAGCATTCCACACAAACCATCTCATAGGACACACAACTTGACATTCCCAGAGTCTCTGTAAGTCAGCGCGGTGTGTGACTGACTTGTGATGGCCTGAGGTGAGGGGTGAAGATGCACTTCTTTCGTGTGGACCATACGGTTGTATGCTTAGAGCCCCCCTTGCTCTTCCTCCTTCCACTGACTAGTGTCAGTGACCAGAGGATCTTGACAACAGCTGTCAAATCTCCTGGACTTTTGGACTATATAGTGAAGCAAGCCACCCTCATCAACCATCAGACTGTTGCTGTGAGGAGAAATAAGCTATTTGTGGTAGTGATCCACCTACATTTAGGACCTATTCCTGCAATGCCATCAGCCAGACAAGTCCAACCTCGGCAGCACTAAACACCAACCAGCTGCACCCATCCCGCCGGGTGTCTGTTCGCCCTCTGCACTCAGAAATCAACCTTTCATTTCAACTCCATGCACTGCACTCTTCTTGGTCCCTTCCACAGCCTTCTGTGTGAAGCCTACGGCTGATTGGGAGCCGTTCTTTCACTAACCCTCTAAAGTAGCCTTCGGAGGCTTACAGCCTTCTTACGGCCCATGCCACAAGCGCCCAAGCCAGGAGAAGCTGGCAATTCTGCACCTGTGACTCCTAGACCAGTGCTGCTGACAGTAACAGGATAGAACCATGAAGAAGACACATTGCACAGCCTCAGCCAGGCTGGAGCAGTAGAGAGAGAGGATTCAGTTTTCATCATCTCCTTCCCATGCTCCTTGGTGCTCATTCTTAACCATTCCTGCTGTTCTCTAGTTTTGGACTGAACCTCTGCCCCTTCCATTTCACTTCAAGCAGAATCTGTTTTCTGCTTAGTTAAACAAAACAAACAAAAAGAGAAACCGTCTGGAAGTTTCTAAATGTCTCCCAATGACAGAGTGCATTGGATCCTCCAAGGAGATGAGCCAAATGTGGGCTGATAAGTTAGGTCTAATATGTACCTGGGTCGCCAAAGAAACCTGTGGCATTAATTCAAAAGTCTGGGGACCTGAAAATGGTTGAGGTGGGAGGTGGTTAGGTGGGGGTGGTTGCTGATGCAAGTCATGGTCAGCCTCCTAACGCCTGAGAACTAACAGCTGCAGTGTTTGATGGAGAAGACAGATACCTCAGACCACACAGGGTAAACTCATTCTTCCTCCATGCTCTGGTTTCCTTTCCGTTGCTGTGATAGAACTTTCTGACAAATAGCAACAACGTAGGACAGGAAAGCGTATGTGGCTTACAATTCCAGAGCAGGGTTCATCACTAAAGAAGTCAAGGCCGGAACCGAGGCAGTAGAACTTGAAGCAGAGACCCTGGGGGAAGGCTGTTGGGGACTTGCTCACAGGCTCAGCTCAGCTGCTTTCCTTGAATAGTCCAAGACTACCTGTGCAGAGAATGATGCTGCCCACATGGCCGGGGCCTCCTAAAGCAATTACAGATCAAGACAGCCCTGGTAGACAAGCCCACAGAACAACCTGATAAGTACAATCAAGTGAGACTTATTTCTCAGCTGACTTCAGACTCTGGAAGGTTGACAGCTGATGGTAACTAGGACACTCTACCTTACTGGTCTACTAGTGCCACCCTTGGCTCAGATGACGCCTGCCCACACTGCGGAGATTACAGTTCTTTAGTGCACTGATTCAAATGTAATCTCCTCCATGAACGCTCCTGTAGATACACCCAGACCATCACGCTGCTTTAGCAATCTGGGCATCCCTTAGTTTGGTCAAGTTAACACAGAAAATTAAGCATCACCAATGTCTCAAACGCAGTTCAAAACAGCCCTGTCTTGATCATTCTTTCGTATTTTTAAAATAAAATATTTGAAAATGTTAACCAACTGAACCATCACATATGGTTAAGATTACATTAGAAATTTGTATTGTATTAAAATATCTGTTATAGGCTGGTAGATGACTTGGCAGGTAAATGCACTTTCCCCAGACCTTGGTGAGTGAGTTTCATCCCTAGAATCCAGTAAAGGTGGATGGAGACAATTGACTCCCCAAGGTTATCATTAACCTCCACATATGTGCTCTGGCATGTGCCCCCCATATCATATACAATACACTCCCCAATTAATAATACCTAAAAGCTCAAATGTTTAATTTTTAAATTAAGTTTTATATCATATAAAATATGCAACGTTAACCATCTCTAACTGTATAGTAAAATAATTATTCTTACCAGGTTGTTCAGTAATCATCACTACCTACTTTTAAATGTTTTCTGTCATTCCAACCATTAACTTTATATTCATTAGAGGAGACTCAGCTCCTGGCGACCACTAATCTGCCTGTGGATCCACGAATGTCTACTTCAGATGTTTCATATAGATGAATTATATAACTATTACTTAGCAAGTTCTCAAAATTAATTCGTGTTGTATCTGACCTTCAGCCCTTTTTATTGATGAATAATAATCCATTTTATGTACATACCACGTTTTATTTATCTGTTTATGTGTTCATGGCTTTTGGGTCATTTCTGCCTGGTTGCTGTGAATGATGTGGTCATGGCCTTGCACAAGTGCAGGCATCCGAGCTCTTCCCTTAATTTCATTTTGAAAAACTGCCGAGTCATGACAACTCTATGTCTAACTTCCTGGAGAGCCACCAGGTTTCCAGAGCGGCTGTACCATTTTCTATTCCTATCATTGGACGCAAAGCGCCAGTATCTCCACATACTGGCTCCTCCACGAGCAGTGCTGAAATCCTCCCTTCCCACAGCCTGGGGGAGCTCAGCTTCATTTAGCTGTTCTCCTTTCCCTGCCATTTTAATCCATTGAATTCTTTTGGCCACTTCCTGCATATTAGTCTAGATTTCTGTCTCAGAAAAGAGCACACACCCTACATGACCGACCAGTGTCTGCTTCCTCCACACTGTCTGCATGCCTCTCACCATTCAGTAGGAAGAGTTCTCCACGCTCTCCTCACCTGCACCGCTGAAACCCACTGGGCAACTTCCCAGACCTCACTAGGACATGACTTTTTGAGAGATTTTGAATTTGTTGATTAGCTCATTCTTCATAAAGCCATCCCCTTTCGAGACTCTAGAAAACCTCTCATCGCTGGTCTCCTCCCCCCATTCCTAATGGTGACTTTTCTCAGCTGCTTCCCAAAGGCGCCACAATTCCCCCAAACAGTGCCACCAAACAGCTTAGGTTTAAGTGTTCAAGCATACAGGTGGGGTCGGGCACCCAATCCCAACCCTGACACTCATCTATCCCCATGTGGGATTTGTGCCCTTCAGTGGATCCCTAGTGCCTCTTTTTGCTAGGGGAACCAAAGTTTTTCCCATTCATGCTTGCTTTTCAGTTCCATCTCTTGCCAATCTACTCAACACCCCTTAACACAAGTGTCTTGGAGTTGCCAAGACAAAGAATATTGTTTCATAATCCCCTGCCTTTGTGTTTGGTCTTTCTTCTGCACAGAATATTAAGGACTTTCTTCAGGAGGTTCTCCTGACTGTGATGGTTTTTAGTGGCTTTGTTAAAGTAATGCTTGCTGTAACTATTGCTTTAATACTTTTATCCTTATTTTAGTGGGTGTTGTCACAACTACGGAAATCACCAAACAAGTAACTCAATGCCCCTCCACCGTTTCCAGCTGTTTTGTCTCAAACAGCTGACCGGGGTACTTTGGTTTATTCTACGTTAATAAATGCACTTTAAGTAGTTTTCATGACCAGTGTTGCCTTCAATTAATTCCCTTTGGCTACTTCTATTAGCATTACTCTTTTGCTTGCATTTTAACTTTTAAAAAATTAATCCCAGCACTCAGGGAGGGGAGACAGAGGCAGGTGGATCTCTGTGAGTTCAAGGCCAGCCTGGTCTACAGTGTGAGTTCCAGGACACCCAGGGCTACACAGAGAAACTCTGTTCTAAAAAAACAAACAAACAAGCAACCATGTTTTATGAACTGAAGGGAGTTGCCATATCCCCTATAAATTGATCATACCATAGAATATTTTAAGCATTCCAGAGTTCCCCCAACTGCTAAGAAATACCAAGCACCAGAGAACCTTGAATATTTTCAGTGCTATTATTACAAAATGCTAAGGTGAATAAAGTCTTTTCTAAGGTGTGAGGTTTTAATTGGGCTGATGCAGAGCTGACTTTGTCAAGGAGCTGGAGAAGCTCACGTTTCACTCGGACACTCTGGCACTCATGGTTTTCAGACACATTTCACAGCGGGGCTCCAGAGCTGGTGATGCTTGAAGCTCCACGAAAGCTGGTCTTGTCCTTGGTTTGCTAAGAATCCTGAATCCAGAGGCACTGAATTTGCATGCCTCTGGGCACTGAGCTCAGTGTTGTTATGATGGGTTTCCCACTTAGCTACCCCCTTCTAGGTGGGAAGTGTATCTGACGACATGCAGCAATACTAAGTTCTGTTCATCTTTATTGAGATGGCACCCTCAAAAATTTGATCCATGCTAGCAACAATGAGCCAGCTGAAAAGAAAGTCCAGTCTTCAGGTTTCAAATCGACTTCACCGGATGGGTATTTCAGATAAGAGGCTGTTTTTGTGGCTAAGGGAAAAGTAACGGAGGATAGCTAATTAGCCTCTCTGAGTTGCATGTTATTGTGTCCTGATATTCTGAGGGGGAAAGTGATCTCAGAGATACACAGTGTTCCCGAAATAAAATCCCTGACATCACTCACTTACTCATAAGAACGGGGACTCTGCACCACATGGCAGTGACTGAATGTCAAGGCTCTTGCGTCTTCTCCTTCCATACTATGAGTACACGTGAGTCGGAGAGACAGAGACAGAAGTGACGTAACTGAGCACCCTTGGCGGGACTATCTTTGTGACCTGTGACTAGATCCAGCTTGAGTGGTGAAGAGCCTCAGACAATGCCACTGTCAAGACAGAAGGCATTGCTTGAACCAGACAGTGTTGCCTTTAGCGTTTGACAAAGTGAATCCCATCATAATGTTCTGAGGTAGGTGGAGGTATTTTTGCTGAGATTAGTCAACACAGTCTCTGAAAGGCTCTGAAGAAAGTAAAATTCTTGACATACTTGGATTTAAAAAACCATGCAACCCATGCCCAAGGTGGGTAAGCATCAGTTATTTTTTTAAACACTCATTTTAAAAAAATCACTATGTCAAAAGTGTCTTTCTCATCTTGTTCTATGCCATTGGAAGTCCAGTTCAGGAGGACCTGTCTCAAGACAGTAGTACCTCGGACTCCAAGTAGGAGCTTAGGCATTGTTCTACTGTTGAACTCAATACTCTATTTATATCTGAGTCCTATCAAAGCAAGTGTCCCAGGATCAACCAGTGAGCATGAAGAAATCAGGAGAAAATAAACCAGGGGTCATGACCCCCCACTCACGTCTGTTACTAAGATACTTGGGAAAACAAGCTCCTTATTGGTCTATGGGCGAGACGACGCTGGCATGCGGTCATCACTGCCTTCTATCCCACTGTCACTAACCAATGGATTCCCTTGCGGACCCATGCTAATGAGTCCAGCTGAAGTCCCCAGGTGTTGAAGAGCATCAGCCTAATGACAGAAGTCACAAGCTGGCCCCAGGTAGAACATTTCTAGCCACACAGAAGCTACCAATGCAGCCTGAACCCACACTAGGTCATGATGGTGGTGTGGGCAGTGGCTTAGACACACTTGGTCACGATAGTGGAGTGGACAGTGATTTAAGACACCCTTCTTAGTAGTGTTTATGATGTGCCTCTGGCTCAAGCAAGGCTTGTCAGAGAACCTGATGGAAATACCCGAACCACAGGGAAACTTAATAGTTCTAAGTGCTAAGTGGCAGCAGGGCATATAGAATGAGGAGAAGAGGTTATCAATTTCCGGTGACCAGCCACCTTTGTGTAAAGCCTTCTGTGAGGGTGGACAGAGCAGCCTCGTGCATTTCTTCAGCTCTTCGAGAAGGGCACTAACCCTGCCACGGGACTCTGCCCTTAGGATCTCATCTATGCTTGGTTTCCTCCCAACGGCCTTGAATCCTAACGTCATCCCAAACCGCACTAGGTTTTCATTCACTGCAGGTGTGACGGGGAACTCTCACATCCAACTGTAGGAATCGGCCCTGAAACAATGATCTCCCAATCATCGGCAACTGGGTTGCCCATCCTGGATCTGCTCTTTTCAAGGGCCAGTTAGTGGTTGCTCTTTGTCTTACATGGCTCCTGTCAAATGGCAAGACAAGCCTCGCCCTGGGGAGACTTTAAAGCTATTTTATCATGGTTTTCTTGGCTGCTGTGATCTGGCCATGTACCTGAGAAAGACACAGCTTTAGTCTGGAGACGACCTTCAGCGTTCACCTCAGGATATAACTAGTGAGTGCTGACTTGGGGGTAAGTGTTTGGGAGAGGCTGGACGTGGGATGTGGGTGGAAGAAGCAGGTAAATCCATTAGAGGGCCTGCCTCCGTGCCCAGGAACATATCACAGCATGCCATGACAGACCATCCTGGCTTATTCAGTGAATAATATTATTCAGTGAAGTGTAATTCCTTCAATGGGAATGAAAAGGTCAGAACAGGAGAAAGAGCTCCAGAAAAGAAAGTCATCTCCAGAGTCCAGTTCAAGGGCCTCTCCTTACCCACTGCACTACCTTCCCATGGATGAAGGAGCTTGAACTTCAGGACTTGCTCCATCTTCTGGGAATTCGTTTATGAAGCTCCACAGTTGGCAGACTAGATACAGCGATGGTGTGGGGACTTCTCAATAAAATGTTCCAATTTACATCTCAGTGTCTCCAGTGCCAGAATGAGGTCATCCCTGAGAGAAAATGTTACTGCCTGGCCAAGCTCTGTGGTGGCCGCTCTCCTTTGCAAGGCTGTGTATGGAATCTGTAAGGCCTGGGGAGCATGCTGTGTCCTCACATGTAAGGCCTGGGGAGCATGCTGTGTCCTCACATGTAAGGCCTGGGGAGCATGCTGTGTCCTCACATGTAAGGCCTGGGGAGCATGCTGTGTCCTCACATGTAAGGCCTGGGGAGCATGCTGTGTCCTCACATGTAAGGCCTGGAGAGCATGCTGTGTCCTCACATGTAAGGCCTGGGGAGCATGCCGTCCCCTCACATGTAAGACATGTAAGGCCTGGGGAGCATGCTGTGTCCTCACATGGCATGTCTGATAGGACTCTGAGCAAAAATGCAACCTGGCAAGGCTTCTGGTCCTCTGGGAACCTGGCCAGAAGACCTTTTAACTGAGCCCCCCCTTTTTTGTGAACCTTTTACAATATTACTTAAATTTAATTTTAGAAGAGAGCTACTCAATTTCAATGACACAAATGGACATTATACTATTAAAAAGCAAAATAAAATATGCTCTAGTTGATTAGCTTCTACTTTCCAACCCAAGCTGTTGTTTTCCACTAGGTTTTTAATATAAACATTTTCAGACATGAGGAAAATATCTTTTGTGAATATCTACTACCTCTTAAATCCTATAATTTAGACTTTCTAAACTTAACTTCATTAAAAATACATCCTCCCCAGACACTTGAGTTTTATGTCACTGTTCAGTATTCTTATAGTTCTTTTCTTTCTGATATAAAATGTATAGGTCATGGAACACGAAAATATGAATAATTTTCACCAGCCAGAGTATATGCAGAGACCAGTGCAGACACCTAGAGCCCACAGCTGGGTCAGGATACGGTGCTATATATCCCTCCAGTCCTAGCTGGGGTGGTCTGAGTGAGAATGTCTCCCATAGGCTCAGGTGTTTAGACACTTGATCCCTGGTTTGTAGTGCTCTTTGGGGAGGGTTAGGAGATGTGGCCTTGCTGGAGGAAGCATGTCACTGTGGGCAGGCTTTGCAAGCTTATAGTCTCTTCCTGCTTCCATTTTGCTCTCTCTTTGCTTTGTGTGTGTGGTTCAGGACGAGAAGTATTAGGTACCTGTTCCTGCCACCATGTCTGATCCATGCTGACATGCAGATTCACCATGGTGGACTCTTACCCTCTTACCCCTTTAGAACCATAGCCCAATAAATTCTTCCTTCTGTAAGCTGTCTCGGCCATTGTGTCTTATCATAGTATCATGAAAGTAACCAATAAACTAACCCTTGAGATACACACACACACACACACACACACACACACACGTATGCATACACAAGCACACGCACACATGTGCACACACTGCCTATAATTCTAGACTTTATCAGCATGCACTCACATATGTACACACATACCCTCCCATGCACACGTACACACACACACTGCCTACAATTCTAGACTTTATCAGCATACTGAATGTTGGCATCAGCAGAAGTTCCCCTCAGATCCCTTCACAAATCATTCCCCACCTCTACCTATTCACACCCAAGCACTGATTTTTTTAATTCAACTACTGATCTGTTTGAGCACTCTGAAAATCTAACATGGCCCCACTCAGCAAGAACTCGGTTATGTAATGCTCTTTTCATTTAGGGTAGTTTTACTGGGACTCATCTACACTACTGTACGCATCAGGAACTCATTTGTTGGCATTACCGTGTGGTATTCCATTACGTATGAACCTCAGTGTGTATACTCCTTTTGTATACAACTGCAAACCCAGGTTTCCAATTTTTGCAAACTTTGAAAAAAGTTGCTAACAACAGTTTTAGGCGAATCTTCTTACAGATATGCTTTCATTTTCCTTTGGTATACCCAGGGGTGAAAGCGCTGGATCTTGGTGGATATGGTGACTGTACACTGGATCTTGGTGGATATGGTGACTGTACACTGGATCTTGGTGGATGTGTTGACTGTACACTGGATCTTGGTGGATGTGTTGACTGTACACTGGATCTTGGTGGATGTGTTGATTGTACACTCTCCCCAACAGTGCAGGGCACCCTACTTTGCTACACAGGCACACTTGGCACCGACTCTCTTTCTAATTTTAATTCGCCTAGTGGGTGTAAAGTCATTTAAGCTCTACTTTGGCAATTTTTCCAAACTAGCGAAAAATGACATATGTATGAGGATCAAGTTTGAAGGAAATATTGCCTGAAGACACAGGCGAAGGTGGCATTTAAAAGGTTCCTTTATCTGAATTTGCGCCGCGCTGATGAAGGGATGCAGACTAGGTAGCCAGACACACTCTTCAGTCTCTAATTTTCTCAACTGCATTATGGGACAATGAAGTTAATACCTAGAAAACTACAGCTTCTGTCGCAAGAGGGATAGGAGCTTTGTGTTCTGATGGGTGGACAACAAGTTCTCCCCCATCTGCCTTTACAAGGGTCCTTCCTGCAACGCTGGCTCAGCCTGCTCGATAGTCTTCAATCACTGAGGGAAGAGACACCTGCTCTCCCTGTCTCTAATCTCAATCCCTGGCCCAAGAGAGAGAAATTAACATTTTTAACATCAACACTGTGCTAAAGGGGGGCAATTTGTACCTCTTTCCTTTAAACTGTCAGAACAACATTTCTGACAATCAGCTATGGACAATCTCATGCTGAAGATGGGAAACAAAGCCTCAAAGAACTCCAGTAACTTGCCCCCCCCTCCACGAACCTGAACTCGACTCTGTACCCTAGGCTCTACCTTGATGAGCACCCATAAAGCAAATCACGTGCTGAGCAGCCCCTTGGGAACTGGAGCCGGTTGTGGTGGAGAGTGCTATGTCTCTCCAGAGCCTGCCTCCCTCCCTCCCTGCTGTCTGCTTCCTCCAGAGTTTCCAGCAAAGACACATTTGAACCTTCTACTGTGAACATGACCAGTCCTTCGGAGGGCTCAGAGGGAGATGAGCTGAGGCTGCCTCTCTGCAGCTGTGCTTCAGCCGCTGACTTTCCTCTTGGAGGAGGAACCACCAGCTGCCACTCTCGTGCTCCTCTTTGCTGTCTAGGCACCTCTCGGCCCCCTCACTGCTCTCTGGGCTCCCTCTTCATTCCCTGCTCAGTGTGAACAGAGGGAACTGATATCCTGTGTTTCTGCAGTCTCAGTTACCTGTTCCTGGAAAGCACTGGCTTGCTCCTCAAATCCTGCTGTTCGGAAATAATTGACGACGTCCATCACAGCCCAGTCTGCAGGATCGGGAGGCCTTCCATTTTCCATGGAACTGCAAAACACAGATCCAAGGTGTCAGAGTGTGGCACAAATGCGGGGATCGACAGGCTACACTGCTTTGCCCTCCAGGACCCATCTGAGCCAGCTCACTAGGAGCCTGCTACTCACTTCCCTCAGGGCCTATCCCAGTCTACCCACAGGACTCACAATGCTTCTTCTGTGTCTTAGCTTCTTGTGATCATTACTCATACTGGAGGAGCCAATGATTTCTTAGTAAAGTATCTGACTTTTAATGAAAATGGTTCCCACAAACACTGTTTAACTTAGAGACATTTAGAGTGGCCCAGTCACTTTTGATGGGCTATCATTTAATATTCCTTCTGCAATTCAGTGTGAATATTTACTTTACAATGTGACTCTAACACAGGCCTCCCAATTCAGAGAAAAGACCATTTCTCATAGAGCATGCTTCTCTGCTGCATTCTGTCCCGACCCCTTCTGACACTCTCTCTGCCCGACGAATCCGTACCACTCCAAGCAATTCAGGGCTGCCTCTGTGTTAAGTTACTTCCTGGCACTAGGAAGTACCTAATTTATAATCTGCTCCCAAACCCAATACTTCATTCATTGTAGCGCCTTCCATGCTGGGTTAAGGAGTTGTGGGGCAGAGACACACATCTGAATGTGGCCGGTCCTCACCGTATTATTCTCAGTGTCAAGCCTGCGCTGAAGGAAGTCAGTCAGCACTGTTCAGAATGAATGACAGCGACTAAAGAGATGAAAATCAGGCATGTTTGAGAAGCCTGGGTAGCCTTTCACCCTGGGTTCAGAGAGAAGCAAGGCTCTGCAGTTTCTGGGACTCTCCCTCATTCATACTTGTTTCAGGAGCACCGCCTAAACCTCATCCACGGCAGTTCACAGAGGGTCCAGCTGATCACACTGTTTCCCTGATCAAACCCTTCAAAGGCTTCCTGTTCCTATGGCAAATTCCATGAGCTTAATGGACATCCTATGGGACAAAGGCCTCCACTCTCCAACTAGAAACGCATTTGGGAGAAAAAGGCATAGCAAGCCTTACGTGCCCTGCAGCGTTTCAGGGTGGTCACTGATCAACAGCGTGCTGCAGATGGAAGCCGCAGGTTATACAACAGCTAAGGAGGACATGAACCCTGTGCTGTGACAAAGCAGGCCTAGAGAGTTTAAAAGGCCATTAAATGTATAAAGAAGTCAAGAGAAGATTATTCATTCCAAGCTCTGTGGTAGGGATGCAGTCAGCCAAGGAGCCATGGCAATATCCTGGAGACCACACTGAGGATTCCGTCCTAGGAAGTCAGCAAACGACCATCTAGGAAGGGGTGAGCTATCAGAGCCACATTTTGAGGGGAGTGGAAGAGGAACGAGGAGGGGAGAAAGAATGGGAGTGTGAACTTACTGCAGTCATCTGAGGAAATTGTGATCTCAGACTAGGGGAGTAACTACTTAGATTAGTTACCTTCAGGCTATTTTCTAGCAAAGAATTATCTGCATCTTGTTTGTGCCTTGAGACTTTACAGGAGGCTGAATTTAAAGACAATGGACTAACTAATCCAGGGAAGGATATCTTACAGCCACTTAGCATCAATGCTGTTACAAGACTATGATTTACTTGGAAGGGCCACACTGAAAATTGGGAGCAAAAGCAGAGTGGATGGATTTGAAATGCCTGCTGGGACCAAAGAAATGGTAGTTGTTAGAGATTAGGCGCTAAAAAGAAACCAAGTACATTGTCCGGGGCAGTAAGAAAGAAGCCTTGCGGACACTTGGTGAGGGGAAAGCACGGTCACTGGTACAAGATGTAGATTCGTCCGACAGACTTTCCCTTGAGAAGTGATTAACCCGAGGGCATCTTTTCTGCACCAGTGGATGTAGGGTACAGTTTCCTGAGGTTCAAAGGCCACAGCCATCACAGTCCAAGACAGCTGGCTGCTTCTGGAACAGGAGACTGACTCTCATGTCACTGTGCCTCATTGGTTTGGCAGATAAGTAGGAAGAAATACCATAGAACCATAGAGCCTTCTGGAGAGCAGGAAGTGCATGGCTGGACTGGACTCCCTGTGGGCAACTCCAGAGAGGGAAATGCATGAAGAAGGTACAAGGGACATCCCAAGAAGTTGATGAATGTCTGCCAGAAGAGCTGTGGTAGCAAATGGTACAAGGTCAAGAGACGGGCCATGTGGCCTGTACTGGCAGGAGCGCGGGGCAAGGCTGCCTGAGCTCTTCGGACCTCAGCATCCTTCTACCTTGAACAAATTACAAAATTGACATCTGCCCTACCAGGCTTTGGTTTTACTTTGGTTTCATTTATCTCTAGTCTCCAAATACCTCATTCTTTAACTACGACTCTCTCCTGGGCCACTTCTTATTATAAGAATGCAGTTTTCAAGTTATGTTCATGGGGGCTCACAGGTTAAGGGTTACATCAAGTCTCAGAGGAAATTTTGGACTTAAACTTTTGAACAGTGTTGAAACTGTCAAGACTTTGGTCTTCCCTGAATTTGACTGGGTGCATCTTGTATTATGGGATGGCTGTGAGCCTCTGGGGAGTAGAGGTGGAGGACTTTGATTTGAGGTAAAGGACACCATTTCCCAGATGCTCATGTGATAAACCATACAAAGTGACTGGCTGCTGAGAGCAGCCACTGAAATAATCCGTTGATGGGTCCATAATTTGATGGCATTGCTGGCATGACTGCATTAAGGGGTGGGCCTAGTCAGAGGAAGCTGGTCATTGAGTGGGTGTCACAGAAAGTTAAATCTTGTCCTGCACTCTTCCTGACTCTACTTAGTCACCATGTGTTGACAGACTTCGCCATTGAGCATGCTCATAACCAAGATGCTGTGTCTTCCCTCATGGAGACAGGTGACTTACGACTGAAACCTCTCGGATACATGACCCCAAATAAACCCCTCTTGTTTTTGAGCTTGTATTTCTCAGGTGTTTGGCACACAAATGAAAGGCTTGCCAAGGACACTTTGGATAAATATAGTCTATATGGATCTCACAAGTTTTTCAAACCATCACATCTATCCTTCAGTTTAGGAGAAAAAAAAAGGCACTTTTGATCCTGGCTAGTGATTATGACAATATATCTGTCTTGCTTTTTGTGAAACTATTTCTAAATGTTACTTATTTTTGCACTCAGAAATGTACTCTTATTTTGTACTGACTTTATTTTTATGACTTATTTTTAAATCAAATTACCCTACTCCATGCCCATGTTTTAAAATAGCCTTCGGCTAAAAGTAATTTAACTTTGGTTCTAATAAATTAATATTGATCTCCTTGCTTATGAGAAACCTAAGAAGGAAGCCACTAAAGGAGCTGTAGCTTCCTCTCCATTTCCCCTCTCCCCCATCATATCAACAAGCAGAGATCTGGCTAGAGGCTGAGCCGGGAAAGGAAAGAATGCCTCAAAGGTTGACAAGACAGTTTTAGTTTAAAAATATTCCAGTAAATAAGGGTTGAGTGCACTTAGCTGCAGCACAGTCACGTGACGAAGAGTGCTGGGAAGCAAATAACTCGTCAAACTTCCTGTCTGTTCTGAGTTCTTTTAGCTTAGCATCCAGAGGTTTGATCCCAGCAGCCCTGATTTGTACTGAAACCCAAGCAAACAACAGCCTCGATTTCCCCCGCCTAGGCTTTTGCTTATGTCACTCAAATCCTCTCCTCTTTCTTACAGACTTTAAGGGCCCTACTCACCTGTTTCTAAAGGAGCAGCTAAATGCCCCCTTCTGAATATCTTCAGCAAATGTTTAATTACAATTATCAATGAATAAATCTTAACTAGGATGAGGTATTTTTAACTCTGTGATGGGGCAGACACTGACAAACATGGGAAGCCCACAGCCTGGTGAAAGAACGACAGCACACCAGTACTTCCGGAGCCGGCTGGGGATGCGATTACAGTATTTCCAACTGTAAATTATGTGAACTCCAAATGCAGACCAAACAAGAAAAACTTGTGTTCAACTGGAGATACAAAAAGTAAAAATTACATAACAGGTTTATAAAACACATGCCAAAAATGTAAAATACCTCAATAATGTTATGTTGATAACATAGTTAAATAAAATACATTACTAAAATTTTTTTCATCTGTTTCACAAATGTCCTCTAGAAAAATTTTAAAATACTTGAGTGGCTCAAAATTTATTCCTACAGGACAACATACATACATACATATATACATACACACACACTGAACTGCTGAGATACACAGTATTTGCTAGAAAATAATGATGAACTCTTTTCCAAAGACACCTACACTCTGGAGCACCACTGTCTTAGCGATCCACACCCTTCATAATGACCGCTAGTTTCATATTTTTAAACATTTGCCAAGTGAATGAGTTTGTGATTGTGACTTGATTTGCATTTTCTTGGTCACAGATCATCCTGAGTACCTCCTCCCATGCTATCGAGCCATATAAACATCATATTCTGGGGAGTGAGTGTTCTGCTGGGGCTAGTTTTCTGTTTATCATATAGCTCTGTGTGTTTACTGTTGAAGATCTCAAACATAAAACCCATTTCCTCTTGCCCTTCAGAGAGCGTTCAAGTGGGATCGAAGCTTTGGTTGTTGTCATGCCAACATCTAATTGGCACAGACATGAAATCACCAAAATCTTAACAAGGGTCCATATTAGAAATCAAACAGTTCTGTGGATCAAGTTTGAGAGATTTTTTTGTGGGGACCCACAGATGTGAGTCCTGCTCCTCCTTGACTGGAGGTCACAGAGTTTGAGCTGATTTTTGCTCTTTCAAAGCTGTTGACAACAGGCGTGGCTGTACACCCTGAGCCAGGGTGTGGTTACTTGCTGTTTCAGATGTTAAGATAGAGGTGGATCCCCTCCACCCTGACCAAAGGTCAGAGAATTCAGGTCTATTCTCCTTTATTTTAAAATAGGAGGTTTGCGCCTTTAATCCCAGCACTTGGGAGGCAGAGGCAGGTGGATCTCTGTGAGTTTGAGACCAGCCTGGTCTACAAGAGCTAATTCCAGGACAGGCTCCAAAGCCACAGAGAAACCCTGTCTCGAAAAACCAATAAATAAATAAATAAATAAATAAATAAATAAATAAATAAATTAGGAGGTTTGACATAGGGAGTGGCTGCCTACAGGATACTTGGTCTAGGGTGGGTTCACTGCATATCCTACCCAAAACACCAAGTGCTTTACTCAGGAAATAGTGGCTTGATATCTCAAGTACTGGAGCTAGTAACTGTTCTGGTTGTCCTTCGTGTTGTGTTAAAGCAGCCTTTTGCCTTCTGTCCTCCCCCCCCCCCAACTTTTGTTCTGGGATATAAGAGCATATGAAAATTAAATGCAGGCAAATTCAGTCCTCATTGAGTTGCTCTCCTGGTTCTAGCCTACGTTTCTGTTTCTTTCATATCTGTTCTTCCTACCTAACATTTCTAACCCGCACACATCCTAACCTGGAACGTACGAACCCATCGTGGCTGAACCACAACAGAAGTCACCCCAAAATGTGAACTATGACAGATTTTAGTAGGAGTGAATGCAAGAAGCAAGCAAGGAAGAGAACTCTTCTATGGTGTTTGTTTAAAACTGTCAGGGTATCACATGAAAACGTCCTTGTGTGAAACAGTACCACACATAGTGAATAATGAATAAGCAGAAGGAAAACGTCTTAGAAATATCAAGAATACGTTTTAGTGTGTATCCTTTCCCTTTTAGGTCAATATACCTAAAAAACTAAAGACCTGAAATTGGAGTTTCAACCCTCCCCTCTTCTAGCCAAGACAAAGAACCCGGTTCAACATTGAAACAAGTCTGCTCCAAAATGCCTACAACCAGACTAACTCCAGCCTATGGGACTGTTGTAGCTCAGCACCTGCCTGGGAGGAAAAGGAGCTATCTTGGATGTCAAACAGCTGAGTTCAGATCTCAGATTTGCCACTTTCCCATGTGACTTTCAAATAAAAACTATTTCACATAGTTACTTTTCTGGCCCCTGGTTAGTCATGTTAAACGCTGTAATATATTTAAATATCAGACACTGCAGTAATTAGATGGAACAATATTTGTGAAGACAGCACAAGGCATGACTCACAGTAGGTACTGTGATGCTGTCTAACTTGGAACACAATGACTGCCATCGCAATTCCTGAGTAATTCATTACACACATGCTTTCTTTTGAACCTTGCAACTCCAACCTTTCCTTTATTGTCAAGACAATCAAAGCGGGAATAAATTAAGTAAGCGTTATTCTTCTGATAGCTAAGAAGCAAAATCAAGGAGCCGTCCAAGTGTCCTGAACATATTGACTCGATTCAAAGTCTCAGGCACAACCTGCAATGTCAGGCTTGCTGGCCTCTGGCTTCCTGCCATGGGTTGAGGTCTGCTTTTTCCTAAAGGGAGACATATCTTCTTTCCTGAATTTCTTCCTTCTCACAATGTGGTTTTTAAAAAGTAATTTCAGACTTCAAGAAAACTGAAGAACAGTGCAAATATCTCATATATTTTTACCGAGATTCTCCAATTTGTTAATATTTTACAACATTTACTTTCTTCTTCGTTCTCTCTTTCTTCTGTAATATATAAAGCAAGAAGCAAAAGAAAGAAGACAAAGAACTCAGCAGGTTGAAATAGTTTTAAAATGTATGACCCTTTTACAGTTTTAAGTAGAAAGGACCAGTATCCAAAATGTAAATGAGTAGCGATGCCTAGAATTTACAGCATCACATACCCTCAAGTACAGGCTTGCTTAGAATGACTTCAGCTCCCCATAAGAAATGAGTCTGTGCACCAGCAAACATCACATATCTCTAAAGTACAGGTTTCCTTAGAATGACTTCATCTCCCAGTAAGGGATGAGTTTGTGCTTTGGCAAACTTTTGACAGTATCCAGAGGCACGCCTGATTGCCATGATGGAGATTAGGTATAATAGAGACCACTAGCAGAGGCTGCAGATGCTACAGACGTCTTACAGTGCACAGCCACGTCCTTAAGACTTGATGTTTCATGACTTTAGAGAGTCTACCTGGTACCCTAAGTCTTCCCTCTCCAGTGTTACAGATGGTCGTCTGTGGCCATGCGGGTTGAATGAAATGCCTACTTCCAGTCCAAGTGGACAATGAAGGCCACATTCATTCTTCTACTCTTATAAGACAACTGAACAAGCAGACAATATAAAGAAATATGTCACTCAAAACATTGGCCATAGTCCCTAAAGAATCATGGCCCTGAAAGAAGGGAAAGAAGAAAGGTAAGACCATTGACTTAAATTCTGGAGAGGGTTTTCAGTAAGCATTCTGGACAGTTAGGAGAGAAAGACATGTAGAGACTAACTCAAAAGGCCTGCAGAGGGTTTCCCTGGAGTGTTCAGCAAAATTCTCATCAGTATTTCTGTAGAACTTTCTGAGGCTGGGGTAAAAAATTCACCCAGTACTAAAGGGAAAAAATCATCGGAGATCATGCATGGGCAAAATAGTGCCTTTTCTAACCTGTCAGCTAGGAAGTTATCATAACTCAGGAGCACCGGAATAGTACAAAGGAGGGTCTTGCTTTAGTAAAAGGCCAGGAAACAGACCTAGATCAAATGCAGCTTTGGTCCTGGCTCAGAAAACTGAGGAGAAACTTGAAAGGATAAACGGTTTCCAAGAAAACAGCACCCAGGAACCTACATCAAACAATTACATGAATTTAGGAGAAATCCAGCACTGAACAGAGTAAAATCCACACTGCCTACCATCTAATCAAAAATTTACCAAATATTAGTATTTGGTAATAGTTAAAATTGAGCAATTAATTCAAATAATTAAAATTTTATGTCTATACTCTGCATATCAGCAAGCTAGAGAAAAGGTTAAATATGTTAAGACATGGAACATGAACACACACAACTTCAACATTAATTTTTAGAGATGATGAATGTATTTTATGAATAAAAATATACATAAATATTTTAAACAAGAGATTAGAATTTTAAGAGACAAAATTGAGAAAAATTAAATAAGCAGCAGCAGAAGCTACTTAAAGCAAACAGGGGAAACACTGAAAAATGAGCAGCGTATCAGGGAATTATGAAAAATATCAAGTAGTCAAACACATACAGAAATGGGGAAAGGGACATTTTTTGGAATAATAATAGTTAAATGTTGCTCCAAATGTAATGAAAACTAGACTCACAGACCTAAAAAACAAAACAAGCCCCAAGAACAAGAAACAAAACGTCACTCCAAGCCTCATAATCAAAGTAGAACACAAATTTTAAAAAAAAATCTTAAAAGCAGGTGACAGGATAAAAAACACTTGTCTATGGGATAAAAAGGATAAGAGACACAGTAAAATAAAAAATAAGAGTGTCTACCATTATCACGTTTTAATCATCTGCCAGAGAATTTACTTAACAAAATGGAAGGAAATATAAACAAAACATGAAGCTCGAGGACAGTAAATAAAACCGTATTTAAGGACAAGGAATGACAGTCCAGATTCTAAAATGTTGCGGACTCTACTAAAAAAGTGATTAGAAATAAGTTCAGTGAAGTTGTAGAAAATGAGACCACACAGAATCAACTCTAGCTCTACAGACTAACAAAAAAGCGCTGAAAATTCGAACACCAACAACAACCATTGTATCATAAAAACAAGAAAGATCTAGGGACACACCAGGCAGAAAGACCGACATTCACAAGTCTATGCAGCATTATGAGGAGAAGTTAAAGAGCCAGGTGAATGGAGAGACACAGTGTGCTCTCTGTATCAGTCCTCCCCAAACCAGTTTGTGCAAATACTAATTAAAATGTCACCAGGTTTTCCCAATGTAAATACCACTAGGTTTCTTTCCTTCCTTCTTCCCTCACTCCCTCCCTTCCTTCCTTGCTTTCTTCCCGTCCCCACCGGGGGGCGGGGGGAGACAGCCAATTCTAAAATCATAAGGAAATATAAAGAAACCATGGAAACGAAGAGCAAAGTTAGTTAACACTACCTAATTTGAGGCCATAGTTATCAAAGCTCCAGTTATCAATGCAGTGCTACATTGGTACACATATATGTAAACAATCAGCGAATCAGATAGTGATAGACCCACACACAGAATCAATTATTTGTCAAAAAATGTTGCAGAAGCATTTGAACAAACGGTGCTAGATAATTTGGCTATCTATAGTAAAAAAAAAAAATCACCATCACAGTCATACACACGCACATACACACAAACAAAACATGTTAATATTTATTTCACTATCCAAATGAAAATGAATTTGAGAGGTTTTAGAGATGCCTCAGTAATTAAGAGTGTTTACTGTTCTTACAGAGGACCTGGGTTTGGTTCCCAGCACCCACATTGGGCAACTCTCAACAGCCTGGAACTCCAGCTGCAGGGGATCCCACACCTTCTTTTGGTCTCCACAGGCACCTGCATGCACGTTCACATACCAATACATTCACGTACATACATATAAAATAAATCATTTTTTAAAAAACCCAACTAACTTAAACATCATAGTTCTAAATCCCTAAAGCTAAAATTATCAAACTTTTAGAAGAAAGTTGCCAAGACTTTGGTCTATGAATTTTTAACTGTGACACCCAAAGCACCATCCATAAAAGAAAGAAATAAGCAGGTCTACAGCAAAATTAAAGACTTTTTTCAATTTCAAACACTTTAAAGGAAAATAATAAAACAAGCCACAAACACGTCATAATATTTGTGTTTATAATACATAGAAATTTTGTGGTGCAAATTTGAAAAAATACTAATCCAATAAAATATGTATTCAGAGTACACAGAAATTCTACACAACAAATATGAATAAAAGCCAATAAAAATTGAGGTGAAAGATTTCAACAACAGTTCACCCAAGAAGATACACGGATATCAAATCAACATCAGAGAAGACATCCAAAGGCATTAGGGAAGATTCTCTAATAGGGAAGATTTCATGGGGGAAATGCGACGGCTGAGGTATGCACTGTTGATAGTAATGGATTTGGAAAAGACTTGCTACACAGTTTAACATATACCTATCATATAGCCAAGCACTCTAATCCCTTCCTACGTACATACAAAATGGAATAAAGCACCTATTCACATAAAGACCTGAACATGAACAATCAAAGCAACTTCATTTTGGATACTACCTACAAAAATGGAAACAACTCCATTCTCTGTCACCATGTAGTTGGATAAATATTTGTGTGCCTAGGTAATAAAATAATACTCTGTAGTAAAAAGCAATGAACTAAGCTGAGTACGGTAGTGCATGCCTTTAATCCCAGCACTTGGGAGAAAGAGGCGAGTTTACACAAGTTCCAGCAAGCAATGGTGTCATAGTGAGACACTGAATCAAAAAAAGATAATGAGCCAGTAATACAGTAATATGCATAAATTACAGACTATATTGTGATACCAATCTAGATAAGTAGGTGTTTTATATGCATATTATATATGTACAAAGTACACTCACTTATGCAAAATTCTAGCAAAGTCAAACGAGTTTACAATGACTGCTATCTTATGGTTGCCTGGGGATATGGACGCAGGAAACAGAAAGGGGAGACTGCTAAGGGTTAGGAGGAGAGTGGTGAGGAGGTGTCTGTTCATTATGTCAATGGTAGCAGTAGCTTGACAGGTACAAAAATGCTAAAACTAACCCAGATTTATCTCTTAAGCACAGGCAATTTGCTATATACATACATTCTATTTCAATGAAGTTTTTTCTTATTATTGATGGGGATCAAATCTAGGGCTCCACACTCGCTAGGTGAGCACTCCACCACTGGGCTGCCTCTGCCTTCTTCTTTTCCCTTCTGTTTTTGAGACAGGGCCACACTAAGTAGCTCAAGCTGGCCTCAGCCTTGCTCTAGAACCCATGCTGGGTCTTCTATCTGTCTCAGCCTCCCGAGCAGCTGCCTCTCCAGGCTTTCACTACTAGGTTTGACTACGGTTGTCCCCTTTACAGCGACAGAGATGAAGTGAGAAGAGTTTCATCGGGTACACTAGTCATATTCCAAGTCGTTAGCAGCCACACTAAACTGAGAATGTTCCCACTATAGCTCATACTATAGCTCACTTCTCACAAGTTCCACCCCTAAAGAGCAGGTGCCCCCGTGGCCTGCCCACTTCTCTGGCTCACACCTAACGGGAAAGATGTCAGCACTGCAGGGATGCCTCAGTTTCTGGAATTTTTTTTTTTAAAGAGATTTTATTAAGTTAATTTTAATCTAATGTTTCTGTGAATTGAAACATACATTCTACTCATAAAACTACAGCACACGCCTCCGTGTTCGCCTATCATGGGTTCTGTGGACAAGATGTTGAACAGAAAGGACATGGTTGCCACCCTCCTGGAAGCTTCTGCCCCCTTGTAACCAAGATGGTTACCGTTTCAATATAATTCCCCAAGGAGCACAATGGAGCCACAGATGTCCTGCAAGTTCGCTTTTCCTATGTTCTGGAAATGGTGAGTCACACAACCCCCTGTATATTCCTAAGAAAAATAGGACACATAACCCTTAGACAGCAAACATAATCGGAGTGCCACCGTGAGGAGAGTATTCAAAGAGAGCTCCTCTATATTCACCGAAGTAGTCCACCTTCAAGGAAAAATTAAAAAATCAGGCAGAGAAGTTGTTAATCTTAGCACCTGACCAAAGCAAACTACCCCCTTGACACACACTGTCACTGTTAGCTTTGAAGTTGGAGGTGGCGGTATTAAAACAAACACAAACCTCAGCCTCTACTTTCTGCCCCCACCCTAGCAGCCTATGAACTTGGGAATCCGCCTGCACAGACTTTGTCTCATATGAGAATGTCGGGCTTTAACTCCTCAAGCCTCTGATCCAGAGCATGACACCATCAGCCTTCCACACACCTTGACTCCGAAAGCTCCCACTTGTCAGAGAGCTGGACTCCAGACTGGAGTTAAAGGGGGACAGGTAGCTGGTGGGCACTGTAGACGAACGGACCCCCCAAATGCTGTACTACAGTAGATAAGAAGAACAACACCAGAACCAGGTCCCTGTGTTGTTGGCAGAAGCAGAACTCAGAAGCGGGCCTCACTTACTTTTTGACACCGACACAGCCATGTTCCTTGTTGTCCATGTCAACAGAGAGCATGGGAAGGCTTGCAGGATTCCTTTACTTCCGCAACTAATCAATACGGGAGAAAAGCTTGGGTTTAATTCTTAGAAAGTGAGAGAATACATATTCTCAACTAGAAACCGAATGGTCCCTTTTACAGCTTCACACCGGTCCCCTGATGCTTGTTTAAATCTCCAGTCCCCAGTGACCAGAGAGAGAGCTCAAAGGACTGGGTGATGGGCTGGGTGCTTTCATTTTCAGTGCCCTCTCCATCTTGACAGAAAGAAGGTGTAAATGGAACTGAAGCCCCCTTCCAAACTGGGGCTGGGACCCTCAAGGCTGCCAAGGCTCCGGAAGACACTGCAACTCAGACTCACACTGGGGAAAACCATCCTCTCTTTCTGCCCCGCCCCCCGTGTGGGCTGTGTTTTTTCCCTCCTCTTTCTTTCTTTTTTTTTGTTTTTTGTTTGTTTGTTCAGTCCCCTTGCTTCTAGCTATCAATGAAATGCAGAAAAGAATTAATTCAAGCTTTTGTCAGAAAGTGTTTTGCTTCCTCATATTCTCATCAAAACTCTGGGAGATGGCCATACTGATTTAAAGGAGAGAGTGCTTTCTCTCTCTCTCTCTCTCTCTCTCTCTCTCTGTCTCTCTCTCTCTCACACACACACACACACACACACCCCAAATCAGATAGCTTAGCACAGAGAAAGTGATGGTGGTGGTGGGGGAGGGGAGAACATCTGAGATACAATAACACCCATGACTGTCTTTACATTTATCGGATGAGAAACATGTGAAAAAATAAAAACCCGCCGGGCGGTGGTGGCGCACGCCTTTAATCCCAGCACTCGGGAGGCGGAGGCAGGTGGATCTCTGTGAGTTCGAGGCCAGCCTGGTCTACAAGAGCTAGTTCCAGGACAGGAACCAAAGCCACAGAGAAACCCTGTCTCGAAAAAAAAAAAAATAAAAATAAAAAAAAAATAAAAACCCTCACAACTCACATACAATTAGCAAAATGGGGAGAGGGCTATTTTAAAGAAAAGAAAAATCAAAACAAAAAGCCTGGTCCAGAGTTTCTTCTTATTCAGCTGAAGCCATAAATTAAATACACTTCCTCTCTAATCACTTTAGACTTCGGCACTCCTCCTCCAGGGGTTACTGTGACATGGCAAGAACATCATTCAATACAGTCACAAGATGCTATCGTTCTTCCCAAAGTGGATGATTAGCAAACAACATTGCTGGCGTGGGATAATCTCCACTCCCGACACACACACACACACACACACACACACACACACACACAAACTTCCAGTTGCTAAGTCGCTCAGATCACTGCTAAAGAAACCCAACACTTAATATACACATAGCTATCGCATGCATCCACAGTCAGAGTAGACAGGGAGGGCGTGCTGCTGCTCCAGCTACGAGAATGGCACTTTGCTTGGGAACTATTGTACATTCACCATTTGCTAAACATCCCAGAAACAAAACAAAACAACTCACGGCGGCACTCTGCGACAGCACACTACATTGTCTTATTATCACTACTGTTATTTTTCTTTTCTTTTTCCCCTGAAAGAGTAAGAAGAAAACCTACCTAGAATCAACTAAAACCTATCATTTTTATAGGCTTATCAAGAACAGCCGAAGAAACCCCAATGTTTTCTCTGGCAAAGGAATTCAATAAGGAGGTACAATTTGACACAGTGAAATAAAACCAGGCTGGCTCTCAGCCAACATGACGTTAGGAATCACACACAAGCCGCAACTGCTTTCTGGTTCATGGCTGACTTTTTAAAGCTACAGCGTGCCTGTTCACTTTGGCCAACTACCTTCAGAACAATTAGTGCAAGAGAATGACCACCACTTCCAAACAGGCAGAATTCTTTTTGCACACATATTGCACAAGGAAAAAGAAGCAGTCTAAGTAGCCTGTTATTTTCTCCCTCCCTTTCCCTGTTGCCACATAGATCTTGACTGTTGTTCTGCGTAGCCATGCCATGTTGAAAACTATTTCATTTTCTCCCTGTGGGAAAAATCAGAGAAAACCCAGGGCTTACGGGCTGCACACAGTGAACACTCAGAAGCTGCCGTCCTGCGTTAGTCTTTTTTTCCTAACAGAGGCGTGGACAAAGTTCCCAGAGCTGGCTTTTAAGTAATCTCTTTGTGAGGATAAGGAAAGCTCTGGCGGGCAGCAAATCCCTTCACTCCACGATGTAGGAAGCAGCATCTTTCCAAGAGCACATATAACAGAACACCAGCGTTCCTGAAAATAACGTTCACAGTCCACCCAAGGAAGGCAACCCAAGTCAACCCAAACCAAATCTTATTCTACGAAAGAAAACACACTCCAGCAAGGGTTAATTTTAATGGTTTAGCTCAGCTGCATAAAAATAAAGCTTACCCACCCTCCCCAACTCAGCCAACACTTCTAGCCCATGAGCACTTGGTATTGCCCAAGTCACATATAATAAAGATATTCCAACCTACCACCATCATTCCAAACTCAGGAGGAAATTAGTGGTAGAGCAAAGGGCGAGTTTCCAATTGTTACCTGGCCAATCTTACAGGGTCCTGGATTGTCTGGGAACTGCTACTGGGATGGTGGGGTGGGGGCATTCCTGTCCCATAAGACTCATAAGCATTTGTACATGAGTGGTAAACACACGCCAATCAACATTTCGACACTTTTAGTTCAAGATAATCACCAATCTTCAACACCCTCCCCGCAACAAAAACCCAAGCCAAAAGACAAGGACAAAACAAACTAACAAAATCCACTCAAAAGAGGGATAATTTAAGTTCCTTCCAAGGACCTGAGAATCCTTAGTCATATGTGATGTGTCGATTTTAGGCAGAAGTGAGGAGAAAGCGGTCTGCCTCTGCTTTACTAACTCTTAAGGACATTCAGAGATCAAAGGTCAACATGTATGATATAAACTTGGGTCCTGAATTCCTAAGTCACCCCACCCACACACACACCTGGTTTCAGGAGTGGCTTTAGAAGTTTTCAGCTTCCCAAAGGGCCACAACTGAGAAGTATTTCAAAGGCTCTCTTTCTTGGACTTTGCCACTGCCTCACTACAAAAGCGGCCATAAATTTTCAGGGGCGAATTGTAAGTGCTCAATATTTCTCGTGTGTCTCATCACGATAGGTCAAAACCAAGGCGATGGAGCACTAACTCACCAACACTTGATGTGAAACCTACTTTCCACTATAGCCAAAGGGACTGAATTTGAATTGCAAGTCTGGTGGGCAGGGGAGCCAGGGGCACAGCTCAAAACAGTTCTCATGGCAGCTCTGGCTGAGCCACTCTCCAAGGGAAAGATGGAGGAACCCTGAGTCTTCTCCAGGTACACTCGCAGGAGGAAGGCTCTCTGAAGTTTTTCCAAGCCCCTTCCCCTTCACATAAACAAGGCCATCCTCCTCTTCCTGCCTGATGTGATGAAAACGTGTTTCTGGAAGTGTTACAGGAAACTGGTCCCACTTCATCAAGAGTGAGCCACAAAGGTGTCCTAACTGATGGTAAAAGGTTTCACCGACCAGCTACTTTATAACTTTGGAAATAAGTTGACATTTGTGAGTGTGTGCGTGCGTGTGTTTCACCCTCTCATCTTTGCACACTCTAACAAGCACGTTAGCCATTTGCTCTGATAAGGACCTGTGTTAACATTGTTTTTGTGTGAGGGGAAGCACGTGTGAGTTGTGTGCTGTTTGCAAGTGGTGTGTTTTGTGATTATAAAACGTGTTGTGGTGTGTGTGTGTGTGTGTGTGTGTGTGTGTGTGTGTAGGGGGGGCGCCCAAACGAGACTTTCTAAGGCAGTACATCTGTACTAAGGTAACTTTTGATAGCCTGGCCTCGGGATTCTGGAACCGAGAACTTTGGGGCCACTTGAAAGCGCCCTCGGGTGGGGGAGGGGAGGCCAGTCAGGAAGGGCGGGCGACTAGGTACTTTGAGAGACGGCTTCTATACTGACCGGCACCCACCTCCAGGAAGCACAGGCGGCCCAGGAAAGCCAGGCTGTACTGTAGGAACCTTCTGCCTGGTCCCGTGCTGCACCGACGTCCCCGAGGGCAGGGCTGCACGCGTCCCGAAGGGCGTCTCCAGGGCAAAGGACGGGCGTCCTCCTGGCCAGCGGTCGGTTAAGCAACTCGCGGTGGCGCGGGGGACAGAGGGGAAAGTTTCTGCTGAGATTCGGAGGGAGAACCGGGCGGTCTGCCTTGGGTGGGAGCTCCTAGGGGTGTGGCGCCGAGCCTAGCACCCCGTCCCGTCCCGCCAGCTCTGCCCCGCTCCACTCCAGGTGACAAAGTGCACGCCCGCGGGGCGCCGAACACACAGGGACCGCGGGGCGGGCGTCTGAGGGTAATTTGGATGGTTTTGTTTTGTTTTGTTTTTGTCCTTATCCTGGTGCTCACTGGTTCCTTTCATCCTGGAGAGGAGGGAGGGCGGGCGTGTTCCCAAGACGGCCTGTGAGCCCATCACTTACCTCCCGCCCAGCCGCTCGGTGACCGCCACGCGCGGAGCCCAGAGAAACGCCGGGCGCGCGCGGCACGCCGGGAGTTGTAGTCTACCGTGGCCCCAGGGGTCTCGGGAGATGGGGGCGCAGCGGGTGGAGAGGCAGAGACCGAGAAGGAAAGGACCGAATCCGCTGGGATTCAGAGGAGAACGGTTGCCAATGGCTCAAAACTTCCCGGGAGCAGAAAGGAGGGGCCCCTCCCGGGAAAATCAGTACAGTGGAGGTTTTCGACCTCACACCATTTTCTTGTGGATAGCCCCGCTGAACTGCGTGAGCTGGCCGTTAGCGACAATGATTGCAGGAGATTTCCCAGGCCAAGTTCCTATTTTGTAGGGCTCCGCTTCCTCTTCACTGTGAACATTTGTGTGGTGTACTTTGCTTAGGGGCTCCTGTTTTCTTGTTGGAGAAAGAGCCTAACTCCATCGGAGGGTCACTGGCCTCTCCGAGTACCGACCACTGTATACTCTACAAAGCGCTGTTTAGCCTTGGCTTCATTCTGTTAGATCGATAAAGCAACTATGGGATTTAAGCAAAGAAAAGCTAAAGACAGTTTTGTGTGTCTGCACCTGAGGAGGTTGGTGTCAGCCCTACTCAGTCACTTCCTCCTCCCACCCTTCTCTTAGCTGTTAGGGGGACCTAGTGGGAGAAGGGGGCCGGGAACATCTGTAGTACAGAGAGCTGAAGAAGAGGGACCTTTGTGGAGCATTTTCTCCAGATAGCTGGTGAGTTCGGGAGAGTTAGCTCAAGCAGGAAAGTGCTTGATTGTGAACTGTAAAAATCTCAGAAAGTGTTCTAGAAATTAGTCCCATTTTAAGAAAAATGAACCACAAAGGTGACAACAGATTTCTCTCACCAACAGCTTAAAATAAAAAATAAAAATAAATAAAAATAAAAAAAGCCAGGCATAGTGGCATCAGGTTCAGCCCTAACTCAGAAGGTAGAGCTAGAAGTTTCCCTAAAGCTTGCTGGCCAGCTTAGCTTGGGATCCTTTGCCAGTTCCAGGCCAAAGAGAGACTGTGACAAACAAAAATGTGGGCAGGGCACCTGTAGACCTTTGGCCTCTCCACGCGGTCACACCGAAGACATGCGAAGACAGTTGCACACAGGTCCGCAAATGCCCATTAGAAGCAGCTGGTAAATAGATTAATAAATGGTGCTCTAGGTCTAAGCCAGGCGGGTGCTGGCAGACACCCCCAATCCCCAACCCCAGGGCAATCTCCAATTGATAAGGGAAATTAGTCTCCTCCCACAGTCTCACTTGGGTTTACAAACCACAGTTAAGGGCAGGCCCATGCCCTGGCGGGAGACTGACAACACAAAATGAACTCACTGCTATTTTTGGAGTTTTTTTTTTTTTTCACCTACAGGTCTTTTGCTAAGATATTTTGGTTTCTGTCCTTGTGTCTTGTGTCTTTATGGGATTTCTATGTATTTTTCCCAGCATCTGTATGCATTTCTTGTGTTTTTTTCTTTGCTTCTTTTTTCCCCTATTTATTTGTTTTGTCTTATTCTTCTTTTTTATTCTGTTACTATTTTTTTAGTTGCCTGTTTGTTTTCTAATGAAACAAAAAAAAAAGAAAGGATATGATTTGGGTAAGTGGGAAAGTGGGAAGACTCTGGGAGGAGTTGGGGGAGGGGGAAGCAGAATATATTTTATGAAAAATATGTTTTTAATAAAAGAAAATACATAAATGGGTGCATGGGTGATAGGTCCATAGAGAGTCACCCAACATTAGGAGAGCGGGGTGGGAAGGAAAAGGCAGTGGGAGAGAGGTAAAGACTGTAAGATGGAATATGATAAATTCATTGTCGCAAAGGAGACAAATGGAAGGCAGGACCTCAGAAGTCACAGAGACCCAGAGTCCCGGCATTACCACTTCCGAGTTAGGTCTATGAACTGCAAAGTTATTTAACCTCTCCGAATCTCTTTGACCTCGGCATTAAAATTTAAGAAATACCAGTTGTGTAACAACGCGTGTGAGTGGCAGCCGAGATTAAAATAGGCAGAAGACACTCAGAATAGTATGTGTCCTATTATAAGCACGGAGCTAATGTTAGCTACTATTATTATCTACAGAAATTCCTTTTGTGGAAGTTATCAAGAAATGAATTTGAGTGGAAGCTGTGTTAAGAGTCTGTGACTATGTTCGAAGCTGGGGGCAGCGTCTTAAACGAGACAGGAAGCAGCTGAAGAGTCTTGGGAGAGAAAATAGGCAAAGCGAGGCAAACAGTTGCATGCAGGGGAGGAAGAGGAGGGAGCTCAAGGCAGTTATCGCTTCCTGGATTAAAGATGTGGTGGTGGTTGTTTAGAACACAGATGCAACAACTGGAAAACAAAGTTTTCTAGTTAGAAAGATAGTTTGGTTTGGAACCAAACACGAGGCTTTCTAGGCGTGAATGACAACATAGAGTTGGAAATGCTACTTTGAATATTACATGGTGATACAGAATCTTAGGAGCCATTGATGTAGGAGGGGAAGTTGGGAAGCCTGTGTAGAAACAAAGGGAAGGGCAGCAGGGGTGGATAGGAGGAGGTGAGGAGTCCTCTGATGACGGCAGGCAGGGCTGGTCAAGTGGCAGGAAGAGCTGCAGGAGTGAAGGCCATCAGAGCCAATGCACTTATCCTAACAAACAGCCTGTTCTCAGCCTGCCCAGCATGCATACAGCCATTGTGGGACTACCTAACCCCTATCATAAAAGCCCTTCCAAAGCACCCCCCTCTTCATAACATATTCATCCTGTCAGTTCTGCACTGAAATAACCCTGATTGATACAGCAGCCACTGGCAAGCCTTTTCTCATTCCTCCATCCCTCTTAATCTCCTCAGCACCTGCTAAGCACTAATCTGTGGATTTCTGATGGAAGAAGTAGCAAGGATGCCGGTGTGGCTGGATTAAACACTAGAGGATTACCAGGGGGAAGGCTGAAGATGACCCTGGAACTGGGGACAGATGACGTAGGGTTTGTAGGCTCTGCACGGCCTTTGCTTTCATTCTAAAGTGGGCAACTGTTGGAGAATTTTGAGCAGGTGAGTAATATGACCTAGTATATTTTTAAAGGATGATTTTGGCTACTCTCTCAAGGATACATCATAGGGAACAAATTTGGAGAGAGACTAATCAAATCAATGCAGTAATTCAGGCAAGTTGCAGTAGAATCTTGAGCCAGAGCGGTAGCAATAAAAAATGACGGGTTACTATCAAGGGTGTGCACTTCCCTTGCAAAGGGTTTGGTTCCTGGCACCTACAGCAGATGGCTTGCAACCAGTTGTGTAACTCAGCTCCAGTCATGCTTCCATTCCCCTAGCACATGACACATATACATAATTTTTAAAGCAAACATTGGTGCTGGAGAGAGAGCTCAGCTGTTAAGAACATTGCTGCTCTTCTGGAGGACCTGGCTTCCATTCCCAGAACCTGTATGGTGGCTCACACCATCTGTGACTCCAGTTCCTGGGGATCTAGGCTAGTTCCTGGCCTTCAAGGGCACAAAGCATATGTATGGTACACAAACATACATACACACAAAACACCTACACCAGTAAAATAAATCTTAAAGAAAAACAATAGATTAGATGTGAGGAAAAACCCAAGAACTTCTGAGCATATTGAAAATCCTGTACTTCTGGTGAAGACCGACGTAAGTTTGGATAAATGGGGATAGTGAAGTCATCCCCAAGGAATCAGTACAGTGGCAATGAGTTTTTGGATGTGGAGAGTGAGGATGTATGTGTGGGCTCTGTCATCCTGTAGATGGACAGGAAGAAGGCTAAGAATCAAGCAGATTCCTGGTCCACTTTAAGAAGAATGTTGAGAGGGCTGGAGAGATGGCTCAACAGTTAAGAGCCCTGACTGCTCTTCCAGAAGTCCTGAGTGCAATTCCCAGCACCCACATGGTGGTTCACAACTGTCTATAACTGTAGTCCCATGGGATCCAATGCCCTCACCTGGAATGCAGATGTACATACAGACAAAACACCCATATATTCCTGCACGACCTCTGCCAGGAGTGAGGCAGCCACGATCAGAACGCATCCTTCGTTTTCTTCGTGCTTTCCTGGTTGCATTTTCAGAAGTTCGTAAGTGCTACGATTATTCAGTTCTTGCTTATGTGAGCAGCACTCTCCTTGCCGCTGCATAGGAGAGACAACTTAGGCAAGGCATCCTTTTCCTTTCAGTGTTTGTTAGCCACTGCTCTGCTAACACCTAATATTGCTTAAACTGCACCTCATTTCTTCTTTTATGAAGAATTTTCATTCTCTCGTCAGCCAACCGTAGAAATGTCTAAGGATCCCAAAGTCGTAGGAAAGAGTTTCCATTAGATTTCCCAGGAATATGACCGTAGCTCTTTTCAAAATGAAAATTAAAGACTACCTGCATTTTATAAAGCTTCTTTATTACATTTTTTTTAATTTCCATTTGTTCATCTACATCTTGAAAAAGCAAGTGGGGTGCACTTCATCATTTGGGATCCGAGCCTTGCATCTTCTTTGCGGTCATCTTCACTCCATGTCATTGTTTCCCACTAAAGATGTAGGGGGACATTTACATTTAGGGAGGCAGGAGGGAAAAGGCGATGGAGGGGGAGTGTTAGTGAGCACACACAGAGGTCATAGATGCTGACATCAGCTCTCTCCTCCCATTACGTGGTCCCATGGAACATTAATTGCATCAAAATCTTGGCATCCAAATTGGCCTCTTCAGGAGGCAAATGTTCAGCTTCTAGGGATTGGAACTTTATCTCAGGTAAAACAGAGTGCAAGGTGGGTCGGATGTATGCCTGAGGTGTCATGATTAGTAAGAAGTCTCCATGTGGTTATTTGGGAGCAGCTGGTGGGACAGAGTTGACCGGCAGTCTGAAGAAAAACTCCACCTCCCGTCCCAGAGACTGAACTTGGCTAATCAGGATTTACAGCAAGACCTTTATCCACTGAGTCACATCTTCCTCGTGCTTAACAGCTTCTTCCCCACCCAGCGCTCTGCAGGTCTCACTCCCATTTCTTGGTACTTTTAGTACACTTCTCAGTGACCCTCTTATTTATTTATTATTTTTTTTTGCTTTTCCGGATGTCTTTTATTTTTATTATATAGATTCCCTGTTATTTTTCTCATCGCCCCCGTCATTGAAGGAAGCAGATGGATTTGATTTTCTCAAGAATGAAGTGTATGAACCCCCCGTTGCCCTCTATATTATTCGAGTCCCCCACATGTTCTGCCTCCAGTCCTGATGGATTCTAATCTTTGGTTTGTCACCATTGACAAAAGTCCTGGGATAACAAAAATTGGCTGTGAATGAGGGAGAAACAGAATCATTCTCTTACTTACTGCCAGCTTTGCCCCCACAGAGAATTAGGAGTGACTTTTAATAAGAACCAATTTTAAAAGCTGTTTAACAGCAGAATGAAAATAAAACATTAACACTGGAAGTTAAGTAAAAATACACACATATGTGGTTATGGCACCGTGCAAAGTTATTAAAATTAACGAATCTCTAAATTCTTAAGCTTCCTGACAAAAATAAGAAACATGTAATTAGACATATGATTTTCATCAACTCTAAAATAAAACTTTCAAGTTATTCAGAGAAAAGTTTTTTTAAAAAAAACACTCGATTCTAGGAAAAAAATTTAACCAAATGGGGTGATGTTTTTAATTACAGGCTTAGTATATGGAACAGTGACAGTCATTCAGCTTCTATTTATAGTAATGCTTAATGAAAGTTTAAAACGGGACATCAAAATATGGTCCAAAGATAGAAATTTCCACTTTCTGAAATGGTATGACTCAAACCTATTTGGAAGATTAAAATCTCCCATACTACCACGGGATATGAGCTCTTTTGGATAGTGTCGTTGTAGGTGTGATCAGTTGAGAGAAGCTAACCAAGTCGTGCGGGTGTCCCTGCAAAATGCAGAAGGAAATAGAGAGGAGAGTGAGAATCGGAGGGCAAACAGCATCAGTAGGGATAGAGGTGATGTGAAGCTGCCACAAACCAGAGACTGGCAGCACCAACAGGTGCTAGAGGCACCAGGACAGCCATTCCTAGAAAAGCCGGGAGGAGCACGACTTTGCCATCGCCTCATTTCAGATGGGAAGTGATATAAGCATGATTTTAGGGAACCCGGGTTGAGGTATTTTCAACAAAGCAGCTATACTGGCTGTCTTTGTGTCAACTTGACACAGTTACGGTTGTTGGAGAAGAGGATGCTTCATTGAGGAAGCCTCCATAAGACCTGGCTATTGGCAAGCCTGTAGGGCATTTCCTTAATTGGGCATCAGTGGGAAAGGGCCCAGCCCATTGTGTGCTGGTAGTCCTCAGTTCTATAAGAAAGCAGGCTGGGCAAGCCAGTAAGCAAGTACTCCTCCATGGACTTTGCATCAGTTCCTGGCTTCAGGGTCCTGCCCTCTGTGAGTTCCTGTCCTGACTTCCTCTGATGATGAACAGTACAGTGGAAGTATAAAGCGAATAAACCCTTTCCTCTCCAAGTTTCTTTGATCATGGTGTTCCAACGTGGCAATAGTCACCCTAAGACAAGAGCCTTTGGAAACTAATGCAGATGGTTACAAGTTGCTCAACCATGTTTCCTAAATGTCCGCCCTTCCAAGAACTATGCATCAGACAATAGAATGTTTCATCAGGCAATATTAATGCTGAGCTGAAAATGGACTCTGTGCTTCCAACTCAAAAGTGCTTGTCGATACCGGTGGAGTTAAGACCCTGCGAACACTGCAGTACCTGGGACGCTTAGGATGCTGCTCCATCACACCACATGAGGGGAAGGCCAGCTGTATGTCTAAAAGCAAACCCAGTGCGAGATGGGTTTGTCACATGAGATAGATGAGCACTGCTGAGGTGACTCAGCCTAGAACGTTTACAGAATACAGGAGGCCCACACTTTACTGCAAGGGTTTCAATGATGTGGTGAAGCCGCAAAACAATCCCACACCAGTTAAGAATTACTTATAATAAAAAGGGTTATTTATTTAAGGGGAAAAACTTACAGGTCACCATCCCAAACAACAGCCTTCTCGTCACAAACAGGAAACAGAGAGTTTAGCAGCTGGAATGGGAGCCGGAAGCAAGAGAGAGAGAGCGCACGCGCATGGTTCCTGCTGCTTTTTAAAGTATAAGAGGCCATGCCCCAGTGGGCTGGTATCTTAAAGGCTATTGGCTGAAGGAGCAGAATGTACTTCCACAGCACCTCCTCTTTTTGTTTAAATAAGAGAATTCCAAAACCAATACAAAACTATATACACTAGGAACAGATATCAAGTATAATTAGAATTACATCCAGCATAAACAATATTGAGTAAGGAACATATGCTAAATGTTTTAATAAACATTCTATCATATGGAGTCTAAGTCTTGTATAGGAAATGGCTTGGCTAGATCATAAAAGTACAGTAACTACGACTATCTAATCTTCAAACCCATCAAAGGCTTGAGAAGGGAGATAATATTACTTGAGCAGGCAGGAAGTACAATCAAGTAGCTTCCAAAGCAAACAATATATGACAGAGACAATTAGCTACCTGAGCAATCACCCAAAGTCTTATTTTGCAATGTTGAAGCAACCAACTTTGGCTAAGGCCTAGTGTAACTTACAGACCATTTTCAGAGGCAGGAAAATTTTCAAAACCATTTTACCCTGTCTTGGCAAGATTTGACAGTCCTGCTTATCCATTTCTGGATATCATGTAACTTGTCAGAGGTTGAGGCATTGTCAGTTCCTTGCCCAAAGGCCAGTTTTGCCAAGAAGAAAACAAGCTCCAAGTGGAATGTCTTTGATGTTCAACATTCTCTCGGAAATAGATTGGTGCTGTCAGAAGCAATCATGTCTCATGTCAACAGAACCCTAAGTTATTTAAATGCCATGTTCCACAGATCCTTGAAGTGGTTGAAGAACACCTATCTAGACAGAATACAATCTCTATGTATCTAAAGAACCTAATTGATCTAACACCAAACATGAACAACTATTGACCTATAATAATAAGAAAATATACCCTAAAAGTTGTATCAATATACAAAATGTCCTAAACTGAGGTAGAAACATACATATATACAATCTGACAAAATAACTTTGTATATATGTATAAATAATGTAAACAAAAGTAACAAATATAATTTGAACTTGCATCAATATACAAAAACTATACCAATGTAAATTATCCATAAATAATGGCTCACAAGTATTCACTCTATTACCTACTATTACTATTCCCCCCACCCCTTTTTTGAATTTACAGATCACCGTCCCAAACAACAGTCCTCTCATCACAAACAAAAAACAAGGAGTCTAACAGCCAAAACGGGAGCCAAAAGCAAAAGAAAGAGCACACAGTTCCCACTGCTTTTTAAAGTATAAGCGACCATGCCCCAGTGGGTTGGTGTCTTAAAGGCTATTGGCTAAAGGAGCAAAATGTGCTCCCACAACAATGTGTGACTCTTAGCCACAAGTCAGTGAGGAATGCAGGCTAATTTGAGAGTAGCCGATGAGCCAAGATTTAGCCGTGAGGGGGAACAGACTGAAGTTGCCATGCAACTTCTCCATCATTGAAAACTTGCCACTGAAAGCCAGGCTGTCTCCCCTCATGTCCTCGACAGAGTCCGTACTCACATACACTGTTCCCCAAAACTGCCCCAAGACTCCATCTGTTCCTGAGTAGGGAGTGTTTTTGTTTCCTGGCAGATGGCATCAAGAAGAAAACTTTTTTATAGTCTTGTCCCTTATCCAAAGGTTTAACTTTTGGATATTCTTCAAAAACTATTGTGATAGGCAAAAATTTTCAGAGGTAAAAAATAATGACAAACTCTTTTAATTTAAAAGCATGAAGTTTAAGATGAGCGATTGTTACCAGACTCCTCGTCAGGAGAAAGACATGGAGACGAAGAGTTGGACTCTGATTCGGGTATGTGGAGTATAGCATATTTTATTTGTGTTTTAATAAATAAAGCTTGTCTGAAGATCAGAGAGCAGAGCTAAGCCACTAGAGGCCAGGGAGTGGTATTGCACACCTCTAATCCCAGGACTCAAGGCCACCCTAGGCTACACAAGATTGAATCTGTATAAAAGAGAAACAGAGCTCACACAAAGGTGATCCCAGAACTTGGCATCCCATGCTTTTAATCCCAGCACTAGGGAGGTGGAGACAGGAGGGATATGGCTGGGTGGAGAGAGGGACAAGGCAGAAGGAGATAGTTGCAGGAGAGGTTTGGTGAAAGCATTGCAGTTTACAGTCACAGTGAGGACAGGATCGCCCCTTGTCTGGGCCTTTCGTAGAGGTAAGAACTCTTTAGTGGCTGGACTGCTTTGCTTTTCTGATCTTCAGCTTGAACCCCAATAACTGTCTCTGGGTTTTTATTATTTGTCTATAGTGGAGTGATAGAGGTTTGCTTACAGTCATGGGCTTTAAGTAGTGAACACAAGTTTCCTTATAGCTAAATAGTTGTGAAGGATAGGAATATAAAACATAGGCTAATACCTACTCTGAAGTATTTAACATCAGCAGTAAAATATCTCCGAAATGTCAGGATGAATCTAAAACTAAAATCTCTACAGTTGCTATATTAAAATAAACTATACAGAAAATGCAGGTTTAGGGCTGGAGAGATGGCTCAGCGGTCAAGAGCATTCCCTGCTCTTCCAAAGGTCCTGAGTTCAATTCCCAGCAACCACATGGTGGCTCACAACCATCTGTAATGAGGTCTGGTGCCCTCTTCTGGCCTGCGGGCATATACACAGACAGAATATTGTATACATAATAAATAAATAAATAATTTTTAAAAAAAAGAAAGAAAATGCAAGTTTAAGGAGGGAAAAACACCCTACAAAGTCCCACCTTAATGACAGTAACTTAAATAAACCAGGCACCGAGAGACCAGACAGATTGAGCTCTCAGAAGCTGGAAGAGAATGGTTGGGGGCGGGTTGGGTAGATGGAGGAAGGCCAGCTAGGTAGCAGTAGACTGATGACGGCCAAGTTACATCAGATAGGAGCAAGAAGCCAGTGTGCGCTATTGCACAGACAGCTGACTACTGACACCAGGAATGCACTGTGCATTTCAGAAGGAAGAGTTCACCCCAGGACATGGTGTCTGAGGAAACAGAAATGGTTAACCTATACTGGGTCAAAACACCATGCTCGAGTGACATGCATACTTGTGTTTTGACAGCTTAAAAACAAATTATATACAAATGGGAAATTATACTCATTCTAGCTGAAAAGGGGCACAGCAATATTTCTAGAAGTGACACAGTAGAGAGATGACTCTTAACACAGAAAAGAGAGTGTTTGAGGTGACAGGCATACTAATTGCTATGATCTGGTTTTTACATATTGTTTACAAATACCGAGTTATGTAGCACTGCACTTCATAAACAAGTACAAATATTATGTTTCAAGGTGAGACTAAAAAGAAAATGTATTTCAAAAACTTAAGCATTCAACACTTGGTAGGCTTACCGGCGGAAAAGGCCGCACCTGGAGAAGAAGTGGGAAAGTGGTACCATGCGGAATGGCCTGAACGTATGGATGCTGCACGGGGTTTCGAGAGATGGGACATAGAGCAGCGAGTGTACAGGCTGCAGAGGATGCAGTTAGATCGCTCCTTACGATTTCAAGTGGAAATGGAAAAGGGAGATAGTAAACGAGACATTTGAAAACTTGATGAAAGAAACTAAAATCCTCAGACTCCTAATAATCTTCAGGGCGAAACTGAAAGATACACACCTAAACACATTAAATGTCTCCAAAATTCCAGAGACAAGGATAATATATTAAAATTAGCTAAAGAGGAGCTGGAGAGATGATTCAGAAGCTCGTAGGCGCTCTTCCAAAGGACCGGAGTTCGATTGCTAGCACCTACATGATGGCTCACGACCGTCTGTAACTCCAGTTCCAGGGAATGTAACCTCCTCCTCAGGCCTCTGTCTGCACGGGGCAGGCACATGGTGCCCAGACATGCATACAAGCAAAGCACCCAAACACAAAGAGTTAAAAACAAACAAAAGACATGCTGGGCTCGAACTCACCAAGGTCCTCTTGCCTCAGTCTCTGAGTGCTGAAACTCTGTGTGAATGCTGCCACAGCTTGCTCAGTCTGATGGGAGAGCACCCAGCAGAGAACCAATGAACCCTGAGAGCATGCACCAGCACGATGACCTGACTGTTTAGCCAGTGGCAGACAAAATACCACTTACCGCAAGTTCAGAAGACTAAAGGCCAGATGTGCTTCTTAAAGAGACATAATAAAAAGCAAAAGAATGAGAAAACCTACCTTCAACTGCTTCTTGACCCTGGTGCAGAGGCCGGATGTGCAGCTTGCTGAGAAAACTCAGGAGTTAGTCACAGAAGGAGTTATGGTTTTTCTGGGTCTGTTTGTTTTATAATATGCGTGTGTGTGCGTGTGTGTGTGTGTGTGTGTGTGTGTGTGTGTGTGTGCGTGTGTGTGCAATTTGGGAGGTATCTACTATTTCAAATTTTAAGAAATAGATAAGAATAAAATAAGGTAGTTGTGATCAAAATGTGACTTAGTTTTATGGTGCTTAAAATAATCAGCAGAGCCCGATAAGACATTACAGTTAGTGTTAATACTCAAGTAAGCATTAAGAATGCAGTTCTGTGTGATCTTGGGAGCAGAGTTCCCATAAGCCTGTGCAGTTAACTTGATGTATCATATCGTATTCACCCCTAAAAGTTTGGAAGTTTGGCTGGGGTGGTGGTGGCACATACTTTTAATCCTAGCACTTGGGCGGCAGAGGCAGGCGGATCTCTGTGAGTTCGAGGCCAGCCTGGTCTACAATAGTTAGTTCCAAGACTCCAAAGCTACAGACTCTGTCTTCAACATTGAGCAGGAAAGCCTCCTTCCCTCCTTAATTGCTGTGATTTTTTACCATGGCACTAACTACAGAGCATTGTAACCTTCAGTGTTCTTGTGTCTCGTGTTTTTTGAGCAATTCTAGGCAATTGCATGTATTACTTCTAATTCCCAGTACAACTTTAAGTTGTGGCTTAGAGAGCTAGATCATACATGCAGATCTATAATCTCTTATCAACTCTGTGTGGGAGACCTGCCTGTCATTCACCCAGACGAATATGGATGAATGGATAACCTGGGCTAAAAGAAATCTTACTTTGAGTGTGTGTGTTGGGAGAAAGCCAGATTTTGAATTCAGATTTTATATTTGTGCTGGAATCCCACCTTTCTCTCTAATTAACTGCAGAGGCAGGAGAGTTCCTAGAGAGAAAAGCAAGTCCAGAAGTGATGGGTATGGCGGAGGGACTTCTGGAGCCGGGGGGCGGGAAGAGGGTGGTCACCTCGGCCACCAGGGTTGCAGATCAGCCGGTGGTGTGGAAAGATTCCTGATACAGAGGCAATGTGCCTGTCAGCGTCAGCGGCTTTGTGGTAGCGCCATTGTCATGCAACGTGCATGTCGCTTCCTCAGATGGGAAGATGGTGGTTTGTTATCTCTGTGAGCAGCTGGGACCAGAGAGCTTGATGTGGGCCTTGGTTTCAGAGTGAAAGTCCGCTCACCACTTGCCAAAATGAAACCTCATCCTGACTCTGGTTCCGTCCATTTTCATCTCACTTTCCCTCTGGCCCATCAGTGTTGAGGAATCAGTTTGTCATAATTGCTGGCTGCATGCATCAATGTGTATGTATCTGTGTGTAATTTCAAAATGTACGCATCTTTAAAGACATTTCAATGTTCTTATCAATTCCAGAAGCTGATGTGTGAAGACGTATTTTCATGTTACACTCTGATCTAGAAAGGCACAAGACCTCTGTTACTCAGAGTTCTATGATGTCAGCCTATTAATCCACCCCCTTATCATGTAGTCCTCCTCTAGGGCAGTGAGGTCCTGTGTTTGTGAGCTAACCTTTAACCTGCAGGATTTGTGATCACCCTCTACTTTCTCCCTAGGAACCCGTCTCCTTGAATAGCTTCTTTAATTAAAAATTCTCATAAAATATATATTCATCATATTCCTTTTCCTCTCCAGCTCCTCCCAGATCCTTTCCACCTCTTTACCTAACAAACTTCATGTACTCTCTCTCCCTATTTCTCTTTCTCTTTAACACAGAAAGGCAAAACAAGCTGATGAAAGAAAGAGAGAGAAGAAAGGAAGGAAAGAAAGAAGAAAGGAAGAAAAGAAGGGAAAAAAATAAGGACCAGAGCAAAGTCCCTTTTGCTTTGGTCAACTGTTGTGGAGTATTAGTTTAAGATGTGTTATATTCATTTATGCCGTGGAATATTTGTTTAAAGATGCAAAGATGTGTTGCATTCTTTTACATTACATTTGTTTCACTCTCTACCGCTGTGTTACTTTGCCTGTCTAAGACACCTGATTGGTCTAATAAAGAGTTGAATGGCCAATAGCTGGGCTGGAGAGAGAGAGAGGTAGGCAGGGCTGCCATACAGACAGAATAAATAGGAGGAGAAATTTAGGCTGAAAAGTAAGAAGAGGGAGAAGCTAATAAAGGAGAAGGAGGGGAGGATGCTGGGGTCAGCCACACAGCCAGTGAGGGAATGAGAAGGAAAGAAAGACACATAGAATAAAAAAAGGTAAAATCCCAGAGGCAAACTGTAGTTAAAGAGAAACAGGATAAGTTAAGTTAGACAAGCTGGCTAGAAACAAGCCAAGGTAAGGCCAGGCATTCATAAGTAAAAATGTTTCCATTTCTGTGTATTTCTTTGTGGGCTGGTAACAGGTCCCCAAAGAGTTAAACAAACAAAAAAAAATCCAACTACAGTCAACTACTCCTGGTCATGGGGTCTGCCTGGAGTGCGGTTGATTTACCCAGTGTCACGCCACTGGAGAAAATTGGGTTTCCAGTTCCCAGAAAGTATCAGTTGCAAATAGCTTCTTGGTTAGGGGTGGGACTTTGTGACCATTTCCTTTTCTCAGGGCTGGGAGATGTGGTGTTTGATCTGTACGGCCACGCGTGTGCTGCCACGGCCTAAGAGTTCAGTGTGCGTCAGTCCTGCTGCGTCTGAAAGTTGCCCGGAGTTGTCCACCAACTCTGATCTTACACGCTTTCTGCCCCTGCCTGCTTCCCTAGAAATCCCTCCGCCCGGAAGGAGGGGCTGTGATAGCGTGCTCCGAAGTCTCTCAAGCGCTGCACATTGTCTACTGCTGAGTCTCTGTATTGATTGCGGTATGCGTCAAGAGGAAGATTCTCTGATCAGGGCTGAGCAGTGCCCTGATCTGAGTCTGATGGCTTCTTTGAAAGTGACGGTTTAACGGAACTGTTTTCTGAGTAACTGGGCTCTCTGGGGTGGTGAGTTGTAGGCTGGAAGATCTTAAATTCTGAGCTCCTGCCAGCTTGCTCTGCTCTCTGGCTCGCTGGTTCTACTGAGTCATTGAAAACCTCTGCGGAGAAGCCAGAACAGAATCCTCACCCAACGACTACCAAACCATGATGTTTAGACACTAATATTTGATTTTTGGTTTTTTTTTTTTTTTTTTTACTGATTGGTTAAATTCTGGGCATATCTGTCACTGTATATGTTTAGAAATGTTGGCGTCATATTGGTAGGTGATGGCGTTTTGATAGATCATTGTGGGCAGATCCTTGGATGTCTCTGCTTTCAGTCACTGTGATATTCTCCTTATGACAGGCCAAATACCACCAGAGCCATAAATGCCTTTTCCCTCATGGCAGGCGAATTATTAGGACAGCAAAAGCCTTACCAATGCAATTCAATGAAATCTCTTTGGTTGTTTCTAAGTTAAGTCTCTTTCTCGTTGACTCTCTGTCTAGGACAGTGCAGCATCTGTTGTTTCAACAGTAGAGACTGCTCTGCTTTAGGCCTCCCTCTTTATGCCCTGACATGAGAATCAGGGAGAAGGTGCATGAAGGCAATCCCATTCAGTGACTAGTACTCACTCCATCATCAGCAACTTGGTGAGAACTAGAGACTGGCCCAGCCCTGGATCTGACTAGCAGGATGGCTAATAGCCTTTCATCTGGTTTCCAGGCTTCAACTAACAGCAAAAACAAACAAAAAACAAAACAAAACAAAAAAAAAACCAAAATTAAAACAAACAATCCAAATGACACAATGATACAAGATAAAGTAAAAATAAAATCATAGAACGTATTTTAGAAACATAAATATAAGCTTCCTAAGTACTAAAATACAACTGAACTTTTTATTTTACTTAATTATTGTGATCATTTTCTATGTCCTACATATTTATTAGCCAGTCACTCTTCTTAATAATTAAGAATTATGTTTATTACTTAGAACATTTGGTCACAAGTTATAATAATCCCTCTGACAGCAATTGAGACACACAGTGAATTGCACTGGTGCCCAGAAGTGATCCCATGACTCCAGTGGTGTCCCTCTCATTTCTCTGCACTGCTGATAACGTGGCTGCCTCCTTGCCTAGAGCAAAGCAAGCTCAGCTCACAGAGTAGGGACATAAAAGATCAATCCATCAGGTACCTTCTCTTTAACCCTGAACTAATTATCTGGGTTTGGCGGCTCGCTATCCTCAGGTATGGAGCTAGAAGTCAAGACTCTAATGAGCCCTGACTCTACTGTAGGTCCCTGTGCATACAAACTGCAAGTATTCTTTAAAGAGAGGGATTTGCTCACATTGTGAAGTCCACTGACGACAGCATCTAGGAATGTGTCTCCTGTTGCCTACAACTGACCTTGAGGATCTCAGAGGATCAAAAAGATGAATGCAAAAACAAAACAAACAACTACAAAACCCACCCACAAACCAACCAAGGAAATACACATAAAACCCAAAAACTCCCACAAAACCTAAACCAAAAGACTATCCTGTTTAGACATGCCCCTTGAGGACAGAAAGTTAAGTTAGAGGAGAACACTCCGAGGGAGGCCAGAGGAAGACACTTACTGTGCAGATACCTAAGGAAGACCGATATTAATCTTCTTTATAGAGACTTTAAAACCTGGAGCTCAAAATAATGAAACACTTGAAAGTTTACAGGAAAAAAATCAACTACAATTCTGTATTGTATCGCATAATTCTTCAAATCTGAACCAGAAACAAAATTTCTCAATCTAAAAGTTGAGGGAAATTCTTGCCACTATAAATGGCTTGCAAGAAGTGTTTCTAAAGTTGTTTAACAAAAAGAAAAGTAGCATAAATTAGAAACTTGGATATATATAAAAACATCTATATTTATAATAGAGGGAAAATGAAAGTCAAATATAGCTTATTCTTTGTATTTTTAATTAAACTAAAAGACTACATGTTGTTAAAAAACATTTCTAGCAACAATTACTGATCCAGCTGCATTAACAGTTATTTTGAACACTAACAATTTAAATGCACTATTAAAAGACATTATCAGGGTGGAGCAAAACAAGGCATAAGTATATTATCTACAAGAAACCTACTAAATATAAAGACATATAGCTATAACAACTAAATGGATGAAGAAAGATATGCCATGTTAATATTAATCCACAGAAGGCGGAATTAGCTATATAAATTTTAGATGGATCAGACTTCATGGCAAGGTAAAACACAAGCTATAAAGGGCCATTAAAAAAAATTGCTCGGCCTTGGAAAAAACTAAGATGTCTTCCAGTAAATAAATGGGCGAGCTGTGGTACGTCCAGGTAAGAGTTCCCAGTTCTCTGTACTAAAGAGGAAGGAATCACCAACCCCTGGTGGTGGGAAATTGCACAATGGCTATTGCCAAGTGAAAGAAGCTTGTCTCAAAGGACAACATAGTGAATGATTCTAACTGTGTAGAGCCCACTCTGCTGGAAAAGGCAAAACTAAGGAGGAGCTAGATGAACGGTTAACAGAGATAAGGAGGAAGAAAAGCCATAAACGGAGCTCAGAGGACTTTTAGGGAGGTGAAATTTCTGTGTAATCCTGGAGTGGTGTCTCCTTGGCATTATACAATCGTCCAAACCCATAGATGGTATGGCACCAAGAACAAACTTTCACATATAATGTGGCCTTTGCAGGGCGTGTCAGTGTAGCCTTATCAGTTGTGATGACTGTACCACCGTGGTGGGGGATGTGGAAACAGAGGGGTGCACACATAGGGCCAAGAATGTATGGTAAATTGTCGTCTTTTCAGTTTTGCTGTGAAGCAAAAAACAAGTTTGAAAACTAAAGTCTTATTTTAAAAGACGGGAACACACCTGGTTTTATAATCAGTCAGGTTGGGAAGAGCAAACAAACCTTCTAGCAAAATCCTTCACTGTTCTAAAGTGCAGTGACTGGGTAGGTGTGGCCTGCTTTTCCTGTCATGTAAATGACTGGCCCTAGTCAGATGTGTTACAGACAGGCGTGTCCATGCCTCTCCCACGCTTTTATAGGCTTTTATACAGGTCAATTATTTTTATTCCTAGAATAGATCTAAGCTGGAAGGTTCCTCCTAGTTATGGGGGCTTCTAGGTTCTATTGTTATTGATGATTTTACAAAGGGGAATTCCTCCTCAGAGGAAAGGAAGTAAAAATATGATTACAAAATTAGGCTCAGAGACCCATAAAGAGGCATCTTATAGTCAACATCTTCATGCAGTTCCTGCCCCTGTACAGCATACCAGGACAAATCAGAACTCCACAGCCCCAGATGTCCACATTTTCAGGATATATGAGATGAACTGAGTTTGTAAACCAAAATAATAATAATAAATAAAAAATTAACAGGAAAAGTCCCCTCTGGCTGAGACCCACACAGAATCTCATAATGAAGCCCTGTACTGTGAGAACCGACCACACTCTGAAGTGGCATCTAGCAATGTGAGAACCAAGGTTATGTTTTTAAGTTTTATTTACTGTATCTAACAGATCTGTAAAACAAAAATGCCTGTAACCTGTAAACCCCTCGGCCAAGGACTGATACTTCCTAACATACTGGAGGCTGTTGTTCCTGTAGATAACAGGCCACAGGTTTCTACTTCCCTAAACAAGTTTGGTTGCTCCAACTACACTGGATCACAGTTAGGCAGGACGTATGTAAGCAGTAAGTATCAGGATGTATGCTTGCCCCTGATTGGACAAAGATGGGAAGTACATGGCCTTGTTGGTTTGCCTTTGTAAGCACATGGCCAATATAGCTCACGACAATTTTCTGGGAATCCTGGAAAGGACCTGGCCAGAGTCCATCATCCTGGCAAGTCTAATTAAAGCTTGTTTCAAATGTGGCTTAAATTTGTGGTAGAGGTTTTATTTTTGCCTGGTGGGATTAACAGCAGCCCAAGCCTTGTCCCTGGTAATTGTCAGAACCTTGAAATGTTATCAGGAAAAACTCAACCCTTTACCCCACTTTTCTGATTTAAATGTTTATGATTAGGACTTCCCCTGACTCTTTGAGATATATATGGGTCTCTACAAGTCAGGGGCATTTGCCTCCTGTTTCTTCCCCTCCTCTTCTGGATTTCCATGTAGCCTTGAACTTTTGATTCTCTTGCATCAGCATTCTGAGTGGAAAGGGTACAACCTTGTCCTCACAGTCTGCTCAGAAAAGAGTCCTAACTTCTGTGACCGAAGCTGGTGAACACCATTGGCTTAGTCGTATTTATATTGGCCAACATTGAAACTGTGGTGGTTTGAAAGAAAATGGTCCCCAAAGGGAGTGGCACTAATGGGAAGTGTGTCCTTGTTACATTAGGTATGGCTTTTTTGGAGGACATGTGTCATTGTGGGGGCTGGCTTTGAGGTCTCCTATGCTCAAGCTACACCCAGTGAGACAGACAACTTCCTGTCACCTGCAGAATCAAGACGTAGCAGTTCCTTCTCCAATACCATGTCTGCCTGCATGCCACCATTCTCCCTGCCATGATGATAATGAACTAAACTTCTGAACTGTAAGCTGTTATTTCAATGAAATGATGTTTTCCTTTGTAAGAGTGTTGTGGTCAAGGTGTCTCTTCACAGCAATAGAAAACCTAGCTAAGACAATAACTTGGACTGCTGAGTCCCCCACACCCACTCCTTCTCGGTCATATCTTCAGTCTCTCTTTTCAACAGCCATCTGTGCAGAGCTCAGCCCTTCCCCCTATATCCAGTAGTTACTGAATAAGACATTGTCAGTATTTTAACTAACACGGACACCTGACTTTGTGTCTTTGCTGTGACCCAGCAGAGCGTGAAGTTTAAAGTTTATTTTTTAAATATTCATTTGATTTAAAAAACTATGTGAGTGTGTTTGTATACACATCTGTATGTAACTATATGCACATGACTATACGCCTGCAGAAGTCAAAGGAGGGCATCAGATCCCTTGGAGCTGGAGCTGGATGCTGTTGGGAACTTCTGACATGGGTACTGGAATCTGAACATGAGTCCCATGCAAAAGCACCACATACTCTTAACCAATGAACCAAGCCATCTCTCTAGCAACATGAATCAAATAGAGTATGTGTTTCTCAGCCATGGTTTGCATTTCTATCAGACAGAGCTGGTCCACAGCTGCTAGTTCCACCCTAAAATCACTTCTGATCTTGCCTTTACCTCTTTCTTCTTGCTCACATCCTTTTTAGTAATGTTGGTCCCTTGGTATTCCTCAAGTATACATGCCCAACAAGTGTGCTCTTGTCTCAGGATGTTTGCAATTGCTGCTTCTGCTCCTGGAAAACCTTCCATCCAATGACCTGGATGCTCTTCTACCTTCTCTGTACTCCGTTCAAACTTTACCTCCTCATGATGAATTCTCTGAGCACCTTACTGAAAACAGCATTCCATACCTTCCTCTGTCTACATATTCACAGACCACCTTGCTTTTGTATGTGTGTTGTGATATGTGTGTGTGTCTCTCTCTCTTTCTGTGTGTGTGTGTGTGTGTGTGTATGGTGCATGTGAAGGTGCCCATGCTCATGTGTGAGTGTCCATGTAGAGACCAGAGCAGACTATCAGGTGTCTTTCACTATTATTCTCCACGTCTCAGGATCCGCCAGTTACTGCCCCCAGTCTTGGGCTATAGACATACAGTCATACTAAGCTTGTGATGTGGTTGCTAGGGATTCAAACTCAGGTCCTGGTGCCTTTAGAGCGAATATTCTTCGCCACGGAGCCATCTTCTCAATCCTCAGCTTCATCGTTTCACAGTTTCCCACAGCATTCACCATCATGTTTGCTATATACCTTTGTACTTTGTTCTGTTTGTTGTTTGATTTCCACTCTGGAATCCATAAGAGCAAGGTTTTTTTGTTTATAAGTTTAATCTCAACACCTACATCATTATCTGTAATGTGCCAGGTGCACAGTAAATATTTGTTGGATATAATTGTGAATGATTCTCAACCAAATACTTGTTTATATAGATAAAGATGCTCAGGAGCTGAGAATATGAGGCTTTTCCAAGATCTCACAATGAATTGAGGACAGAGTAACCACGCCCTAGTAAGAATAGATCCAAGTGACCACAAATTCAGGGGTCACCAGTTGGATCCCAGCCCTTCACTCCTCTCCCTATTTCTTCCTCAGGCGATGCCCGCATTTGAGCATCTGTTTTTAAGCTTTGGCCTTAAGGGAAGAAAGATCTAGATTAGAGAAGCCCACCCAGTTACACCTGGGAAGGCCTGCAATGTTCTTTCTTGTTTCAAAGACTGATGTTTGAATTTTTTACTCTTATTCAGAACTTCTGTGTCTGTCTGGATCTAAGAAAAGGAATCACATTTTGCCAGGGACAAAATGTCTTGAAGGAAGCAATTACATCCAATTATAATATGGAATAGAGTTCTGCACCACCTGAAGATGTTTCTGTACGTGAGGTATCATGGTGTTGGCCCCATAAGCTCATGATGCCTAGCAATGTAGACCTTTAGGTCTGAACCCACAACAGTGAAATCACCTCAAAACACCCTGTCATCCTGATAATGAGACTGCCTTTAAGACACAGTTTGGATGGTTTAAATTATTTCATTTATCCAACTGATCAGTTCTCCTGAGTACTAACATAGGGGCAAACATTTCTTCCAATAGCATAGTTTTCAAGGTGTTAACAGCGGCATCTGTGGGTTTTGTTTTTTTGGGGGGTAACAAATGAAAAGAGGTGTTTGGGATTTCTATTCCTAGTAGAACAAATTGTCACCTATTTAGCAGCTTATACAAACACCTATATATTCTTTTATAGTTTTGGAAATCATAAATCCAAGATGGATCGTATTCGACTAAACCTCATACCAGGAAGCTGTGCTCCTTCTGCCAACTCTGAAGGACAGTCCGTTTTCTTGTTTTAATTTCTGATGGGCACCTACATTCCCAGCTTAGAGACGCTTCCTCTACCTCCAACACTGCTTCTGCAGCCTTCTCTTCCTCTGCCTCTTTCTGAGGATCTTTGCGATGACTTTGACCTCACCCAGATCACACAGAACAATCTCCTCTTCCCAGGATCCTTAACTTAATCACATCACAAAGTCCCTTTTGCCATATAAAGGGTTGTTTGCAGGCGTGGAGATTAAGATGCTCATCTATTACAGGGCCTTGACTCAGCCTGCCTCACAGGGCACCGTGACAAATGTGACGGTGGAGGTAAGTGTCAGGTGTTACACACATGTAGAGATACGCTAAAGGGATGTGGAGGAGACACACAGTGTGAATTTAACTAAGTCTTGCATGGGTGATGGTGACTGGTAGGGATGATCTGTGGATGTGGTAGGGAAAGGACACAGGATAGGATGACACTTGCATTCGTGATGTATGGTGTCATTATTTGTTTCTGATTAAACAGTCCTAGTAATGTGTATTTGAGAAATCACACATCTAGAGGGCTAGAGTCATGGAGCCCAGAGCCTTAACCAGGTGACTGGACAATATGGACTTTGTGAAGTCACAATTAGGTTCTGGGTTGTGGCTGTGTTTACTCATGCTACTGTGGGCTGAGGTATCTCTATCTCTTGTTTCTCATTAATATGGACCTTTCCATACATTAACTACATAATATGGCATCTACCTGAATTCCCTGAGCAGGGAGGGAGGCAGGAAGAAAGGAAGGAGGAGAGAGATAGACTGAGAGAGAGCGATCCCTTCAAAGAAATAAGTCGTTTTAAACCTAACCTCAGAAATGGCATGCTCTCGTTTCTGCCATTGTATTGGTCACAAAACCTAAATCTGTAAGGCGGGACCATGCAAAGAGGTGAGCACTAGGGACAGTAATCACTGGTCACATCTTACAGGCAGTTGCTTGCTGCTGTCCTGTAGGGCGAAGGATAAAGTTGGCTTGAGAAGAGAGGGCTAGAGCCACTGACGGTTATACTCTGGCCCAAGGAATCTAGACCTAATCTCTTTATAGATGGGGAGATACTGGGAGGCTTAGTCATGGGGAAGAGTGACGAAGAACACTGGAGTCATGCAGCAGGTGGAAAGTAGGTCTCAGTTCAGGTCAATAGAGTCAGGACAATTCAGTGGATGGGATGGTTTTAGGGGGGCGAGGGATGCTCCATGGTGCTGGTTTGGGAGGGATAGAAAACACTGAATGAATTCAAAAAGAAGTACAGAATTGGCATGTGAGTGAACAAGTTAAGGTGTCTAATTCTGGAAGGCTGTATTTCTAGAACTTTCCGGTACAGTGATTACCAATGGCGTTTAGACTAGATTTCGGAAGGACACTGAGCACTGAGGTGTGTGTCCAAAGGACCTGTGTACTCTCACACAGTGGTGTCCTGGCTAGCTCACCAATGTGGCAGCCAGAAAGGGATGGGGCCAGGTTTTCCTCTCTCACACACTCTGGGGCTGCTCATCTTGCACCCACACTACAAGCGCTGCTCTATTGTGCTTCCCAGGCAAGGGAAGTGCTGCAGCCAGCTCCGTGAAGCCCTTGGGTATAAACATGGTCCCAGGTGGCAGTCCAGACCAGGGACATCTACGTGGCCTTTGGTGGTGACATGGGCCATGGATACTAACACATGTCTCTGCTGCTGTATGACCATGGTCCCAATCATGGCCCTACAGTTTTACCATGCTGTGTCTAACTTTGGCCAAAGATTTGGGCTGGACAAACACTTGAAGACACCCAGAGGCCCTGCCCTCCTTCAGGCAGAGTGGGCAGGAAGAAGAGCCCCTACCCACTGTGTGGTCCACCCGCAGGACAAGCCAGTATGATGTGCAAGTATGGCGTGGACAGGGGGTCAGGACTTCGCCATGTTGTCGGGTAGCTTCGGAGTCTTCTCACATCAGGCTGTTCCTTCCACCCTTGCATTTCCAGCTCACCTCTCTTCACAGGGCTCAGACTGCCCCACTTCTCTTTCTATCCCATCTCTCCACCCCTCTGTGGACCACTCTCCCCTTCACACCATGCAGGATTTACTTCCGTTCCCATTCAAACCATCCCCTTGGGCATGTCTTACTGTTTTACGTAAACAAAGCAATAGAGATGGGCCAACTTCCCCCTTTACGGACAGTTTTGATGGAGCTGACGACTGCAGAGATCATTGCAGTTCCCAGCTCCATGTCTTATCTGAAACCTTGTGTCCTTGTGAGCAGTCACCTGGGTGATTTACAACAGTGGAGACACTCCCCTGGGGGATCTGCCCTTTATCAGCCTGCGCCTGTGAGAAATGGGGAGCAGACCCACGAGACAGGAGCATAGTCACAAATCCTTACCTGTACTATTCGGAAGAGGCAAATGCCCTCTTCTCAGCACACACACACACATGCACATGCACACATACACGCACACATACACACACACACACACACACACAATGGCAATACTTAAATATGCCCCCCCCCCTTAGAATTCTCTTGTTTTTCATGTTTTCTGAAAAAAAAAATGGGAGGAACTGCTTTTATTTTCTTAGAGACTATCAAATTGTTCATTTTCCTGTCAAAGGAAAGCACTCTGCAGTAGCCAGACGGCCCTTCAGGCGTAGGATTCCTGCAAAGTGGGTTTTCCCACAGGGGCTTTTCCCCCCAAAGTAAGGAGAGAAAGGAGTGGGCGGTTGAAAGCAGTCAGGGACCCGTGTGCCTTTGTCTCAGGGAAGGTTCTCACAACGGCAGTATATTCACTGGGAAAACTGGCTATTTATGTGGAACTCAACGCTAAAGGGTTCTCCTGTCTGAGGGTGCACAGTGAATATAAAAGGCAAAAGGAACCGCAGACACGACCACCATCATCTCCAGATCCCAGGCTGGGCATTGTCCCAAGGACCCCAGCTCCAAAGCGCTGCTTCTGATAGGTCAGGTGAGAGCACAGGGCCCCCGCAGAGGAAAGAGGAACTTCACAGCATCTCTGAGGCTGTCTGAAATTTTTCAGAGGAAGCAAAAAGATGTGGATAAATATAGACTTTCACCTTGAAAAGCCATAAAGGCAATAAAAGCAGGGTATAGTATTAGAACAGGGTGGTTTGCAGGGCTTCTCCTACGTGTTTTATGTGAGTTTCCAAGCAACAGAGCTGCTCAAATCTTGAGAAGAAAGGAAGTGAGTGGCAGGCCCATCAGCATCAGGTGCTCGGTGATTTAGTGCCCACATACAGCTCTGAGCACAGCAAGCTGCTTGCCCCATCCATGGTTCTGTTCACAGCTAGCTCCACTTCCCATTCCATATGGTCTTGTCCGCTAACCATCCTCTTCTCCTCCTCTTCCCTGTCCTCAGGATCTTGTGATGTCTCCATAAATCTTACTTGTTCACCCAGTGCACCTTTCTCCGTCTTTCCTGAGGCAGGAACATGCACAGCACCTGTCTTAGTCTGCTCTTTATTTAGCTGTTACTATAATTGAGTACCACAAGCTGTGCGCCTTGTGAAGAACAAAAGTTTACTCAGGTAATGGTTCTTGAGTCTGAGAGGGCAGAAGGTAAAAGGCTACCTTTGGTATGGAACTTCTTATTTTGGTGTCCCACTGCAGTGAGCCAACACCAGTAGATTCTGCCTGACCTTACATATCTGTCAGCTTATCTGTTGGTTGGAGATTCTTCTTAATTTTTTTTCATTTTATTTCGGAGATTGTAATTTAATTATAATGTTTCTCTTTTTCCCTCAGTCCCTCAAACTCTCCCACATACCCTTCCTAGCTCTTCTTCAAAGTATAACCTCTTTTTCATTAGTTGTTATTGCGTGCATTTGTGCATTTGTGCATACATATATATTAATGAATATAACCAGTTGACCTCATACGCTATTACCCGTATATATGTTTCCAGGGCTGCCATTTGGCAGCGGACAGCCCGTTGGCATGCTCTCCCCTGGGGAGGCCTGCCTTTCCTCTCCCAGCTCTCCGCAATTGCCTGTACTTCTTTGTGGGGTTGAGGCCTCATGGGCTTTCCTGGTCCACTTTGGCTTGTCTGTTGGTGTCCTCTTTGTTCAGGATTGTGTGGTTCTGTGGGTGAGACTTTATGAGTATAGCTTCTGATGTTACTAGGAGACAGTCTCACAGCAGAGTCCCTCATCCGCTGGCTTTTTAAAAGTTTGTCTTACTTTTTTAAAAAAATTTTACATAATGACCAGTTTCCCCTCCTTCCTCTTCTCCCATCCCCTCCCTCACCAATTCCCATCTCCCCCTCCCCATCCACACCTCCTCCATCTCCATTCAGAAAGGGGCAGGCCTCCCATGGGTCTGAATAAAGCATGACCCATCAAGTTGAGGAACGACGGAGCTCCTCCCCCTGCATAAATGCTGGGCTAGGTAATTCAGCACTGGGAGGTTGGGGGCACAGGTTCACAAAAGCCAAATAAGCGCCAGGGACAGGTCCTGATCTCACTGCTAGGAGCCTTTCAAACAGACCAATCAACACAACTGATAAAATCTTTGCATTCCCTGATCCACAATGTTCCCTGAGCCCCAGATGTGGGAGTGTTTTATAGATGCATCCGCTAGGGCTGGGCTCTGCTGTGGGACTTCTTGTTGGTGAGGATTCTCTGCAAAGCACTGAGATAGTGCACATGACAGAGAAAGCTCCATTTATTTTTTATTCTTGGAGACTTTCCTATACATGTATGTATTTGTTTATACATCTGCAATGTATTTTAATCATACCACCATCCATGCTTCTCTTCCAACTCTTCCATGGTGTATCACCATACTTTACTCTCCCAGATTTTTTTCTCTTACATTAAAAAATTTTTAATTTTTTAACTAATGAGTCAAATTGTTGTTTCCTGTATGTGCATGGTGTAGGGTTATCCGCTGGAATCAAAGGAAGCCTACTAGGGGCCATAGACCTGAAGAAAAATAACCCTGGCACCCAACAGCTACCAAACTGCCAATAGTTCCTTAGCTAGGGCTGGGGCCTGGTGAGATCCCCCACTCCAGCCCCAGCCATGCTGGGATGTTAACTGGCTTGATCTTGCCCAGGTCACCACAGCTGCTGTGAGATCACACACAGGTGAACTGGTTGTCACAGCCAAAAATTTGTTTTGTTTGTTTTCAGTAGTTGACACCAACTTCTGTAGCTTAAAAATTTTCTGCTCCCTATTCTATGATGGTCCCTGAGTATCTGCTCTCTCCCTTCCTTTGTCTTCCCTCTCTTTTCTCTCCCTTCCTCCCTCCTCTTTCAGTATGTATAATGACATAGATATTCCATTTAAGGCTGAGCACTCTACAGTCACTTAGTCTCTGAAGTTTGAACATTTGTGAGTCTCTGGATTAACCATCATGTACCGCAAAAAGATGCCTAGCCTCTCTGCAGGCTGAGAGCTGCACTAATCTGTGGGAATAGAAGTAAGCATCCTGAAGGAAGTCTGACACACTATGTCATGTATCAAAGTAATAGTAATAGATTCTTCCTCAGGACCCATGACAGTCCCAGCCATGGGTTCTTGGCTGTGGTTTATAGTACCAGGCATGAGTTCTATCTTGCTGAACAGGCCTTAAATCCACTCAGAAAATAGTAGGTTATTCCCAAAATATTCGTGCCACAATTGCATCAATAGGCATGTCTTCCTAGGCCAGCTATTATTACGTGGTGATATTATTTATGATCTAACAAATAAAGCTTGCCTGAGGATCAGAACACAGAGCTAGTCATAATAGTTAGCCATAGAGGCCAGGCAGTGGTGGCACACACCTTTAATCCCAGCACTCAGGGTACAGAGGCAGACAGATCTCTGTTAGTTCAAGGCCACCCTGGGCTATAAGAAATGAATCCATTCTAAAAAAGAAACAGCTCACACACTGTTGATCCCAGCACTTGGGGTCCCACACCTTTGATCCTAGCACTTGGGGTCCCACACCTTTGATCCCAGCACTAGGGAGGCGGAGACAGGAGTGATATGGCTGGACAGAGAGAGAAATATAAGGTGGGAGGAGATAGGAGCTCAATGCAGTCAGTCTGAAGCAGTCTGAGGATGCAGTCTGAGGTTTCGTAGGGGCAGGATCGCCCCTTTGGTCTGAGCATTGGTAGAGGTAAGAACTCTAGTGGCTGGCTGCTCTGCTTCTCTGATCCTTCAGCTTTCAACCCCTGATAACTGACTCCAAGTTTTATTATTAAGAACAATTAGAATTCGTGCTACATATTTCATCTTTCTTTGATCCAGAGCTAGGTAAGACTGTGGATGATGTTAATGACTCTCTCCCCCAGTACCCTGCATGGCACCTTCTGACTCCATGAAAGCTAGACCATGGGGAGGGAGCTTCCAGGTCAATGACAGCTTGATTTTTCTGTGTCCCGTGACAAAAGCACATGGCATCTTTAGCAATAGGGTCTTACTGTCTTGTTCTTCAGAACAATAGGGTCTTACTATCATGTTCTGGGCAATGAGTCTTACTGTCCTGTTCTCTTGGGCAATAGGGTCCTACTGTGATGTTCTTCTGGGCAATAAGGTCTTACTGTCACATTCTTCTGGGCAACCAAGAGCAATCACAAAGTCTTGTATTGTATTGGAAATCTTTGGGACCCCTCTGGTCATATTAGGCAGAGATATCCCACACATGGCCCTGGGATTTTGTTTGGTAATCTATGGCTTCCAGGAGGAGCACAGCCCAGCTCTCCCGCAAATGTAAAGTAACTCCATTCAAACTCTTAAACAATACATCCCAGAAAGTTTATGAAAAAGTAGGTTCCTTATGGATTTTCCAAGGGTCTTTTGTGTTGTTTATCCCTTCCTTTTCTACATTTCTCTCTCTCTCTCCTCATTTCCCAGTCCTTTCCCTACTTAAACCTTCCCACCATATTATTTTCCATTGTCCCTTCATACCATTTTGGTCCTACTGTCCCCCTTCCCTTAAGAACTTTTTCTTCCTCTAAAGGTTCCTTTCTAGTTCCTGACTTCTTCAGGTATTCCAAGTTAATCCACAATAAATGAATATTTTCTAAAATCAGTTTAGCACTTACACACCAATGCATGCATTGTATATTCTTGAGTATGTAGAGTGAAAAGGCAACTTGAGGAAGTTGCTTCTCTCCAACCATGAGAGTCCCGAGGACCTAAAGTAGGTCACCACACTCAAAAGCAATTCCTTTTACCCACTGAGCAACCTTGCTAGCCCAAAAGCAATGACCCATGAATTCACTAATCTATTAAATTTGAGAACAGATGTCTTCATGGCCCAATCATCTCCCAAAAGCCTTACTCAAAAAAATATTAATAAATGACCTTGAGGATTAAGGTCACTTTGAGTATCCAGTTGCATCTAACTTAGGAGGGGAAAGTAGGCTGCACTCTAACCTTTGCCATGGTTACCCAGGTTAGTGAAGCAGGTGCCATGGTTACCCAGGCTAATGGAGAAGGTAGGGAGACTCTGAGCATGGGTCAGTCATCCTTCAAGGTGGGGGATAGAAAGCTCTTTGCTATTTAAAGCATGAGCTTTAACATAGCTACTAGTTCTTATTTGGGGGATCAAAATATTAGGACATAGTTAAAATTAATTTAATTCAAGCTCAGCAACTAAGTTTTTTCTCACCTATTTTTAACATTAACACAAAGTTCTTTTTATTGCTCTAATTTTTTAACTAGATGGAATGTAAATTAATGAAAGAAAGAAGCTTATGAAACTTCTCATCTGACTATAACCTGTAGGTGCTTAGATGCCTACTGGGGTACTTGTTAGTGCTAATGCAAATACACAGTTTCATTGTTCAGTTTGCTTCTCTTGCTGTGATAAACATCATGACAGAAATCAACTTGGAAATAAAGGATTTACTTTGGCTTACAACTCCCAAGTCACAACCCATCATTGAGGGAAGTCAGGAAAATAACTCAAGTCAGAAACTTGGAAGCAAGAACTGAAGCAGATACCATGGAGGAATGTTGCTTTCAATCAGAACAAAGCAAAAACAGAATCCAACAGTGTAAATATCTCAGTGTCCAGTGTCTGGACTCACACATGGCTTTCTGAGCTTCCAAAGGCTCAGGTAGCCCCATCTCTCCAGCTATGCCATTTGTAGCAGACTACACAACTGGCCTTGCAGTCGTAGATCTACAGATAGAAAAAAATAACAAAAAAAATGTGAAGAATGTGATTAGCTGGCAATTAACCCTCATTTCAATATACAATCCCAGCAAACAATCCACACAGATTCAGTTACTAATTCAACCATGGCAAACCCAGTAGAGGGCCAGAAGGAAGTAGGTGGGCGAATTCAGCCTTTGCTTTGACTCTTATCCATCTGCCATAATCAAGAGACTCATTTTTCCAGGCTCTCAATGACCAACACTTCCTAGTCATCACCAAGTGTTGATTTAGCAATCTTAGGAACAATTTTCTATTTGCTAAACTTGTCCACATTTTATATTGACTTTGACTGCTTAAAATTCTTTTGCTGTCACTAGTGAATGAGATATTTTCGGAAAGGTTTTCAGAGAACCAAAATTATAGGAATGCATTTCAGGGTAGAATCTGTCGAACGTTTGTTATGTTTCCTCTCTGCAGGGACACAGCTAGCCCTAGAGAAGACACTCCCTACACCCATGGATGACAGGACTATTGAGCCGGCACTCTATGTTCGGGGGTCCAAATGGAAGTGACCTCAGAAATCTAGAATTCACTCTTTTTCCTCCAGTTCGGCTCCAGTCTTCTCTGTCAACTTGCGGATTGTTGGTTCTTCCTGTACAGAGCTCTGTTCTGAGAGTTGGCTCCATAGTCCATATGTCTATTTGTTTTCTCTTCTAGTTTTTGATCTGGCTGCTTGTTTTGAAAACTAGTCTTGAAACTGGCCTGCTCTGCAAAGTCTGTAATCCACCCAATCGTGCTCCTGGGAGTCCCGCTGCCCCTGTGAGGAGCACCCAACATTGCAGGGAGTCCTTAGCCCTGCCTGGAGGAATCTGTGATACTTTTGATTATGAGGTACCAGATGAGACAGAGGGTGGATGGTAAGAGGCCCAGTAGGGCACTTTACAGGAGGGTGGCCCTTTGCTTAGAAGATAGGACATGCTAATATTGAGACAGTGCATGGCCAATATTGATTGTTCTACAGTCCTGTGCTATTTTTCAAGGAAACATATCATTTTGACTATTTGTTGACTTTTCTTTGTAGTCAAATATAAATCTTCTACATACATATTACTTTACATAGGATTTTAAATTGCTGGTAAGTTATTGACTTCTAAGAGGTTATAATTTAGTTTGTGCTGGTCTCTTTGAATAGGGGATTTTAAAACTTGGCACTGTAACCTATGTTCTTGCCTGTTTCTTAATTGGGCCTTTTGTGGCTGAGTTGGCTCAGAAATCCATTTTTTTTTAAAAAAATTTGAAGATTTAAAAAAATTCAACTTTTACATTCTTTCCCAGATGTTAATTGCGATAAATTTAACATTTAAAAAATACTATAGCGGGGAAGCAGGGGAGGTCCCCTCACTCCTAGTGTCCAGGTGGCTCTTTCTCAAGTCTCCACTCCCCCCGTGAGACAGAAATGTAGCCCAGAAGAATAAGAGTACAGAGAACGACCTACTAATGGGTGTGTGCCTTGTGCCCGTCACCACAACACGTCTGATGCTTTTCCAAGTCCCATCTCCGGCCCTATAATACCAAAGTCAAACACACAGGCCTTGCATGTGCTTATTCAGGAAGCAAATGACATAGTCGGCTTCCTTTAAGGAAGGGTCTCCCCTGGTGGTAGGGGACTGGAGACAATTTCTTATCCAGGGAGAGATGCTGAACCCTTTGTCTTACTATGCAACATTCACCAAAAATATTCCTTTGTGAGACATCTGATGACTGGTCCTCAGCAGAAGGGGAAGACAGCAGATGCTGATGGGAAGCCCTCAGCTACCTCCAGAGAGCTGTGACCCCCTGCACTAATGTCCTGCATTCCTTTCTGGAAATGGCCTTCAAATGGACCAGAGTCTGAGGTGTTTTCTGCCTCTCCAACTCTATTGCCATGCCTGGTGGTTGCTGGGAACTCAGCTTCTTCCCTACAAAATAGAAGAAATAACATCACCCTGGAAGGGCTTATGACAGGAGTAACCATGTAACTAAGTTTTTTGTTTTTTGTTTTTTTTTTTTTTTAGAAAATTATTTTTTGCAGCACTTTTGAGACCCCATTTTTACAAGTTCTCAGTTGTAAGGGTAAGGAAGAGAGTGGGTGATATTCGCAATGGAATTGAGTCTGAGCCTCTCTAGCGCCATAATGAGACTCTGAGGCCTGGGTCTTGCCCTTTAAACTTGAATGACATTTTTCCTCCTCTACAATCCTTGACCTGCACTGGGCTGCTTGACTACCTCCTTCTGGTCTTCAGCATGCTTCTGAAAGAGGTGATGCAGAAATGAGCCAGAAGATCTCTGCTTTGTGATACACAGTGAGCTCAGACTTGGTTTCAACGTTTCCTTCTCTGGCTCAGACTTGGATGCAGGCACTGTCCCCTGAGTGGTATCTAGGCCTAAGTATCTGAAGTGTGAGTATAGGGACTTTAAGGCAGAAGAAGGTTCCCAAAGACCTTGGTGGTATATTTGAGGACCTCCAGTCATTAATAGGAGTACTACAATTGTACTAAGGGGTTCCATGACATAAAATAGAGTCTTAGGGCAAACCCTTGACACACCAGCCCCTCACTACTGAGTCACTCTGGTCACATTATCAACATCTTAAATGTCCTCATCCTTCTTTGTAACACTGGAGTCAAGAAACCCATTTATCAATGTAATGAAAGCACTAAATGGGTTGTCAAACATAGCATGCCCCCATTCAGTAGGAAACCCACAGGACAGCTCTTTATGAGCTACAGAACACATGGAGACAGCCACAGGGACCTGGGCTATGGAATGCCTGCCAGAGGTGCCGTCCGCATTTTCCTCATCCACGCATTTTCATGACTGCGGTTTCACTGTCCACCATGTGTGGCGACTTGGGATGTGGCTTGCTGGTATCACCTAAACCTTGGGTCAAAGAGACCCACTCTTTATTTCTCTTTAGCACCTTTTCTGGTAGCCTTGCAAGTCCGTGAACAAAGTTGCCTGGTTACAAAGTCAACGGAGAGAAAACAAAGTAGAAAGAAAGAGACTGAGAGAAAGAAGGAAAAGAAGAAAGGAAGGCAGGAGGGAGAGAAGGAGAGGGAAAGGTAGACAGAAACAGAACCTTGACTGTTTCTGTTGGAGGCAGTCATGCCTGGAGGGTTTCAGATGCATGGGTTGACCAGTTCTCCCTTTCTTTTCTGGTTGGCTTTTTTGTTATTCACAACTAAGGAGGATAAATTTTTTTTGTTGTTGTTGTTTTTTAGGAGGATAAAATTTATACTGACACCCAGGCTTTATATATCAGGACTATGCCTGTGTGGTGTATTGCCAGAGCTAAGAAGAGTGTCTGGCACAGGATAAGCGCTTGGTACTATTTATTGATTAATCCTGCCTGGCCTCACCTCATCCCTGTCTTTGTTTCGTTACTATTATTGTACTCTTTTCTGTTTTGGGTTTCTTGGATAAAACTCAATTCTTTTTAATCCTTAAAATAAAAACAAGCAAATAAAAAAAAATCTACCATTATTATCCTGGTTGTTCCTAGCTTCTTGACCTACTTTTCCATCTTGTCTGAGATTTTGTAAGGATTTCATCAACCCGTCACAGTCTGGCTTCTGTTGCAGCTCTTTGGGCCCGGTTCCAGCTGTTGTGCTGTAACTGACAGGGGAGCATGTGGTATGTTCTGTTAGTCACTTTTCTCACTTCTTCCGTGGAAGTCACTGACCCTTCCCCTTAGGCAGCAGGACCCTTCTTGGTCTCCCAGATCTTAGTTCCAGGCTCTTTTGTGTCTCTGAAAGTTCAGCTTAGGATCCCAGCCACATGGTAGCATATCTTGAAGTTTTTTTCCTTGCTCGGAACCATGATGGGACAATGTCCTTTCTCCTTGGTCTCAGCGATTTGCCTCAAGTGCCCAAACCATTCCTCCATCATACATTATGTACAGGGCCTAGAAGATATCACATTATGACTTGGAGAATCATGGTTGCTGGCTCAGCCTTTTCCCTTGATTAGTGCCCAGTTAGTATCAGAGGTCAGGCTCAGAGGATAGCTATTGTCTGCAGGAGAGAGATGGCATTCGCTGGACCTAGGGTAGTGGACCACTTTTCAGGAATTTCAGGAGAGGAACTCTGGGAGAATCCCTCTGAGTATTAATCCTTGCTGTTTCTGATGATCTGAGAAACTACAGAAGATGCAGACATTCAAGCAGGGCTCCAGATGCATGACAAATGAATGTGCATAAAGAACTCATTATTTAATTTACAGAGGCTTAAATTAATCTGCTCATTCTGCCAGCGTTAGGAAACATTACAGTTCTCCAGCGTCAATGTTCATTTAATCCATCTAGCCAGAAAATATTTAGCAAGCATCTCCATCCCACAGAGTGCTTATTATCCACATAGAGGCAAAAAAATCATGTAGATAAATACTTTTAATAGAATGTATTGTTTAATGGAAAAACCAAATGGGTTTTCTCCTGTAAAATGGCTCCACGGAGCCTTAAAAGCAAGGGTTGAGGTAACAGGTATGAAGTGTGCATTTAACTTAGATGTCGCGCAGGTCATTTTGTTCACATCAGAATTTTGTGCAGTAGTTTGGTGTGACCATTGGAGACTCCTGCTCTCCAGTGATGTGGCCTTGGTTTGATCATTGATACTGCTACAATTTGCTTTCATAATTGGACATAAAAAAAATCACGGTCTACTGATGGTATCAGGTGGGTGGAGGTAGCTCAGTTGGTAAAGGGCTTGCTGTGCGCACCTGAGGACCTGATACTGATTTGCAGAACTCAAATAGCGCAGCTGGGTGTGGCGACACATGCTTGTGTCCCCAGTGCTGGGAAGGAGAGACAAATGGATCCCGAAGACTATCTGGTCACCCACAGCAACGATACTGAGTTCACTTGGGGAATCCTAAATACTCTATTGTAATGATAGCTGATGAATGATTTTAACTTTCTGTCTGTTTACTTTTCCCCTGCTGTTTATCATAAGCTAAATCCCAGGTTCCAGGAATTGCACATGGGCATCACTGGGAGTCAATTCTTTCACTGCAGGCCTTTTCACTGTTGTTTCTTTATCGCCCTCTGTAAATTTAGGCTGTTTGTTGATATATATAGGCCAAGAGAGTAAGGCAGGAGCAAGGATAGAAGTGTAGGGCCAGATGTCCCCTTTAAAGGGGCAACAGTTGATTAAGCCTGGCTAACTGCTGTCATGCTAGAATGGGAACCCAGTTTTCCCAGATCTTTCTCTTTCAGAGAAGCACGGACTTCAACTTTTCACTCTTTGCTACATCCTCCAACTTTAAAATTTTTATCAATGGGCTTGAATATATCAAAGCATTATGCATGCTAATCCATCTGCCTCTTTGCCTATGTCTGGCCTTGGGGAATCCATTCAGAACCTCTCCTTTTTCCCCTGGACATGATTTCCTCATAACCAATGATTCAACTATCAACCTGTACTATGTCTGGTAACCTGCAAGGCTGACTGTCCAACCAGATGTCTGTGATAAGCTGAGAACAGCCCCAGCTGCATGCTGAATAGTTCCATCAACCCAGATCTGCTGCCCAAGCTGATTGGAGTAGTCATTCCTTTTCTGGCAGCCCTGCAACCCTTCCCTCCTGCATTCTTGCTTCCAGTCTGAATTATCTTCTTACTAGATTATTATGACATTCTTACTGCATCTCTTAGGATCCATGTGGCTTCCTGATGTCTTGCTCCTACAAGATGCTATAAACAGCAGCAACAACAAAACACACACATACAAACCCCCAAAACTAACCAACCAACCAACCAAACAAACAAACAAAAAGAAACCCTAGGATTTCTTTTTTGTGATTCTGGAGGCCAGATGTCTCAAGCCACAGTGCTTGTGCTGTTGTGCTATGGCAGAAGTGAGGACAACTTCTGTGAATTGTTTCTTTTCCTCTGCCATGTGCATCCCTGGGACCGAACTCTGGTTATCTGGCCTGAAAGCATCGTCCTTCACCAACTGAGCCATCTCAGAAGCCCATACACATCTTTTCTGTTTAACACCTCCCAGTTGCTTCCCGCCATCTATAGAATGAAGCTCACAAGTGTATTATATCATCTGCTGGCTGCCTCTCACGATAGGACCCTGAATGTCCCTCCCATCTCAGTTCTTATCTCTTCTTCATTGCTCACTACTCTGGGAGCACATTAACCATAGCAATGGTTCTGACCACTCTGTCTAGCTGGAATGCCTTTCCCCATTGAAACTGGAACCCTCTGCATCCTTACAATAAAGCAGAAGGTGCCTGTGTGCTGTAAAGTGTCCTCTGTGCTTTTCCGTAGCAGCTCCGAGCTCTCCTGATGTGATTTTTATTTGTTTTTTTTTCACCTAGGTCTCATATGATTTTATTTGTTCTCAGTTTTGTTTTAGATCAATTTTGTGTCACAACTTCTCAGCATAGAACACACACAGTAATATCTCTGAATGAGAAAATGGATGAACAAGGAGCCATCAAGGCAGATGGCATCTGTCCTATTTACGATCAAAATCACCCCCAAGGAGGTGGCATTCTTTGATGTGTTTCTCATCCCTCTTCCCAATCAGTTGCTGCCTTCCGCCAGCTGCAGAGCTCTTTGAATGACTTCAAATGGGGGATTCAAAATTGGCTGCCAAGAAATGCCAGCTCATCTCCTTTCCTGAGGAATGTGATGTTCCCCTGTGACCTAAGGGAAGCACCAGTCCTGGCCAGGGGGATTTTTTTCAAGGACAGAGGGGAGTTAACAGGAACAAACTTGAAATTTGCTTATTCCCTTGGTGTCCCACAGGTATCTCCAAGCTTGTTCAGAGGGCACAGGTAAAAGGCACTCAAGGTCAGGCTTTTAATCACACAGTGCTAGGAAATGCCAGCACTCTGTCAAAGTTGCTGGCTTCTGCAGTATTGTCCCGGATCCAGACATGTAACACAAACCACAAAGCATTGCTCTCTTTGACTGAGAGCAGAGCGGTCATCTTTCCAAAGATAGGAGGAGCAGCACAAGGGGATGCTTGTCTTCTCAGGGAGCAGAGTCCACAAAGCTAGTGGACCAGCTAGGAGGGCTGACCAGAAGGCACCAGACAACAGGTAAACAAAACAAAACCCAAACCCAAACAAACCAGTGTACCTGAATCCACTTTTCCAATATTATATTTTAAAAACATCTGAGCATTCCTCTCATTTTCAAAGGAGTATCGTCTATGTACCCTTCTGGAGGAAGGGAAGTATTGTCTATGCATCCTTCTGGAGGAAGGGAAGGATGAAACATCCAACTTTTTATATTATTTATTTATTTATATTATTTAAAACAATCTTTATTTTACATACCAATCCCATTTTCCTTTCCCCCCACAAAGTCTGACAAATCATTTGAGGCAGGACCTATATCTAGACTGAGCAAGGTGTCCCTCCCTAGGGAATGGGCTCCAAAAAGTCAGTTCATGCACTAGAGATAAATCCTGATCCCAATGCCAGTGGCCCCAAGGACTGCCCAAGCCACACAACTGTCACCTACATTCAGAGGGCCTAGTTTGGTCCTATGCTGGTTTTCCCTGCTGTCAGTATGGAGCCAGTGAGTTCCCACTAGCTTGGGTCAGCTGTCTGTGGGTTTCCCCATCATGGTCTTGACCCCTTTGCTCATATTGTTTCTCCTCCCTCTCTTTCACTGGACTCCAGGAGCTTGGTCCAGTGCTTAGCTGTGGATCTCTGCATCTGCTTTCATTAGTTAGCAGGATGAAGGTTCTATGATGACAATTAAGGCAGTCATCAATCTGATTACACGGGAAGGCCGGTTTAGGTACCCTCTCTACTATGACTTAGGGTCTTAGCTAGGGTCATCCTGTGGATTTCTGGGAATTTCCCTAGTGTCAGGCTTCTCACTAACCCTGTAACGGCTCCCTCTATCAAGATATCTCTTTCCTTGTTTTCCTCCTCTGTCCTTCCCCCAACTCGACCATCTTGCTTCCTCGTGTTCTCCTCCTTTCTCCCTTTCTCCCCTCCCCTGCCCCCAAACTCCCAATTTCCTCAGAAGATCTTGTCTATTTCCCCTTCGTGGGGGATCCATGTATGCCTCTCTTAGGGTCCTTCTTATTATCTAGCTTCTCTGGGGTTGTAGACTGTAGGCTGACTATCCTTCGCTTTATGCCTATCACTTGCTTATGAGTAAGTACATACAGTGTTTGTCTTTCTGGGTCTGGGTTACCTCACTCAAGGATTTTTTTTCCTAGTTCCATCCATTTGCCTGCAAATTTCAAGATGACATTTTTTTCCCACTGAGTAAGCACTCCATTGTATAGATGTACCACATTTTCTTTATCCATGCTAATATTGAAGGACATCTAGGTGAAAGATCCAACCTTGAACCATGAACATTTGATGCTTTAGCTGCTTTGAAAAGAAACACATTGAAATATGAATCACGCTTTTTACAAGCAAGAAGGCAGAGAGATCAACAATCTTGTCTACTTCCTCAACTTGATAGAAACAGCAGAAGGTAGGGTCAAGACCTCAATTCTGGGTAGGGACGATTTTCACGTCTATGCTCATTCTATTTATGTTGCTTCGGATGGAGAAAATGGCTGTGAAATTATAATGTTTGTGTTTATGTGTCATAATCAATCGCTTCTCTTAGCTCATCCATTCATGACACCTCATTGGGCTAATGTTTCCAGAGTATTCTCAGCCCAATAATGGGGCAATCAATCAACACACTAGAGGAAGGTCCTGGCAGGCTGATGCAGAGAGGCCCTGAATCAGCCCCTATCGGCCAGGGCCACCTTCTGTCTAATGAGAGGACACCAGTGAGGAGTCACACATGACAACACAGGAGCTGCCTCGGGCAATCAGCTCAGCAGTGCTGACGGCTGGCATGGCTCACATGATGGGACTGATCCTGTGCGTGATGCACAGCCAGGGTATCTGAGGTCAGAGGCCTCACTGTTGGCCCACTAACAACAATGCATTGGGACACAGGCGACTGGGAGACTGCTGCCAAAGGCACCACTCGGGTCGGCGGTAATGTTAAATCAAACATACCCACCAGGATCTTTGGAGTCTGAATTATTTGTAACTAAATACCAGCTGCTACCATTACAACAGATGATGCTACACCCATGCATTCAGAGTTATGACGACTGGGAATCACTCCATGGGAGAGAAGCTTAGTGTGGACAAAAAAGGGGATGCTGGAGGCTAGGCTGGGAAAAACTGGGGTATCTCATGCAAAATAGTGATGCCCAGACCAGCGTCTACCCTAATGCGATGCCCGACAGAGTGAAAGAGAGCAGAGAGATGCGAAGCACACTAGGGCCTCACGCCGAGGAGCTGCAGGCCAGTGACTCCTAAGTCCAGTCACCTCAGAGTATGATGATTTCCCAAAAGAAAAGCAAAAGAGGGAAGGAAGAAAAACCACAAAGCCCCAAAGAAGGACCTAAGAGGAGCGAACTTTCCTTTGACCCTCTTGAAATTAGGTAAAACCATAATCTTTCCCCAGAACCTATTTATTGTGGTACAAAATTATTATTTTGAGATAGGATCTGCCTTGTAGCCTAGGTTATCCAGGGATGGATTATCTAGTCAAGGCTGGCTTGGAAATCACCATTGAGATTTTAGGCAGGCCTGACTGTGCCGGTCACCGGAGGTCATTTCTAAGGATGCACAAGTGCTAATAGGCACTGAGTGTTTTCCTGTTGTCCTTTTCTCCATCCACACAGTGCTTTCAAGTTGTCACTCATGTCCTTTCTCTTCCCAGTCACAGGCGGCTTGGATGCTGGAAAACAACGGAGACCCTCTTGGGGCTTGTTCTGGTGTGAAGTAGGGTCCCCGCCCTCTTTTGAATACAAGTCTGCTTTAATCTGCTGCCCCACAGAGAGAGTCTGCTGGGGAGACTCAGGCAGGGGCACAGGTCTGGTGGCGACAGGTCTGGTGGCGTGCCGTGACTGATCTAGAGCTTGTTTGGACAGCAAGTGGACTTGAGGTCACACGTCAGCTGCTTCCCTTTTTCTAATGCTGCTTTGCACAGATTGGTTGGTCTGTCACTGGCCAGTGAGAGGTCTAGACTACCACCAACTCCTTATACCAAAATGGGACTCGAGTCCCCGCCCCCCTTTTTAAATTGATTTTATTGAGCTATACATTTTTTTCTCTCCTCCTCTCCCTTCCTCTCCCCTCCCTTTCAAACCTGTCCCATGGTCCCCATGCTCCCAATTTACTCAGGAGATCTTGTCTTTTTCTACTTCCCATGTAGATTAGATCCATATATGTCTCTCTTAGGGTCCTCATTGTTGTCTAGGTTCTCTGGGATTGTGATTTGCAGGCTGGTTTTCTTTGCTTTATGTTTAAATACCACTTATGAGTGGGTACATGTGATAATTTCTGGGTCTGGGTTACCTCACTCAATATGATGTTTACAAGACCCAGCAACACCACTGTTGGATATACACCCAAAGGATGCTCAATCATCCCACAAGGACATGTGCTCATCTATGTTCATAGCAGCATTTTTTGTCGTAGCCAGAACCTGAAAACAACCTAAATGCCTCATGACTGTAGAATAGATGAGGAACACTTACACAATGGAGTACTATGCAGCAGAAAACAATGACATCTTGAAATTTGCAGGCAAATGAATGGAGTTTGAGTCCCCCCTTTTATAGCAAAAATTATAAGAAATGAAAACAAGCCAAGTCTGAAGGAGAAACTAAGAAACAGCCTCACGTTTCAGATCATCACTAACCTTGGTGTAGCCTTCTCCTTGAACACACTGGGCTGGAGAACAGCAATGCCACAAAACTGTACATGTTAGACAGGATAGCAGAAAGAATTCAACTTCCTTCTACTTCTACTACACTATAAATACCAACACAATAAAGGACAGTTTGCCAGAAGAAACTGAAATAAAAATTGTAACTGAACTTTAAAGCTACTTTATTTATGCGATTTTGTGTGTGTGTGTGTGTGTGTGTGTGTGTGTGTGTGTCACACATGGAGGTGAAGTTAACTTGCAGGCATTGGCTCTCTTGTTCCACTGTGTGGGTCTTGGGACTCGAACTCAGGTCATCAGGCAAGCACTGTAATGGAGTCTAACACAAGTCAAAAGCTGAAGTGGAAACCAAAACTGAAAAAAGTTCCTTCTCTACAAAAGATTTACAAAATCATAACGAAACCTTTTGGGGTTAGAGTCATTTCAAATTTAGACGGTCAGCTGCCGGCCTCCTGCAGCCGGAGAAGAAATTGGATGACTCCCGTCATTTCTCATTTCCTCCCTTTGTTACCTTCCAGGTTTTGTGTTTTTAAGGTTGCATTGGTCTGTTTGCTAAGGCTTGGCTCTATAATTAGTGACCACAGCTGCTCGAATGGTTGTTTTCTTCTCTCAGGTTCATGTTGACCCCGACCTCCATTACTGCTTCTTTTCAGTCATGCCCACTCGGAGCTGAAGGAAGGGCCCGATGGAGTTTTCATTGCTTCCTTAAAGGAGCCTGTCTCGTGCCTTTAGATGCAGTGCCACGTGGCTGGGTCTAATACTCTTGGCTCCTTCACTTTCGTCCTGTGCCTTTGCAGCCATTGTATAATGTGGGCGTTAATAACGAAGGGGCATCGGAAACTACAACCTCTTTTCCCCTCTTGTCTCGGGGTAGTCGGGCTGCTTTTTTGTTTGTAAGGGACAGACAGTCTTATACATTCTGGGCCGGCCATGAACTTATTATGTAGCTATGGACAACCTTGGACATCTGGTCCTTTTCTCCCTACGGCTGGAGCGCAGGGAATACAGCAGTGTACCACTATACCAGGCTTTAGTCACTGTTGGGCCTCATCAGGACCTCCCGAGTGCTAGGAAGCCCTCAGCCAGCTGAGCCACGTTCCTAGCTTCGGTGGACTGACTGTTATGCACAGAATTTTAATCATCAAAATTAAAAATCTTCCTCAAGATATGAGTTGGTGTTGGGAGGTCTGAGAGTCTGCCCTGAGGAAAACAGACTGCTCTTCCAATAGGCAGATTCAGCTCTTCCTGCATTCGAGAGAAAGGCTTCCCCAACCCATTGGAAGACCTTTTTCTGTTTCCGTTGATTAGTTTCGAGTTGAGGAATGTCAACAGTAGGTTATCTTCATTCTCTGCATCATTTGCCATTTCTGTTATCTCTTATCTTTTCTTTCTGTTTGCTCTAAGGGCTTCAATCTAGCCAGAATGCTTTCTACGTGTGAGTTTGCCCTTCAGCTCTGGTCTGGGGAGGTTTATCTTGTTTTCATTGCGATTTATAAACTTAAAAAGGTTTAAAACATGCTCTGTTATTGCCATGTGCTTTGGAAGAGACAGCAGAAGGAAACAAGAAAGGCTTGTTTATATAATATAAAGTTATATAATAACTTCACAGATCTTCCCGACAAGCATTCTCCTGGGTTTGAGAAGCAGTCTGCGTCTATCTCACGTTCCACTCCTAATGAACATAAAAACATAGTGGTGCTTTGTCTCCTTTTGCGTTTTCCATTTATACTTCTCAGAGGCTCCTTTTCCTGAAATACAGTCACAGGTCTCTAATAAAGGTCTGTTCACAGAAAACTCTTTCATCTGGAACAGTCATCATTTTAAAAACCATAACTTTTTTCTTCATAACGATGTCTGGTCATCAAGTACAGCGTATAACAGGAATGGCGACCACAGGGACAACAGTCAGGGTCCAGTCAGGAAGACAGAAGTTACTCCAGCTATTTAGCTGATCAGATTTATGGACGGGAGGGACAGTTTAAACCACCAGTTGCACTCTACAGGACAAAAAAATGAGTCCAAGTTACCGAAGAAGTTGAGAGAGCCTGCCTAAAACACAGACCTAGTAGATACGGAGCTGAGCACCAGTAGGCCATTCTGTTAGCCCTAGGAGAGTGGAGGCGGCAGGGGATGCAGAACTGAGGACTTGGGCCACACAGTAAAGTGGGGAGCCATGACAGTGGCCACGAGCTGAACAATGGATAATATCCAGTGGATGGTGTGGAAACGAGGGGGAGGGCAGGAGGAAGGCCCTTCGCTGATCTTTCTCCTATTCTCGAGTCATTTCTCATCACTCCAGTCAGGCCTGTCTGGACCACAGAGAGCAGCCACCTGGGAACTAGTCTCTCCACACCTGCTAACCAAACCGTAGTTGCCTAGGTAAAGGATTTTAGGTTTAAAAAAAAAAAGGTGCCGTCCAGGATGTTGGTTCTGTACCTTCTGGTGTCTCAGGTTAATAAGAAATCACTCCTTTGAGGGGAATGTAATTAGGACTTTGTTGTAGAAATGTTGCTTTTTGTTCTGTCTGGCAGTTTATGGGCCATCTGATTCACAGAGCTTGAGGGTGCTTCTGAAGTTCTTTTTATCGCCACTGTCTCTAGCTCCTTCTTTAGAAGAATTAGATAATTATGTCCTATAGTGAGAGTCCTATATTTATTGACATTTTTCCTTTGAAATATTCAGGGGGCTGGAGAAATAACTTGTCAGTTAAGAGCACTTGCTGCTCTTGTGAAGGACCCAAATTTGACTCCAAGCCCTCATATGGCAGCCTCCAACCATCTATAAGTCTAGTTCCATGGAACCAAAGGGGACCCAATGCCCTTCTGTATCCTCCACAAGCACACTTTGGCACAATTCAAAGTAAAATAAAAAAAAACTTTAAAAAATGGACTCAGATCTTTTAGATTTGCTCCTTTAAAGAGAATCAACGTGTTGGGTGGACTGAAGGAAGCCCTTAGAGCTGCATCAGCCAGGGCTTGCTGGGTGGGCCTCAGTGATCACAACAGTGTTTCTCTTGGTGCTAGAGATCAAACCTTGGGCCTTGCACACAGGAAGGAAATCCCTGAGTTGTCCCACCGCCCTATGACATGCACCTTCGCAAGTGAAGACGGAAACATAAGGGCCCAGTTAACGTAGTGAGGACATGGCCCAATGGTGCTGGTTTTTAGAGAAATGGTCTTTTAAGTCAAGGGAAGGAGGTGACCTATAGGAAGGAGTGGAGAAAGATCAGGAAACAACCCTCCGAGGCTCCAGGAGAAAGGCAGCCTCGCTTCTACGCCATCTTTAGCTGTGGGTATTGGGCATCCACAGCTACAAGGTACACCTACTCCTTAAGTCACTTGACTTAGGAAGATGTTTTAGAACAGCAACAGAAAATGAACAGAAATGGTCATTACCCACTGAGCTCTACCCCTTCTCCCAAAGAAAACAAGAGAGGATGATCCAGTGAGATACCGCCAACATCACCGTTAGTGGGTGAGCCAGCCCCACGTTTGATGGACTGAACCTACTGGGCCTTTTCATGGTCAATTTGAACTACTCAAAGAGGTTGGCTTAACGCTCCAAGAAAATCTATCGGGGAGTTAGTAGTGACTTGAGTGGGCCATGTTTTCTTCAAGTCTCAGTGTTGCAATACCTATTCTGTAATCCAAATAAGGTCAAAACAGGAGACAAGGCATGATGGAGGAAGGTCATTGGCTAATAAAGGCACTGCCCTGGCCCATTTTATTGGTTAGAGGATAGGTGGGAGGAGTAAACAGAACAGAACGCTGGGAGGAAGAGGAAGTGAGGTCAGCCGCCACAGCTCTCCTCTCAGGAGCAGACACCAGAGAGAGACGCCATGCCCTGCTCCCGGGATGAAGCTCCGACCAAGGATGGACTAGGCTAGAATCTCCCCGGTAAGCGCACCTTGGGGTGCTACACACAGATGATTAGAAATGGGCTAAATTAATATGTGAGAATTAGCCTAGAAGATAAAGGGCCAAGCAGTGTTTAAAAGAATACAGTGTCCGTGTAATTATTTCGGGGCATAAGCTAGCCGCCGAGCAGGCAGCTGGGGTGCTGGGGACGCAGCCCCGCTGCCCTTATTACTTCAAAGGCACCTTGAGCTTCCCCAACTTTTGAAAACAGCAGTTCGATGGTGGCCAAGTGCTGAAGGTCTGGGAGGTGAGCACTGAGCTCTGGGTGTGGGCATGCACAGTTCTGTAGGGCTTTAATTTGCTAGCCTGTCCTAACAGCACCGCAGGTTGTTGGCTTATCCTTCTTGCAGTTCTGGAGTGTTGAAGCCCGAGATCTAGAACTGGCAGAAATGACTTCTGTAGAAATGCCTCTTCATGGCTCTCGGTGCTGCCTTCTGGCCATGCTACTTACGTCTCATCTTCCTTTGGGATGTTACTGTCCTAGCTTCTCACAAAGCCATCCATCCAACCTAGTTTTTACATTAATCACCCCTAAAATGTTTCTTCCAACTATAATTCTACTCTGAGGTACTGGAATCAGGATTCATATATATGTAATAAATACACACATATCACATTTTTTTTTCTTTTGGGAGATGAGGCCTCTCTTTCATAACCCAGGTTAGCCTCAAATTCATGATCCCCCTCCCCTGCTCCAGCCTCTTGAATGCTGGGATTTCATGTGTGCATACTTGGATAATACATCAATTTTGTTCAAGGCAAAATTTAAACTGAGCCCCTCGAGCACAAAGACTATCAAGCACATATTCATAAAAGCTAAATTGAAAGCAAATATTTATCTTCACATCTAACATCTGTGCAGAAGAGAAACTTTATTGTTAATTGGGTCTCAAATAATAACAGTTATAGGATAAAGACATGACCCAGAGCTTTATAAGAAAAATGAGAAAACTGAGATTTATATTCAGCCCTGATAGTGACTAAAAAAAATTAGCACTAGAAACAATAAGAATCATGTTAGAAAATGCATGAGTATTTGTAAATGTTTGCAATGACCATCAAACAAAATTGAAAGGTCTTGACATAATTATCTAAAACTGCTGATTTCTCAAGCCACGCACACTGAACGGCCTAGCTGTGAGGGTGGAGGAGAGCTCCAAGGTGGCCCTGAAGAGCAAAGCATGTGCTCCTAGCTCACTGCACAGTCAGCATACGGGTCTCACAGCACCAAACTCACAAATTCACTCCCATAGTTAGGAGGAATGTGGAGCAGAATGAGGAAGCAAAGCCACTGGGCAACCCGGACACAGCCAGCAGAGCCGCAGTCAAGGTCTAATCTAAATAGAAGACTTGATATTCATCCTTTCCTGGCTCAGAGCTGAGCCGCCAATCACTCCAGCTACCTGAAAACTAGGGCTCCAGCCACACCACTAGCAGAAGAGACGTCTAGGATGAAGGGCTTAGGCTAGAATTCAAGACTCCACAGCTTTTAACCTTTGAAGATACTTTAATTTTGCGGTTACTGATGAATTAAAAAACACATTTTTAGCATTTCCTAGCTATAGTAGTGCATAGGAAATTGCACTCTAAACAGAGAAGTAATTAATGAAATAACAACACACCTTACATCTTACACCGAAAGCTTACAGTTTACAGGGTGTTTTTACATACATTATTTCATTGGATTCTTACAACAAGCAGAAGGAAAGAAAAACAGTCAGTGGGAAAAGGAGAGTCATCTAGTTTTAGGCTTACACTGAGCAAGTTTTTCAGACCAAGGGGCAATCAGTACAGGAACATACCAAGAACAAGACAGCAATACCCATAAGCCACAATATCTTTTTGGTAGGCTGACAGTTTGATATCAAGTTGATATTTAGCATCGGTGGGGGAGAAAGGAATGGGTCAGACAAGAATCTTATGATAGTCAAAGGATTTTCAGAATGTTGTCAGATGGAAGAGGAAGGACGCACAGAAATGTATCACTGTACAGAAACTTACTTCAAAGTATGACGTCCCTTAAGAGTATTAGATACAGAGGGAACCTTGACCTAACACGGGAAATTGCAAGGGACCCCAGAAAGTACCTTCCAGCTCTCTGTCTGCAGCAGACATCACTCTGGTAAGTTTCACCGTCCTCTCATGGTTCCTTTCTGCACAAAGCTATTCTTTACATTCTGGGCAAAAACATCATTTCTTCTGTTTTGTGTAATATAATTTAAGAAAAATACTGGGTTTTGCCACTGACTTATTTCAAACTTTAAAAAAAAATCTTTTTGGCTATGCTGTGGCTAAAAATGGGAATTTTAGGTATGTTAAAAGTATTCCAATTTAGTGTACGTGATTAGCCAGAACTAGTCCCCTTTGACACGTCTGACCGTTTGCTCATGTACTTAAAACAGACGCTAAAATGGAATGGCTGAGGGGTCATCTACCCGGGCAGACTCAAGCTGGGTACTAATACTTTCATAGAAAAAAATATTTTTAGGATTCATAGAAATCTGTTCAATTTTTGAAAACTAAATTATAACAATCAAATTGTCATCCCCATGATTTATTGAAACAATTTTACAGTAATATACAACAATGCTACCAAAGAATTTGTAGCATACATAAAACACAATGATCAGCATGTTCTTGGATTTAAATGAAATACAAAAAACTAAAAGTATTTTGTACAAATGATGCTTTTAATTTATTAACACGATGATATATCTTTGTTATATAAACTTGCTACAGCAGAGGATTTCAATTTTCCTTGCACATTTTAAATACAAGTGGACCAACTGAAATCATATCTGTCTTTGTGGGACACTGCCATGCAGAGACACTTGACAACCGAAAGACATGCAGCTAGGTGGAGGGGACGTCTCAGATAGGACTTCAGTGTCCTCAAGGGTTTAGTGAGGGTGGGTGCATATGAACAAGAGTGGTGTCAATGACCTACCTGCAGCAGTAAGGAAGCAGATAGAGGTTTTATATATATATATATATGTATATCTATATACATTAGGGTTTGACGCAAAATAACCTTATATGCTTGTTGATCACTCATGAAATGGAATATTTTAAACCATTTGGGTGAGCTGATCATTTAAGGTAGGTCACTGATACAGAGAAAAAAAATGAGATGGGAAAATTAAAAGAAATGAAAGAATAGTAAAGAAAAAAGTTAGCCATTTCTTCCCAAAGGAACACTGAACTAAGTGTGCAAGAGTGCTTGAAATTTCCTCCTGATGGCAACATGTGAAGTTAATTGGCAAAAAGTATAAAAAACCACAGAAACGCAAATATTAGAACTGTATCTGCATGATCATATACTCTGTCTACAAAGAAAAGGAGTTAGAGATTCTGATGTATCTAAGGATATCACACCTCGGAATTAAAACACAAATGTGGCAGTTTCTTAAGCTTAGCCTCCCTTCCCCACCGCCACAGGGCGGGGTAAAGTCGAAGTTGCAACAGTGCCCTCCTCAACACACAGACTGCAGGCAACGGCAGCTTCTGTTCAACCAAAGCAAACAGAAAATGTCCCGTAAAGGAGGGCACCTCTAAGCTGTAAGCAGGCATCAAGGCTTTCGCTGACTTAGTATTTATCCAAATCCATGTTCCCTTGAGTTGCTCGTTTCCCTTAAGAAACAGACAATGTGGACTAGCTAAGAAATTTTATCGGTCATGTTTTCCTAAAATACTGGCTAAAACCCTCACAGAAGAGTGAAGTCTTCGAAATCTTCAAACTCTTGTCTAACACACAGAGCTGTTGGTACCAAGGGAGACAGCCAGGCAAGGAGCCACGTCCCTCACTTTTCCTGACAAATGAAGAATCTCTCTGGTCACTCACTTTCTCACAGAGAGAAGACTATTAAAAGGCAAAGGGAATGAAGGCTCTGGTCCAGGAACCAAACTGCTAGCAGCCACTGAGTTTCTCGCCCCATCACTGACTCCTCAAAGTTATTATTTTCATGTAGGCAACCCCCCTTGGTGATACGACATTCCATCTGCAAAAATTATTAAGAGTTTTGGCAAAACTGAGTCCGAGCTACTCAAAATAAAAATAATCATTAGAGTTTATCTTCAAGCCACTGGTCAGCAAAAATACCGCTCCAAACTACAAAAAGCAACACGCAGCTTTCCTTTAAATAACACACAGCCACAACACTGCCATCTGAAACACCAGAAAACAAAACGGAGCACTGGGCAGAGAAGTTATGAGAAGGATGCAGGAGGGTGGAGCAAACAGCCGACAGTAGGAGAGTGGTGCCCTCTGTGTGCTGGCACGGCCAATGCTTGCGGAGCGGTGCCTTGGAACACAGGTGGTCGCAGGTGCACACTGATGACGCATTAAGACCTCACTCAGTTGCTGGAATGAAGGAACTTGGTAACTGCTTCGACAAGCAGGGCTCGGCTCCACCTTCCCCCTCGACAGCGTGCAAAGACTGAGTGTGAGCTCGAGGCAATCTTTCTCCTCCCTAAAATTCACAAAATTCTTTTCCACATTTTTCTGTTATAGAGACACGGATTTCTTCTTCTTCATAGTCATCGAAGTTGCTGGTATCTCCAGAGCCTCTGAACTTTGGTATGAATGGAGCCTCAACCTGTGACAGACATCAAGAGGAGAATCAGAAAAAGAATAACTCCTCAAAAACTTGCAGCCATTGAGAACGGTGAAGCCCCAGCATGCACGCAGTCTGCTACCTTTAAATGAGTAAGCCCTTGGTATGCAAGGCACTAGAGGGGAGCTAGAATCCCACATTTTCATCTGACAATTGTGACAAAATACTAGCAAGTTTAGTTTTTGTTTTTTTTCCAAGACAGGGTTTCTCTATGTAGCCCTGACTATCAACCAGGCTGGCATTGAACTCAGAGATCCACCTGCCTCTGCCTTCCAAGTACTGGGATTAAAGACATGCACCACCATGCTCAACTTTATACATCAGAACTCTTTAAACACTAACAAATCACACACACACACACACACACACACACACACACACACACACCAGAAAAATACATACTTTCGTACAACACTGGCTAACAATAAATATAACAATAAAGATGATAGAATCAGTAATGATAAACAGTAGGGATGATTTTACAGGAAAATGTCAATTTCTAAAACTGGCTGGAGAAGAGTAAAGAAGTTTTTCTGCTAAACTTACAAGGGATAAATACAGATAATTCTGTATAAAAAGTTGTAACTATATGGGGAACTTTAAAATTGCTGAGTGCCAGAAAATAGTTGAATAAATATAGAAGCATGTTCTATTCATAAACAGAATCAAGTGCATAATAGTTTTGTACTACTAAGGGGCTAAATCAAGGCTACTCAACAATGCTAACATAACACCAGGATAGTTATTGTACAACAATAAACAAGAAATGAGATTGCTAAGTGCTGGGAGGAAGCAGGTGTCAAGGAAATTCTTTCAGAAAGGTTCTGGGACGAGCTATTAAGTCCCCCAGTGGGATGTGTACTAAGCATCAATTGTGACAGAAGACTGAAGCTGGGAACTATGACCATGGCAGAAACAGCAGTGACAAAGGACATAGCAAGGAGTGGAAAGACGCCCACACGGTCAGCATTAGTCACGTCTGGGGGTAGGAGGACTCCATGTTTGTCTACTCACCAAATTACCTGAGCATAAAAGGAGCCTGGACTTACCTGCCTAGACCTTCTCTACATACTGAGCTTCCTATTGTTCTCTAGTTACCCACACTTTACAGAGTGCTAAAGGCTATGTTTACACAGTTGAAACAATGTGCTCAAGATCATACTGTAATGGGCAGTTCATCTGACCTAGGTTCAGAGTTCAGGGCTCTCTCTCTCCCCAACTCCCTCTCCTTCCTGTTGAATCAGCCTTCCCTTCTCATAAAGACTCGAAGCAACAAGTTAAAAAGGTGGTGTGTAAAATCCGAATGTTTTATGAAACAATGTGCTACTCAACACTGCGTACCTTCCTTTTAATAATAATAATGTTAGAGCAAACTTTAAAAGCCACATTCTGGCTCAGACCTATAATCCCAGCACCTGGAAAGCCATAGCCAGAAGAGCACCCCACCCCCACAGCCATAAGAGCACCCCACCCCGCCAGGTTTAAGGATGGACCTGCACAGTCAGAGTGAGACTGCGTGTCAAACACACACCGTACAAAACCCAGAGAGGAGGCAGGCAGACTGTAAGCGGTAACATGCTGAGATTTGAACCTGGTGAACTTGGGATCGAAAGCTTATGTGGGAAGCACTGACACTTACAGCAGCTCTCTACCTAGCCTGTTTCTCTATTAGCAAAATAAAACAAACAAACAAAGCAAAAACCCCTAAAAAACATATTATTTTCTTTTTCACAGGAAAACTTCAAACTCATGAGAATTCGTCTAATTAACCATAACGATGGTCTACAAGAGCCACAAGCATGCTTTATGAGCCGATTAGTCTGCTTTGGTCACCAGGGCCCTTATTTGTGAGCATGTCACACACGCTGAGCTAAGATGCCTGAGACCACACCTCCAGGCCTTGGCTGTGAGCTTTGGTACCGGGTTGCCCTCAGCCTGTTTCAGTCTTGCTAAGCTTTCTATTAGCTGAATTTTAAAGTTCTTTTATAGCTTTGTTTTTATAATCTTTTAAAATTTTAATGAATTAGAAAAACTGCTTTTAATATGAAATAGGGTATTAAATTCTTTTCCCTCAGGAAATGTGCTCTGTGGTTGTTCATCATGAAATGTGGCAAGCTTTTCAAACATCAGAAGCTGTGGTTTTTGTGGGGCTGGGAAGAGGGAAGCTAAATATACACACTTCACGAGAGTTATTTTTAACTCAGCATTCAAGACTGAAAGAAGAGATAAAGTTAACAGAGCAAAATCTTAAATTTCCCAATTTCTTTCCACAGCAAAGCACTTACTATTAAGTTACATACTGCTGCTATTGGGGCTGTTACCCGCTCACCTCAGGAGCAAAGCGAGCTTCTTATAAACACACTGGCCAGCTGGGGTTGTCCTCTGCTTAGCCAGGTGCTGCAGTAATGCTCTAGACGAGCTACACTAGTATTTACAACCAGTGTTCACACTGCCTGAGCTTCGCTTCCTCTAGAATCTTCTTAGTCTAGGCTCTCATGTGTAGTCTCCTGTGTTCCTTTGCTATTAGCACAGCAGACTGATTTGCCTCCGATCCCTTTAGCGCTGAGGTCGGAGTTGGAGGAGTGAGACCCACTTCACTAATCTCACCACACCCTTAGCACCATGAAGACTGCCCGGGGCCAGCACAGGACGCCACTTACTAGTTGGAGGAGGTAAGTAAATCAATAATTCCTTAAAAGACAAAATATAGTGATGTCAGATAAGTTGCTTGCACTTCCCCAGGGCATGAACTTCATCTCTCCTAAAGAAGTCTCGAATGGACGAAGGGCAGTTGCATCTGTGGAACGATGGGTACTGGGTAGGGATTTGGCTACAAGTCAGACGCACACGTCAGTGGCTCTCGCCAGGGACAGGATATAGAAGAAGGGAGATAAAGTTCCTGTTCCCATGAAATCCTCGGAAATGAGAGTGAGCAAGGAAGGACTGCTTCCGAGAAACCGCCACACTGAGGCAGAAATTTAACTTCAAGAATTCATTGGAATATGGAAGGTGGACAAACTGGAAAAAAATCCTTGGGAACTGAGAGGCAGACATGCAAGAGGACTTAACATGTGAAAAGGCTGGATCTTCCTGGGAATGATGGAAAAAAGCTGCAACCCTGGTTAATATCCACAGCAAGGCCAAACTAAAACTGAAAACGTTCCCAGAACTTAAGTTGATGCAGTGTTCGTCTGGCTATGCCCTGATTCTGGAGTGGCTTCATTTAGACATTATATTTTTAATGTGACTTTTATCAGTTTTGAAACACAAGCCTGTAGAATACTATCTAAAATCTCGCTTCCACAGTATTGTCAAGAGTTAGCATGGCCAGGGAAGATTTATGAATGAAACCATGCAGGTGTTCTCTTTCACATACGAGAAGGCACTTTGGGATTGACGCTGTGAAGGATTAGCTTAAAAGGTGAGAGAATTGTGACATGCTGACGCTCAGGGCCCCTGCTACATGACGTCAATGCAACGTCTCAGAGGCTTTAAGTTCAGAGTAGACCCACACCTTTCTCTGGTAAATAGCAATCCAGTCGGTAGTGGCAAACCATTTGTGGGTCTTGATGTCGCTCACACCATTCTTCAGGTTCCCAAATCGCTTTGTCAGATCCACCTGCAGCAAGTTCCGGAGAAGGTCCTTGAGGTCAGAGCTGAAGTGCGATGGGAATCGGACCTGCACAGACACAGAGCAGGTGAGGGAGATTTCAGATTGCCGGCTAGTTCTCTGTTGATTTCATATAGGCTTTTTTCAAGGACAGATCACTATGTCAATGGGAGAAGGTAGAGGCGATCCCCAAACACTTTTCACGAAATACCATAGTCTTAAAGGATGAGTGTGTTTGTGTAAAAGCTAAACTTCTCAGAGAGCCTTGTTTCAGTGGTGAACTCCCTATAAGAACATAGAGCGGTGATGGAGGAAGGTCTTGGCCCATTTGATAGGCCAGCCCTTCGGTGGGTGAAGTAGACAGAACAAAATGCTGGGAGGAAGAGGGAAGTGAGGCAATTGCCATGCCTCTCATCTCTGGGGCAGACATGATGAAGCTCCAGCCCAAGATGGACGTATGCTAGAATCTTCCTGGTAAGCCATCACCTTGTGGTGCTACACAGATTATTAGATATGGGTTAGTCAAGATGTGAGAGTTAGTCAGTAAGAGAATGGAACTAATAGGCCAAGCAGTGTTTAAAAGAATACAATTTGTGTGTTGTTATTTCGGGTATAAAGCTAGCCGGTGGCCGGAAGCTGGGAGGTGGGAAGCGGCCCACAGCTCCATCTACAGAGTGGCCTCTAGAAATTGAACACTATCAGAAGGCTCACCCATATTCAGGAGAGAACCCCTTGTGCCTCACTGTAAACCTCTCAGAGATATACAACTTAAACTTATAATTAAAGGGGAAGTACATAGGAAAAATATCAGTAAATGCATTCTGAAAAGGCTGTAAACGCTCACACTGCCTTTTCCAGCATAGGAAACCATTACATTTGTTAGAGAAAAACTTTGGGCAGAATTTTACTGAGAAATAACACTGAACTGCCAGCAATAACTCAGGAGATACAATATTAAAATGCAGGTTTGGGGGCTTAGGTATGTTGCAGCACCCACTTTATAGGCATGGGTGAGGCAACTGAGATGAACAATGATCAAATGGCTTGCTTAACACCGCAGAGCAGAGACAGAGCTCACGTTCCAAACAGACATCTGGATTTCAGCACACGCCCATCTCATTGTTCTGCAACGCTCCCATGACTAAGAGGCTAAAAATGGTATCCAAAATCATCTAGAGATGGTTAAAAGTTTAAGCTTAAAACTTTTCTGTAACTTTTCATCTTTTCTACTAGAAACAACGACTACAAAGTAAGGAGTATCAATTTTCTACTTTAAAAACAGCAAGACAGTAATGAGCTTCTGAAACAAACAAGAGCTTCCCAAAGGAAATTACAGAGGGAAAGGTGACAGTCATGAGAGCAGACAGACGCCAGGAGGACGGCAAGCAGAGGGACCCTTCACATGCTCTGGGACTGTAGAGTTGTCAGTCACCACAGAAGCCATCAGGAGGTTCCACGACGACAGAATGAAGACTACTGCACAGCTCAGCTTTACCACCCTGGGTATTTGACCACGAGGGCCCAAGTCAAGCTATCACCGAGATACTAGCACATCCACATTTGCTGAACCCTAGTCATAATCGCCTCGGTGTCATCAACAGATGAATGGAGATGGAAAAAGTGACCCATAAGCCCCACTCAAAACTATGTTTTCCTATGGCCAGGCGGTGGTGGCGCACACCTTTAATCCCAGCACTCGGAAGGCAGAGGCAGACGGATCTCTGTGAGCTTGAGGTCAGCCTGGTCTACAGAGCAGGTTTCAGGACAGGCTTCACAGCTACACTGAAAAACCCTGTCTTGAAAAACAAAAACAAACAAACAGTTTTCTCCCTGCAAATCCTGTCTTTTCATATAGGCACACAAACAACATATGTGTATGTACATAAGAGATGAGAGAAATGAGCCTGAGGCTAGGAAGGAGACAAGAGAAAGACAAAGCTATGAGGGTGTGAATATGGTTAGAGAACATGACACCTGTCTTCATGAGGCAATGAATATCTGCCATTAAAAATGAATGGCAGTTCCTCCCCATGGTTACAGTGGATCAGGCTTTTCCTGTAGGGCACCTACACTTTGTTTAGATCCAAACCACTACTTATTCAAGTGGCTCTGACTCGGCTTAGAGTGGAATGTGCATGAAGTGTGCAGTGGTAATGTGCCCGTGATTCCATCCACGGTGCTCACAATCGCAGACAGTGATGCACTGCACACAAATTATTTCCTGAATTCAGGGAATGTGCATTAGAATGCACGAACAAACAAGTACCCAAATAAGCAGTTCTTTATTCTGCAATTTAAACAGAGCAATAAGGACACGTGTATGTGTGTTTAAATTTCAGAGCAGTGACTCTCAGTGGGCAGTGGTGTAGTCTGAGAAACAGCCATATTTAATTGGGAATGTTCTCCATTATAGATGTGCCCCTACTGCCACATCACATCCTCGTCTCTGAAGATGCTGACAGGTAGCCCACATCTTCCATGGTCCATGCTAATAGTGCCGCAATAACTTGGATTCAACAACAGTTTCTATAAAGGAAAGAATGACTGACTTTTCCTTCAAAACTGTCTCAAGAAGACAATTACTTTCGCCATTGTTATCAGCTAAAAACACTTCAGTAAGATCACAAGAACAGAATACTGGAACTGGTGAGGCCACAGTGAGGCCCTGGGACTACTGGGGAAATAACTCAGTCCTCTGACATGCGTGTTTATGAGCTTTCTGCCAGTCTGCGATGGGGCAGAAACACTGCGGTCACTGCAAAAAGGCAGGTACTGAAAAGAGGAGTCTCAGCCCACCAGTCCACCGAGGCTGAGGAGGCTCCTGGAAACTGGCATGGTAGGCCTGGACAAGGAGCCCACAATGTGACATGTGCCTCCTTGAGTGCTTCCTTCTATTTTCCTTAATTTAATTTCCTATGATTCTTTCCCAACCTTGGAACCATGTTAATTATGAGTCTCCTAATCGTGCACTGCTCTGGTGGGATCTGTTTCTCAAATGAACTACAGATTTGCAGAACAAGATCCTAGCCGGTGACGAGCATCAGAACTGTGCAGTGTTAAAACACAGAAGACCTCTTTAGTGCCTCCAGGGTGGGGCTCCAAAGATGGAAACCGTAGCATTTGGGCAGAGATCACAACCGTTAAGCTGTATCCAACATGTAGACCTGGCTTGACCATGCACCAATGTACCATGTACCTTAATAAATGCACGAATCTGAATCCACTCTTGATGTACATCTACTGTGTGCTAGGCACTGATGTGGTTGGGACACACAGAAAACAAAGTAAGACAGAGACCTGCCTTCAGGGGATTTTTATCCTGAGAAAGGAGGTGATAAATAATGAGACAACAGAGTGACCTTCTAACGTGACATCGCTCCTCAGAAAGCAACACTGCGAGAGCTTCGATTTTTACTCTGCAGAATATGGGGAAATCATAGAGAAGCTTTTCCTTTTGTTTTTGGTTCTGGAGCCTGGACCCAGGGCTCCCAGCATGCTGAGCCCGAGTGTCCCCACTGACTGCAGCCTCATCCATCGCAAGCTCTTACAGGACGGCAGGATGCACTTGTCCCCAAAGGGTGCTGGCAGTGGAGACAGTGGAAGGTGTAGTCAAGGGTGCAGCTAGGGATATGTTCCCTGTGTGTTGGCCGTGGCATCAGGAGGTAAAAATGCGAGTAATCTGCTTATTTATACTCTTGATCCCTCACCCAAAAGACAGGCTCTTGTAATGTTGCCTACACTGGCCTCAAACCCGTGGGGGCTGGTGAGCCTCAACCTATTTGGTCAAATCTCCTTAGCAGAAATAATTCCAACTTGCAATCTCAACTTGAATTATATACATATTCTGTGACCTATGGAAAAACCCTTCACCTTTTTCAATCTCAATTTATCCAATTATGATATGAGAGAAGATATTTTATTTGACAGTGAAAATTATAACATTTATGAAAATGTTATGGCTTTTATTATGCCTAATAGTAATGCATTTCCCACCTTTTCAGCCTTTTTATTAGAATACCACCTTAATGTTCTGAGGCTTCATCAAGGAAGGAGCTTTAAAGATAGAAGTCAAAATATTCAAATACAATCACTGTTGAAATTTTGATAGAATGGATGACCCTAGCCCTGCTTTATAGGAACAGCACTGTGCATACAGATGGTATCCTACATGTTGTATCTCAATATATGATATAACATGTGAGGTCAGTCTGAGCTGAGCAGAGTGAGAAACTGCTCACTCTCAGCACCACTTACAGGCTCATGAGTTCCAGTTTTGGAATAACTATTATTTTCTGCAAATTTAAATGGATACATTTATTGCTCAAAAGTGAAGTTACATCCAAAAATTAAATTAATGCATTTGTTATGGTATCTATGATTTAAATGTACTAAATGGTTTTACTGGGCCCACCCCTGACATTTAGCAATAAAATAAGACGGAATCAAATTTGTCTTCACTGAGCTTAATTATAGAAGTTATAAAACTAATTTCTGGCTGATGGAGGGGCAGTCTTGCTAATATTCTGCAGTTATTGGCATGAGGGAAAGATTACATGACTAGTAACAATTTTTATGCACTGGAATAAACTTGCTAGGTTAAATGACTTAAAACAGAGTTTGAACACTGCCTTGAGTGGTACTCTATTAACTTCTGGCCACAGCACACTGGAATACATTTGAAGAAACCATTTCTCTAAATGAACTATTTCAATCTCAGGATTTATCTAGCAAAAAAGCTATACATTAATTAAATTTTCTAAAGATAAAGCATTTTTATTCACTAGGCTTTCTATAGATGTGCCAATACTGACACTGGTCCTCAGGGGTTCCTAAGTGAAAAGAGAGCTGGGCATTACAATACATTTATAAGCACCGACTCCAAGGGGAACTAATAAATCTAGATGGGTGCAGAGGACTACGTCACTCTCTTCTCAATAGTGTTGGAACAATCCGCTCACCAGGCCAGTAAGACTATCTTATTAAATCACCAGGACAAAAATGTTAAAAATGGCCCAGGGTTTTATGAATATAGTACAACAGCTTTTGTATTTCATGGGAACAATATTTAGGGCCTGGGGACACAGCTCAGGCAGTCAAGTGCTTGTCTAGAATGTAGGAAGCCCTAGGTCTCCTCCTAGCACCACAGCGTAAAACTGGTCCTCCTGGCACAAACCCTCAGGAGGCAGAGACAGGAGGATTAGAGGTTCAAAGTCTTGTTTGGCTACACATTGAGCTTGGCGCCAACCTTCAACACATGAGATCCAGTAAAAAGAAGATAACATCTGAATACTTCTAGGTCAAAGTAACTATAGCCAAAGCTAAGCAGAAAATGGCATTGACGCTTCCGAAAAAAGCAGCAACAAAAATACCTTAGCAGTGTATTTGCATATGTGTTTACTGTTTAGGATACAGGATGTATGTGGACTGACATAGTTCCAAGTTCTGTGTCTGTCACAGATCTGGGACCTTGAGTGGTGGCAGCTCCTTACACTGTATGAAACCTTCCCTGAGCAAGTGTGGTTCACTGTGCACAGATTTACTACAGATACCAAGGTTTATCTGAATGTGTGCTTTCATTCTCAGAGTCCAGGACTTTGCTCTGTGGTAGGGTGTGTGGGTGATGAGCTGCCAATGAAGACACTGGGTATTGAGTCTCTCATGGCTGTTACTGGCATATAACATTCCCCACATATGTGTTTTGGTGAGTTCATATTAGGGTAGTTAAATGTATCCTTGTGGCTCTCCAGAGAGGCTCCTGCAGACCTGTGCTTGATCTCTTCTGGACTTGCCTGGACTGCCTTTTCTCTGTGCTCATCTGGCTATGTACCCATTGGCTGTAACAAATCGAGGCCCAATTACCAGTGTATACTGGGCCTTTTGAGTCCTCCCAGAGGCAATAAGCCTGGAGACAGACTTTGGGATCCTGACCCAGAAGGGAATGAATGACCTTTGGGCTACTAATCAATTACCCTTCATTTAAATGCTGGTTGTCTATATTTCCTGCACTATCCTCTTGCTGCTCATTGAGACTACAATAATATTTACATTATATACAGTGAGGCTAAGACTATTTGGTTACTTTGTCTTCACACACCATTTCTGAACCCAGTGTTGACTCTCATATTGCCATGGGTACCACATCCAGAGCGAGTTGCTGTGGAAACCACATCTGATTCTTGCTATAAATTACTGGCACTCAGACATGAAATGCCAAAACTACAGACAGAAACACAGTGCACAGCATCACTAAGGTGGGCACAGTAACTGCAGGATTGCAAATCCTTTTTGTCAACTGCGCACTTTCAAACCCAAACCTCAACAGTCATGAATAATCTGACATTTAAATGCCACCTCCTCTGTTTTTTCAAAAGCAAGATACATGCAGAGCATAGTCTAAAAGCTGACTGATCATCTTTATGTGTATTTAAAATTACCAGTTTGGGTGAAAATATTGTAGTAGAGAAATGACTTAACAATCTAATGTTCAAATGTATATATTTAAGTGAATCAATAATATAATAACTTAAGTTTTAACTACGACATTGCACCCATCTTATTATATGGTTTCAGAACATAAAATATTGCTGCATTATGTAATATGCTTTTGAAAAGATTAGACAAAGCTATTCCTTTGTTTTTTTTTTTTTGTTATTAAGATGGTTCCATATAACCCAGTTTGGTTCTGAACTCATGAACCTCTTGCCTCTACCCCCCAAACGCTAAGAGTACAAGGATGCACCATCTCTCCCAAAAGAAAAAAAATAACCTTGAATGAAAAACAATTGAACACTATAAATACAGACTCCCCAAATATAAGACGAAAATTGGGTTTGAATGACATGAATTATAAAAACCTTAAAGCTAGCTAAGTTCCAACGTGGCTTTCTCTGCTAGTGGAGGCAGGAACAGGCTCACAGCAGAGCTTCTGTTGGATCTGAACGCTGAAGCAATGTTAAGGGGAATTGTGACTGTGGCTTATGTTTCACACACACGGATTCTAACGATGACACTCTGGCAACATTCCATGCCATGAATTTTGCTTTTGATGGGAAAAAGGTAGAAATCTATCCAACATGGAGAGAGAATCTGACACCTTCAGCTAGATAAAAAAGCACCAAACATCTGTCAAATTTCTAAATAAATTGTGAAAATCACTTCCATCATGATGTAACAAAGCTGGTGCTTCTAAAAAAGTACAATTATATTTTAAATGGTTAAAGCTTCAGAACATATTCAGTTATTGGATACAACATATTAAAATTTGACACGAAGTGAGAAAAGTTCACCAACTGCTGAAACAAAGCTGCCCAAGGAAGAAAGACTGTCAAACTGAGGTTAATTTATACCTAGATGCACTCATTTTAACTAAAGCAGTTGTTCTAAATACACAGAAATTTAGTTTACACAGCATCTTTATTATAATTTTATTTCCTTTATGAAGAAGTATAAAGTAGTACAGAAAAGGTTCAGGAACTTTCTGATTACCTCCAGTTCAATTATTTGAAACATTCCTTTAACATCTACATTTCTGTCTAGCCTACATTTCTATTTTGCATTAATAATATATTCTCGCTTTAATATATTTCAGTTTTCTTAATAGGCCTCATATGATCTTTGGTTCTTATTCTTTTTTGAAAGTTAAGTATTCACTTTCACTTTCTTTCCTTTTAAAGGCTGGTAATTTTTATGCGTGTGTGTGCATGCGTGCGCCTGCACGGGTCCACTGTACCTTATGTGGGTAAAGGGCCAGAAGAGGGCATCAGATCCCCTAGAACTGAGTTCCCAGAGGCTGTGAACTGCCAACTAGGTGCTGGGAACCAGACCCTGACCTCAGCAAGAGCAGCAAGTGTCCTCAACAGAGCCAGTTCTCAGAGCCAGATCCCCAGCCCCACATTCTTAAAAGCAAAAGCACTTTTTGTCTATTGTTTTTGTCATGTTTTATTCCGTGCACATGGAAAGTTCTTCTATCAAACTCTGCTAGGGAAACAACCGCAAAGGATAAAAGCCTGAAGTAGAGAGCTACAATGGAACGAGAAGAGCAGGCATCCTCGTCACTAAGGTAAGCACTGCGTCTGTCCTCCTGCAGACAGATTGCGTCCCTATCCCTCCTTCAACACCATGCTCAGTTTATTCACCTGCAAGAGGCATTTGCTTTTCACCTGGGACAAATTTAAGATTAATACCTATGGTTAGCTCCCTAATTTGTGAATACTAACACAATACTGAAACCTCCCAGAAAAATGTAGCAAAATAAAAGGAAAAAGTATCTCATGAAGCCTGTAGATGCCACAGGCAGAGTGAAGTTTGGAACAACACTGCGGTGTGGAGGCAGGAATTCTCAGGGGTTGAAACAGAGAGTGACTAGTACATGTATTCCCAGCAGCCTCACTATGGAGCAGTTACAATTTAAATTTCAGTCCTAGCATAAAGACTAAATTATTATGTTATTGGGATATTCATGGTACCTTGTGAATATTTAACACTGAAAAATTTAAATTCATGGATGCTGAATTCAGCTTAACAAAAATTCAGAATATGAATCTGGCTGAGGTAGAAATAAATGAAGAACTTCACTTCCAGCTCCTTCTAGTCTAAAGGTGGATTAGACTTATTTTTACCTAAGAAGGTCACAGAGTACAACAACCAAAAAGGCAAGTGCATCCTTCTCAGGGCAATGTCCCTTAAAGCCAATGGTCCATTCCATGGCCGCATTTTTCACAGAAAACTAAAAGGACAGGTGAAGGATGTGGTGTAAGCACTATGAGCAAGAAATGCAAGGCCCGTTCCCTACAGATGCTGCTACAATGCGCAGAAAGCCCCCTACGAATGTTCAAGTCCAAAGATTAGTCACAGGTATTTATTTCTGTGGGGGATGGGCGGGTGAGAGCCACTCAGGACAATGTGCAGGAGCTGTGACTCCAGACGTGATCTCAGGCATGAACGAAGGTGAGAATGACTGCCTGTAACGAGAGGCTACGAATGCAAGAGTAGAGTTCATGGAATGATCTACCGCAATGCCACGGGCTCAGTCCACTCATGGCCAAGGCTGATTATTGTTTCCTATTTGCTAAAATTCAGCCTCCATTATAATCACATTAAACATAGGCAATTCTGCTAAAATCAATTCTAATTTTGATGTAATTCAAATAAGAAGTCTGTTTTTAGAACTGTTACATAAGAACAGTCCCTAAAACTGTTCTCCAAGTGCAAACCACATGAGATCATTATTCTGATTTACAGGAATTTTGTAAATAATTACAATCATACTTTCTTTTGAATAAACAAAACCAAAATTCTGAAAAGGGAAGCTGCCTTATATAATCTTGTTGATGAGCTTGTCTAACAGCTCTTTCTCTGGAAGATCAGCAGGACAGAGTACTGCTACTCCCCCTAGTTTAGGGAAGTGTCTGACAACGTGCTACGCCTCTAATCTGCCAACTTGAAACCACACCCAGATAATGAGGAACAAAGGAACAATTACAGTTATCACTGACCTTTCCAGAAACGATCTTCTCATAAATCTGAATTGGTTGGTCTGCAAAGAATGGGGGGTAACCAGCGGCCATCTCGTAGATCAGCACTCCCAGTGCCCACCAGTCCACCGCCTTATTGTACCCCTGAAACAAGGCAGAAGCAATGTCAGTCACTACATGAGTTACTGGGGAAAATGAAGACAAGCAACTTGGAAACAATCTGGAAATGCATGAACGTGACTGCAGCAGCTGTTAGCAGCTGTGAGAGGTGGGATATGAGAAATGAACAAAAGCTATCTGGACAGGTTTACGTAAAGGAAATGACCAATTTCCAGATACTCGAGTTTGATATTGGGAAGGACTGTTAAAATCTCTTAGGCTTCAGTGGGATTTTTGCTGTTCTTCCACAGCAGAGAGGGAATGAGACCACAGTACCTCTGCTGGGCCATCCCACACCATGGCCTGTGCGATAGGTTAGCAACAGCATAGCTAAAAAGGTAAAAACATTCTAAAACAAAATTACTGGAACAATGAATGATGAAGCTGACTTCAGAAAAGCTTATATTCTTGGATCTGAGGTGAAAATACTTGAGATGATCATGTCTATTTCAGTATCTTTTGAAAACTTAAAATTTAAGTGTTTTTTTAATCAGCATTAACATTCAAGTACATGTGAAGTTTGCGATCTGTGGTCTGTATCTCACCTCCTGAAGGCACAGGAAAGAAAACAAATGCATAGGGTTTTGTGAGCAGCATATCAAAAGAAAAGGCAAATTTAAAAAATACACTATGAGTCAAATACAACTCAAAGGTTCTGATCATCTCATCTGGTATTTTTTATACCAACCTTACTAAAATCCACATAAACATCTTATAAGAGGACACCTATTGATAATGTTTATATTAATACGTTTATATTAAGTTTACAATAGGTCAGGGTCTTCATCAGATAAAGATTATGTGGGAGGAAAACAACAACCCCATGTTCCACCTTTTTGTCAAGACGTTAGCTTTACTTAGTTTTCTAATCATTTAGTTTTCTATTCATTGAGTAAAATCTAATACAATATGGATATTTCCCTTTTTCCTCTGATTATATATTTTAAAGGAGATCTGTTGTAAGAGGGACAATATCTTGCTAATAGGAATGGGACCACCTGCTCACTTTCACTTCTGTTTTACATTCTGTGGATGTTTATAGCAAACATATTCATCAGATACAAGATAACACATGGGATAGAAAATTTAAATGTTACTAGAAAAACACTATACATAGTTAACAGGCAAAGGATATAGACTCACAATTTAATTTGTATACACATACAAAGAATACTATGGTAATTGCATATTTGAAAATATAACTCATAATCAAATGAAACAAGATACCATTCATTGTCTTTTAAATTAACAAATATTCTCAAGTACTGAAAGGATACAGTAAAATAGACATTACCACACACTCCTGGTAAGTATCTAAAATGCTACAATCTTTTCAGAAAGCAACTTGATCATTTATATCAAGAGCCTTAAACACATTCATACCCTCTGACTCAGCAATTCCACTGCTGAAAATAGAGGAAAAACTATACTACATACAAATCTCAGAAAACTCTACAAACAACAAGACAACAGGAAAATGTAAAAAATAACAATAGAAGAGTGACTACTTTATGGTACATTTGCACACATGCACTAGCAACACACATGTGCATATTCATGTGTGCATGTTATGTATGTGTAAAAAATCATACACAAGCCGGGCGGTGGTGGCGCATGCCTTTAATCCCAGCACTCGGGAGGCAGAGGCAGGCGGATCTCTGGGAGTTCGAGGCCAGCCGGGTCTACAAGAGCTAGTTCCAGGACAGGCTCCAAAGCCACAGAGAAACCCTGCCTCAAAAAACCAAAAAAAAAAAAAAAAAAAAATCATACACAAATTATACATTCACCATGACTGCAACTAGTACATAAATATAGAAAAACATACAACACGTCTTTTCTTTTTTTTTTCATTTGGTTTTTCGAGACAGGGTTTCTCTGTGGTTTTGGAGCCTGTCCTGGAACTAGCGTCTTTTCTTAAAGCCTGCCTTTGGGGTGGGAGGACTACAGGATTTTTGGGATTCTTCATTTTCCTAAAATCTCCAAATTTTGTACAATGAACATTTCATAATGCACTCAAATAAATACACGTGTGCAAGTTTTCATAGTTATTTTATGGTCATATTTATAAGTGCATGAAAGGGAGAAATGTTCAAAGTTACCAACAACGGTATTTAATTTTTAAGGATTAATTAGACTGTAAGACACTAGGAAGCTAACTTAAGACAGTTCATAAGCTTGTTTTAATTATTATTTAATTTCCCAGTCTCTGCAGTTCTTTAGGCCTGTGCCTGTTCTCCTCCTCACTTGTTCCTTTCTGAGCCCAGTCTTTTCACTTTCCCTTCCTACTTTCTCCATCCAGAGAAGAAAGCAAAAAATGGAAACACTTCTTTAAGTGTGGCTACATTTGCTACACTAAATGTAAATGCACTAGTACCACAGTCTACCATTTGGAAAGCAGGCCAGGCTTCAGCAAGGTTAAAAGGGCTTAATTGCTGTATTACTGTTTATTACTATTAAACTAAAATTAAAAATAACTTTCAAAATTCTCTTCATTTAGGTTGTGAGTTGAAACAAAGCTAACAAGTGACCTGTCTTGTCTCTAGATTTGTGCTTGGAGGAACCGGGAGAAAGCCTCCTGTGCTGGTCTAGTGGGGAAGAATACTGACTGGGGCTTCAAATGGTCATTGCTCTGCTTTTCTAAGACCCAGAGTAAAAACTAACACGGATTAGAGACCTGTGCCAAACTCTAGACGGACTGTTATCTAGAAATCCTGCGCTGTAGATTTAAATTCATATCTTAAAAGACCTCCAGCTTCTGTCAAGGAACTGCTTGTCAGAAGTCCACAGACTCTGCCTCTCTGTACACCAACAACACCCAGTACCTTGCTGAGGATGATCTCCGGGGCCAGGTACTCTGGGGTACCACACAATGTCCAAGTCCTGCCCTTGACTCTTTTGGCGAATCCAAAGTCTGTGACCTATAAAAGGAAACAGAAACGTGTGAAGTGATCACTTGGCAGAGAACGGATGACCTATATTTAAATTCAAAGTTAAACTTTCAGGATTAAAATTTAAAAAAAAGGAAGATGTGGCAGTAAAGAAAAGAAGAGTCAGCGAGGCAATAATTCGTGAAGGCAGAGCAGAGCAGTGAAGCTAGAACCCCTCTCAAAACAAATGAACCAATGCAGCCTGACACACTGAATGAAAATGGAAAGCAACAGTTTTACTATAAAGCAAGCACTGATGAAAACAGCCCTCAAGTCCAACGTGTCTCTGGCCACAAAGTTATCACTGGGGAAGGCTGGGACACTCTGCTGCCAGGTAAGCCATATAAAGCCATGGCCCTGTGCTGTTAACAGAACTGGAGAGAAGGCTACCAATTTCCGTCTGCAGTTAGGTCTCATCCCACCCCATACTGATGGTAAAGTGTCTGGACTAGGAGACGATTGGGTTAAAATTCTAATTCTTCCACTACTGGCTGTGTACTTGGCCGTAACTGAGTCTTATTAGCTTTAAAATGGCTACATTAAAAGCATTAACAATCCACAGGGTTATTAGTACTAAAGGAGGAAATACAGGTTGAATATCCCTATCCAAAACACTTAGGACCAAAAGGGTTTGCAGTTTTCCAGGTTTTTTAATACTCCTAATGTACAGTGAGCTCCTGGAGAGTCATGTTTCCTAGGCCCCTTGTGGTCACAGCCGGGAGGATTCCCAACACTGTAGAGCACATGCACCTGAGTGCACCGTCACACGAAGCCACCCGAGGAATTTCCCACTTCCAGTGCCTTATCAATATAAAATAGAATTTCGCACTGGGGTCTTTTTTGTGTTTTCTGGCGGAGGGCCGCTCAGCCGGTCCACACAGGCCTCCTGGCACTCATCACTACTCCCACATGTAGCTATTACTGTGACTTTCTGCAGGAGTTTGATTCTAGGAGATATAAACAGGCTTCTCCCTGATGTGCTACTTACTTGTCTGCAGTGGCAGAACTATGAACTCACTTTGGATAGACACAATTTTTCCCTCAGATAACAACTATCAAACATTGACAGTTGAGGCAAAATGTGTGACGCTGTTTCTTAGTGTTTCCCAAACACATATACGCAAAGTGTTCAAATCCTACCTGGATGTAACCCTGGTGGTCAATTAAGAGGTTCTCAGGCTTGAGATCTCTGTAGATGAGGTCGAGGGAATGGAGGTACTCAAACGTTAGCACAATCTGGGCCGCGTAGAAACGAGCATGGGGTTCACTGGAAAAGAGAAGAGCGTGGTGATGCTCACTACTGCAGATGGTGACGAATGCTCACTAGTGGATTACACACTACTGCAGGTGGTGACGAATGCTCACTAGTGGATTACACACTACTGCAGATGGAGTGGAGATATTTCTCACTCAGAAGTTGGTGAAGAACTCACATTTTCAAATATCTATTGCTTTCAAAAACACTACTGTACATTTATGGGACATACTCCCTTTATATAATAGTAAATATAAGATACACTCAGGATCTTATTTTATACTGAGGAAAACATAACCTTAAAATGGTCATCTTGTTGCAAATTACCACTGCCCACACTGGGACTGGTGATGCTGTTACAATTCCAGCTGGTCTGAGAAGGACGGAACAGCCACTGTGCCCATTCTATAGTCTATAGAGCCACCACTCCAGGCTCCAACTCACAGGCTGCATTTACTTTCTCAGACAGTTAGGGGCTTAAAGAATTTCATTATAAGAATCTCTTAATTGTGTTCACTTGAAGATGAACACTGTCTCTGAAGCATTTCCTGTGCACAAATGGTGATACGCCGTGACCAGAGAAAGGGCGTGATATAGAGTTCAGAGAAGAGCAAATGCACTCCAATCCAGACGCCCACAGGCGATCGTGTCACGTGAATTTCCAAATCCTGTTCTAGGTCTGTTTACAGTCACACATGTGCAAGCTGTATGTTTTCACAAACAAGGGAAGGTTCTAATACACAGGCCATACATCAACAAACTCTGTAACTTTTACTATTAGTGTTATTTTCATGTTACAGTCTTAGTATTATTTAAAAATGGTCTGCCAAATTTCTAATCCGAATTTCTAGTTCATTTTCTCGTACATTCATTGAATGTTTCCTAATTTGCCTGATTTTAATGACCTTCATATTTGTGTCTTGAATGAACAACATCAACATTTAAAATAATTTTTCTCAAAGGATGGCACCAGAACCAGAAATATCTAGAGTGTGATACATGCTACTCTGTATGTCCATCCACACCCCAGCTCTATGTCCATACACACCCAAGCTCTATGTCCATCCACACCCCAGCTCTATGTCCATACACACCCCAGCTCTATGTTCATACACACCCCAGCTCTATGTCCATCCACACACACTAGCTCTATACTCATGCACAGACCCCAGCTCTATGTCCATCCACACCCAAGCTGTATGCCCATCCACACCCCAGCTCTATGCCCATCCACACCCCAGCTCTATGTCCATCCACACCCCAGCTCTATGTCCATCCACACATCCCTAGCTCTATGTCCATCCACACACCCCAGCTCTATGTCCATCCACACCCAAGCTGTATGTCCATCCACACCCCAGCTCCATGTCCATCCACACCCCAGCTCTATATCCATCCACACATCCCTAGCTCTATGTTCATCCACACCCCAGCTCTATGCTCATCCACACCCCCCAGCTCTATACTCATCCACACCCCAGCTCTATGCTCATCCACACCCCCCAGCTCTATACTCATCCACACCCCAGCTCTATGCTCATCCACACCCCAGGTCTATGCTCATCCACACCCCAGGTCTATGCTCATCCACACCCCAGCTCTATGCTCATCCACACCCCAGCTCTATGCTCATCCACACACCCCAGCTCTATGCTCATCCACACCCCAGCTCTATGCTCATCCACACACCCCAGCTCTATGCCCATCCACACACCCCAGCTCTATGCTCATCCACACCCCAGCTCTATGCTCATCCACACCCCAGCTCTATGCTCATCCACACACCCCAGCTCTATGCTCATCCACACCCCCCAGCTCTATGCTCATCCACACCCCAGCTCTATGCTCATCCACACCCCAGCTCTATGCTCATCCACACACCCCAGCTCTATGCTCATCCACACCCCAGCTCTATGCTCATCCACACACCCAGCTCTATGCTCATCCACACCCCAGCTCTATGCCCATCCACACACCCCAGCTCTATGCTCATCCACACCCCAGCTCTATGCTCATCCACACCCCAGCTCTATGCTCATCCACACCCCCCAGCTCTATGCTCATCCACACCCCAGCTCTATGCTCATCCACACCCCAGCTCTATGCTCATCCACACCCCAGCTCTATGCTCATCCACACCCCAGCTTTATGCTCATCCACACCCCAGCTCTATGCTCATCCACACCCCCCAGCTCTATGCTCATCCACACCCCAGCTCTATGCTCATCCACACCCCAGCTCTATGCTCATCCACACACCCCAGCTCTAAGCTCATCCACACCCCCCAGCTCTATGCTCATCCACACCCCAGCTCTATGCTCATCCACACCCCAGCTCTATGCTCATCCACACACCCCAGCTCTATGTCCATCCATACACCCCAGCTCTATGCTCATCCACACACCCCAGCTCTATACTCATCCACACACCCCAGCTCTATGCTCATCCACACATCCCTAGCTCTATGCTCATCCACACACCCCAGCTCTATGCCCATCCACACCCCAGCTCTATGCTCATCCACACACCCCAGCTCTAAGCTCATCCACACCCCCCAGCTCTATGCCCATCCACACACCCCAGCTCTATGCTCATCCATACCCCAGCTCTATGCTCATCCACACCCCAGCTCTATGCTCATCCACACACCCCAGCTCTATGCCCATCCACACACCAGCTCTATGCTCATCCACACATCCCTAGCTCTATGCCCATCCACACCCCAGCTCTATGCTCATCCACACACCCCAGCTCTATGCTCATCCACACACCCCAGCTCTATGCTCATCCACACCCCCCAGCTCTATGCTCATCCACACCCCCCAGCTCTATGCTCATCCACACACCCCAGCTCTATGCTCATCAACACACCCCAGCTCTATGCTCATCCACACCCCTCAGCTCTATGCTCATCCACACCCCCCAGCTCTATGCTCATCCACACACCCCAGCTCTATGCTCATCCACACACCCCAGCTCTATGCTCATCCACACATCCCCAGCTCTATGCTCATCCACACCCCCCAGCTCTATGCTCATCCACACCCCCAGCTCTATGCTCATCCACACACCCCAGCTCTATGCTCATCCACACCCCTCAGCTCTATGCTCATCCACACCCCAGCTCTATGCTCATCCACACACCCCAGCTCTATGCTCATCCACACACCCCAGCTCTATGCTCATCCACACATCCCCAGCTCTATGCTCATCCACACACCCCAGCTCTATGCTCATCCACACACCCCAGCTCTATGCTCATCCACACCCCCCAGCTCTATGCTCATCCACACCCCCAGCTCTATGCTCATCCACACACCCCAGCTCTATGCTCATCCACACACCCCAGCTCTATGCTCATCCACACCCCAGCTCTATGCTCATCCACACCCCCCAGCTCTATGCTCATCCACACCCCCCAGCTCTATGCTCATCCACACCCCCCAGCTCTATGCTCATCCACACACCCCAGCTCTATGCTCATCCACACACCCCAGCTCTATGCTCATCCACACCCCTCAGCTCTATGCTCATCCACACCCCCCAGCTCTATGCTCATCCACACACCCCAGCTCTATGCTCATCCACACACCCCAGCTCTATGCTCATCCACACCCCAGCTCTATGCTCATCCACACCCCCCAGCTCTATGCTCATCCACACCCCCAGCTCTATGCTCATCCACACACCCCAGGTCTATGCTCATCCACACACCCCAGCTCTATGCTCATCCACACACCCCAGCTCTATGCTCATCCACACACCCCAGCTCTATGCTCATCCACACACCCCAGCTCTATGCTCATCCACACCCCCCAGCTCTATGCTCATCCACACCCCAGCTCTATGCTCATCCACACCCCAGCTCTATGCTCATCCACACCCCAGCTCTATGCTCATACACACCCCAGCTTTATGCTCATCCACACACCAGCTCTATGCTCATCCACACCCCCCAGCTCTATGCTCATCCACACCCCAGCTCTATGCTCATCCACACCCCAGCTCTATGCTCATCCACACACCCCAGCTCTAAGCTCATCCACACCCCCCAGCTCTATGCTCATCCACACCCCAGCTCTATGCTCATCCACACCCCAGCTCTATGCTCATCCACACACCCCAGCTCTATGTCCATCCATACACCCCAGCTCTATGCTCATCCACACACCCCAGCTCTATACTCATCCACACACCCCAGCTCTATGCTCATCCACACATCCCTAGCTCTATGCTCATCCACACACCCCAGCTCTATGCCCATCCACACCCCAGCTCTATGCTCATCCACACACCCCAGCTCTAAGCTCATCCACACCCCCCAGCTCTATGCCCATCCACACACCCCAGCTCTATGCTCATCCATACCCCAGCTCTATGCTCATCCACACCCCAGCTCTATGCTCATCCACACACCCCAGCTCTATGCCCATCCACACACCAGCTCTATGCTCATCCACACATCCCTAGCTCTATGCCCATCCACACCCCAGCTCTATGCTCATCCACACACCCCAGCTCTATGCTCATCCACACACCCCAGCTCTATGCTCATCCACACCCCTCAGCTCTATGCTCATCCACACCCCCCAGCTCTATGCTCATCCACACCCCCCAGCTCTATGCTCATCCACACCCCAGCTCTATGCTCATCCACACACCCCAGCTCTATGCTCATCCACACACCCCAGCTCTATGCTCATCCACACCCCCCAGCTCTATGCTCATCCACACCCCCCAGCTCTATGCTCATCCACACACCCCAGCTCTATGCTCATCCACACATCCCCAGCTCTATGCTCATCCACACCCCCCAGCTCTATGCTCATCCACACCCCCAGCTCTATGCTCATCCACACACCCCAGCTCTATGCTCATCCACACACCCCAGCTCTATGCTCATCCACACCCCCCAGCTCTATGCTCATCCACACCCCCCAGCTCTATGCTCATCCACACACCCCAGCTCTATGCTCATCCACACACCCCAGCTCTATGCTCATCCACACATCCCCAGCTCTATGCTCATCCACACACCCCAGCTCTATGCTCATCCACACACCCCAGCTCTATGCTCATCCACACCCCCCAGCTCTATGCTCATCCACACCCCCAGCTCTATGCTCATCCACACACCCCAGCTCTATGCTCATCCACACACCCCAGCTCTATGCTCATCCACACCCCTCAGCTCTATGCTCATCCACACCCCCCAGCTCTATGCTCATCCACACACCCCAGCTCTATGCTCATCCACACACCCCAGCTCTATGCTCATCCACACATCCCCAGCTCTATGCTCATCCACACACCCCAGCTCTATGCTCATCCACACACCCAGCTCTATGCTCATCCACACCCCAGCTCTATGCTCATCCACACACCCCAGCTCTATGCTCATCCACACCCCAGCTCTATGCTCATCCACACATCCCTAGCTCTATGCTCATCCACACATCCCTAGCTCTATGCTCATCCACACCCCAGCTCTATGCTCATCCACACACCCCAGCTCTATGCTCATCCACACCCCCCTGCTTTATGCTCATCCACACCCCAGCTCTATGCTCATCCACACCCCAGCTCTATGTTCATCCACACACCCCAGGTCCTTGCTTCACTCTCTGCAGGTGCAAAGTAAGCAGCAGCTGACTTTTAGCAGCGATATTTTATAATACCCCTCCAGTTTCAGTCATGTACAAACAGTGTAGCAAAGAATGAGGGAGGCCCTGGAGTAGATTTTGGAAGATTCCTCCCCAGTTTTGGGGCATGTAACCTCAGAAACTTTGAGAATTTCATCTGGAAGTTCCCTTTTATTTTTCTCCTTATGTATAAATATGAAGTCTGCTGAGTATCTTATTTTTTATAGAAGAAATAAAGAGATATGCAATCTAAAAATTTCAGCAGCTTTAAGGGTAAGTCAGGACTCAGGTGACTGACTAGACTGAAGAAGGTTATACTGAGCAATGACTTAAACCCTCTGACCCTCCCTGGGGGAGAACAAGGAAGGCCTAGGGCTCATAGAGCGCAAACATGAGAGTTCAGGAAAGACAACATTCTACTCAACTACTCAATCAGTCTGTGTTCTTTTCAGCACTGTGTGCTGTGTTAAAGTAGCTCTAGTGCAGAATGTGTTTCAGGACAGGTTTGAGTGCGACATTTCAGTGCAAACATGGGGTAATACAGGGGAACACGAGGACTCTAGGGCTCTTAGATAGGGGACAGGAGGGAAGTGAAACAGGAAGTAAAAGGACACTATCACAAACAAATAGAAGCCACATTTCATTACAGTCTCCAGATAGGAGGTTCCCCTTACACTAAAAATCAATAAATACAATCGTTGCTTAGGCCTCAGGCAACTCAAGGAATGGTTGCCTCCCTGTTCTTCTCTTGTGAAAGCCGAACTCTGTGACCAGCCTAGTGTGAGTCCTCCGTCCCCGGGGAACTCACACTTAGCTTCAGCTGCATTTCGAATACTGAACGAAACTGGTTATGGTCTTAATTTTAGGTTCATTTTATGAAGGTTACTAATTTCTAGTAGTAATTTCAAGCTATGAGCCTTGTACACAGATAAAACTATCAGAAGGTTGCACTGGAAATAACCTAGTACATTGTAAAGCCTTTACACTGTGTATGTATTTAAGAAACTCAACATAACAAAAGCTTTATAATATAATCTCATCATCATAACATTTATTGATTGATTCGTTTCTTTGTTTTGGTTTCTCTGTGTAGCCTGGCTGACCTGGAACTCACTCACGGATATCCCCCTGCCTCTGCCTCCTCAGTGCTGTGTCACTATCATTTTCATATCTCTTCCTCATATCCACATTTACTCAAACTTCTACCATAAATGCTACTATCATTAGATATTATAAAGCGCATAGCATATATTAGTATATGCCTCAGATACTACTATTTGTTCAATATATGTTGGTATTTTAAAGTTTATTTTTTGTATTTTTTCTTCAAACTGTCTCACAATACTTACCAGTGGTAGAATATTTAATTGGCTTCATCCTGTTGTCATTTGGATTTTAAAGCTCATCTATGCTATAACCTCCTATTAATGCTTCCACCTAATACTTTCTATGGATAAAATACAGTTAATGAAATCAGTATATCTTGGCTGAAAGTGAACACAAGCATGGGAAGAATCAAGGAAGTAAGACAGGAGTCAGTGTTACCTGAACCTTCCGATTCTTCTCAGATGAGAAAACATCTCACCCCCAGGAACATACTCCATAACCATGTATAAATTAGAATTATCCTATGAACAAAGAAACAAGTAAATACCAATTATAAATTCTGGGTAAAAATATTTTTAAGATGACAGCATGTTAAATTAGAAAGGGCAAAGTCAAATCCGTGTGACAGGTCACAGAAGTGCTCCGGCTCTCCCACACGCATCTCCACCCCTTAGTATCCCAGCCATGGCGACGCACAGGACTTTTGCTGTTCCTGCTCTTGCAGGGAACATTTAACTTCTGAATAATGAAATACTGTAGCAATGACATACTGGCACAGCATTTGCAAAGGAATAACAAAGTTAAAAAACAATTTGGAAGAGTTAATAAGAATATTTATGCTTGCGAGATAGATGGCTTAAATATTTTAAGTATATAAAGCTTTATTGCATTTGGAGAACAAAGGACTAAACAAAACCAAAATGTTGCCTATGATTCAGCAGTGCAGAGACCAAGTTATAAGTCATTCTAAGGAACTGAAGCCTGGGTTTAAAGGATCCACCCTCCCCACTTAGTCTGACTCATGGGCCCTGCACAGAGGCTCATCTCCCTGGTGGTAAAATAACAACAGCAAAGACCCCAACCACAAAGTTCCAGAATATAAATTACTGCATGAAGAAAAACGTTCAACTCAAATTGGGAAGGGCTTAAGAGATGCAGAAAGTGTTCAGCATCCTCATTTGAATGGAGCCTAAGACAGACGAGCAAGATGCCTGCTCCTGCATCATTATAATGTTGGGTTTTGTGTGGCCTTCCCATGAAAACCACACCTATCATCGTCAACACCTGCTCCGGGGAGAAATTCTGTTCATTTCCTGTCTAGTTCCCTCATCTCACTCGGGTTCTATTAGTCTCAGATGTCAAAAGGCACATCTGATGGAAAAGATCTTCCTTAGACCGCAGGGCAACTAACCTTAAAAGAATACTCCAATCGGACAAGAAAGGGAAACTCCACCGCCTGTAGTATGCGTTTCTCATTCAGAGTGTGCTCTATCTGCTTCAGCTTAACCACCTGCACATGAAAGACACATAGACAGACTTTAGTGCATTTCTCTTATCGTCCTAAAGAAAAGGCTTTCATACAATAACCACAATGGATAAGCACCATTACTAGACCAGGAAAGAAAATAATCAACCAGGCTGAGAAGAGTCAAATGCTTACAGCCGAAAAGAGTCCCAGCCTTGGTCCTCAGAAGGTGAGTATGTTCCAGCTGTGGTGATGCATGTCCGCTAGCCCAACACTAAGACTAGGCTAAGTTCAAGGCTAGCCTCGGCTACACAGTAAGCTACTGCCCTCCACAAAAACTAGCTATAAATCAAGTTAAGGACCAAAGTTAAAAAAAAAAAAAAAACGACCTATATTGCTTTAGAGGTTACTATGTGAAAGTATTTGCTGCTAATGATATGATCAAATCACTTATCAGCTCAGTGGCAGGAAATTAAAGATGAAAGAAAAGTTAAAAGCTGAGAAAGGAGAACAGTGGCAAATATGAATAAGCTGTTCAAAACTGTACTTGGAGAAAAATAGCTAAACTCTAAAGGTTCAATTTACATAGCCACAGAGCAGAATATGGAAGAAATCTGATCTTCAGGACAAATGAACACTGGACTGGTCAACAGATGGTCTTAGGGAGGTGGAGAGAATGCATGTGTGTATTAGTGGTAGGGGTTTCTTCCAGGCCAGAGGTGTTCTCCTGAGGTGAGGCAATCACAGACGTCAGTCCCCTGGACTTGAAGGAGAGTACTGGCCCAGCCAGAGCCTGTCACACTGTTAGGATCGGGGCGAGCACTGCTGAGCAATGACTGACTGACCGGGAGCTGGAAGATCTGGGTTCTAGCCTAGACCTTCAACCAGCCTTGGGGTGCTTGGAATGCTACTGCAACTCTTTAGCTTTTAAAGTCCATACAATGAAGCTGTTGGGTCACTTCTGTCCGCGTATTAACTATCACAATGAATCACTTAAGTGACACCAATTGGGGAATTTATGCTTCTTTGTGTCTGATTTTGTACGATACAGCAGATTTTTAACTAGGCATAAAATCTGTGTTAGTTTTTGAAATAAGTAATAAAAAATCACAAGAAAGACATTATCTGTCTCATGAACTTAAGCCAACTATATACATATGTGATATAATGATTGAACAGGCATTATTCAAAATAGCAGAACTGGTAAGGCATATTTTCATCCAATTTTTAATGAAAAAGTTTTAAAAAAATTTAACTACTTAGATAAATTCACTTTTAATTATGATCATCCACTACATATAAATCATGAGAAAAGACACCTATGTGACAGGGTAAGAAAACGTCTGCTTTCACATTGCAAGGGATTTACTTGAAGGATGCCTGAATATGCAAACAGCAATATGTGACTTGTAGTGATAGTTCATTTATATTTTAATAAATAAAGCTTGCCTGAGGATCAGAAAAGTAAAACAGCCACACTGGCCAGCCTACAGACCAGGCAACAATGACACACACCTTTAATCCCAGCAGCCACACTAGCTTAACATAGAAACCAGGCAGTAGTGGTACATGCCCTTAATTCCAGCCCTAGAGAGCATTATAAAACAGGAGAAGACAGCTTTCAGTCTCAGAATGAGATTCCTGGAGGCAGGATCGCCATTTTCAGACTGAGGTAGAGATAAGAGTCAGTGGCTGGCTGTTTTGTTTTCCTGACCTTCAGGTTGAACCTCAATTTCTGTCTCTGAGTTTTTATTAATTTTGCTTCAGTCAATGACCAGCAAATGAGAACTAAGATGTCAGAAGGTATCAGAAGAGAAACTGCTTACTTGAGGCCAAGTACAGAACTCTCATCTCTAAAATTCTGATGCTTTAAAAGTGGCCATGGGACACACTGCAAGGCAAACGGTTATATACTGCCCGGTACACAGTAACAGTGCAAAACAAGTCAGCTGTTACTATAACTTACTCAAACAGAAAAGCGCTGTGATGAGTGTAGAAGATGGATAGAGAATAAAGGCTCAGAAGACATGGAAGGAAAAGCAGGGTAGAAGTTAATCCCCAGAACCAGCCCCAAAGGAAGAAACACACGAACGGAAGCAAGCTACAGTTAAGGATAGCATTTCTGAAAATTTGGTAAACAATATGTCAGAGAAAACTTTACAAATATTCCTTGGGATACAGTCCATATTTTACCTTCAAAATTCATATAGAATTTATCTTTAATATTTATATTAGCTTAAATAAATTGGTGTAAAGGCACTGAGAGATCACCAGTTGGTATTTCAAGTAAAACATCAGAGGAGCTATTAATAAATCACAGGCACCCCCCACGCCCAGAAAAATCACTGTATCCTTTTGTGAGTCAGCTTTCAAGCCAGAGAAGCAGACACAGGCCATGTGGACAGCATGAGGTAAGAGAGTTTGGGAGACACATCATGACAGGTTAGGAAGTAGGAGGTACAAGCTGAACTCTGTCTCCGTTTACTAATGTCAGCAGCCTTCAGATGAGTCAGAGAAAAGCTATGGGATGGTGAGAAAGCATCTGGCTGGAGAGGAAGGGAAACAGAAGTAAAAAGTCTGGGGTTGGGGAGTCATGGTGTTACTATAAAAGACTGGCTGGTGTTAACTGGGCATCAAAGGGACTGGAAGAAAGGATCCCGGGGATAAGGGTGTGTTTTGAAGGGAAAATGAATTAGGAATAAGGCACAGAAATCAGATAAACCTTGGCCTGCACATGGGCTTAGCTTACTGGCTGTCAGACGCTGGGGAAATTGAGAGGTGATTAGCTTAAAAGGGAGATCAATGCCTCATACACTTGTGAAGTTTCACTGACACAACAGCTGCCTATGTGTTACACGTTTGTGTGTGTGCACATTCACGTATATATTTGCACATGTGTGTGTATGTGTCTGCTGTTTGCCTGTGCTTTTGTGTATGTGTATCCTAGCAATATCTGACACCCTGTACTAATACCTTTAATTTTTGGATTGATATTCCCCCTTGTACACTAAGACTGGAGAAGATAAGTTTACCTAACTGAATGATATATATGAACTTACTGGCAGAAAGAGAGTTATTATGACCTGTTATTTTATCACTTACCTCAAGCAAATTAAATAAACAAAAAAATCAGAATTTTTCATACTAATTTATGCTAAGACCCAGTATTCTGCAGTATGGAAATTACATGAAATTCTAGTTATTCCTCTGTGAAATATCCATTACCATGACTTATCCATGAGGTAGCCACCTTGGTAATTTACTTAACAGGCTTCTAGAAGCTAAAAATGTCTTTCCAAATACTTTCAGATGGTAAATGTCACTAACTTCTTAATATTTTTGAAGTGAAGCATTTCATAAATTCTTTAAGAAAGATGACATAATCTTAGAAGCTGTCCTGACAGCATTAAAAAACATTGTAATGGCAGGTTTACAAATACAAGATGAAACTGAAGCCTCTCGCCTTTTTGTTACCAGCATGAACAGGCAAGTTGCTAACCTCGAGATCCATTAACTTCATCTATAGAACGAAGACAAGAATTAAATGACCTGGGAAAGCTCCAAGCTCAGACAGCATAGGAACCAAAAGCCTAAGAAAGAGTGGCTAAGAATCTATGTGGAGAAAATGTGAAATAACCAATGCAGGTGGGTGGGAAGGTAAGAGAGAGAGAGAGAGAGAGAGAGAGAGAGAGAGAGAGAGAGAGAGAGAAAGAGAGGGAGAGAGAGCGCTAGAGCCTAGAGCTTAGAGACAAGCAATCCTTGAAGAACATGGAGAAACAAAGGAAGACCCACAGAAGAAGGGCAGGATAAGGAGGGTGGTATTTAATAAAAGGCCGAATAAGAGGAGCAGAGTCCACTGGAGTTGGCGACGCGGGCAGAGACATGTAGGAAGAGCAGTGAGAGGCGGGAGACGGACAAGGGACAGCTAAACTGTAGGGTCAGAGCTGAGAGGAAGTGAGTCAGTGAACTGCCGCTTCAAGAAGAACGGCTAGAAACTCTGGGAATGAAGGCAGATGCCAAAGGTGTTCAATTAGATGTATGTATCACATCTTTAATTTTAGGCACGTAAGCCATTATCTCCTTTACATGTGAAAGATTAATCTGGTTTCCAATAAAATGAAGGTTCAAAGAGTGATGCTATGGTGTCCAACATGTGTGGTCATTTAACATTTAAAATGTAAAATACGCAACAGGTTTTGAAGACTTAGTATGAACCACAATAATTTTATATTTGTTAAGTACTAAACATTAGGCTATTAAATAAATCAGACTTTAAAATTAATTTCAGCTACTTTTTATTTCTTATAATGTGGCTATTAGGTAATGTAGAGTTACAGGTACGACTTCTTGTATTACATATTATCATGGAATGGAGTTACCTTGCCACATCTGTCCCTTGGCACTGTATTCCCATAGGCCAGCTACTCCATCATGTCTGTCCCCTGGCTACTTCCCAGCTATGCTGCCACCAATTTCCTACCTGGATCCCAATAGGACAAGAAGTCAATCTCTGTCAGATAACAACTAAGTAACATGTAGCAATATTTGCCCATGCCTTTCCCTAAACAGTTAGTGATTTCTAGGAAAACAAATGCTTACTATCTAAGGTAATAAATATTTCAGATATCCTGATTTATCATATTGGTATAGAAATAATGAAAAGTTGTCTTACATAGAATATAGGTTTTATAGTTTTTTCATGACTTAACTGATACTCTAAACTGACCAAACCCAATCCTGTCAAGCACCAAGTTTCTGCTATAAAGTAAAACAGGACATGAAGTAAAGTCACTAGGCTTCTGTTCAGTCTGTGGATGCAGTGTGAGAGGTGCTTGTTCTGCACATATGGAATATGTATATTGTTAGTGCACATAGATATGTGTTATCAATAGACATAGCAATGGCATGTTCCCATAGACTAAAACCTACAATAACCACACATTAAAACTGCTACCTACACACCAAAACCTCTATAATCATATAGAAATACTAAGTAATAAGAATGCAAGCAGCAACCTCCAGCATTAGGTGAAGGAGCCGGTGGCAGCTTATCCAGCTGACCCTGAGGGCACAGGGCACCCACCTTCTGCTTGTCTAAGATCTTCATGGCATAGTACTGCTCGGTGGCTTTGTGCTTCACCAGCATGACTCTCCCAAAGGAACCTGTTCCAAGGGTTTTCTTCCTTTCAAAATCTTCGAGCCCAGCATTACTCTAAACAAGCATAAAGATTACAATAAACCTTTAGATTAGAAATTCCCGCAGGACTGCAATTACTATGATTCAGTGTTATATAATCATAGTGGGTAATTTAACTTGCAGCTTCTCCATGTAGAAACAACACACACGCACTCTTCATATTTCAGATTACTCATTCTACATTCTCCTCTGAATAACAAAAGTCCAGTAACAGAGAAAAATTTTGTAAGATGGAGTATAAAAATAATGAAGGAAATAAAAGCCTTGGCTCAAACATTAATGGTCATATTTCATCCACTGTGAAGTCCTAACACAGCTAATAAACTATCTGTACACTTTAAGAATTACAAAGCCATGGTCAAATAGTGTATATGGTCACAGAACACCTGTAAATAATGGTACAAAATGAAAACAGAGAGATCAGTTTTCGTGCCTCCAAGGAAAGTGCTGCTCTTCGTGTCTTTATATCTAGTGACAGAACTAGTGAGAGCCAAACAACCAGCATCAGCCACAGAACTACACAGCTGTAAAACTCGCCAACAGTTAAGAACTTGGGAACGGCCATCGAACTAGGCAGTGTCCTCAGAAATTTCCCAGGCTTTCTCCCTGTTGTAATAACCTAGTATTACCTAAAAGAGGAGGGAGAACAGAGTCTTCATTCCGCAAAGAACCAAAGCTAAAGTCTCAGAACAATAATCAGATCCTTCTCCTCCTTGAATAGCTGTTTTGTTATAAGCAGACATCTTTGTTTGTTTTTTTTAAATATTTATTTATTTATTTATTATGTATACAATATTCTGTCTGTGTGTGCCTGCAGGCCAGAAGAGGGCACCAGACCTCATTACAGATGGTTGTGAGCCACCATGTGGTTGCTGGGAATTGAACTCAGGACCTTTGGAAGAGCAGGCAATGCTCTTAACCTCTGGGCCATCTCTCCAGCCCTTGTTTGGTTTTCACTAGTGCATAGAAGCAAAGAATTAGAGGCACCAATCCATTCATTTTGTTCCTCCTACAACAAAACAGAAATTACTAGGAACAAATTATGTACTAGCAACAAGTAGTAATTGCTGACCCATCTGTTTAATAGGTTTCATTATGAAGATTCTCATGAAAACCTCAGAAAAATATTTCCAAGGCTCAATCTTGGGTTACCTTGAGCAAACCCTGATGGGGTATGACTCTTTGTACAGACAGATCTGGACAGCAGAAGGAGAGCTCCACAGTAAAGCAAGTGCATCCATCCAGAGATGCATCCTAGTCTCTTGTTACGTCATTACAGAGGGAAAGCAAGATTACATTTGCTTATAAAATTCTATGACACTGTTCATTTCACATTTGTGAGAACTCTTACCAAAGAAGAAAAATGTCTTTGTAATTCTGATTGAATTAACTTTGTGGTTTTACATCTAATTTTTGATTTTACTAAAACAGGTGGGCTAATATAGTCACCCTCAAGTAGTGGGAACAAATAGTGCCCAACAGAACATCTCTTTATGTTTAATCGCTGCTTTTCCTCCTATGAAAAAAGAACGCCTCCTCCCCTGCCCCCTTTCTAATATTTCCAGTGATAACTTGTATAACTAAAAATTAGTATTTCATAAAATATTGAGATTGTATCATAGCAACTGGAATTAGTATCAAAACTTAACAACAGTCTTGGCAAATAGCTAGGTGGTAGAGAACTTGACTAGGATACGTGCGACCCTAAGCTCAAATCTCAGGAGTGTTCCAAGAAACAAAATAACAGCAACCACCCACTTGCCCTTCAGAGATTCTATAAGAAGCGGGTTGCTTCTTCAATGGCGGTAACTATAAGACTGTCAATTAATGGATGATATCACTACAGAAGGGTGGAATTCCCACCATAGTATATACTTACTAACAACACTTAAAAACTAAACTTTCTGGAGCAGCAATAAATTAAGGCAGAATTGCGATTTTTATATCACACAGGTGTCTCTAGCATAGAAAACACAGCTTCCTTACCGGGGGAGGGTTCTCCCATTTCCGCAGAAAGTCTTCTTTGGCTTTGGCTAGAAATTCTTTCACTGGAAAAAAAGAAAAGAAAAATGGATGGTGTCTTGAAAGAATGCTCATGTCACATTAAAGAAGACAGTGGACGTAGTATATGGATACAAGTATCCTTGTGTGAGCTACTGTTGTAAGGACAGGGTGTCCACCAATGTGACCTTACAGGGGGCTATCAAGAGTCTCCAATGTCTAAGAGCCTCAAGCATTGCTCTATATAGGAACCACTCTGGCAACTTCAAGCCCAATAACAACAATGTCCCAGGAAACATATCCGAAAGTCGTGTAGAAGATACCAATCAAGGGCAAATCCTGCCGTGAATAAGCTGGAAGAGTTTGAACAGAGTTGAAAAGTAAGCTGAGGGTATTCACATGTCTTGGTCTAGGGCGTTCCGAGAACAGCTGGCTGTGGTAAAGGGCGGTTCCAGATACGGCATTTGTGCGTTAGATCTGTGGTCTCTACCAGCAGAGAGCAAAGGAGAAACCACAGACTGACAGCTACCAGATCCTCAAACCCATAAACCCGAATGGAACAAAACGCTACAACAATACAAACTACTTCAAAAACTAGCTCTGAACTTGTAGAGAAAATTAAACTGAATGTCTGATTTAAAATTTACATTAAAATAAAGCCAAACAAAAGCCAGTGTTAAGACAATGGCTAATGACAGCTGCATTTGTATGGAGCAGGTTTGTACTGAGTCATTTAAGAGGATCCACTTACACACGCCTCCCACAGGTTCACTAACAAGGGCTTCTGCTGGAAAACAAACTTCCATGTTTTAGAAACAAATACTCTTGAACGTTTTAAAAATTTGATATATTCTTATGTTTTATGTGAAAAATGAAAATACAGTCAGATTATACAAGATCCCTTTGCTATTTCTCTTTCGTTCAGCAGATTCCTGACATCTCCCTGTCTGACTCTATGCAGGAGCAAAGGATAGAGAACTGACAGCCACAGAAACAGTAAGATGACGGGGGCGACTTCAGAAACACTGAATGGCCTGAACCAGAGCCAAAAGCATGCTAGATATGGTCGGTCAGGTCTGTGATCCTGGCATGCGGGAGGCTGAGGCAGCTGCAGTGTGTGTTCAGACAGCCTGGACTACACGGTAAGCCCCAGGAAAACCTAGTCTACTGAAAGAGGACTCTGTCTCAAGCAAACAAACAACCAAACTACGAAAACAAAAGACAACACCTTTTCTACAGTATACCTTTGGCCCGCCGCACCCAGCACAGACCAAAATGGTGCTTGGCATCTAACTGCTTTGCCCTCTCAACATAGTGATGATGACAAGTGTCAACGACAGACGGCTGTTTTAAAAGAACACTGGCTTCTGCATTTCTGGGAGGATCATTTTACTACTTTCTAAGAACTGTACTACACAATATTTCCAAAACATTAGAGAAAATTAACTTTCAAAGTTAAAATTCTCATGTACCAACAGTTGCGCCTAATCAACACGTGACCTAATTCAGCCTAGGACTGGAAAAGTCAAGAGGTTTTGGATCATGGTGTGATCTTTGTATCTCTAGTATGTACGTATGTGCACTATTTAGATACAAAGACTAATATAATTGGTTCTCAGTAAAATAGTTTACACATATATATGTATATATGAAAAATGAAAACTCACAAAATAAAATATTTTATATTGAACAGTCAGTATACTGGCTGCAGCCAAAGAGCGTTGGTTTGCTTTGTTTGAGCTCCAGGATTCCAACCCAGGAGCACACAGCTGGCCGATCTCCCACCACTGGGCCTCATCCTAGGTGCAAGAAAGCTGGCTCTATAAGGTTTTTTTTGTTTGTTTGTTTGTTTGTCTGTTTTTCCCCATGGACTAGAGATGCCTGCACATGGTCATGACTTGGAAAAGATGGCTTTAAGTTAAATTAAAAAAAATATATATGTTGGAACATAAAATTGTGGCTCCTGAGAAACCACACTACACTTGGTGATCTTTAAACAACAGACAATCCAGAACCTCATATATTTTCCATGGACTGATTTTATATTTCAGATACGGGTGGCTTTAACTTCTAACTGCTTTTCTATGGGTATTTTCACAATTGCTCCCCATTGACATATTAGTAGGTAACAAAACAAGAGCTGGGGAGACGGGCAGACTCACACACTGTAGCCCTGTGACCCATTCAATCAGTGCACTGTGAGGTTCTCAAGTTTCAGTTTTCTTCTGCTCTAATACGTAGTCCGTCCAGACATCTAACCATTTGGAGCAGTGTGATAGGCTGGTGCTGTTTTTGGAACCTGGTACCTAACAGGAACAATGGTTCCGCTCTGTGATCACAGGGACCGTCAGCAAAGCTCCAGAGTGTCTAACTATGCTTAGAAAAGCCTTCACGGAAGGGGTTTCTCAAGCACATTTTGTTCTGTGTTGTTTAATAAGGGAGCAAACTAGATACAAAAGAGGGCACACCAAAAATCCAATTTATTCATTCACGATTTTAGTTATTATACAAATGAAATGATTTTCTCTTCAGTTTTGGTCATTTCTGGTCTGTCACGTTGCACTCTAGAAGAACACAGCAAAGGAGTCTATAAGCTCACCCAGGGATTGTTCTTATTGTTCACCTGGCCAAGGAATGAAGAAAGACGCAACAAGAGGCAGGTCTCCTGCATTTTCACAAATACAGAAAAACTCTCATTTCTTACCACTTTCTCCACTACACTGATGTTTTCGTACATTACTTGAAAACAAGTCACAACTTGAAAGTCAGAGTAAAGCTTATTTAATCAGGAAATTTAACTAAAACGTCATGTATGCTGTAATTTTACCTATGCCATTCATGTAGCTCTACAATGAACGAGAATAGTTCAGTGGCGACATTAACAAATTCACAAGGTGTTGTTAGACTTGAGAGCTGCTTATCTATCATGACACATTGTGAGTCACACTGGGCAAAGGTCTAACTGCTGGATGTGATCATGTGCAGAATGCGTAGATTGATTACTGAAAACACGACAATGCTGCTGCTGATGTTGAGCTCTGGAGTCTCTAAGGAGACACAACTCCTCTCCTCAGCACTCCTCACACAATGCAAGGACCACTTTCAGTCCAAATATATTAGAAAACACAACCAACAAAATATAAACTTCCTGGGACAAATGTACAACTACAACACTGTTTCACTTAAAATCTCTAACACTCTATCTTTTCAAAAGCCACCCATCATAATCCTAAGTGATACACAGCCCATGTCTTCTGCCTTCTGCTTCAGAGAGCTTTCTTCATTAGCTGTAAAACATCACACAAGGACTACAACACACAGATGATGATCTTATAAAAGTCCAACATAAATTTAATTCAATAATTTTCTTCATTACAAAAATATTTTATTAAGTCAAAATAATAAAATCAAACTATGAGAATAATAAAAATTTACAAACAAATGAATAGAAAGTTTTAAAGTAAACACTTGTTTTATTAAAAAAAGAGTTGCCTACCAGATATGTCTGAAGAACAGGAAGCTTGTGTACAAAGAAAAATAAAATAAATTAAATAGTGATTAAAACATACCCATAAAGTAGTAGCATGTTAGAATAAAGTAATTTATATACATTTTCTAGAATATTTGTAGAAATAAAATGTTAATGTAAAGACTCATTTATTTGACTACATATATTCAAATAATACAATTCAAAATATCAAAAAAATGAAACTAACAACTACTATTTGATACCAAAATTTGTTTCATGGTAATTTTCCTTAAAATTACAGATGACTGGGCATGGTGGCGCCCTCCTTTGATTCTAGTACTTGGGAGGCAGAGAGGCAGGCAGATCTCTGTGAGTTTAGGGCCAATCTGGTCTACAAAGCGAGTTCCAGGACAGCCAGGACCATTACACGGAGAAACCCTGCCTTGAGGAGAAGTACAAGTGCCAATAAATTTGCCAAGGGTTCCTGGTGAAGCACCATGGGACAAATCTGTGCTGAGTCTTGAGGGACAGAGCTGCTCCGACAGGCAAGCTTGGAAGAGGACCTCCGAGGCTGAGAGATTGTGTATAAAAGGCATGGAATCCACTTGTCCCACCTGGCAGTCTTTAGAGAAAGCAAGGAGCATGCACCTGTGAGGAACAGGGACGATGCCTACTCCCGCTGCTTCTCTGTTAGCTAAAATAACACTGAGACAAGAAAAGGTTAAGGCCAGAACTGCCATTATTCACAGGTGATGCACTGTTGCTTACACAGAAAATTCCAGAGACTCTCTCGCTGTCATCTTAGAACACACAATCTGACAAGGCTGCTGGATACACTATAATTCCGTAAACATCTACTCAGGGATGAACTGAATTCAAGATTCCTTCTTTAGTCTCTGGAAGTCTTTTACTGAACTAAAACATTTTAAAATTTTAATCTAGTTTTGTCTTGTTTTGACAAAGGCCTCACTCTGTCCCCATGGCTAGACTGCTACTTGCTATGCCTCAGATGGGCTTGAACACAGGCCAATCCTCCTGTTTTAGTCCGTCCAATGCTGGGATTATAGACATACACTCCCATGATCAGCTTGAATAAATGGGTACAGTTTTAATCTGGTCTTTAAAAATGCTTTGATCAACCAGAGGCTGTCGCTAACACTTTGGCTCGCTCTTGGGACTCTCTTCCTCATATGGATTGCCTTGCCCAGCTTAAACACAAGGGGAGGTGCTTAGCCACGCCAAAAGTTGTTGTGCCATGTTTTGTTCATATCCATAGAGGCCTGCCCCTTTCTGAATAGAAACAGGCGGAGGAATGGAAGGGGGGGAGAGGGAGAAGGGAAGGGAATCGGAGGAGAGGAGGGAGGGGAACTTCAGTTGGGATGTAAAATAACTAACTAAAAATGCTTTCCATCAAAAGCTATAGCTCTTATTTGTATTTTCTGTTCTACTGCCTTCCACTCAAGTCTGTCACTCATTTCTCCTGGACTCTTTACCTATGCTGGACTTGCACAAACTCATTGGCTTGTGTAGCTCTTTCCTGAACACTTCACAATCTCTCTTAAGATGCATTTCAAAATCCACTTTGGCTACACTCCATAAATTTAAATATATAGTTGAATTTTAATTTATATAAGTTACTTCTTGGCCCCTGAATTATCAGAATTTCGTAAATCCATAAGCAAACATATTTGTGTTTGTAAAAGAGCCTTTATTGACTGAACTCAATTATTCCATGTCCAAGACTGTGAGTAAGTAAATAAATAAATATATCTCACATCTTTGAAATTTGTTGAATATGATTATAGAATTGATTTTATAAGCATTCTTTATATTGTCTTATTCTGTGATCACTAGGTAAGAAATCTCTATTAATTTATACATTTTATATTTTATAATTTCTCCCAAATAGGTCAGTTTTGCCTTATGCATTTTGAGACTTAGAGGCATATATGATTTTCATTCTGCTTGTCATTGATGTTAAATGGTGAACCACATAAAGACTCTGGTCTCTGAGATCTTACAACATGATACTCTTGTGAAGACCCTCACAAGTGTGGAGATTTGCTCTAGGATGGTGAACAGAAGCTTGACTGTTGTTTTACCTGCAGGAAATGTCAAGGCTTGTCCTAACGGAGGCTCTGCACCTGTTTCTGCTGGGATCAATGTGTTACTAGCCTGGATTTGTCCCAACAGTGTGTTTTATTAGCAGCTCCATAGACCACAAAATTAATATACATTAAATCCTGAAGCCTCCTAGAGGGGTAGCAGCTGATGCTTACTGTTCAAAAGAGGCATCCCACATGAATGAACACACACATCCGCCCCTACCACGTGAGTGAGCACGCACATCCCACCCTAACCAGACACTCAAGCCCAGACGTGAGCTTCCTGTCTTGCCAACAGTTGGTTTCCTAACTTACACTGCACTGGGAGATCCTTCCAGGGTCCTGATAGCACAATCCCAGGCTGCACAGATGGAAGAACTTGGTTTCTTTTGTGAGGACATTTAACTGGAGAGTCCTCAGCTGGCCATAGTCGAGCACACCTTTAATCCCTGCACTCAGGAAGTGGATCTCTGTGAGTCTGAGGCCAACATGGACTACATAGTGAGTTCTGAGATAGCTAGACCTATACAATGTGGCTCTGTCTTACCACCTCCTCCCCCCATCCCACCAAAAAAGAAAGAAAAAAGAGGAGAGCCATTTGGACAACAAGGTATATAAAGAGTGGGAGAAATGAGAATACGCGCAAAGAGGTCAAGATCATGATGATCATGCTTTTTCAGACCTAGGCCAGCTGGCCTTGGTGAGTTCCCGATAGAACATCCCCATTGTCTTACTGTGTGGGTGCACCCCTCGTGGTCCTGAGTTCCTTGCTCGTGCTCCGTCTCCTTCTGCTCCTGATTTGGACCTTGAGATTTCTGTCCGGTGCTCCCATGTGGGTCTCTGTCTCTGTCTCCTTTCATCGCCTGATGAAGGTTAATATTCCTGAGGATGCCTATGTGTTTGTCTTTGGATTAAATCCGGACTAGCTGAACATAGCGGACAATGAGGAATACTGAGAATTCAAGAACAATTGCAGTGGGTTTTTGATCCTACTGCACGTACTGGCTTTGTGGGAGCCTAGGCAGTTTGAATGCTCACCTCACGAGACCTGGATAGAGGTGGGCAGTCCTTGGGCTTCCCACAGGTCAGGGAACCCTGATTGCTCTTCGAGCAGATGAGGGAGGGGGACTGATCGGGGGGAGGGGGAGGGAAATGGGAAGCGGTTGTGGGGACGAGGCAGAAATCCTTAATAAATAAATAAATTTAAAAAAAAAAAGATCATGATCAGCTGAGCTAATAATGGGAGATTACCAACTTTGGCCCGACAGAGAGGGAACCAGAATCTGACAAAACTAGGCTCTCTGAAAGAGAGTCACGGTTGTATGGTTGGGGCAGACTGTGGGGCCACTGGCAGTGAGATCAGGATTTATCCCTACGGCTTGTTCTAGCTTTCTGGAACCCATTCTCTTTGGAGGGATACCTTACTCAGCCTAGATATAGTGAGGAGGGCCTTGGTCCTTCCTCAAAGCAATGTGCTAGATTTTGTTGACTCCCCATGGGAAGCCTCATTCTCTCTGAGTAGTAGGGAGGGAGTGGGAACTGGGATTGGTACATAAAATGAGAAAAGATAGTTTTGTTTTGTTTTTTTTTGTTTTAAAAGAAAATCTATAGCTTGTTTCTATCCCCTCCCCCTTTTTTTCACCGTGGGAATTTTTTAATTCTTGTGAATTTAGACTTTATTTAAGGGATGCTTGTTACAGAGTCTTCAGCACGCTAAGGCACTTCCCTTAGAAGGGGCTCTTTTGTTGTTGTTTTGTTTGTTTTCCCTCACTGGAAAACTGGAGTTGAAGATTTAAAACCTAGATATTGGAAGATCGATTTGTTTCCCTTAAAATTCAAAACTGCCACCAGCAAGTGCATGCTGCTGGGATCTTTATTAATTTTATCAAAGCACAATGACGTCGAGACAGGGTTTCTTTGTGGCCTTGGAGCCTGTCCTGGAACTAGCTCTGTAGACCAGGCTGGTCTCGAACTCACAGAGATCCGCCTGCCTCTGCCTCCCGAGTGCTGGGATTAAAGGCGTGCGCCACCATCGCCCGGCTCAGAGGAAGTTTTCTTAAAGATGTTTTCTTATGCGCTATGTGTGAAGCATGGTGGTGGTGATGATGGTGGTGGTGGTGGTGGTGGTGGTGGTGGAGGTGGTGGTGATGGTGGTGGTGGTGGTGGCGATGGTGGTGGTGGTGATGGTGGTGGCGGAGGTGGCGGTGGTGGCGGCGGAGGTGGCGGTGGTGGCGGTGGTGGAGGTGGTGGAGGTGGTGGTGGTGGTGGAGGTGGTGGAGGTGGTGGTGGTGGTGGTGGTGGAGGTGGTGGTGGTGGTGGAGGTGGTGGTGGTGGTGGTGATGGTGGTGGTGGAGGTGGTGGTGGTGGTGGAGGTGGTGGAGTGCTGGAGGTGGTGGAGTGCTGGAGGTGGTGGTGGTGGTGGTGGAGGGCTGAAGGTGGTGGAGTGCTGGAGGTGGTGGTGGTGGTGGTGGTGGTGGTGGAGGTGGTGGAGTGCTGGAGGTGGTGGTGGTGGTGGTGGAGGTGGTGGAGTGCTGGAGGTGGTGGTGGTGGTGGTGGTGGTGGTGGTGGAGGTGGTGGTGGAGTGCTGGAGGTGGTGGTGGTGGTGGTGGTGGTGGTGGTGGTGGTGGTGGTGGTGGTGGAGGTGGTGGAGTGCTGGAGGTGGTGGATGAGGTGGTGGTGGTGGAGGTGGTGGAGTGCTGGAGGTGGTGGTGGTGGAGGTGGAGGTGGTGGAGTGCTGGAGGTGGTGGTGGTGATGGTGGTGGTGGTGATGGTGGTGGTGGTGGTGGAGGTGGTGGAGGTGGTGGTGGTGGTGGTGGAGGTGGTGGTGGTGGTGGAGGTGGTGGAGTGCTGGAGGTCCCTGGCACCAAAACGAAAAGCATGTTTGCTTAATTAATTAAAAACCACCACCACCACCAAAACCTGTTCTTTCTACTGTTACTACTGCCCCGTGTGAACACTGCTCTGAATTTGCAGAATGACCTGCTTCTATCTAACAGAGTTCTCTTCACTTCATAGGCTCTCATTTCTGCTGCACCAGTGGCTGCGCTGTATATTTTGAAGCAGTATCTGGCTGCAGAACCAAGACTCGCCTCCTGCTCCCGAGCCTAGGTTGCTGACTGCACCATCACACCTGGCTCCCATCTCAAAGTTTCACGTATTTACATTCATTTTTGGATGACTACGTGTGCGGTGCATGCACGTGCGTGCGAGCGTGAGTGCAGATGCCCGTGCAGATCCCTACCCCCACCTTAATGCTTTGAGACAGAGCTATTGTCTGAACCACAAGGAAGTTGTCTTGGCTCTAATGGCTGGTCACCTGTTTCCACCCTAGGTATTGGGGTTACAGGCACATGAAACCTTGCTGAGCTTTTATGTGGATCCTGGATTCCAAGCTCACGCCCTTCCTCATGCTTGCACAGATCTCTTACCCATGGAGCAGGCTCCCCAGTCTGAGCAACCGGAAGCTTTATCTTGCTCATGTCTGTCACATCCTGGAAGGGCTTATCAAGCTAGTTAATTCACTTTCCGACCACGACCAGTCATGGGATGCCCTGGTCTCATGCAGCCTGCTGGCTACCTTCCAAGAACCAGGTGCATTTTCTTATACTCTTTCCGCATCACAACAAGATGCTGCTTTTCTACCCTTGTCTGATTTTAGCCCCTTCTTTTCATCCTAGTCTTCTGTTGTTTTCTTAAAGAGTCATCTTATTATGAATGTGTATGCAAATATCAATGTGTATTGTGAGTACATGCACACATAAGTATGCTTTCGGACCTGGTGAAATCATATGCTCCCTGATGTGGGTGCTGGGACTTGAACTCAGGTACTTAAGGTTGAGCAGCCAACGCTCATAACTGTTGAGTCATCTCTCCAGCCCCTCTAGGTTTATCTGGTTTCTTCCTTCCTATTTAGTATTCATTCGAAATACTGAAGAACTAGTTCAGATGCTCTCTGTAGGTTTTTTTTAAACAAATATTTCTAAATATGAGTTCATTCTTTTCTCTTGAAGGCTGTGATTTTATTCTTTAATCATGTATTGCCCCTTCTATTAGGCTCTAAATTGTTACTTTGCTTTATCCATAAATGATGGGAAGCCTTTAAAATCTTCACACATGATCTAAAATAAGGTAGCTAATTTTTTTTTTAAAATTTTCTTCTCACCTCCTATTGTAGGTGCTATTAGAATTAAGTTCTTGGATATTTTTGTCTGTATGCACATACATTATTAAATAATCCAGCAACTTTCAGTGGTTGTAGGAGCTGGAGAGATGGCTCAGGAGTTGAGAGCACTGGCTGCTCTTGCAGAGGACCCAGGTTCAGTTCTCAGCACCCACATGAAGGCTAATAACCATCTAAAACTCCAATTCCAGGAGATCCGATGCCTTCTCATGGCCTTTGGTTACTGTACGCACGTAATGCATATTCAAGGTAAAAACATTCACACAACAACATGAAGGAAGTATGTAAGTATTCAGGACTACAGGAAACTTGTTGGTTATTGATGCCAGGCACATCAACAGAAAACCCTGTCATACTAGGAAAACAAAGGCCGTCTTTTCATTTTGCAATGACCTAATGAATTCTTGGCTGTCCCAATAGAGCTGCTTGTGCGCCAAAGCAAAGGGTAGCCTTTCCACAGGCCTCATCCTGGGAAGATAGGAAAGGTGAACGCTTCTTTCTCTTTCTTAGAGATAAATACTCCAGAGTAAAACAGACTTTAGAGGGTGACCATCATCTGGTCTAGGCCATTTCTGGGAAAATGCCCTTCCTCAACTGCAGGACTGCTGAACTGCTCTCACAGCTTTGGTCTTACGTTTTCAGTCAAACATAAGAAAAAGAAATCAACCAGCTGCTTACTCCTGTCAGGTCTGTAGCATTTCTGGGAACCACAGAATATCAAGCTTTCTTCTTCAGATTCACGCTCAATTAAGTTAGACCAAGATGCAAGCTCACCTAGAAGCTTTCTATATTGACACATAAGATCTGTCCATAATTACTGTGTGCATATGGTGTTTCTATAGATACAGTGTATAATGTGCAACTCAGGAGGAGCATATCTGTTTCTCAAATGCCTTATTTTTGCAGTGAAAGCATAAAAAATTTTCCTCCACTGAATTAACAAAATGCAGGATCATCATTTCTTGCCCCCTACTGTGAGCAGAACACCAGTGCTTCCTTCCCTCATCGAGTTGTAACCAAGCACCCATTAACAAAGGTTTCCGCCCGCCCGCCCCCTCCTGTTCTTCACTGAGGGTTCTGAAAAGGTGCTATTGGTTCTGTTGTAGGTATGTGAGCCAGGAGAGCATAGCAGCTGCATCTGTCAGATGACTAAGCTCCATCTTGCACAAACACCACAGAAACCTATGTTACATACTGTGATGCTAGAATATCAGACCAGAGAAAATGAAAGTCATGTGATCTTAGAAGCAAAACTGAGAAAGGTGTTATGATCCAGGCTCCCTCACCAGCCCCAGTGCTGGTCCTTGTCAAAGCTTCGTTACCTTTGCCTGGAACTCAACACCTGGGCATCCTGACAACACCTGTGTCTGTGTACACTGCTCCTGCCCGAGAAGGCTATGTATCTTCTTGTCAAAGGGCTTCATGGAACTCAACAGAGTATTGGGAGAATTCCTTTAGAATTTCTTCACAAAATTTGCTTAATAGGAGAAAATCTTCACCAAATGAAAAAAAAAACACTTAAAAGAGGACAGTAAAGGCTCTTTTTACATTTACAGGCAGTTTTTAATGCCAGAGAGATGAAAGAGTAGATAAGTACAATTTAGTCTCTGCATTTTTGTCTTCATGTTTCAAGATAGACATATGAACACTGTGATTACTGTGTTTTCTGAAACAGCTCATACAGCTGATATTTTCTCTGGTAATATAACACGGGTTCAGATTCATAACTAATGAATATTACTTAGTCATTCAAGTAGCCTTCTAACTTGGCTTCCTTGCTTCACTTGGGACACTGGAATAACTAGTAGAAGCACATATATGGCCAAAGGAAGGCTTTCACTTAGGAGCTCCAGATCAGGAACTCTCAGGTAAATATATAATTTCCTTTTTAAAAAAATATTGTTACACATCATACATTTGCTTGAAGGTACAGAAACATCACCGGCAGAGTTTGTAATGGAGTCCTGCACAGGGTGATCCTCAAGATGTCTACGAGAACATAAATATGGAAGAACATTCCTCGGAGGTACTCATATGCAGAGGCCAGGAGGGAAAGCTGTCTCTCCTGGCCTGCTACGGAGTTTAATCTCTAGTTCAGTGGCAATTACAGAATTTCAAGTTTCACACTGGGTTAAAAAATGGACTTATTTCCATTTCAAATTCAGTGTGGAGAGTCATCTGAAAAGACACTGGAAGCTTGGGAGGAGACAGCAAGTTAGTCAGAAAATGGTGCTGACAGGAGAGATGGAATGGCCAGCGCCAAAGGCCTTCCCGGTGATACTGTCTGGAGAAGACCTGATGTACGATCAACAGAACTAATGATCAAATACACAGCTTGGGGTCAGGAGTTATAAACAGCCCCAAGATTCTGTTGTGGGGTCATTAAAAGAAGTGTGGACCCAAGATGACGGAAAGAACAAACAGACTCTTGGAATGGGTGTTCAGGTAGTGACAGAGGTGCAGGCATAGGTGAGATCACTCAGAAAACACAGCACTGAGAAGGCCAGAGCCAGATTTCCAGAGAAGACGAATATCTAATCATCCGGAAGTAGAAAGGAATAGTTTTATAGCTCTTTCCACAAACATAGCTCGGTGTGTGTACCACACACACAAACATCATGTTGTAATTCCAGACTCAGATAAAAAGGCCCAATATTTGACTATTTTCACTAATGAAGCCACATTGTTTTGTATTTTTCTATATTTTGAAATGGCTAGAGCATTCAGTCACAGCATGAGTGAAATTATTTGAGACTGAACATTCTCGAAAAAGCCCTTGTGCATTTGTTATTCCACACTTAATGTAGTAGAAAAGGCTGTTAGATCACATACAAGATCACGTAATGAACTACTTTAACCCAGAGCTTTCTTGAAAGAAAAATAAAACAAGCAAGGAGCAGCAGCAATGTCTTCAGCTAAACACATCAGACTGTAAGATCCCCACAACACCACAGTGGGGGCTGAAGATGCTAAGGTTATGTGCGAGCTTTCAAAGGAAACATGGCTTTATTCAACTAAATAAAGACAACCAGGTCTATGCAGTTTCATATTTGTAGAAATTCTAGAAAAGTCAACATATTGATTTCACAGTATCAGCCCAGATTTCAAGGGTTAGGTCAGAAATAGCTACTCTGGAAACAAGAATATAACTGTCCAGTAGAGTCTTAACATTTTACATAGAAAACAGCCCCTCTGTATCGAATGCACTCTACAGCATGAACAGCGTTACTGCAGCAGGATAAGGAGTGTTTCCTGGCTATAATGAAGTCATCACTACTTATGGAAGAAAGGTTCTTTGGCTTTGTATTTCTTCACTATATCATAAAATCCCAAATCTTTCTGATTCGGAACCTAATCCCAAATGTCTCAAGTGTGACCCCTGTTATCACAGGGTCACATAATGCTCTGGAAGTGACACCTGGCCTAGTCTTTCCACCTCGGCAGAGATGCTAACGAGCTCTGCTCTGAGCAAACACTCACTGACAGCAGCAGCATGTCTATTTTTAGCTGCAGGTTTGCTTGAAGTGAACAGCCCCTGCTCTGTCATAAGCTGCAGTACATACTACAGCAGATTTTCTCGAAGAAATAAATAAAAGCATTTTTGGACATGCTTAGAAAAATGAATAATCATAGCAAAAGACTCATTTTCACAAATGTATATAGTCTCATAAATAATTTTCCTAAAATAATTTTAACAAAGCCTTCAGAGTCAAAACACATTTATTTATTTTATCCTTAATTCACTATTCTAAACCAATTATAATTAAAAGCAACCCTCCAAAAATCTATAAAATTTTGGCAGCATCTTATTTTTCAGGATTAGAATTTAAAAATAGAGCCCCAAAGAAGCCAACAAAAAATAGTTTTTGGATAACAAAACTAATTAAAGTCAAGTTAAATATGATTATCTCAAGCATTATATACTAAAATAAAAACCTCTTTTTGCTGCATTGGTTTTCTACTTATTAATTTACCACACAACACAGTCAACAACAGCAGTGCCAGTGAATACAAGAAATCAAACCATGAAGACATCAGAAATGGAATGCTGGGCTACCAACACTGTTATTGTTTATAGTTCTCAATGGCTTTTAAAGGCACTTTACAATAATGCCTACTTTAAAAGCATCGACACAAACGTCATTTACCACAATCTCCACATAAATACCTTTTCCTCTTGCAGTTAAACATTTTAAAAATATATATATAGCCAAAGAGTCTGCGAGACCATACTTACCATTCATGATGACAGCCAACCTCTCCAGAGCATATTGCTCAGAACAACAGCCCAGCAGCAAAGGGAGTTATGCTAATCTCCGGAGGCAGAGCGATGGTGTAAACACATTCGCTGGAGCAGGCAGCAGAACACCAAGAGCTCTCTTTTGTTTTAAAAAGAAAAGCCCCCACAAGCAAAGCCTAAATGCCCAGTAGGAGGTACCCCTAGATAACAGAATATGCCAAGGATGTTTTATGTAATCAGGTTTAGCGTTTCTTTCCCCCCTCAAGCTAGCTATTCTAGCTTCCTTCATATACCTCCAGAATCACTCAAAATGGCAGGAAGAAAATGCGAACCAGAATGTATACTATATTCTCAATTGTAACAGCACAAAGTTGTTACCACGGCAACATTAGACCAGCATTATCAGTTTCCTCTAACCAAGAGGTAGCTTTCCTAAAGCTTCAATCAACCAAAACAAAATGCCTTTTTATTTTAGGGCAACATGATCTCCAAACTACAACATTCTATACATTTAAGCACTGAACTACCCTTTTTATACATCTTTCAAAGATATTTTTAAGATTTTTTCTTCCCATACTCACACAATCCCATGTTGAATCCGGTGAGGAGCAAACGGCAGAATGACTGCACCTAGACGCCTTTCATTACAGCAGCTCGTACTGCTAGCGGCGGACCTCACCGCGATTAGAGTGCTCTGTGCTGTTGCTAGTGACTATTGGCGATGAATCTTATTGCCCAGATCGCTGACAGCTTTCATTTTTCATGAGCCAAAAGCTATACTGCAGCACAAATGTTAACCATTTATACATTCTGTATCAATCATGGGAGAGGCATAATATAATGCTATACATAACCTGCTTTTATAAGGAAAATCAGGGAATAATATTTGTAAATTTTCATTAAATTCAGCATTAAGTATCTGATATTAACCAGATAATATTTAAGAAAAAGACAACACACAATAAATTTACTGGTAATCATTATTCAAGTGTGACATTCCTCCCATTAAACAGGACTCTGAGCACAGATTGTATGGCAAAGTGGGGAGGCTGGATTGCATGACGAGTGGCTTGTGTTAATCTCACAGACCTAAGGTCTGTACCACTAATGACCCAAAGGGCCTCGAGAACCATGTCTGTGAGGCAGTTCAGCAGGTGAAGCAGCCGCCCCTTTAAAGTTGCCAGGAGAGGCAGGACTTGTGATGATGGACACTCAGTCAAGAGCCTTCCCCAAGAAACAACTAGCAAGCTGGACAAAACTGCTGGAAAGGAGGTTCACTGCTCTGGTACAGATTAAGCACAGACAAGCTGAGAGACATCAGGAGGCACCACAGCGCTCTGGGGAAGAACACTGAAGTCTGCGGCTTCTTGTCCGCTTAGATCCCTCCAGTTTGGCCTGGGAGGCTTACAGGCCCTCCCAGAGGAAGGCCCGAAGCTCCACATGTAATACTATACGTGAGAAGGCAAACTGTAAGTGAGGAGTCAGTGGGGAAATGCCCAGCTCCTTTAGCTTAATGCCCTGCAGAAATGGACAGCAGACGGATGGTCTAGCAAGAGGTTTAGGAAGGAAATAGAGAGAAGACAGAAAGGAGCTAAACTCTCTAAAAGTCCCTGGATGCACAGGACTTTATGACCCTCATTTGAGATCCCAAATGTAAAGCTCTATGGCCCACACGTGTGCTGCCCCCCTCCGCACAGCTCCACCAGCACGCCCTCTGACGGTGTATATCAACTGAATTTTGGGACTCTGGGCAAGAGATAAACCAAGAGTAAATTACATAAAATCAGAATTTAGAGACAAGCAGCACAAACCATGAAGGACACTAAATCTACAAACTGGACTAAAGATGTTTAAATAAAAAGACCAATTATTGAAACAAAAAATTAAGACAAGTATAGAGCTACTACAAATATCTCATTTTAAGGACTTGATCTTTGCCCAAACCCATATAATTTATAATAAGAAGAACAAGTAGTTAACAGAAACTGTCCCAGAACTGGGATTTATGTACAATTTAGAAAATATTTGCAAACATTTAGTAAAATGTTGAACGAAATGAAGGGGAACTGTTCAAAGAGTTGATGAGAATGATATAACAGATGGGAATTTCAATACAGAAAGGGAAATATGAAAAACAAAAAGTAGAGACCTGGTAAGTCAATATGAAAAATGTAACTCACTATAATTCTGACATCACATTTCAGAAGCAGAAAAGATCTAACCTGTAAATGTGAGCTGAAGATAGACTCGAAATATGAACAATATCAAGAAAAGGAAACAGTCTTAGAACTATATTTAATACCGAGGGTCCAACACACATCTAATAGGAACCAAGAGCAAAGACTGGCTGGAAAAATGTTTAAAGAAATAATGACTGAAAATGCCCTAATTTTAAAAAAAAAAATTACCCAGAGTTCATAAACCATGTGAAACAAATAGTTAAGCTAATACTAAGTAGAACAAACAGGAAGACCCACATCTAGAAACCTCATAGTCAAGTGAAAAATAAAGACCAAGTAAAAAATTTCAAAGCAGGAAGAGACAAACCAGTGCTCAGGTACAAGGGAAAGTGTTAGCTTCTCTTTGAAATAAGTGACTAGGAGACAGTGAGATGATGCACAGAAACCCTAGGAGAAATAAGAAACAGAACTGCGCAGTAAGAACTGTGTGTCCCGGAAAACTACTGTCCACAAAAGTGTACCAGATACAATAGAGGACACGTGCTGCAAGCAGAGATGCACAAGTGAGTCCTCAGAACACGGGAAACGGCAAACCAGTAAGGAAAATCTATATACAAATGTGTGCATCTAGACACATATAATGGTTATACTTAGTCTTCTTACATATGTGAGTGCATGCATGATGCTGGGTATCAAATCTTAAACCTGCTAAGTATGAGTTCACAAAATGTACAATGAAAATAATATTATATTTAGACAATAAATTTATCATATTAGTGCAAATTTGTTCTATTTTACTAGAAATGATGCCAATTATATACTGAAGAAGACTGTTACTATATAAAATCATTAAAAACCAAGAAGAGTATATTAAAAATATTTTAACAGTTAAAAAAAATCAACAGAGGCTTTCAAATGATGTAATTTGTGTTTGCTTAATAAAAATGAAGGCATTATAAAGGGAAAATAGGATCAACAATAAGAACAAAATCTATAAAACAGAAATCAATAAAACAAGATATAAACAAGATATAGACCCATCATGTCAACAATTACATTAAATGTAATGAAAGAAACAAATGAAAAGCAGTAATTATCAACCTGATAGGAAGCAAGGTTCACATAAATGTCATCTGTAAGAGACACTTTAAGTCTTCAAATAGAAACAGGAACAAAGGAAAAGGGGTAAAGACACCTCACCACAATAATAACCAGGAGACACTGTGGTGTCTACACTGATACTGGTAAATTATTTCATTGATAATATTAGAGAAACAAAAGACCATGCATTATAAAGCCAACATATGTCGGAAGTAACTACTGGGTACATATCTGTACTGAGCAGAAGAGGCGCTGTAATGTGGACACAGACTTAAAGGAGAATTAGGTGATTTAATAACTACACTCGTGTGCTGTTACAGCAGGGATATAATGTACGGAATGTGTCTGTGACAAGTCTGTTGTTCACACAACAGGGAGTGCTCACACACCTAGACAGAGCCCCTCCCCTGACACACCTAAGCCACTGTGCAGTCCTGCTCTGCCGGAGCTGCTCCCCCAGATGCCTGGCACAGTTTTCCTCTACAACCAGCTCACTGTGGGGTTCCCCTAAAGCCTCAGTTGTCTTCATGTCTGCACCTAGATACACTCACTTTCAAGTCTGCAGTAAATTCTTAATCATGTTTACAGAGCTAGTAGAAAATCTAACCTCATTGTAAAATCCAGGCTTTCCTTTCTACATTGCGAATGTGATTGTTAAGAACCTCGTGGTGTTGAGAGGGAAATAAATGTGAGAGAGTCCTTTCTGGAATCGCCGCTCATTTCATTGCTTCCACAGTTTCTGTCTGGTTGCTCTTGTTCGTCAAGATCACAGTCACAACAGAATGGAACACGTAACTAACAAGCAATGACTCTCACTGATTTCCCATCTATGTAGGCCTTAGTTACTTCTTTCATTCAGGTCAGGTGATGTGGCCTCTTACTGGCAACAGTGGCAAGGTATTCCGTATGTTTACGGTGCATGATGAGCATGGCGATAAGAGACTGACTCAAAGGCAAGAGAAAATCATGCCGTACAGCAATGCAGTGTGAGCTATAAGAGGTTGCTGCTCACATAGCCTGTGTACTGCTTCAGAAGAGACTCAATACATAAACAGAGGGTATGTTCTAAAATAACAGTGTAGCACAAAAAACACATAAGCCAGCAACAAGTCTGTTCACTCTCATTACCACGCATTACATGGATCTATAAGTACATGTGCTGCACCTTTACACAATTGTGAGAGCAGATTTGTTAATGGCAGTATTTCTATAAACACATGAACAATGCATTGAACTATGGAATTACGAAGCTACAGAGTCACTATGCAATACAGATGTCTCAGCTCCATGATCTAAAGGATCTACTGCCACAGAGGTGGTTCACTATTATTCACTGAAGCTCAGCAAGGTGAAGCATGACTAGACTTGGTGATTTCAAAACTCTCTTCTTAATAAATCTTAGAAAAACTAGACAGGAAGTGAGCAAGGATAAACTAAATTTGCATAATGCCTTAAACAATCCATAAAAGACAGCGCCATAAGTCAGCAGAATGTGATTCTTTTATAACGTAGATGGAAATGCTCTGTTTTCACATGTAAGACAACAAAGTAGGTGATTCATTCAAAAGGCTCTCTCAACCTTTTAAAATACAGTCTTTCATCAAGTTATTCAGGACTCACAAGATAGCTGAGTGGTAAGGCATCTGGCGCCAAACCTGATGACCTGAGTTCTATCCCAAAGTTCCACAAAGACAGAGAACTCCCTGGAAGTGGTTGGTCCTCTGACTTCCATATCTGTGCCAAGGCATGCACACATCACTCACACACACAGACACACATACACACATACTAAATGGATACAGTCAATAATTTTTAAGAGCATAATTAAAGAATCAACAACAGAAAGATGTTTGAAATCCTAAAATCCTGGGAAAGGAATGACAAAGACATCACAAGGGAAATAAGGAAACATTGTGCACAGCAAGGAAATGACATACAACCATTTTTGGAATGCTCCCGGGAATCCATATTGGCTACAGGTGTCCTATGTCTAAGAGGTCCACAATCTCATAGAACTGTGTTGCCTACTATGAACCAACTGTGAAAATACAAGATCATGGGTGACTACCAGGTGATAATTTCTTCCATTTTGTTTATTTCTTAAAGGGGAAAGTAGCACAAACAGAAGAAACGATTAATAAAATTGAAAGGGATTGAAAAATGCAACTCTCACCAATAATACAGAACTACAGTAATACTAGACTGAGGAACATTTAAATATGACAAAATTACTAATGACTGAATTAAAGAATAAAAACAGCATCATCACAAAGGCTAGAGAAACAAGATTATTTTTAAAAAAAATTATTGGTAATTTCATACTGCGGTAGTTAAAAGAAAATGGGCCCAAAGGGAGTAGCACTATTAAGAGGTGTGCTTGCTGGAGTAGGTATGGTCTTGTAAGAGAAAGTATGTCACTCTGAGGTCTCATATATGCTCAAGTCATGCCCAGTATCTCAGATCACTTCCTGTTGCCTGCATATCAAGATGTAAAACCCTCAGTTTCTCTAGCACCATGTCTTCCTGTGTGCCACCTTGTCCCACTATGATGACAATGGACTGAACCTCTGAAACTAAGCTACCCCATTAAATGTTTTCTTTATAACAACTGCCCTGGTCACGGTGTCTCTTCACAGCAACAGAAAGCCTAACTAAGACACAGGCCAAGCATATAAGATGACTTAGATAAATTAGTAAAAAATACGAATTACCAGAATTAAGATGAATGAAATGGATAAATTATTTAAAAGTTACAAATTACCAAAAGCTAACCCAGAAAGAAGTAGAAATAAAAATATCAGAACAATTTAGTTTTTCTTCCACAATTGAAAGCTAAAATCGAAATCGGTTCCTGAATAAGTACTCTGAAGTTATCAAGTATAAAACCAATTTTAACAAGCACAGAGTATTCAGAATTATACAGAATTCAGAGCTAAGAACACTTGTGACTCATTTTTTGAGGGCTGAAAGTCAAGCTGGGCAAAGACCTAAAGCAAACTACCGCTCAGTATACTCCACTGACGAAAGATCTCCGCCCAAACCCTGCACGTCTGTAATAGGAATTATACTCCAAGGCCATGGAGCAAGATTGTTCCACACTGAAAAATCAGCTAATAAAATTAAAAAAAAAAACATGTTAACAGAACAAAGGACAAGCCTGACCACGCATGTGCAGCAACAGAAGTCTGAGAACTCCAACAGCCATAAAATCCTCTCAACAGCTGAGCCTCCAGGGGCCTTTCCCAGACTGAGGGTGGAGAGAAGATTCCAGCAGCGTACATCATATTTGAGAGTGAAAGACCGACTGTCTTCCTCCTAAGACTGGGCACAAAGCACTCATGGGCATAAACTGTGTAAAGCCAAAGGCAGGAAGGGAAATACTAAAGATATTCACACACGTGAGAAGCTTTATGCGAAGACAACATGATCCGATCTTTAGAGAATCTAAACTTATAAAGAAACCACTAAAAATAATTATAAAAAAACAGGAAAGAACCCCAAAGTGAAATTAATGAAGAGTTTCATTTACAATAACATTAGTAGAAATAAAGATCTCAGTAATGAACTCTGTCACTTGAAGACATGGAGAGGCATGTCACCGTATGACGACAATTCCTCCCAAATCACCTATAGCTTCCAGAGTATCCAGAGACGTCAGCAGGCTTTGCTTTAGAAACGGACAAGCTGATCCAGAAATTGTATGGAAAGATAAAGCCTTTGAATAGCTAAAATAATTTTGGTAAAAGAACAAAATTAGAGGAAATATACTACTTGATTTCAAAACTTACTTTAAACTCACTGTGACCAAATCAATGTGGCTGGCATAAAAACAAACATATATAGTTCTCAGTGAGTTTTGACAAAGGAATTAAGATAGTTCAATGCCGTAAGGAAAGTTTTTGTAAAAAATAAAATAATAAAAACCAGAATATCGCCGGGCAGTGGTGGCGCACGCCTTTAATCCCAGCACTCGGGAGGCAGAGGCAGGCGGATCTCTGGGAGTTCGAGGCCAGCCTGGTCTACAAGAGCTAGTTCCAGGACAGGCTCCAAAACCACAGAGAAACCCTGTCTGGGGGGGGGGGGGGGGAACAAAACAAAACAGAATCTCTCTCTCTCTCTTTCTCTCTCCATAATTCACAGCAAATACAGAACTGAAAATATAGGCAGATTTATAGGAGAAAGAACAGATTTAAAGACGTCCTAAGGTCTGGCCCGAAAGGCACAGCGTGCGAAGCAAGGAAAGACAGCGCTGACTCGACTGAAGTACCAAACCTCCCCTCCTCCCAGACAGAAGCCGAGAGCAAAGGTTTGCAAATTACAAACCTTCACAAGAATCTGGATTCAGAATATATAGAGGGCTCTTAAGACTTAGAAAAAGAAGGCAATTTAATTTTGAAAGTGAACAAAATATTTAAGTACACAGTATCCAAACCAGATACACAAATGGTTTCTAAGAATACAAAATAAACCAATGCCACTAGTTATTATGGACAGAGAAGCTAACACCATCCTGCAAAATACCAGTTCAAACCTCAAACTGTCTATACTCCATGAGATTGACCATACCAAGTCCTGACGAACACACGAAGAAACTGGACTCTTACATCACAGGTGAAGTATGACACGGTACAGCTACTGTGGGAAAGTACACTGGCCATTCCTGAAGAGCATGAAAATGTATGACACAATCATTTCATTCCCACTCTACCCTATATACCTACTCAAAGAAAGAAAAAAAGAACTGTCTACACAGACTTGCTTTTAAATATTTATGGTATCATCCAAATAGCCAAAAATCTAGAAACAATACTATTTTAGTCAATCACAAAACAGACCAGATAAAGCAAATTTGTCACCCAACACAGTAGATTCTGCAACAAATAGGAAGCAACTATTGACACATTCTGCAACACAGATGAAAGATGTCAGAAACAGACGTTATATGCTATATAATTCCAATGGTAGAAAAGGAATTAATAGAAAGAGGAAGTAGGTGAGTATCTGAGTTTGAGGGAAGAGTGGGAGATCAGCTCCATCTGGATACAAAGAAATATGATGTAACTATTGTAAATGATGTAAATGTAACTGTTGATTACTTGGATCATGACTCATGATCAAAACTCACAGTTAACAGTGAAAAGTGCCTGGCCTGGAAATACAGTATTTGCTAGGGTCAGGTGAGTATTTTGGTATTTTTAGTGAAAACCCATAAACCTTTCAAAGAAACTGCAAAAACCATAATGGAACAAGTTAGAAAGATTTTATTAGCATAAGCCTGAAAAATATAAAATGTTAAGATAATAAATAAAGTATTTACTGAGAACAGGGTAGCAATGTCAGAATGAACCTACACTCCTTATACCTCCAGGAAGTTAAAGATCAAACTGTACAGACAGACACAACATGAGGAGTAACAGAAACACAGCCCCAACCCCTGAAATCCCATCAGAATACTGCAAACAAATACCGTTAAGAAGGGGATCACAGCCAGGTGGTGCATGTCTTTAATCCCAGCACTCAGGAAGCAGAGGTAGGAGGAGGATCTCTGTGAGTTCAAGGCCAGCCTAGTCTACAAAGCAAGTTCCATAGCAGCCAGGGCTACACAGAAAAACACTGGCTCAAAACACAAACAAAAATAAAAACAGAAAAGAAAAGGAAAAAAGGGAATTCACTATTCACTATCTGGCTATTATAAACTGCCATATTCACTGTAACTTTAAAAGTGTTAGCTTGAATTAAAGACCAAGTATGCACTTCCCTGTAGAAGAATAAGCAAATTAACTTTTGAATTGCATGTTTCAAATTCTTTCGGCTCTTTATCTAAGGTGTTGTACTATGATTCTCCATAAAAAATTATGTTAATGGGATGGAAATATCACTTGCCTACCCCCATATCCAGCAGCACTCACACAGACATTGGAAGTGGTGAGAAATAGAGTTCCTATTGGCTTCTACGATTACAGCCCAACATTCTGCATGTTAGTGTGGCTTAAATATTACATTGTTTCTGGCTGCTCTTCTTACTCTTGTTTCTGAGGGTAAAATCATCTAATCTTCCTTGAAATCTTTATAATTGTAGACTGATTTTTATATTATGTGTATGAATGCTTCCTGCATATATGTATGTGCACCGCATGTGTGCCTAGTTCCTAAGAAAGGCAGAAGATATCTTTGGATCTCCTAGAACTGGAATTACAGGCAGTTGTGAGTTGTCATGTGGCTTCTGGGTATTGAAGCCACGTTCTCTGCAAAACAGCAAGTGCTCTTAACCCTGAGCTACATCTATGACCCTGATAACCACAGCTTATAAACTAGGATACAATCCATATTCAAAAAGATTTTTCGTATGAGTAGAAATCGATAATAATCAATCAGCTCATAAAATAGTTGCTGTGTGAAAAGAGATAAAAAGTAATTTAGAAGTTACAATTACACAAACTCGAGGGACTAACAAATTGGGTTTAAAAAGCTTCAAAAGGGTAAAAGTGATAAATTAGTCTATTACAGTCACTTGAGTTATCTAGTTCTATTGAGAAAATTCATATCCGAAATCATTTCCTTATTCATTACAGTATTTAAATCTACACTTACTAAAGTGAACTTGCATCCACCACAGAAATTGACAAGCACTTCTTGTGTAGGAAGGACAGGTAACAGTTTGATGGGATCAACGCACTGCTCTTTAAAATGCTCCAGCTTAGACACTGCTAAGTTTAGAAACCAATGGCTCACAACATGCAACCCTTCTATTCCTTTCAGTTTTATACAACTGCAATTACAACAAAAAAGATTTCAAAAAGAAATACAACAAATTTTCTAGGAAGCAAAGTCAATGAATGTCAATAACTCCATTTATTCTGAGCCAGGACAAAAAGCAGAATTCCTATGTTGTTACTTTGAACTTAAGTATGCAAGAAAATAGTTATTCCATACATTAAGTTACCAATGAAGAGTTACTGTTAATTTAGAGTTAAAACTGAAACCCACAGAAACAACTCTGTAGCTTACGTTCTATATCTATTCCTACAAATAATGTCCCTGGAGAAGAGAGAAACTCTAAAGTTTACCATCTTCTGTTATCTGTCATCTAACAAAAGGGGTGTGACTATTACACTCAGGCGGAAGCAGGAGGATCACAGCAAGTTGCAGGCCAGTCTGGGCTACATAATGAGTCCAGAGTCAATCTGAGTCACATAAAAAAACAAAACAAACAAAAAACAAAAACCATGTTTGCCTAAATTAGCCTTCCATCTTTACTCAACAGTCCATGGACCTAATTTTTCAAGTAATGCTCTCCTGGTGTGTCAGGAGCTCCAGCCTTCTCTTCTCTGCTCAAACAAGCCCTGACAGTGACCTCCACAAAAGTAGCTTCCAGCAGTGCTTTTTGCCGGAAAACTCCTTCTTGTCAAAAGCTCTTCCTTGTCCAGGTGAGATGGCTCAGATGGAAGGTATTTGTCCCCGAACCTGGTGACCTGAGTCCAATCTCAGGACCTACATGATGGAAGAAAGATCCAGCTCCTGCAAGTTGCCCTCTGACTTCTACACTTCTGCGTTTCCACGCTCACCCCCAAAGACGCATTTTTAAAATGCTCTTTGTTAGCATATACACGAATGAATAAAAATGTTTTCATCACACAAAATAAATAAAGCGCAGTACAGAGATGGCAGGGTTGCAGCTTCTGTCTCTGCATCCTCTCGTCCACACCGACAGCCAACAGGCCATGCTTACTGTGTTCCCTTACATGTAAAATCACAGTGCCCATTAGAATATTTTGAGGATATGAAAAGGAGAAGAGGGTGGAGGAACATGTACTGAATTCAGTTGCTCCTTAACCATTTCTTACCAAGCTCATTATTCATAGAGCTACAATTATGACATTTGGTCATAATTGTATTTGTATGCCATGATACTACTGCCTTATTTGTTTTTTTTTCTTTTCAATAGAGAAAAAAAAAAACCCCAGCATTTTAAAGTCTGTTTTTCTAAAAGAAGTCATGTGTCTGTCACAAGACTGTACTCTATTGCTGCATTTAAAGATGTTACAGAAAGTATACAGATCTTACACCTCCAGCCCTTTCAGTCAAGTGCAAACATAACTCCATGATTAAATTCTATTACATTCCTTCCAAATGCAGAAAAGAAACTGGTTTTGTTCCTTGTTTGAAACTAGAAATACTTTTAAAGAACACAAAATATCTCCAAAAGGGTTTATAAGACTGAAATTCACAGAGCAGGCACTGGGCCATGGAGATCTCGGTAGCCTGTGCTGCCACTGCAGTTCTCAACAGTCTGTGAACTAGACACACAGGAGACTCTTCACCTGCTAACTTCCTACGCAGTGACGATCTTTTGAGAAGTTGGGCATGATAGTGCAGGTTTATAATCATAGCACTCAGGAGGCTGAGGCAGGAAATCTTGGGTAAAAACACACCCCCACACTTACTCCTCCACCCCTGCCCCCTCCACACACACACACACACACACACACACACACACACACACAGAGTTAAAGATAAGATAGTTTTATACAAAAGCACGCTCTTTCTCCCTAGACCAGCTTCAAAGAGTTACAATTCTGACGCAGTAAAACTTAGCCTCAGCTTCCTCAGAGCAATCTACATGTACATTTTTTTATTTTAAAAATGAATTTTCTTCCTTAACTGCTTTGGGATCCATGACTACAAAGAGGCAAATTCTAGTTCTATTTGATGACAGCAAACAAGGGCAACCGCTGCTCTCCTTAACCACAAGGCTGTGGCTCCTCAGGAAGGGTCCTAGTTAACGTGGGAACAGGGTACTAGTGCTGTTTAAATGTGAAACAGCCTTTACACTTCATGCTATCAAAGCTTCTAAATCATTTAGAGAAACACCGAGTCTGAACATTTTAACAGTCTCTGAAGAAATGTAATACAATAAGCAACTTGTTTAGCCTATAGTAATATTCATGCATGATATAAAATGCAAAAATGAAAGATTTTGATCTCAATCATGTAACAAATGTACAATTTTACATAGATTAATAATCTATTTTAGAAGGTTTTTCTGTAACAACTGTAATAACTTTCACATATTCATTAAAAGACAGGTGACAAACCCAATAAAATGTAACTGTAAACAAATGTAACATTCGAAATGTAAAGTTAGTTATAAATAAAAGAAATTGAAAAGTAGTCAGGTCATTGTTTATATTTGTTTGTTTTTGTACCTCAGAATAAAAAGTAAAAACACCAACAGCGACATATATTAGAAATTATATAAGAATATCACCGACAATTTTATCAATGATGTTTGACTTAAGTCATATAAAATTTTAAAAAATGAACTACACATGATTCATCTCAACTTACTAAGTTTTTATGGAATTTCTCATCATTTTGAAAAATGTCCTTCTACAAATCATAAAACAATAGACAAAACTGGGTTCTTTACTTCTGATTCTGAAACCCCAAACACTTTAGCTACTAATTACAATGTATCGGTGAAACAAAACAAAACAAAACAAAACACTTACTTGATCTGTCCCATAAGGCAGTCTGCTCAGAGACCCGAAGGCTGTCATTCTCCAGAGCTGCTCTCTGGTCATGTGTGGTGCCTTTGGAGTGTCTGTGAAACAGGCGGCTAGCAAAGCCTTCCAGTTTCTGGAGGGCTGTGGATGTGCCCGTGTGCTGGCTGCAGGACAGTTCTTTGTAGGCTGCCATTCACGTGCATTTACACTTAAAGTCACTGCGAATGTTTCCAGAAGGAGCTCAACTTCCTATCGAGAAGCTAAGGGCTGTGCATGTGTTAAACTTCCTGTCTGCAGGGTTTGCAAACCACCACTGCTGCTTCCTGTTAATATAAAACAGCACACTACCGAGCCTTCCTCTGCCAAACTCCTCATCTCAGCCAGAGATGCACACTTTAAACCTTGCCACAGCTGCTCAAAGGCTCTAGGTTTTTATGAGTCTGATAGGAATATGCATGGGAATGAGCACAGGAAGTATAAAAGTTCACAGAGCAGGGTAATAAGTATTTTGCAAAATATGGGAAACTAGTTAAACATGTATTACAACCCTATGTAACTAGAGGCCAAATATTAACATGCTAGAATTAGCTTACAGGAAGTCAGCCTAGATAGACAGACTTTATGAATCTTTATAAGCAGTTAACATTTCATCAAAATTGGTATGACTAGATGTGACAAGACTCTTTCAAAAAAACAACTGATAACATATGTCATAACTAAGAAAAAACTGAACTAATTTCAAAGAACTCAAAGTTGCTAACTCACTTAAGTTTAATACATAGGGGAATTACAGAAATTTTGCATACCAGTTTTACTTATCAAATTTATTACTGGATATGTGCCTGTCTATAAATAGTACATTTCAAAACGCTAGCATTTGGAAAAAAACAAGAAAAAAAATCAGATTTAAATTTTGGAAGACAATCATATGGCAACCACAGGTTGTAATTTTATTGGCTGTCAGCCATACCAAGAAATTTTCATTCAGAGAAAAAAAATTTCTTCCAACTGGCTGAGGAATGTTAAACTCCTAATACAGAAGACTGCTGCTTCCTTGATCTTCTGATATAATGATCTTAGAAACATTACCTACAGCAAATAAAATTTACCATCTTCAGTCTGCAGGATAAAGGGTACTGGAGGGCATTTAACAAGGATTCTGAGGGTTTGCCTTTTGATATCATGTGTGTCAGGATGTGTAGTTTTTTTCCTTTGGAAGCTCAAATGCCAGAAATACGGAAAATTAAAGGGACTTTAAAAAATAACTATATGATTAATTTTAAAAATGTGTAGCTTTTGCCAAAAATCATCAAACGTGTCTAATCAGTGATTTATTAACACCTGACATTGTCTTACATGAAACAGAAGACTGGATGGAGCCTGCAGTATTTAAAAGTATCCAGGGCACAGAGTGACCAGTAAGCAAAGAATGGATCTGAATTCCTTTGACTTGCTCTCCTAACAGAATTCTACTAATTGTCACGCTCACCACCAATGTCACCTTGCCAGCACAGCACTTCTACACGACTCTTAGGAAAGCAAACTGCTCTCCTGTTTCCACGGTCCTTATCATTTCATATTAATATTGGCTGTTTATCAACCCGTGACCCTGTTGTCTCACCTGAATTTGTAAAGTGCAATGTACATTGTTACAAGATCAATAAACATGGAAGTGAACCATTCACTGTTAGGCCTCTAAAGGTCTAAGTAAAATCACCCGACTATATTTATAAACGAACTAGACAGCACTGAGTAATTTATGTAAAGATAATAATGGAGGTGACATTACTGGACTTTTCACAGCGCTCTACAATCAAAGTTTGTCTTCATTCTTTCGTGCTTATTAGGTGCAAAACAGATTTTCAGAATCACCCCTGTTGCCCTGCTTTCCTCACTACCGCCAATTGTTAATCTGTTTCTCTGGCTTCCCCAGATACCACAGCCACGGTGCTTCCTTGTCAAACACAACTGAGTGTAACATTTCAGCTGAGCCGTATTCACTTTTAACAGACATTTAGCCAGACTTCTGTTTGATGTTGCTTAAATACAGAAGTCCCACATTTCAAACAAGAAATGAGATTCATTTAACTAAAACACATAAGATATACAATTAATATAGCAAAAAAAGTAAAATTCACAAACTGAGTATCTTAAAAATACTATGTTTGAAAGCTTTTCTTTTTTATTTAAATAAAACTAGTTTCTTTCTGTTTAAAAGACCACGCAGAATGTAGAATATTTAGTTTCTGAAATATTTTTCTTGGTAATATGACCAGGAAGCTGTTGTCATGGAGGTGCTCAGAGGATCTGTCTCTTATTTGAGAAGAACTCTACCGGCATCTACTGCCTGAGAGAAACAACTGCAGCTCCAATTGAAATGCAGTTACAAGAAACAACAGCAGTTTTCAGAGGTGAGCTTGCTCTGACTGCTGTGGGATGCAATACACACATATATACATACACACACGTTTCTTATATTTAATATCAAACACTAATGACGTCTTTGCTAAGTACTTTACCATATACAAGAAGATCTGCATTGTGATATTCAGGTTCATAAAATATTTATAAATGAGAAACAGCACCAATATCATGTGATTCCCACCACCAACCCCAGGGTCCCTCACAGGGGATTCAATCTGGGGTCTCATACGTTCTAAACATGTACTGAACCAACTGAGATTTATTCTTGGATATTTCAAAAACTGTATTTTGGGACAGGACCTTGCTATTTTGCTCAAGCCGTCCTGGAATTTGAGATCCCCTTATCTCAGACTCCCTGTGCGCTGGGACTGCAGGACTAAGGCACCATGCTCAGCTGAACATGCCCATTTCAAGATGGACACACACTTGCAAACCTTAGCTACTTGCCCACAGTCACAGGTGTTTTAAGCCTCAGTTCTGGGCCATTAGGCTACATGAATATAATTTTCCAGAAACACCTTTCAGGTCAGTTGCAGTTTCTCATGGGTGGGAAGTGGAGGTGAGGTGGTGGACATGGTGGGCTACTGATCTACGGCAGAGATCTGAGACTGCCATGGGCATGTTTTCCTTCAGGTGGTCACCTTGTAGCCACTCAGTTTTGTTGTCTACATCTATGCTTACAACCACTCTGGGCCACACAAAATTATGTACAGAAGTTTGAAGGTTAAGGAGGACAAGGAATCATATTTAATATGTAATGATGTTGCCTTCACGTGGAGGACAAATGACATGACCTTGCTACTCAAATAAAAGTTTAGAATATATTGTTGCCTTTTCTACAATGTCATCTAAATGACTTTATATAGCATATGAAATCCATTTAGCCTAACATAGTAACTGCCATTTATCCATGGAGTCTGAAGATTTCACCTTTAATGAGTAAGCATTCCACTGTATGGATTTACCACAATTTACACATTCAATAGCAATTAAACTGCATTTGCACCTGTCAAAAGTCAAGTGGTCACATCTGTGGTTGTGATCTGTTCCTCCATCTACCTCTGTCGTCCCTTCACCTCTACCATACTGAATTGGAGGCCACAGAGGTGCTAGTCAACCTAAACATCTTACAGTGTAAATCTTCCAGCTCCCACCCAGTCATTTTCCTGTTCCCACACTTTCCTCTCCCTTTCCCTTTCCCCTCTCTCTGTGTGTGTTTAAACCAGGGCTAAATCAATCTAGTCATCTTTATAAACATAATCATGTTATGGTTATATTGGGATTTTGCTCACTAAGAAAAATAACATCTTAACTCTGTACAATCAGTCCAGGATCCTAGAGTTTCCTGGCACTAACCTGGGTGTCTGATTTTTTTTTTTAATCAGTTTTCTACAGTTTTCAATATGGAGAACTTACAGATAACTTGGTAGACATATACTCAAGTCTTTTTTAAGGTTTAAATTTGCTTTTAACTGGTGTATAAAAATATGGAATCACACATACTATGGTGTATTGAAATAGAACATAACAATTTTGAATGTTATTTTACACTTGTTCACTACTGGCTTTTTTATATTGACACTGAATAGTTTACTTGTGCTACCATACTAGGTCTCTTTTTTTCTTTTTGTAGATTTCTTGAAATTTTCTATGTAGATTTAATCATTTTTGGACAGCGTTCCCCTAAGATTTCTGCTACCTTTGCTTTCCTTGCCAGGTGGAATGCCTATGACTTCCTGTGCAATGCTCAACAGGAGAAGCAAGGATAAGATATCTCTGTCTTATTTTATGACTTAGGAAGAAAGTTTTTCTTCACTTCCCATGTTACTGTAGATATAATTTTGGTGGCTGTTCTTTATTGAACTAACACATTTCCACCTGCTTTTAGTGATGACTTAAAGATACATTGTTTGATGAGATCACATGGTTTCAATTCTGTCTGAACCAGCCTAGGAGAAACACCTCCCATTCTTCTTATATACTGCTGGATTTAATTTACTAACAATGTTTTAGGAATTTTTGTGCCTATATTTATAACAGGCACTGCTTAACAGCTTTACTTTCAGATTTTGTGGATGGTTTTTGTAATCAGGTTAAATAAGGTGACTTCATTAAGTAAGCTCAGATGTACATCTTCTATTTTCAAGAAGAGATTCTGAAAAGAGACGCTCATTTTTCCCCCTAAAACTTTGGGGAAACTATACGATCAAGGAAGGTTTTGTTTTCATTTAAAGATTACAACTGAACTGTCCATTTCTGTGTGTGTGTACACGCACAAATTAAGTGGTGTCTCGTACTACTGAGGCCCCCTTGCGCATCTGTGAAGGCGTTTCTACTTAGCTGACGAGAAATAATGCTGGGGAGGAAGATCTTTGCTGAACATGGGCGGTGCCTTCCTACAAGCTGACAGTCAGATGAGAAAGGAGTTGCAGAAAGAGCATAGTGTTGAAACAACCAGGCTAGCTAAGGATAAAACAATTATATTTTATTTATTATAAGGGGAAAACTCATGGAACAGGAAATGAGAAATCCAAAAACAATGTCCCACAGGAGAAGGTGCAGAGACAGTATGCACACAAACCCTTTAAACTATATTCACACCATATACTGGTTCTGTCCTTCTAGGGAGCATTAACAAAACAGTGCTGTTTACTATCTTCTATAGGTTGGAGTTTGTTTAATTATTTGGTCTGTGGGTTTTTTGTTTGTTTTGCTTTTTTTGTTTTTTGGAGGGTTTTTTTTTTGTTTTTGTTTTTGTTTTTGTTTTTTTTTTTTGAGACAGAGTTTCTCTGTAGCTTTAGAGTCTGTCCTGGAAACTTGCCCTGTAGACCAGGCTGGCCTCAAACTCACAGAGATTCACCTGCTTCTGCCTCCCAAGTGCTTATATTAAAGGTGTGTGCCACCACCACCTGGCTTGGTCTTTGTTTTGATTTGAAAAAAACCAGCATGTTGTCCAGCATTAGTGTTCATTATGGCATTTCCAAACAGTATTTGTTCTCTTGACTCTTCTCCCTTCTTCTACCCTCCACCATATTTTCTCTCTTTCCTTTCCCTTCACCTCCATGCTTTCACGTCACACTTCCTTCTTTCTCACTTTCTCAACACTTTCCCCATCTCCTGGACACTCACCACTACTTACAAACACACGGAGACACTGTAAACTAGGGTCCTATTGAGAAAGCATATGATATTTGTCAGGTACCAGCACATCACTTGATGAAATAGCTTGCAGATGCATATGTTTTTTCCATGTAATTCATTGTTTTAGAGCAAAAGTAAATTCTAGCACATAGATATTCTCCTAGGGATCATTTTGGCTATTTCCTGCTTTTGTTTCATATAAAATTTCAAACTATTTTTTCTAACTTTATGAAGAATGCCATTGGAATTTTGATGGGATTGCACAGAATCAGTTACAAACTCTCTCAAAAACATGACAAGAGGTTTGTTATCTAGGTAATGCTAGATTGTCATATTGTAATTAACTGTAATCATGTTTACATGGTACATTCTCCCCGGCTCCCCTGATTTTAAACAATCATCTTTAAAATATTCAAAGGAGAAAACAGCACAGTGCTGGATCTTGTATGGACCAGCTGCATTTAGTGTAATTACTGACATAAGTGAATTTAGATCTACAATTCCTCTTGTTTTATTCCTTAAATTTTAATGAATAGAGCTAACATGTTGGAAACATTTTTTAGGTTAATGCATTCCTTTCAATCGTCTTGATATGAAAATACAACAGTGAGATCACATCTACGTCAAAGAGTGGATCCAGCTTTTCGCTAACTTTATCCACAATGAAGATGATGAATGAATCTACCTCAACTTTTCTATTGCTTCTTCACTATTTCTCTCTCATGCCATCCAAAATCCCCAGGCAAGCAGAGCTTTTAATAACACAGACAATCTGCATCTATGGACTTTTACATCAATAGAATTTCTTTTATTAAAGACTTTATAACAGATTGAAATAGATAATGTTGCAAAAATTCTCACTCACCAGTTTTACTGACATTCTGCTTTTACGTGGTGAACTTTTTATAATTACTCAATCACAATGACACACTAAGGATAACCAATTCATTCAGAACTCATTGGTTTTACATAACAGACTTTCCTGCACCAGGATTCCACCCAGGGTGTCACACTACACTTAGTTCTCGTGTCTATGCTTCTCTTGGCTGTGACAATCTCTAGAGCTATCTTTTTGTTGTTCCCACAAATTTAGGAAGCATTGGTCAAATATTCTGTAAAACATCCCTCACCAGAATTTTCTTGTTTTCATGATTAGTCTGGAGTGAAGGCTAAGATGCTCAGCTATTTATATCATGCTACATCAAGTTTATGTATCATATAACTTATCACTGTAGAAGCTTTGACCATTAGTGTAGCTAGTAATGAGCAGTAGAATACTTTTCTCACCACACTGTCAACACTGCTCTCTTCTCAAGGAGTCACTGTGCACAACACACCTAAGGAGTTACACTCTACCTCCCTGCCGGCTAAAAGCAACTCTTCTGCATGGGCAATGCAAGTCTTTGCCCCCATTAATTACTAAGTCATTAACTTGTAGATTTACAATTTGGCCTATAATTCAACACCATATTATTTATTCTCACTCTGGCCACCGGAAGTTCTTTTGATTGCCTGTGTCCCTGTAATATACTTCACTTTGTGTCCAAAAAGATAGACAAGGCAACCCGATATCATGGGGAAATTCCTTGGCAGGCTTCTCATACACCTCCAAGTCAAAAGTAGTCCAGTCATTCCCAGCCACTATGGAGAACACGTCTCACTAGAAAAATTAAAAAATCCTGAGCCTTCTGTAAAAGATCCTACTCCTCTGGATGAGGAAATAAACATGAAAGATGAATCAAAAATTCCAGTAGGAAATAGGAAACATTTATTCTGGCAGACTTCTATAAATGATCAAAGACCAAAGCTAAGATTGCATATAAATGACATTATAATTGTGGGTTTCATAGACATGGGTATGGACATAAGTATCACTATTCCAGAATCTTGGCATCCAAATTGGCTTCTTCAAGAGGTAGATGTTCAGTTCCTAGGAATTCGAATTCTACCTCAAGTGAAACAAAGCATGAGATGGGTTGAATGAATAGGGCCAAAAGGACAGAGGAAGGCTGAGGCCATATGTGGCTAATATTGCAGGGAATTTATGGGTTAGTGACCTGCTGCAGCAATGGAATATCCAGATTAATATTCCTGTAGTCCAAGAAACTCATAATTCTCAGAAGGATATTATAAGGTATTATACACAAAAGTCACCAGCATTTCAGGCTGTACAAAAACACAAAGCAACAAGCAAACCTTTATAGGTACCAACAGCCCTACTTTTAAAATGGTTAACTGAGAAACCAATATGGGTTAAACAGTGGCCTTTAACAGAAGACAAACTGTAGGTTTAGAACAGCTGGTATGAGAGCAATGAGATGCTCACCATATTAAAGAACCAACCAGCCCTTGGAATTATCCTGTGTTTGTTGTAAAAAAAAAAAATCTGGTAAATGGAGAATGGCAACAGAGCTAAGAGCTGTCAACAAGCTAATTCAACCTATGGGCCTTCTACAGTCTGGAATTCCTCTGCCTTCTCTACTATCAAAAGGATGACCTCTTATAGTTATTGATTTAAAAGTTTGTTTCTTCACTATACTTTTAAAAGAAAAGGACAGAGAAAAATTTGGCTTCACAGTGCCTACTTATAATTCTCAGCCTACTGGGAGATAACAGTAGACCATTCTTCCACAGGGAATGCTCAATAGCCCCACCCTATACAATACCTTGTAAGTCGGTGACTGGAAATAATACATAAGAAAAATCCTAAATCTATAATTTACCATTACATGGATGCCATTTTGCTATCTGATTCAAACATAGATACTTTAGAAAAAATGTTTGAAGAAGAAACTTTTGCCAAAATGGGGATCAAAAATTGCTCCTGAAAAAAATACAAAGACTAGATTCTGTCAATTACCTAGGTTATAGAATTGGTTTACAGAAATTTAGAACACAAAAGGCACAAATTAGGAGAGACCAACTGTGGACTCTTAATGACTTTCAAAGATTGTTAGGAGACATTTCCAGTCTACGACCTGCTGTTGGGATAACACCTGCTCTAATAGTTCACTTAAACAAAACCTTAGATGGTGACAAAGACTTAAATAATCCTAGAGAATTAACAACTGAAGTAGAAAAGGAATTGATTGTCGTTGAAGAAAAATTACAGGAGGCACATATGGATAGGATAAATCCAAATCTTAATTGCATTTTAGTCATATTGCCTTCTAGAATTTCCCTTACAGGATTTTAATGCAAAGGGAAAACATTATCTTAGAAAGAATCTTTTTACCACATAAACCAAGTTAAAAAATTAAAAACTTATGTTGAAAAAGTCTCTGAATTAATTATAAAAGGTAAACTGATACTTCATCAACTAGCAGGTATAGACCATTATATGGAAAAAGTCTCTGAATTATAAAAGAAAAATTGAGATTTTGTCAACTAGCAGGTATAGACCCAGTAGAGATCATAGTGCCTTTTACTACTGATGAAATTAAAAAATTATGGGAAGACAATGAACCTTGGCAAAGAGCTTGTGCTATTTTTTTAAGGAGAGATTAATAACAATTATCCCAAAAGTGATAGAATAAACCTTATAAAGAGAACTACTTGGATCCTTCCCTGCATTGTATGGGACACACCAATAACTGGAGCCCATACATTCTATACTGATGCCAATAAATCAGGGAAGGCAGGTTACAAATCAGAAGATTTAAGGTGGAACAAAGCCCTAATAATTCTGTCTAAAAGGTAGAATTATATGCTATTCTCATGGTACTAAGAGATTTTAAAGAACCTCTTAATATAGTTACTGACTCACAATATGCAGAAAGAGTTGTCTTGCATATTGAAACCACTAAATTTATATCAGATGATTCAGAATTGACTGCATTATTCATACAGGGTCAAGATATAATCAGGAGCCGGGCGATGGTGGCGCACGCCTTTAATCCCAGCACTCGGGAGGCAGAGGCAGGCGGATCTCTGTGAGTTCGAGACCAGCCTAGTCTACAGAGCTAGTTCCAGGACAGGCTCCAAAGCCACAGAGAAACCCTGTCTCGAAAAAAAACCAAAAAAAAAAAAAAAAGATATAATCAGGAATAGTTTCTGTCCCATATACATCCAATCCCATACAAGTCTGCCAGGCCGTCTAGTACATGATAATGCAGAAATTGATTGATTATTGATGGGAAGTATGTTGAAGGCCTCAGAATTTCATAAGAAACATCATGTCAATAGCAAATGTTTAAAGAAGGAGTTTTTATTGCATGGCAACAAGCTAAGGAGATTATAAAGAGATGTCCTACTTGCTCTTTCTATAACCAAACACCACTACCTGCAAGGAGTAACTCAAGGGGTAGTCAAAGAAATAAAACCTGACAGATGGATGTGTTCTACTTTGCAGATTTTGGGAAATTAAAATATGTACACCACACCATTGACACATATTCAGCTTTTTAATGGTCAATTGTTTTGAGCTCAGAAAAGACTGATTCAGTAATCACACATTTATTAGAAATTATGGCCATCATGGGTATACCTGCACAAATAAAGACAGATAATGGTCCAGCATATGTGTCTAAGAAAATGAAACAGCTTTTTTGCTCATGATAATATTAAGCATATTACAGGTATACCACACAATCTTGCAGGTCGGGTAGTTATAGAAAGATCAAAATGAACTATAAAGGATATGTTAAACAAACAGGAATGGAAAATAACCCCCAGAAATAGATTACATAATGCTTTATTAACGTTGAAATGCTAATGAGAAAGGAACAACAGCAGAGACACACTAAATAATAAAAAAAATCTTCTGAATTAAATCAGCTGGTTTATTTCAAGGATGTGTTGACCTCACAAGGGAAACCAGGAAATGTGCTACATTGGGGAAGGGGGTTTGCTCTTGTTTCAACAGAAGAAAAGTTAAGGATACCATCAAAATTAATAAAGTTTTGGTCTAAAAAAGTGTAATTTCTTGAGAAGGAGAAATAATGGCTCATCCACAGAGGTGACAACCAATTAGGTGGTAAGGAAACCTCATAAGGGTTGGCGCAGAGTTCTATTCTTGTCTTTGCAGGAAAATACTCATCTTCAAAAAGTCAAGAAACCATGGACATCTAGAAGCCTAAAGAGTAAAAGATAATTATCCAGATAGGATCACCAAGCAAAGAGAATTATGATCTATGAGGTCATCTGAGGGTAAGGATCTCTAAACATAAACTAGAATAATAGTCATGACTCACTTAAAAATCAAAGCTGGCTTTGGAGTTGGACAATGGCTCTGTCCTTCTCTAAATCCAAGCATATTGTTAAAAGAAAAATTCAGAGTTTCTGTCTTATGTCAGGAGCCGTCTGGTATGGGACAGGAAAAAAAGAAAAAATTTAGAAAAAAACTTTACTTCTCTTCACACCTATTTTTGTCTCTATCATACTTTTCACTGAATATATGTCTGTATAAATAATGTTTAAGTCTTCCACAATGAACAATAAATTTTCCTGCAGTAATCTTTGAAGTTTCCAGAAAGAAGATGGGGCCCCACAACAACTCCACCTGGTTGGTGTGACCTCATGATGCTGATAGCGCTACTATAAGACCTGTTTTAAGTACCAGCTGCTCAAGATGGTTCCAACTTGGTTAGCTGAAATGATGCAGTTTTTTTTTTTTTTTACAATGTTCTGGCCAGATCTCCAAGTAGGAACCTCAGAAAAATCCTACCAAATACTCAGAGACTATTTGCAATTATATCAGACAGTAATCTTGAAACTTAACCATCATTTTACTTTCACAGGATACCATAGAAAGAACATCGCCCCCATGACAGCTGGAAGACAACGTCCACTCTCCCAACAAAGTTTGTCCTCAGTGTTAGGGACATCATTTAGGAGTTGATTATAACTGGTATAGGGCTAGGGTTTGGGGGTAAATTATGTAGGCTCAGGGATCTCTGGAAAAATGGGAAATAGGATGGGATAATAGATTAGTGTGAGCTTACTTACACTAATAACAGTAATAGAGTGAATACTTGTAAGCTATTATTTATAGGCAATTTACATTGGTATAGATTCTTGTATATTGTAAATTGTATTGAATATGCGCCTATTTCATCTACAGTATTTGTATATCTAGGCAAAGTTATTTTGTCATATTATGTGCATGCATGCTTCTAACTCTGCTTAAGACATTTTGTATATTGATACAATTTTAGGATATATTTATCATATTGCAACATACATTTCTACCTCTGATCAATATATACATTGTTTACATTTTGAGATCATTGTCCTCATTTGTTGCACAGTTGCTTAAAGATTGTTTGGTATTCTAACATGAAGTCTTAGTCTTTAAGTTATATAGGTATTAGGAATTATAGATCAATAGCCATCCATGTTTGTCATACTTATAGTTAAACTAATCAGGTTCTTTAGATATACAGAGATTGTATTCTCCATAGACAGACAATCTTCAACCACTTCAAAGAGCTATAGAATATGACATTTAAATAACTTGGGGTTCTGTTGAAGTGAGATACCATTGATCCTGGCAGCACTGATCTATTCCCGAGAGAATGTTGAGCACCGAAGACACTCTACTTGGAGCTTGTTTTCTTCTAGGCAACACTGGCCGTTGGGCAAGGAACTGCCCATGCATCAACCACTGAAAAAAATGCATGATGTCCAGACAGGACAAACAGGATACAGGAAAAAAGACTGTCAAATCTGACCAAGACAAGGTAAGATAGTTCTGAAAATTTTCTTGCCTTTGAAAATGGTCTGTCAGTTACTCTAGGCCTTAGCCAAATTTGTTGCTCCAATGTTGCAAATGAGACTTTGGGTGATTGTCCAGGTAGTTAGTTGTCTCCGTCATTTGTTGCACATTTTGGAAGTTGTTTGATTGCACTTCCTGCTTACTCAGGTAATATTATTTCCCTTCTTGGGTATTCAATGGGGTTGAAGACTAGATAGTTGTACTTTCCTCTCATGACTTGGAAAGTTATTTATAATACAAGACTTAAACTCCTTAGGCTAGGATAATTATTGAAACATTTATCACATGTTTCTTGCTTGATACTGTTTATACTGGTTGTAATTCTAATTTTTATACCTGATATTTGTTCTTATTGTATATAATTTAGTATTAGGCTTAGAACTCTCTTATTTAAACAAAACGGGGAGGTACTGTAGGAAATCCTACAACCAGTAGCCTTTAAGTTACCGGCCCACTTGGGCGTGGCCTCTTATAATGTAAGTGCAGATGTAAAGCACATGTTCCCCTCTCTTCCGGCTGCTGGATTCAGTTCCTGTTCCCCATTTGTGCAGAGGAATGAGATCTGTGAGTCTACCTCTAAATAAATAAGCCTTTATTATACTCAATTCTGAGCTAGTGTGGGAATTTTTTTAGCGTCTATCTTCACAGAAGTGTCAATCAAGGGCTTCAGTGTGCAGCTCGCTTGAGGTGGGATGAAGGGAAAAGTACCACACAAGACTTCACTCACCACATCTTCTGTATGAAATTCCCTTTCTTCTGGGTAAAATTCTGTAGAGTCCAGCTGCACAGTGTTGGGACCAAGTTGCCTACAGTATAAACTGGAAGGTGGGTATGGATGGGGGATTTTAAAACTATGAAATTCACTACCATGTCTTTCTCTTTCCAGGGTTTAGTTTCCTTGCAAAACTGCCTGCTGTCATTTACTCTTCAAAGCGTCTCCATAGCTACTATATGTATTCTGGTGGACTTACTGCATCTTATTAATCAACCCTAGAAGTCAATCTTATCCTTTTATTTTTAGTAATTTTATAACTGATTTAGAAATAAAAAATTTAAAAATTCTCAACTTTGGATATGATTTCAGCGTAGAATTAACATATACACTCTTCTGTAATCCACTCATGTTACAGGGCTTTTGCCACAGAACGGTGTGCAGAAAGTTAGACACATGGCTTGGAAGGATGGAAAATGGTTAAAAGCACTTGCAAAGGACCCAGGTTCAGTTCCTAGAACCCAAGGGCAGCTCACAAATGTCTGTAACTCTGATGCCTTCTTCTGGCCTCTGTGGGTACCAGACATGTATGTGGTACACATGCATTGATGTAGACAATCATTTAAACACATAAAATCTCTTAGTCCTTTCAAAATGTAATTTTTATATAAATTCAATGGCATCCACTCAGAACACACACCATCAAGTCCCACCTTTTTTTCCCTTGTATTTATTCTGGAAATTGAAATCATGTTCTCAAATATGATAAAGCAAACTATCTGCTCAATCCCTAAAGGGCACTAATTAGTCCTCACTATAGCACATAGATTCTCAACTACTTTAGCGTAGTAGGCACTCCAGTACTTTTAAATTAATTTTAAGTAAACAGCATTTTCAAAAGGTTATTTTCATTCATTCTTCCTTTCTTTCTTTTTTATTTTGTGCTGGAGACTGAAGACTGAATCTATGTCCACCCACTAATTAGGTAAGTACTCTAATCACAAAGGTAAGCCCCCAACTTTTCTTTTCTTACATGTTTTATATACTTGGCCATACTTTGGTACTGTGAAAACACATCAAGGTGCCACAAAAATAGGGATTAAAAAGTACTAAGATTTCCTGATTTTTTTCTCATTTTATTTTAAAGTTCCAACAAGAAATGAGCTTGTCCAACATTAGTTTCTCTTAAGAAGGTTGCAATGTTTTACTAACTTTCATTTCCATATTACTTTCCTGGATGTTTTCTTATTGAGATTGTGATAAATGGCTAACAAACGTGACAAAGTTTTAATATCAGGTAACACCTTTAGGAACTTTGGAATTGTGGAAACATCAAAAGTAGTTATGAGTAAACAGTCCCACATGTCACCAATAATTAGCACATTTTACAATTAAGAAATAAGTGAGTCTGAGGTGAGAACTAGGTCACAGCTTAAACTGACCCCATCTGAAGTGTCTCGGGCCCCAAATTAAAAAAAAAAAATGGGTACCATAGTATAGTTAGACAATACTTAGCACACAGCAGTAAAAGAAATGGAGACAACCAGAAGGTGGCAGAATGGGGCTATGTAGAATTCAAATTCAAATCTACAAAATTCTTTTGCCATTTCTGTAGCTTTCGACAACAGATGAGAAACACAATTTTAGACCCTTACCCAGATGATGTGCTAGGAATACACAAGAGCATTATTTCATGCACACAAATCAGGTTATGAAACTCCCGCACAGACCATCCTATCAGAAGACTAATCTCCATTTTCCTGCTCCCAGAAACCTACTTATGCAACACTAAGCAAAATAATGCCCTCTCACATCCTTCATCCCATTCCTATATTGCATCTGAATTCACTGAAAATTCCCTGGAGAATTACTACAAATGTTATGCCACTTAACATATTTTATTTGGTAAGGTTGATAGCAGTTATGACAACAGCAAGGTAAAATCCTTTATAAAAGTTCATAATACTATTAAGAAAAGTTTATATTGACTAATATGGTCAACTATATTTTTCTTCAAATGCCACTTGACTGTTTACAACAGATCTGTTTGTCTTTGCATTGCTGATTCTTACTACAGGGCCTAGAACACACACACACAAAAAAAAACACTAGAAGGTTTTGCTCAGTCAGGTACAACATCAAGTGAAAACTAAGACTGAAAACTACTGAACAGGTACATAAGACACCAGTGTGTATTAAAGTAGTTCACCTTGTTTTTTCATTTGAAAATAAAACAGAGGTGCTAACAGCCCTCAGGTAGGGATGGCACCACCTAGAGACGAACTGGGAGAATTATAACTAGGTTTGCCAATAGCAGCCAGTTTACATAAGAAGGCCAAATAAAAGGGTCCCTGAGAAACACCTAGTCCAGGGCTGTGGTAGTCTGAATGGAATTGGACCCCATATGCTCATAGGGAATGGCACTATTAGGAGGCATGGTCCTGTTGGAATAGGTGCAGCCTTGTTTGAGGAAGTGTGTCACTATGGGTGTGGGTTTTGAGCCCTCATATCAGCTCAAGCCATGCCCAGTGTTTCAGAACACTTCCTGTTGCCTGTGGGACCAAGATATAAGAACTCTCAACTCTTTCCCCAGCACCATGTCTGCCTGCATGATGCCATGTCCCACCATTACAATAATGAACTAAACCTTTGAACTGTAAGTCAGCCATCACCATTAAATGTTTTCTTTTACAAGAGTTGCCATGGTCATGGGAGTCTTTTCACAGAAATAGAAACCCTAATAAGACAGGGTGGTTTGAGTTCTGCAGCAATATTCAGAGGAACAGGTGTCTCGTCAGGTCTCATACGAGGGTTCGAAAGAGCAGCAGTGGCCTCCAGAGCCGCAGGAGGCTGGACTGTTTTAGTGGTGAAATCTAAGAGTTGGGAGGGAGCGGCCCACAGGCAGTCCTAGAGAGAGACCCCTGTATAATGTGAAGTGTAGAAAGAGAAGGGGCAGGAGAGGAGAGGCCGTGTCCAGGAAGACGACAGAAACCCTGGTGCAGAACAGACTGGAGGAGAAACTCGAGGTCACCTCTGATTCTAGCACTGTTAGAAAGGAGTTAACAATGGCACAACTTCTTTGACTGCCCTTCCTCTCCTCAATGCCCGTTCTTTCAGGTGTACAGGAACAGCTGAAGCATTCTGGGGGAAACTGCAGAGAAACAGGCATCTCTAACTAGGGAGATGCTTTGGAACTGCTGATAAAAAGGATAGATTACCCAATCATGGTCTTGACCTCTTTGTTCCTATTCTCATTCCCCCCACTCTTCCAACTGGATTATTTTAGGAGCTCAGCCCAGCGCTTGGCTGCTGGTCTCTGCTTCTGTCTCCATCAGTTTCTGGATGAAGGTTCTATGGTGACATTTAAGACAGTCATCAAACTGACTACAGGGCAAGGCCAGTTTGGGAACTATTGCTTAGGGTCTTAGCTGGGGTCATCCTTGTGGATTCCTGGAAATTTCTCTAGTGACAGGTTTCTTGCTAGCCCCATAATGGCTCTCTCAATCAAAATATTTCTTTCCCTCCTCTCTGTCCTTCCTCCATCTCAACTATCTCATTCCCTCAAGCTATCTTCCCCTTCCCCTTCTTCCCTCCTCTTCTTCAGCCCTCCCTTCTCCCCCCCCCCCGACCCCATGCTCCCAATATTGTCAGGAATCTTGTCTATTACCACTTCCCAGGGACGGATGGGTGTGTGTGTATGTGTGTGTGTGTGCAAACATGTGCGTGTGTATGATTTTCTTAGGGTTTACCTTGTTACTTAGTTTCTCTAGTGTCGTGGACTATAGGGTTGTTATACTATGTTTTATGGCTAGTATCTACTTATGAGTGAGTACATACCATGCTCATCTTTCTGGGTCTGGGTTACCCCACGCAGGATGGTTTTTTCTAGTTCCATCGATTTGCATGCAAATATCAAGATGTCTTTTTTTTTTTTTTTTTTTACCACTGAGTAGTACTACATTGTGTAAATGTACCACATTTTCTTTATCCATTCTTCAGTTGAGGGGCATTTAGGTTGTTTCCAGGTTCTGGCTATGACAAACAATACTGCTATGAACATAGTTGAGCACATGTCCTTGTAGTATGTATTGCTGGATCCTGAGGTAGGTTGAGTCCCAATGTTCTGAGAAAATACCATACTGATTTCCAGAGTGTTTTTCAAGTTTGTACTTCCACCAGCAATGGAGGAGTGTTCTCCTTACTCCACATCCTCTCCAGCATAAGCTATCATTGCTGTTTTTGATCTTAGCCATTCTGACTGGTATAAGATGATACCTCTGGGTCGTTTCGACTTGCATTTCCCTGATAGCTAAGTGTCTTTCTGCCATTTGAGATTCTTCTATTGAGAATTCTGTTTAGATCTGTGCCCCATTTTCAATTGGATTATTTGGAATTTTGATGTCTAATTTCTTGAGTTCTTTATATATTTTAGAGATCAGTCGTGTCTGATGTGGGGTTGGTAAAGAACTTCTTCCACTCAGTAGGCTGCCTTTTTGTCCTATTGACTGTTTTGTTTTACAGAAGCTTCTCAGTATCAAGAGGTCCCATTTATATATTGTTTCTCTCAGTGTCTGTGCTACTGGGGTTATATTTAGGAAGTAGTACCCTATACCCATGCATTCAAGGCTACTTACCACTTTCTCTTCGGTCAAGTTCAGTGTGGCTAGATTTATTGTTGAGGTCTTTAATCAATTTGGACTTGAGTTTTGTGCATGGTGATAACTATGGATCTATTTGCCATTTTAGACATGTTTACATTCAGTTACGCCAGCACCATTTGTTGAAGATGTTTTCTTTTATCCATTGTATAATTTTAGCTTCTTTGTCAAAAATGACGTGTACATAGGCATGTGGATTAATAGCCAGGTCTTTGATTTCATTCCATTGGTCAACCTGTCTGTTTTTATGCCAATACCAAGCTGTTTTCAATACTGTAGCTCTATAATAGAGCTTGATGTCAGGAATGATGATGCCTCCGGAAGTTCCTTAACTAAACATGATTGTTTAAGTTATCCTAGATTTTTTTTTTTCCATAAGAAGCTGAGTATTGTTCTTTCAAGGTCTGTGAAGATTTGTGTTGGGATTTTGATGGGAATTGCACTGAATCTGTAGACTGTTTTTGGTAGGATTGCCATTTTTATTATGTTGATCCTACCTATCCAACAGCATGGAAGAGCGTTTCATTTTCTGATATCTTCTTCAATTTGTTTCTTCAGACTTAGATTTCTTATCAAACAGGTCTTTCACTTCTTTTGTTAGTATTACCCCAAGATATTTTATGTTATTTATGGCTATTGTGAACGGTGATGTTTCTCTGATTTCTTTCTCAGCTTCTTTATCATTTGTATATAGAAGGATTACTGATTTGAGTTAATCTTATATACTGCCCCATTACTGAAGGTGTTTATCAGCTGTAGGAGTTCCCTTGTAGAAATTTTGGGATCACTTATGTATATTATCTTGTCATCTACAAGTAGCAAAAGTTTGATTTCTTCCTTTCCAATTTGAATCCCCTTGATCTTCTTTTGCTGTCTTATTGCTGTAGCTATAACTTCAAGAACTACATCGAATAGATATGGAGAGAGTGGACAGCCTTGTCTTGTTCCTAATTTTCGTGGAATCGCTTTGAGTTTCTCTCCATTTAATTTGATGTTGGCTGCCAGCTTGCTGTATATTGCTTTACAAATGGATGGAACTAAAAAGAACCATCCTGAGTGCAGTACCCCAGACCCAGAAAGACGAGCATGGTATGTCCTCCTCATCAATGAATGCCTGTAAAGCTGAGTCTAATGAGCCACTAGTCCACAACCCCAGAGAAGTTAAGTGTCAAGAACCCTAAGAGAAACATACTAGATTTTCCTGGAAAGGGGAAATAGACAAGATCTCCTGAGAAAATTGGGAGAGTAGAGGTGGGAGAGAAGGGAGGGGTGAAGGAGAGAAGGAAGGGAAAAGTGAAGGTGGGAGGAAAACTTGTGGGAACAAGATGGTCGAGATGGGGGAAGGACAGAGAGGGAGATCAAGGAAAGAGATATCTTGATTGAGGGAGTCATTATTAGGCTAGGAAGAAATTCCCAGGAATCCACAAGGATGACCCTAGCTAATAACCTAAGCAATAGTGGAGAGAGTGCCCAAGCTGGCCTTGAACTAGTCAGATTGACTTAAACGTCCTTAAATGTCCCCGCAGAACCTTCATCCAGCAACTGATGGAAGCAGAGGCCAACATCCACAGCATAGCACTGAGCTGAGCTCTCAAAGTCCAGTTGAAGAGTGGGAGGAGTGAGAATACAAGTGAAGAGGTCAAGACCATGATGGGGACACCCACTACAGGTTACCTGAGCTAATAGGAGTCATTAGACTTGGGCCTGACAGTGAGGAAACCAGCATAGACCCAAACTAGTGATAGACAGTTATATGGCTGGGGCAGATTGACAGTGTGGCCAGGATTTTCCCCTACTGCTTTAACTGGAGTTTAGCAACCCATTCTCTTTGGATGATTATCTTGCTCAACCTAGATATAGTGGGGAAGGCCTTGGTCTTGTTTTAAAGCAATGTGGTAGACTTTGTTGACCGCCCCCCCATGGAAAGCCTTACCCTCTCTGAGGAGTGGATGGGGGAAATTGGAGGGAGCAGGAGAAGGGGAGGGAGTGGAAACTGAAATTGGTATGTAAAATGAGAAAAGATAGTTTTTTAAAATAAATAAGTAAAAGTTAATTATAAGAAGTTTGCAGATCATATCAAAGTATTAAGCAGGGGAATTCCAAACAGAATGCACACTTGGTTACATAGTCAATTTAAGAAAAGTAATATGAACATGTTAGAAAAAAATTTTTATTTTTTTGATAACAGACAGATGACTAACAATGATAAAGACACACAAACTTCAATAGTCAGTAGGAGAACAACAAAGATAAAGGATTAATAAACACCATAGTTCAAAATTACCTTAAAACTAGCTATTACCAAGAAAGCCTGACATGCTCTGAAATCTTGATGCTCACATAAGAAAGAAGCTTACTAAGGAGGAGAACAGTGCTGTTTCTTCAGCTGCTAACATGCGTACGGACTCTACAAGGTGGAGAGGCGAATGGCAGACCTCACAACTCTATCAATAGCGTTAGCTATAGAGTAAGATGGAGATTCTAAGAATTATATTACTTCATGCACTAAGGGAAAACAAAGTCTAGCGACTATGGCATGCTTTTTAGAGTCAGTCACTGAGAACTCTCTAGACTTTGATATAACTTTTTCTATTGCTCTTGAACATATATACAAAGAAAAAACATTAAACAAAAAATACTAAAGAACTCCCCAAGCCCTTTTACATATAGAATCTACCTCTGACTCACTCTGTGGCTTGGTCATTAGAGTTCTTACATCATCATTTATTATCTTTCACGATGTAAAACTATTATAGACATTCGATGCTGAAGTATTTCTTGCAGGGCTTTATCAACACTTCATTTATTTTCTTCCTAGCTGGGGATGCCGATTCTGTATCTGTGTATACAACAGTAACAAGTCTGTCACCGCTTTCTGGCTGACCATACCAATAAAACCCTGAGGTTTAGAAAGCAGTCTAATACCAAACACCTAATGTTTTAAAATTTATGCATGTTAGAGTCACTGGAATATAGCACCAAGCTCACTTATCCACTGAAAACAATGTTTTCTGCCCTGTAATTCTGGGCTCTGACATTTTATAAAGCTCAGTCCTCAGAAGAGACGGCATCTTTCAAAGAGACATAATAAGTTCTTTGACACAAAGGTGGGAGTGCTACCTAGGGGTTCTGGATGCCCCACTTCACTGAAATAGTGGGCGAGAGGAGTTCCTATTTGGGGTGACTCAGCAGTGAGGCACTGTTGGTGTCTCCTGCAGGAGATGTGGCATACGCTGTTGACCCAGGCAACCTTGAGTAGCATCGCTAATTTCCGTAAGGATGACAAAAACAGATAGATGAATTCAGCAATCCAACAGGAACAACCCCTGATTTACCAAGGTCCAAATTATAAGGGTGTAAAATCAGCACGCTCAGTAGAAACTGAAATTTTATGTCTTAGTTTTCACTGTTTCCCAGGCTGGCAATATACATTGAGATATGTTCTTAAGATGCTGGGCAAAGGCAGAGAGGTGCAGCTCCCAACCGACCACATGACAGGCCTACACACCTGGTGCCCACCACATGCTTACTTAAAATGGTTTCTGCTTAAGATGGGCTTATCAGGAAGCACTACCAGACTCTCAATGATTTAAAAGTACCTGTCTGAACTACTACCATGGCGAAGCACCTTCTATCTTTTTACACTGTTGAAGGGAACATGGGATCAATGATAAAGTTATAAACACAACAGCAATTCTCAAACAAGATGACTATATATTAGCTACCCATAAGTAGTCCCTTCTCAGTTGTATGTGTCTGTACATATGTGTTTGTTTCTATAAATACCAATTTCCTTTTCTTCTTCCCTCAGTAATTTTACATAAGGTATGATGATTATGAAAGTTTTAACTTTACAATCTAGAACTAGAACTGCAAGAACTCACGGTGAGCACCATGAGGAAATGACATAAGCAAACATCTCGAGACTGACAGAGGGACTGCTGGTATCTGAGGTGTCTCTATCTGGTTCAAAGTTGTATTTTCATTTCTATGAACAAGGGTAGCACTCTTCCATGCTGAAGACATAGGTGTAACATGTAAAACAGAACACAACAGACCACTGCGGGCTGCTCAGGAATTCCTCACTCTTCCGTGCTGAAGACACAGGTGTAACATGTAAAACAGAACACAACAGACCACTGCGGGCTGCTCAGGAATTCCTCACTCTTCCGTGCTGAAGACACAGGTGTAACATGTAAAACAGAACACAATAGACCACTGCGGGCTGCTCAGGAAGTCCTCACTCTTCCGTACTGCAGAATCTGGTGTAACATGTAAAACAGAACACAACAGACCACTGCGGCTGTTCAGGAATCCAGCACTCTTCGCTATATAAATGCCCATGTTCATTTCCGCCCTAGTACCAAGGCCAGGCCCACGTGTCCTACACCTCATCATAAACAGTTGTAAGTAGTGTCTGCTGGCATGAGGACAAGAATCAAGTCTCACTTTTTTTCCAACTCCACTTTGCACAGTGCCTGGAATGAAGTGGACAGCACTGACTGAGGATAATCAAAGGAATGAATGGATGACAGATATATGCGTATTTCTTGTGTAAGTCTTGTGCAGGGTGATTTATCTCAGAACTACAGCTGAAGATAAAACATAATCTCCCCTATTAACATACGTGACACCTGTTCTACCTGGAAGCTAAATTGGTATTCAGGGAGCTCAATTACCAGCAAAGCCAGTCCCTGTAGAAGAAGTTAATACCTGGACTAACACACGCTTTCAAATGTGTGGCTTACATAGAGTCTCCTGCTGCTATATGGTCACCTACTAAATAGGAATGGCAAACAAACTTTACGAAGTGAGACCATAAAATAGTCAAATCTCAAACAGTTTCTTAATTTTTGAGGTTGAAATCTACATGGAAAAGGCAGGTTTGCTATAAACTTTCAGACTGAAATTCAACAATTGCCTTAAAAGAAATGAAAGTTTCAGAAGTCACCGAAGAGTCAGCATGTGAATCTCAAACATGACCATAGGTGTGATACTCATATCGTGCTGCAGCAAGCCTGATAGAAGATGCTGAGGCAGAACTAATTTCAACTAAGCTAGTGCAGTAATTCAACTGGTGATTTTCTGTCTTTAAAAGAATCCCAAATCTAACTCAAAAAAAAAAAAAAATGACTTAGACATAGAGCAGTAAATCTAACTGACAACATAATGCCTACGTGTTTCATCGTACGAGCTATAGAAAAGCAACTCACTGCCTGCACTCCATTCACTAAAGGATGCTAAAGCTAAAGGACCAAATCAAGGCCAACGATTTACTTTCAGAACCCACATTTTATCACATCGCTCTCCTTGACTTCAGAGTCTCTAGCAATTGTTTCTAGGGTCAAACTCTGAGTCTTCCCATGAGGTGGCCTCTGTCCTTTCTTTGGTTCTTTCATTATACAATCTCTCACCAACCCCACGCTCTACCATTTCGTTATAGCAGACAATTTACTTCCTAATCTTGACATTACTCGTTTCTTCTTTGATTTTCTTCTATAATCCCTCTCATGGATGTTTCCCATTTCAGCATCCCACTATGGGACCATCTCTTTGAAAGTTTTTTTTTTTTTAATCTCATCTACCTCACCCCTTGGCTCTCTTATTAACCGTTTATGAAATAATTTTTTGTTGTTGCTTTATATATTTCCTTTAGAGCATTCTTACAGTCTCACATATACTCTAACACACACTGGCTCACCTCTGTGTGCTAAGTAAACGAGCAGAGGGACAAGGAAAGACACTCTACACCGTTCTCATGATATAAGTCAGGCTGGCCTTTAACTTAGGATTCTCCTGCCCCAGCCTATCTATTATGGCATGACAGGTGTGTGTCACCACCTCACTTACTCTTGGAGGAGTGTACATGAGCGTGCATGAGTATGGCTATACATAGAGCCACCAAAGGAAAACCTCAGCTGTTAGCCTTCAACGTCTGCCTTGTTGGAATAGGGTCTCTGTCGTTTGCAGTAGAGTACAGCAGAATAGCTAAACTAGACTTCTGGAGATTTTCCTGTCTTGGCCTCCCCTCTCACCATAAAGCACTGAGATTACACACACACACTACTGTGCTGGCTTCCCAAGAGTTCTGGCGATGTGAGCTCAGTTCCTCATGCTTGCCCACTGGGCCAACTCTCCAAACCTAGTATGTTTTTAAAGAAAGATTAAATGCAGTAAATAATACAGTACTGATGTACATATATTTATCTTCCATAAGATCTGTATTTTTCTATTTAAAATAAACTTTCACTAAAAATTTATGATATATTTACCTGAGAAAATTTGGCCACAAATCTATACTAGCATTTAGTAGTGTTTACCTATGTTCTTAATCTTGTAAATTATGTAATGATTGCTTTATTTTGTTAATTCAATTAAGTATCAAAATTAACTGTGATAAACTTGTAACCTGTGAGGACTTAACAGCTGCTCTGGCTTACCTAGACTCTTCCCAAGGCTGCCTCTGCCCCCAGCATGGCTGACATTTCTGAGCTGGCTTTCATGCTTCTCAATCATCCTGCTGCCAGCAATGGAAATAACAATCTGTCTATGTCCTGTGTGGAGGAGCCTGAGCAGAAGAGGAGGAAAAATCATCCCCAAACAGGAGACTGTTTTAAAGAGTAATCTGTGCAAAAATAAAAATTGAGAACTAAATGAGATCATGTGACTATCAATGAAAATTGAGTTCAGTAGTTTGACCTTTTCTTTAAGTCCAGGGAAGACTATTCCAGCACCTCTGCCAATACAGACAAATAATCTAATTACCCTTTAAAAGCTAGTCTGATAAAGAACAAGTTCTAAGATGTATGCAAGATGCAAGAGAACACTAAATTCATTTCTTCTCAACAGCTGATCCTAAAAAATTTCAACCAAACTATCCTTTCTTTTATCTATGACTAAGTCCCAACAAAAGGAACTTAAGGTAACTTCATGAGCATATACAAACTACTAAACCATAATTTGTTGACCAACTTTGGAAATTGTTACTTAGAAGAAATGTTGATGATTTTGAGAAAACATAAATCTAGAATTTTGTTTCTGTAAATACACTCAAGATTACCAAATTATCAAAATTATAGGAAGAAGGGATAGTATTTTTATTATATGTAAAGATAGCCCTGTCAAAGCATGGCTGTCAAATCACCAAACACCAAGCAGACAGGCCCAGGGCAAAATCTCAGGTCTTCAGTGGCAGCAGTTGCATTTCACGTTCTCGGTAGCCGCACCTGGGTAGAAACCGCTTCACTTAAGAGTCTAAGTGAAGAGCCTGTCTAGCATCATAGCAGCTGGGTTATATAAACTATTGGAAATCACAGAAGGTGCAAAACTCTAAACACATTAATAATAGCAATGCAAGTTTAAATGACTTTTTGGCTTGCTACCTAACAGGAGACAAAGTACACATTTAGAAATGAGTAATAAAAAAATACAGCAATGAAGTATCTACAGGTATAAAGTTATATATGGTTAACTTGGCATTTTTACCACATTGAAAATTAAATACCTGCAAGGTAATTTAGCCTTTCATTTTACAGATGATGATATGAATCCAGAGATTGGGACAGGAAAGATAATCTTTCTTATTTCAGACAGGTAGAAGATCCAAATAAATCATTATTGAAAGCAACCACAATGAGATATAATTGATAAATTGAAGCAAAGTGTGACCTATTCTGTGGGTCCTGAATTTGATTTTGCACTGGATACTCAGAAAGCTCAGCATAAGCCCTTGAGATCAGAGGTTCTGACATCAGCTTGCCTAAGTTCAAATGTCATTCTCGATCAGCTACTATGCAACCTTAAACAAGTTACTCATCACTTCTTTACCCAGTTTTGAAAATGAGGCACTATTAGAACCCATCACCGGATTTGAAAGAATATGTACGGCAGTGCAAACCACCTAGAGAGGCAGGCACACCCTAGTTCTCAAAAACAGTAACAAGTTTGCATCTGTTGAACCTGTTCTGCTAATGGCTTTCTTTGATCAATTTCTATTATCTCTCAGGGTCTTTTTTCTCTTCCTCTTTCTTTTGAGGCAAGGTCTCACAATGCCACCATTGCTCACCTAAACTTGCTATGCAGAGTAGGCTGTCCTTGAACCCAGAGACCAACCTGCCTCTGCCTCCCCAATGCTGAGATCGAAGGTCTGCACCACCTTCAAGGGCATTTCCAAAGACTATATGACCATTAGGCTACAGGGTGGCTTTCCTACGTCTAATCATGAAAACAAACATCCAAATTTCAAACACGGCTTCACCCACAGACCTGAACGTCAGTGTGCAATACACAGATCCATAGGCAGCCTGTGGCTATAATATATTTTTTTAAAAGATTAAAGGGGCTCTATTATTAGTAAGGCTATGTGAGTAACATATTTAATTCAAATTAAAACAAGTCTTAAATTATGAGGATTGAAAACATCTCTGAGACTCTGGGCCTTCTGTTTCTAAAAGTTCATGGTTCTGTGTATTAACTGATGTTTAAGTAAGTACACTCAAATTTTGAAGGGCATTTATTTCGAAAATAACTTTAAAAACACATAGAAAAAATATATAATGGCAAAAGTTGTTCTTTGAAGCATCCCAATTCTCTGAAGTTGTGGAGATCAGAATGGAGTCCTTTAATTTTAGGAGTATAGGGGGAAGGTTTTAATGAGGACAACACAGCCCTGAATAGTCAAACCTAACAACAAACAAACAAATAAACAAACAAAAAGGTCAACAAAACAAAACTTCAAAAAAAATCCTTTCACATCTGTCTTTATGCTCAACATCATTCTTCGGGAGTATTTTCAGAACTAAGCTCTAGAATTACCTGTCTGTGGGAGGCTTATTCCTCGTCAAACCGCAAAATCTTACCTCCGTATCTTTAATTAGCTTTTCAAATCAAATACTTCCCTACTGATAATTTTCTGAGTTCTAATTTTACTTTCAGAATGTTAGCACTTAAATTTTACCTTTCAGCTGACACTAGATAGTAAAATGTTAATATTTTGTCCAAAGGGTTTAAAACTAAACCCAAAACACTTGGTAAATAATCTGGAAGCTGGACTGTCTAGTGATGCAGGATGTAGTCAGAGCATCCTGCTCTTTACTGTTGTTAATAGCATGACCTGAAACCCAACTTCCTCGGAGGTCTGGCACTTGAGCCTTGAGATGGGGTGAATGCATTGATTCAACTCTTAAGATAATGCATATTTCTAAAAGTTTACTCTGCTTATCAAGAGAAATTTAAATAATTATATTCAAATTTTGAGCCACAAATTTCTAGAGTAGTTCATTTGAAAACTAAAAATAGTTAGGTCCCCAATGATAAGACACGATCGGTCATTAAGCTTTAAAACATAATGTGAAGTCTTTGCTACAGAAGACCATCAACACACGCCAGTTAACGTTGCTCCAAACGAAACCACTAAAGCTGATCCACAAATGTCTCATATGGTTTTCTGATGAAATAACATTTCCTATCTTCTTTCTTGACACTTCACAACTTTTTTTTCAAACTATTATAATGATTTTCAGTTTCTATAAATAAACGTACAGAAGACTTTGTCATAGATACCAGTTTAAATTAACACTATCTAGAGGGAAGCTGGTTTGGAAGCTTCGTAGCAGAAATATATAGAGTACAGGAGCATGGACTACTATTAAAAATACAAGAACCGTAGAAGCACTTGCTAAGAAAATCACTGGGCTGATTCAATGATCAAGCACATTTTCATAACACAATTAACACACATTGTACAAGAAGTAGGGAGACAGCAATATCAAGAGGGCACAGAATTTGTTATTCTTCATCCTTCGTGAATCAGCACAACTAGTCACTACACCTGTACAATTAATAAAAGAACATGGAAGTCCTGTTTCTACATTGGTTTGTCAACATCTCCTTGTCAGAAGCTCACTAACAGTCTGTACACTGTTCATGTAACTTTCTAAATCGAACCTTATTGATGGAACATAAAATAAATTCTGACTTTGTTGTTTACACTACACAAAGTGAATAGCTAGACCCCCTTCAGTCAATTCAGTTCTGCTTTATTTATAAAGAAGAAAAGCTTCCTGGTAGCATATTATAAGGTTAGCTTGACTCCTTTATAGACACAGGCACAATGGGAGATGCTATTTACATAAACATGAACTAATTGTCAGCCTTACATCAAGCACTGGGGGATGTCACTTACTTATGGCAATGTAACAAACAGCAAGTGCCTTCAATTATTCCGATTCATAAAATCTAGTGTGTGTAACCCTACAATGGCACACAATTTTTACTTCACAACCCGTTACACTATGCGTGTACATGCATGTGCTTATATATAAAACCATGCTGCCATACAGAAATTCGATTTCCACGACCCTTTTGTCTTGAGATTTGGTGTAAAGTACCGAATGCATTGCACTTTCAGGAGAAATCAACCCACCATGTCTGAAGAACTTCAACTCTACAAGACCTTTAAGTTCTACAGGCACCCTGAAACACTTTTGATGTTTAGAGCGAAAGCAAGCCTGTTTCACTTTCTCCCGCCTCGAATGGATAAAAGTTGTTGCTTGTGTTTATGTTTGCCATTTCTAATCTACGGGATGAAAGAAAGATCCTGGAACACGGAGGGTTAATGTCACCTTTGGAGACCCCTAGACGGACACTCACCTCGTGGTAAGATTGGGATGGATTCAGGAGATGGAGGAGAAAGAGTCAACTCAACTCCAAAGCACTACCTGTAGCTCCCTAAAAGAGGGTCAGGATGTTGGGGGCGCTGGGAGAAGGGAGAAGAGCGAAAGAGCGAAGGGTGCGATCACAAAAGGGACTTCTTTTCAAGGACCATATTTGGGGAAGCGTTCCAGACTGTGGCAGTCCTCCTTGCTCTAGTAAGAAAGAGAATCACAGGGACCGCTCAGCCCGCCCTCCCTTTCTCCGCTGAGTCCCGGCGCTTGGCCCTCACCCCTCAGGCCCGAGTGGGGGAGGGGACAGAGAAGGCGGCCAGTCTCCGGGGCTCCTGCAACTGCTAGGGGCGCCGCTGCAAGGCCTGGCCGGTGCCTCGAGGCCTTGGGGGACTCTGGCCCTGGGCGCTGCACCCCGGCCCACCCGGCGGGAACCCAACCCGGATCTTGACTCGACTCACCGCTCTCCACCTCGCTGCCTTTCTTGGCGATCGCAGTGTTCCCCATGACCCGGGAGACGGTGAGCAGGGGTGACGGAGGGGAGGGGACCGGGGCCGTCCCGCCGCCCCGCAGTCTGCAGCAACTCCCGCTTTTGCTCAGCTCCCGCAGACCCCGGAGCGCGGCGTCAGGGCGCGCGGAGCAGCCGGGTGTCGGGGAGAGATGCGGCGAGCTCTCCGGCAGCAACAGGGACTGTGGCGCTGGCGGCGGCGCGCGGACACTCCCCCTTCCCGAGCCCGCCCTCCAGGCGCGCCCCCGGCACCGCGCGCCCCCGGCAGCCGCACACCCGGAGCGCGACCTCGGGCCCAGAGCGTCTTCGCGAGCCGGCGGGCGCACCGGAAGTGACGTCGGCGCAAGCCCCCTGGCGAGCGGGAACTCTTCTGTGCCGGCCTGGAGCCGTGACCGGTTGCTCGACTTGCGCTCGGAGGCCAATCCCGAGGTAGCGGAGAGACGTGGAAACCGTTAGCTTGGAAGAACTATGAATCCTTCCTCCGCGTGGCACCCGGTGCCCTAAAGCCGGGCGGGGGGCTCGGCCTGCTCCTGCATCCGGGTGGCGCGGGTTCCGCACGCAAAGGCTGCTCACACGAGGGAGATCCTTCTGGGTGGTGGGAGGAACCTACTTGTGCCCCTCGGAGTCCTGCGGCCCCTCCTGATCCTCGGGTCAGCCTCAGCCAGGAAGGCCTGCTCTCCGCTCCCGACTGCTACTGGAGCTTCTTCCCTTCGCTCTTCTAGGTGTTATCCCAACACACAGGTCCATCACGTATTTCTTGACAGGTGGTACCACCGATTTCCTAAGAGAAAATGTTACTAATTTTACACAAGTACTGTTTTGTGCATCATCGCAGTTACCAACATCAGGTTTCAAAATAAACGCATACTCGATTGTTTGTTGAGCTTTTCTTCATCTTAAGAGTACTTGAATTTTCTGTGAGCTTATTAGATAATTACATGCCCGTCTAGTAGTTTTTGTTCTCTGTTCTTTTGAGCTTCTCTATGTAAGCACACATTCCAAATTTAGAAAAGAAAGATTAACTTCTGAAAGGGCAGAGGCCATGTCAATTCAGTTTTTGTCTTCGTAGCACCAAGCGCAGTTGGCGTTTAATGGCTGTTGATTTGAAAGTAAGCCGCGATTTCTCAGTATGTTTTTTGTTACCGAATAAAGGCAGCGGTGACTGGAAGATGCCAAACAAAGTCATCCTATTTCTTACTGTCAGTCACATTAAATTAACAAACATGTACACCAGGCGTATTGCATCCTAAGGGTCATACAGATAGTAACTAGTTTGTCCTAAGATCCCAATGAAAATGTAGCTTTTCCGTCATGGTTAAGATCCAGCTGGGGCACAGAGACATTAGAGGACTTATCCTAGGTTGCACAGGTTTTACCTAATTAGAAGGATTTGAAATGAAGAAGGTAAAGACATACCATTTCAGAAATGCCAGATTGGTAATTATTTCAGTTTAAAATGAATTGAAGAGGTCGACCCTCAGAAGAGACCGTTTGTCCCTTTTCATTATAGCAAGCCTTACTGTTTTGGGAAGATATCCTTTATATACAAAGGACAGAAAGTAAAGTTAATCACCGATACTACTAATTGGGGTCACAGTGAACTGGAATAAACAAACTGACATAATTCCCACACATATATATCTTTTAAAGACATCCTTGGAACTTACTAGTCCTTTCCAGATTTTGTATTTGTCTAAAGCAATATGAAAGCACTTCACTTTCTGTGAAGATCCCCCTGTACCTGGAAAGTTAGTAACATGCACATTACTGTTGTCAGTCAGCTCTGGTATCTTTCTAGGTCCAACTAAAGAAGGCACACGGATCCAAGGAGGGGTGGGTAAGAGTGTCCTGTCCCTCTGATAGGCAGCTGGGCTCCACGGTGTGTGGCTTGCTATACTGTAAACCAGACATTAGAAGACGTGGTGAATTACATTCCCTCCATATGAAATCCCACTGACTTGAAAAGGTAGAAGGATAATTGGTCTGCTTGAGGATATTTACTATTATTCCCTGAGTTTCCATTAAATACAAATAAAATAACAATAATAAGGAGGCAAGTGGACTAGACATGCTGACCCACACTTTCAATCCCAGTCTAAGGAAGCAAAGACAGATAGGTCTCTGAGGTCAGCCTAGTCTACATAGTTCTAGGACAGCCAGGGTTACAGAGACCCTGTCTCAGAAAGAGTGTGCAGGAGGGAAGAGGAGCAAGAGAAAAGTGGCCTACATGATGTGAGGCTTGGTGTTGGCATGCGGAGATCTCACACCCTTTTCCAGTTACAATTAGCTCTGTGGATGAGATACTTTGTTTTGCATACTTAAATGCAATAACAAACCGTGTGCAAACCAAATGTAATGCACCTAGACCCCTAGAAGGCTCTCCTCCCTCCATAATGTTGACTTTTAAAAACGTGTACATGCCTGAAGGTGAGCTTAAATGATACAAGTGTACACAATTTGTCTCTTCCCCAACCTTATTTTCAATCATGAGTCTTTGATAAGAGAGAAGCCATCCATTTAATGAATCGTCCATTTGAAAAAAACATCACTGGCACCTCTTAGAAAGGTCTTAAAAGATGGCTCATCAGGTAAAGCTATTACTCGGCAACCTTGCAGAGCAGATTTCTGTTTCTTGAGTCTGATTAAAAGTCAGGTGGGGGCTGGAGAGATGGCTGAGTGGTTAAAAGCACTGACTGTTTATTCTTCCAGAGGACCGGGGTTCAATTCCCAGCTCCCACATGACAGCTCATAACCGTAGCTTCAGTTGCAGGTAACCTGACACCTTTCACAGACAGACAGGTGTAGGCGAAGACTGCCTGTTCATTTCCCTGCCACTCATATCCAAATAATCATACAGAAACTATATTAATTACAACACTGTTTGGCCAATGACTCTAGGGTATTCCTAGCTAGCTCTTACATCTTAAATTAATCCATTTCTATTATTCTGTGTATCACCATGAGGCTGTGGCTTACCAGAAAGTTTTCAGGTCCTTAAGCAGCTACATGGCATCTCTTTGACTCTGCCTGCTTTCTCTTTATCTCTCTGGATTTCCTGCCTGGCTTTATTCTGTTCTGCCATAGACCCAAAACAGCTTCTTTATTAACCAATGGTAATAAGACATATTCACAGCATACAAAGAGGAATCCCACATCAGACAGGCAGGCAAAACATTAGTGTACATGAGATATAAATAATTAAAAAATGTATTCTTAAAAAATAAAGTCGGAAAAAAAATAAAGGCAGGTGGAGATGCTAGCTACCAGTACTGGAGATAGAGATAGACTCCTTAGAGCAAGCTCACAGCCAGAGTAGAGTAGCCAGAGGGTAGGAACTATGAATTCCAGGTTCAGCAAGACACCCTACCTCATTACATAAGGTGGAAACGATGAAGGAAGACATATGACATCAATCTTGAGCCTTCACATGAATACATGTGTACACACACCTCCACACATGTGTGTGTCCCCATGCATCTGTGTCCCATATGCATAAAAGGAAGTTATGTATACCCTAACTGACAATAAAAAAAAAAGAGCTTTGCAAAACCAAACCAAAAAAAAAAAAAGCCATCTCCCTTCACTTTGCCTGGATAGGACAGTATATTATTTGTTCATAATTGCAGAAAATATGATGATCAATTTTGAACTTTTTTGTCATTTTTCTTAGCGCTGTCATTGTGGTTTGTTTACACTGCTCATTAGGAATTATGTTTTACTAAATAGACGACTGCCCTGCTATTAGAGACCCATGACTGAAAATAATGGGAAAGGAACTGTCAAACTATACACAATTACTTCCGTCATTCCAGCTAGCCATTGGACATATTACATATTTTATGGGGACAGTTGAAGTGTTCTGTGTAATTATGTGTTTTATAAGGACATTGATTGCTTGTTAGTTAATATTAATGATCCCATATAATTGCATACATATTGCTTTTGATTATTAGCAAAGCATTCTCTATTGGAATCCATTGTTCATGCAGGCACTCTTTAAAAGACTATGTCTTAATCATATTTTTATGAATTCTTCAAATGGCAAAAATCTTTAACTGTTTAACCGCTTTTGAGTGATCAAACAGTGCAGTACTTTCTGTCTTTGGCCAGCAATCCTTTATGGGATAAACCTGTATTTTGCTTCTCTATGGGCTGTCACAGCAGCAAATGGGTTGTACAAAGAAAGACTGCTTCCTTCTGTGTCATAGTTTTTACTAACCTGTGAGCATGCAGGGTTCTCTAGTAGGAGAAACCAGAGGGAACTGCTTTGGAAATTCTTTTCCTTGTTACTTAAATTCTTTGTAAAACCACTTTTGTCCTTTTTATTTGATCATCACAGCAAAACCTACCAAAACAAAGCACCACCTTCTGCCCCCAGGTCTCGTTAACTCAGGGGTGAGGGAAAAATAAAAAAGAGTAAATGCATATTTATATTCTACCTTAACTCCTGCTACTGAGTCCTGATGTGGGAGGTGATGGATGCCATGAATGTGTTGTATTCTACAGGTCACAGAAGAAAGTGACTGACAAACTGCCAATATAGCTGGAACTGTCTTTAAAATTTTCTGCTTCATGGAAAAGTCTGCCAGACATTATGGGCCTGTAGGCTGAAAATGGAAGCCCCAAAGTTACAGTTAGGTGACTGTCCTGGCAATGAGATGTAGAGGTTGCTTACAATGTACTTCCTGTTTACTTAGGTAATATTATATTCTTCTGGAGTCTTGATGGAGTTGAAGAATAGTTATAGTTTTTTTTAGTTATGATTAAAGATAAAGTTGACATAAACTTTAATTCTTGCTTGATACCCGTTTTGTTATATGTAATCTTGTTATGTTAAAGTTAAAACCTACCTTTTTATTTAGACAGAAAAGGAGAGGTGATTCATGCTGTGAATATGTTTTATTGCCATTGGTTTAAAAAGAAGCTGTTTTCAGCCAATGGCTTAACAGAGTAAAGCCAGGCTGAAAGAGATATGTAGAGAGAGTAGGCAGAGTCAAAGAGAAGCCATGTGGCGGCCCGCAGGAGACAGATGCACTGGAACATTGCCAGTAAGCCACAGCCACGTGGTGATACACAGATTAATAGAAATGGATTAATTCAAGATATAAGAGTTAGCCATAAATACACTTAAGGTATTGGCCAAACAGATAAATACAGATTTTATTAATACAGATTGTACTGGTAATGCAATTAATAGATTTATGTGTGATTATTTTGGGAGTCTGGGTGGCTGGGAAACGAACAAGCAGCCTCCCTCAACAGAGTCCCACACCCTTTAAGTGCCCTTGTGTAATACCCCTTCCTTTGCTTTTTTCATCACTCAGTGTATTTTTTTAATATTTATTTTTTTAAACATATTTTACGTTGAAACATCTTATTGGCAGCATATGTTCCTTGGGGACACTACAGATCTTGCAGCTTTTTACATTTTTTTTCATACCAAAATGTAGATACTGTTGTGGCTAATTTTATGTCAACTTGACACAGGCTAAAGTCATCAGAGAGGAGAGATCCTCGATTGAGAAAATTCCTCCATAAGAATGGCAAGCCTGCAGGACATTTCTTACACAGTGTTGGGTGTGCATGACTGAGGTAAAAACACTTCCTGGAAGTGTTTCCTCAGAGTCAGCACATGGAGGCTGTGTTCAGTGGTGGCCAAGGTTGTATCTGGTGCGAGCAGCAAACTTGGTCATGTGAAAGAGTCTCCTTGGCGGTACTGGTGTTGAAGGCATGGAGGGGTCATAAAGAACAGCTGAAGCTTGGCACTGTGGGCAGGCAGGGGAGGCCATTAGAGGAGGTGCAGTCACAGTAGCAGTCAAAGGGGTCATGGAGAAAAGTTGAGGGTTCTCATCATAAAAAGAGCTCAGGAGAGGCTATTGGTGTAAGTGGAGTCAGTAGCAGAAGACCCCACTGTTTTTGTAGAAGCCAATACTGTGGGAGGACCACCAACAACAGCTACTATGGAGTGGAGCCAGCCGGAGCCTAGAAGACAAGCTGTGTGTGCTGCAGAGGCTGGAGGAGTGACCCAAACCTGTTGGAGGGGCCCAGATGATCCTGAGCGAATCCCACATATTGAACATTGAATTATGTGTCTGATGGAGTGTGGTTTTCCTGTGTTCAGATTGTGAGTGTGTCCTGGTTCTTCCCTTTGAAGCAAGAAAGTATTTAGTTTAGTTTTGATTTTATAGGAACCCACAATTGAGAAACTGAACTTTTAGAAGACATTTTTTGATTTTATTTTTTTTGACGATGTCTTTTTTTTATTTTATTTAAATTTATTTATTTATTAAGAATTTCTGCCTCGTCCCCACAACCGCTTCCCATTTCCCTCCCCCTCCCCCGATCAAGTCCCCCTCCCTCATCTGCTCGAAGAGCAATCAGGGTTCCCTGACCTGTGGGAAGCCCAAGGACTACCCACCTCTATCCAGGTCTCGTAAGGTGAGCATCCAAACTGCCTAGGCTCCCACAAAGCCAGTACGTGCAGTAGGATCAAAAACCCACTGCAATTGTTCTTGAATTCTCAGTATTCCTCATTGTCCGCTATGTTCATGGGAGCACCGGACAGAAATCTCAAGGTCCAAATCAGGAGCAGAAGGAGACGGAGCACGAGCAAGGAACTCAGGACCACGAGGGGTGCACCCACACACTAAGACAATGGGGATGTTCTATTGGGATCTCACCAAGGCCAGCTGGCCTAGGTCTGAAAAAGCATTTTTTGATTTTAAAAGAGACTTTGTATTTTTACAGAGATTGAACGTTTAAAGTGTTTGAATTGGTAAAGACTATGGGACTTTTAAATTTGTAATATATTTTATATTTGTGTTATTTACTGACCTGAGATCTTAGGGAATAACACAAACAGGTCAGTAACCTTTTGTGTGTCAAGTTGACAAGGGGTCAATTGTGCTGGCAAATTTTGTGTCAACTTGAGTCATGGGGTGGATCCCAATTGAGGAAATGTCTCTATAAGCTGTAGACAAGCCTGCGGAGTATTTTCTTAATTAGTGATTGGTGTGGGAGGTACCATCCCTGGGTTCTGTAAGAAAGCAGGTTGTATGTCTGTCTCTCTTAGGCTCCTCATTGTTGTCTAGGTTCTCCGGGATTGTGATTTGTGGGCTGGTTTTCTTTGCTTTATGTTTAAAAACCACTTGTGAGTGAGTACATGTGATAATTGTCTTTCTGTATCTGGGTTATCTCACTCAAAATGTTTTCTAGCTCCATCCGTTTGCCTGCAAATTTCAAGATGACATCACTTTTTTCTGCTGTGTAGTACTCCATTGTGTAAATGTACCACATTTTCCTTATCCATTCTTCGGTGGAAGGGCATTTAGGTTGTTTCCAGGTTCTGGCTATGACAAACAATGCTGCTATGAACATAGTTGAACACATGTCTAATTTACATGGGTAGTAGAAAAAGAAAAGATCTCCTGAGTAAATTGGGAGCATGGGGACCTTGGGAGAAGGTTGTAGGGGAGCAGAGAAAAATGTAAAGCTCAATAAAAAATCAATAAAAAAAGAAAGCAGGCTGAGCAAGCCACATTTAGCAAGCCAGTCAGCAGCTTCCTTCCAGGGCTTCACATCAGCTCCCGCCTCAGGTTCCTGCCCTGGTGAGTCTCTGTCCTGACTTCATTCTATGATGGACTACAATGTGGAAAGCTGAAAGATAAGCCTCTCTTTCCCAACTTGCTTTTGGTCCTGGTCTTTCATCACAGCGATAGGAACTCTATCTAGGAGAGGTACCTTGAATCTGAACTGTACAACTATTCTCTTCCTTCTAATTTCTTTCCTTTAAAAATAATTATGTGGAGGCCAGCCTGGTCTACAAGAGCTAGTTTCAGGACAGGTTCCAAAGCTACAGAGAAACCCTGTCTCGAAAATTAAAATAAAATAATTAAGAATTTTATGATTCGTCTCTGTGTGTTATGCACACATGTATGTATGTGTGCACTTATTGTAAGGAAGCCAGAGGAGTTCCTACCTGTAAGCGATTGTGAGTGTATGTGTGTGTGTTTGTGTTATGCATACACGTATGTATGTGTGCACTTATTGTTAGGAGGCCAGAGGAGGAGTTCCTACCTGTAAGCGATTGTGAGTGTAACAGCTCTGGAGCAAAGATATCCTGACATATTAGGAAGCCAGGCTATACCTAGAGCTGCAATAGAATAGCTCTGGAGGCTGGAGCCACTTTAGGACAGCTCAGCCCTGGAGGGAAAGGTGTCCTGACTTGTCAGAAAGCCAGGCTTCCTGAAGCTGGCGGTACAGTGGGGGATGGTCTCCCTGCAGGACATAGCAGTCCTGCTCCTCCCCTAGACAAAACTGTCCCAGCTGAGCTCTGCTCTGTCCCCTAAGGGAACGTCTTAACAGAGCTATCTGCTTCTTCTCTGACTCAAGAGGTTACTTCTGTTACTCTACTAAAGGGGAAGCCCCTGCAGAAATGTAGCCATCTCCTGCTCCTGGGAAAAGTTGTTACTTTTTCTGCTCAGCCTTGCTCAGTCCCCACTAAAAGAATGTCTCAGCCAGGCCTTTTCTGCTCAGTCCCAAAGGACATCTCAGCAAGGTTCTTCCATTCTGTATCAACTAATGAAGATCTTCACCCAAGACTCTTTTGAGAAAGAGATTTATTTGGGGAAGAGGAGTCCAGGAGAGTGTCTGCCTCTGTCAGGGTGGTGAAGGACAGCCCACAACTGAAGAGGCAGAGGGGCTTACATAGGACTTCTTAGGGGCCCAGCTTTTCCAGGGAAAAGGTTTTCTGCTCAGGATTGGTTATTTTTTCAATTCAGTGACTGGTTAGTTTGGATGGTAGAGTGTTGGCTGTCGTTTCAGGACCAAATTGTGTTTCTTTCACTCAGATTTATTATGTTTTTAATTTTGAATTTGAATTAATTTTTGTTGTAATTTCATAAACTTTTTACTTTTGCCAATTTATTTATTTATTTACTTTTAGTTTTTCAAGACAGAGTTTATCTGTAGCTTAGGAGCCTGTCCTGGAACTAGCACTTGTAGATCAGGCTGACCTCGAACTCACAGAGATCTGCCTGCCTCTGCCTCCCAAGTACTGGGATTAAAGTGGTGTACCACCACTGCCTGCCTTTACTGTTGCCAATTTTTTCACCCCCAGCTCCATTCAGTTATGTGACTCTATAGGAAGCCATAACCACAGTTTAAGAAGGAATAAAAAAAATACTTAATAACACCCAGAATACTCAGTATGTTATCAAGTAAACCATTCAAAGTACAAGTTTGAAGCTAAAAGGAAGGCTCAGCGGATAGGAACACTTTCTGCTCTTGCAGAGGACCTCGGTTTGGTTCCCATTACGCAAATGCTAGCTCATAACCGTCTGGAACTCGGGTCCTCAGAATCTGCTGCCCTCTTCTGGCATCTGGAGGAGGTACAAGGCAAAAATGCACAAATGCAGCCAAAGCAGTCAAACACATAAAAATAAAACCAAAATGAATATTGAAATAAAGCACAGATCCAAGAGTCGTATCCAGCTCTGTAGCTCCCAGAAGCAATAGAAAAAGATAATCAGAAAGCGGGGAGAAACGTGTGGATGAATAGGGCAGATCCAGCCAACTGGGTGCAGACAGCAATGGGCTGCGCTCAGGCTCCGTCCTGTTGCTGCGACACGTGCTTTATACTTCTAGTCCATCAACTCTCTGACGCTCCTATCCTGAATTCGTAGAATAGGGTAAATTAGTGTGTTAGCTACTTCTCTTGGTACTACAACAAAATGCTTGACAACGCAAGCTAAGCGAGGAGGAAAGGGAGGGCTTGTTCTGGCTCACTGTTTAAAAGCCCCATCCATCACGGCAGCAAAGTCATGGTGCTGGGAGCCTGGGGTAACTGATCAGTTTGCATCCACAGGCAGGAGCTGGAGAGTGAGGAACCCTCAGCCTACTTTTTTCTTTTTATTTGACACAGGATTCTAGTCTGTAGAACGGGGCTGTGTGGTGGTTTGAATGAGAATGGCCATCACAGGCTCTTATATCTTAATCTTTGGTCATGAGTGGGTGAAAGGTTTTGGGAAAGAGTAGCAGTGTGTCCTTGTTGGAAGAGGTGTGTCACTGAGCGGGGTGGGCTTCCAGGTTTGGAAAGTCCATGCTGGGTCCAGTTTCTCTCTTTGTCTCCAACTTACGGGTCAGGGTGCAAGCTTTAGGTACTGCTCCAGCACCATGCCTACCTGTCTGCTGCCCTATTCCCTGCCACCATGGTCTGAAACTGTAAGCAAGCCCCCAAATTAAATGTTTTCTTTTATGAGTTACCTTGGTCATGGAACAGTATCTAAGGCTACCCACAGATAAGTTGGGCCTTCTCTACTCAGTTACGTAATCTCCCTCACAGAAATGACCTGAGCCCTATCTTCCAAGTGATTCTAGATCATGCCAATTTGATAACATTAACTAACATAATTAGTATATACTTTCTGGAATCACTGCAAAGATAAAATGGTATCGATCGTGCAAAGTTCCAAGCATTGCATATGCTGCAAAGTAACATTGCCAGCACGGTTCCTATGGCTTCCTTTCAAGCAGGGTTCAATTAAAAGATAAGAATTACTGAGCTATATAAAGTGAGGACTTTAATACAAGGATTATACCTCTCCTACCTGGAAGCTGGCCTAGAATTTTATTTCAAACTGAATAGCCTTGCATTTGTCAGCTGTGGAGTGCAGGCTGGTAACTGGGGGAGGGGGGGCAGGAAAAATATGGGCTTCTGTGATGAATTGGACAATTAGAATCTTCTGCTGAAGAAGGTGGCGTCCTTGCCATCAGCTTCACACTCACCTGGCCCAGGACACTAAGAAGTGACCTGAATGAGCTTGAAAAGGTGCAGTCCCAGGGATGTGCCCCATCATCAAAACGACCTGGGAAATCTGGGACATAGGCACTATAACAGACAAGCGGTAAGCAGTGCAGAATATAGGCTGTGATGTTAGTACCTCAGAAGAAGCACATAAAGAATTTAATAATTAAAAAGCCAATGTCTGTATATAAAAAGTTCCTGAAAGAGGAAACAGGAAACCTGCAGAAAGAGCCACTAGGAAAGCAATTGAAAAGGGAAAATGTTGACATTTTCCACGCTCTGGCATGGCAGTGTGTTGCTGATAAGGACAGGGCTGTTGTTTCTCCTTGCTCACAAAGTGTAATCAGCATAATTCTGTCCATACGATAATGCAGACTCTTCTGGAAGTGAAAAGCTATCAGGATTCCTGCAAAATATGTTATCCACAGGCCTAGAGAGTTACTGTCTCCGAAGGCCATTCAGTAAAGTTGCATAGGCTAGCAGTTACTGTCTCCGAAGGCCATTCAATGAAGGTGATTTTTGGTCTTGCCGTCTGAAAGCAAAGTACTTGTAGACAGTATTATTAACAGGAATGGAGAAAAATGAATTTTCTGGATCAATAGCTGCTTATCAGGAGTCATGAAGATGTGCTAATTTGATCAAGCTACGCAGCTACTTCTGATAGCGATGAATCGGCTTATAGTTTAGCTTGTGGTGACTCACCACCGTTCTCCAAATTCAATGCATCTTCTGCAGCATCCAGCAGATAGTGGAGTGGCAGGTGTGGTTGCTCTCCCTGCATCCTTTAAGTTCTTGCTACTGGCATTAACCTTTTTCATCTTTTCCAGAGCTCAACAATTCCAGCCAGTCTGGGTCTAGAGATATCTTGTCTCCTTCGTGGCTCCTGGGGGTTACAGGTGCCTTCCAGACTTTCATGTGGGTCATCAGGTTTGCACAACAAGGCAAGTTTTGCCCTCTGATGTTGTCTGAGGATTTCTGTCCCACCAGGTCCCCCAGCCGTTTAGTCCCAAGAAATCACACAGAGGTCTACATTAGTTATAAACTGGTTGGCCTAGTAGCTCAGACTTCTTATTAACTTTTATAACTTATATTAGCCCATTATTCTTGTCTATGTTAGCCACGTGGCTCAGTACCTTATTGGGTGAGGCATTCACATCTTGCTTCTTCTGTGGCTGGGTCACGACTGCAGACTGCGCTTCTCTCTTCCCAGAATTCTCGTTGCCCTGCCTCTACTTCCTGCCTGGCTACTGACCAAACAGCGTTTATTTAAAATATAAGTGACAGGGTACAGACCATTGTCCCACAGCACTCTGAGCCATCTCTGCAGCACAAAGGTTTTGATTTTGAATTTTTTAATAGTAGACTTTAAAATTCTTCATGCAGCCACATAAGCAGCACATCACATAGTATTTCTCTAGAAATCATCAATTTGCAGGGTTTTTTTTTAAAATTTTAGAAGTAATTTCCTAAATTTCAATACGACATCATGAGTTGTGCTATGTTGTTTTCACACACACACACACACACACACACACACACACACGGCATCACACATGTTTGACTTTATCCTTTCCTTCCTCACTGCCCTCCCTGTCTCTACTTCCTCACCCTGGTCCCGACAGACAACATTCCTTCTGCTTTCCTATCACAAACATTCCATCATCTTCTCTTTCCCTCTTTTCTCCCTTCAGCGAGAATTTTCCTCTCTTCTCTGGGTTTTTATTGTACTTTACACCCAGCACTGGTACATACTAATACAGATAAGTCTAGATCCCACACAGGTGCCGTCTGTCTTTCTGGGTCCGGCTTCTTTCACCTAACATTATAAACCCCAGTTCCATCCATTTTCTTTCTGAAAACATCATCATTTTATTCTTTTTATAGTTGAATAAAATTCCATTGTTTATACTGCGTTTTCTTTATTCGTGCCTCTATTTCATGGTGTTTCTTGACAGTTACAGAAAATAAGATGCCTCACACAATGCCAGTCAACTGGAAAAAAAAATTAAAAAGACAAAGTCATTTGTTATGAAAGCTGGCTTTAAAATGTAGTTATAATTGTCTAAATAATCTGGTCACAGAAACCATCACACACAAACCATCACCCTAATACATCCTGCATGCAATTCATAAATCCAGGTCATTTTACCATTTGGAGAATATGTTTCTACATAAGAGTAGAGGGTTATCCAGGGTGTTCAAAGACACACATTTCAGATGAACATTTTGTTTCTTCTCTTTTTGAGACCCAGACAACAAAGTTTTTGTCCTGGTATGAGCTCTAGTGAGACTCTTGTTGCCAGTCTGAAAATCTAGGGAATTGGCTTGCACATCACACATCCTGGATATGTGGGAAATCATCCTTCCTACATGGTATAGTTCAATGATGTCACAATGCAAAAGAAGCAGGTCAATGCAAGACACAGAGAAAAAGAAAATTTCTGTGTTTCTTTTGGATGACTTGCTATGAACACCCTGACCACATGTCTAGTGCTTTCTGTGCTCTTTTAATGCCCAGTAGACCTACATTTGAATCCCCTCTCCATCCTCATCCTCGTCTGTGAAGTGTGAGATGCCAGCAGTGCCCAGCTCATCAGGTTGCAGAAGGGATGCGTGGCACATGAACGGTATCAGCCCCACTCGCATTATGACAGTTAGAGGATGGTGCTGCGCATCTCAGGATCTAGTTTAGTATTGATTGACATCAGCTTCACAGCTGCAACTGATAATGTAGCTCCAATTTGCAGCAGGAAATTTGCAAATTAAAGCAATTTGTAAATATTCAAAGTCTTCACTAAATGTTCCTAGGCTTCTGTTATTTTGTTACCTAACCACTCACCTGCCCACCAGAATGGAAGTATAAAGCAAAAATAAGAAATGAACAAGAAAGGCCAGGAGAGATGTGCATGCTTACAGAAACGCCCCTTGTGTCCCAGATCTCAGTATGGTAAAGTTGAGTCTGTGGTCTCCCAGGTGTTCATCCTGCAGCTTTTGAACTTGAGTGACAGACTTCACATATACAAGCTTATCATAAATCCCAATGTCTCATTGCAGACAGTGATAGAAATAATAGTTCTTTAGTCTGGCAAAAGTTAAAACAATGGACAGAAAGCTAGGCATTTTTGGTTCAGTTACAGAAAAACAGAGGCAGGCATGCCCTTGGGGCTTGCTAGGTAGCCAGCATGATCTACTTGGCGAGTACCAGACCATTGAGAAACCTTGTCTCAAAGAAAGGGTAGATGGCATCTTGAGATCCATTAGTCAAGGTTGTCCTTTGACCTCCACATGCATCCCCCCCCACCACACACATGCATGCATGCTCTCGCACACACATGGCAATGAAGGATAGGGTAAAGTTTCTTTAGCCAAGCTACAACTAGATGCAAAATGGTGGGGGTTGTTGGTTTTATTTAGTATGCCAAGATACATGAGCCAGATTGTTTTCAAAGATGAGAAGAGCAATAAGTTTGATCTGGTTGTCGTTTTGCTCACACTTCTCAACATCCAGGGCATGGTGCTGAAAACATAGACAGACCACAGTAGCAGGAAAATGTGTGGGGCAGAACAACCCCATGGCCAGACAGGAAACCAGAGAATGACTCATAGGTCAAGATGATTCTTTTAATAACTCCATTTTATGAGAAGTTAGGATCTCATAGGAATTAATTCTTTCCGACCACTGAACCTCCATTAACGTAATGATTTCATCTGTATCCTAATCAGTTAGAAGAGGTCCCACCACCTCCCATCACTGCCACACTTAAGGACCATAATTCCATTATTTGAACCCTAAGGGGACAATTTCAAGTCCTTCCCTGCCAACCGCTCATCTTAGTCCCCTAGACATCTATGCTTCTGTAGGTACATGCATTTCAGCCTATAAGGCTGTGAGGCCATTCTCCCTGCCTTCTTTATGGTGGGATTCTTTCCTTGACAGCCTACTCTTTCTTGCTTTTCACCAGCCTCAGAGACCTAAAATACATTGTCAAACCTGTCACATATCAAAATACAACATGATACCACACACGACACTTACACAACACGATATGAACAAGGGTGGGAAAGAGCTGATCTACTCCGTGATTAGTGTTATAATATCCTGTCTGGCATGACAAAGTAGTTGAGACTTCCACAGTGCTGACTCCGGGATCTAAAATGGTTAGAAGCCAATGATAGTCATGGTAATTTCTATACATTAGTGTCTTCATCAGGAGCAGAAGTAGGTATATGGAAACTTTTAAAATTTTGGCTACTTTGTTAATTTTTTTGCTTGTTTTGGCCTTTGGCTTTTTGAGATGGGGTCTCACTATATTTTAGAAGGACACATCGGTAGACACAGTGAAGCAGATTTAACACATGGTGCTGCATCAGTGAATTGTGGGATGGTGGGTATGGGGTAGGTCATCAGAAAAGAGTCCACCATGTTGTCTAAGACGTGACTGACACTGGTTCCAGTCTACTCCAATTTCATCCTTTATTCACTCAGAAATGTTTGGTGCTTGTTCTATGAGAAGCCCACTATTCAGAGAACGATAGGCAAAGAGTTACCATATAAAGACTGCTTATAAACTGTTTTATTTTCCTCTCTCAGTTTTATTCTGGGATATCTGGTCATATATAGAATGCTAATCTAATTGGATTTGGCAGTGAACCGTGAGAAAAGTATAGAAAGTATCACCAGGGAACCATGTTGGACTAACCAAAATTGCCAACTTGTCATGAGCATTGCTAAATGATACTTTGAGAAAATGGGATTCTTTGGCTTTTTGGGAATGACTTTGTAGATCATACATCAGTTTCCCCTTGTGCTATAAATAGATGAGTTCCAGTGATCACTGCTTGTGTTCTGAGAATATTGTGGCATCTTTAGTCTTGGCAGCGACGTAAAGCCAAAGGGTAAGGTCAAAGACTGTGGAGAATCCCATCTCCTAGGATTACTTATTGTGAGTCAGTTTGTCATTCCTCGTGCTTCTAAGAAAACTACTATTTTTGGAATGTGAGAGTGACCCCAAAGGTTAGCAAGCTTAGTGTGCTGTTTACTTGGTGATGGGATGGTTTTCTTAAGAAACTTGCCTTTTAGTAAAATGCTTTTTGTCTGAGATACTTGAGTCCTGGAATATGATGAACCACGCAGGCCACAAGGCAACAGACTCAAGGAGTAGGGGAGTATTGCATCACATTTTTCCTCTTTTGCTCTTTGAGGGGCCCACCACCCAGCTTTTCAGTAAATCACACACAGAGGCTTAGTTTTAGTTATAAACTCCAGGCCTTATGCTGGCCTGTTGCTAGCCAACTTTTCTTATCTTAAATTATCCCATCTATCCTTTGCCTCTGGGGTATTTTCCTTTTCTTCTGTGTATCTTACGTTCCTTCTTACTCCATGGCTGGCTGGGTAGCTGGTAGCTGCACCATGGCATCCTCCTCTCCTTGTTCTCTAGCTGTTTCTCCTTTATTTCTCCTTCTATTCATACTCTCTGTTTACTTGGTGATGGGATGGTTTTCTTAAGAAACCTGCCTGCCAGCCCTACCTATCCTTGCTCCTGACTCACTATTGCCATCTAACTCTTTATTTATTTTTTTAAATATTTATTTATTATGTATACAATATCCTGTCTGTGTGTATGCCTGCAGGCCAGAAGAGGGCACCAGACCCCATTACAGATGGTTGTGAGCCACCATGTGGTTGCTGGGAATTGAACTCAGGACCTTTGGAAGAGCAGGCAATGCTCTTAACCTCTGAGCCATCTCTCCAGCCCCCATCTAACGCTTTATTAGGACCATCAGGTGTTTTATACACAGGCAAAGAATCACAGCTTCACAGAGTTAAACAAATGCAGTGTAAACAAAAGTCATACACCTTAAAATAATATTCACCCACAGGGAAGAGATGTTTAGAAACCAGAAAGAGTTGACCACAGAAAAACTTGGAAAAATACAGTTCTAGCTTTGTATCCTGCGAAAGGTATTTAATATTTTGAAATTATTAGTTTCCTGCTTTTGTTTATACCCGTGGACTAAAGCTACCCTTAGCCCTGGTCCAAGAAGCTTCTTTTTACCATGGGCGGTAGTTATTTCTGAGATTCAAAACCGACTAAATGACTGTTGAGTGTTCAGCCCTACACAGGGACATTGGTACCATTATCTCTGAGGCTCAGCGAGCATCATGGAAGAGGGGCTGGAAAGAACATAAGCATGGAAGCCCGGAGAAGAGTGCTGCAAAATGCTTTGCTTGGCATGTCATGGCCATTGCACACATGCGTTCACAGCAGTGGGTGTTTCCTGCAGAAGCCCTGCATACGGGGCCCTTCAGCTTTCCACCATGAACAGAGCAGGAGCTCATGGGGTCCACTCTCCCTTGAGGAACTATTGGCAGTTAACGGATATGGAGAGAGTCGTCATTTTCTTCGGTGGCCTAGACATTGATAAGTCACACATGCCCTGATAAATAACTTCTTACACATGTTTATGCAAGCAACCATAATCGTTCTCAGTAGAATACAGTTAAAAAGACATGAAAACAGAAAGGAACTTTGTTTGAAAGAAGAAAAGATTTAGCAGTAGCAGGAGGAGAGGTTTGTTAGGGCAATAGAGCAAAAATGACCAAAATTCATTATATACACATGTGAAATGGCCAAATAATATTTTAGGCATCAGTTTCCCTACATATTCGATGGCTACACATGAAAATACTATATTTATGTTATATGCTTGTTGAGCATTCAGCATTCAATTCCATAAAAGTTATTAGCTTGCAAAAACGCTACAAAAACCCATCAGGCTTGTAGCCTCTTTAAGGGACTGTGGTTGAGTTTCTTTAATAAAAAATAGAGGTGAATTTGATACACTGAGCTGTTGTCATTAACACATTGCCTCACTATAATTATCAGCTGGATATTTTGGTCTTATTCCTAATTAGACTTGCAAATTGCAATCAGAAGAGGAAGGTGCCAGTCACCAGGAACCAGGAATGACAAGCAGAAAGTCTTAAGCTGTGTTCCTTGCAGTGTGGAGAATGAGAGTGTGATTGAAAGACTATGGCCCTGTTCCCTCTTAGATCACATCTCCCTTGTTTGCAGGCCATTCCAAGCATCATGCTTTGCACAGGAAGCTGCACATTTGTAGCCTGCAAACTCCGACATAAAAGTGTAGAGCCCAAATCAGTAGAACCAATATTTGAACATCTCTCTCCCTCCCTCCCTCTCCTTCGTTCCCCTCTCTGTCTCTCTCTGTGTGTGCACATGTGTTCAAGGGTGTGTGTATTCACATGTGAGGCAGTCAGGGTTCATCTTCTGGTGCTGTTCTTCAGGTGTTGTCTACCTTGGCCTGTGCGACTTGTCTTTCGCTGACTAGGAACCTGTCAAATTGGTGAGGTTCTCTAGCAAGCAAGGTTCAAATATCCACCTTTTTCTACCTCCACAGCTCTGGGCTTTTAAGCGCACTTCACTGTGCCTGGCTTTTAACTATGGGCTCTTGAGATGAAGCTAAGTCATCATGTCTGTAAGGCAAGCGCGTTAGCAACCGGACCATCTCTCGGTTTCAGTTTTATTGTTCAGTTTGCTTTGCTGTGGCTTGGGGAAAAGAGTTGACTTTGTGGATCCTGAGCTAGATAAACCAGTTAATCCTTAGACCAACCAGTCATTCCATTCCTTATGGAGTTCTGGAGAACGGCCACGGCTGCAGTTAAAAGTGTTTCCTCACACTTCAAAGGCTTGGCTGTTAAACACGGAGACGCAGAGACAGTGAGTGGTCATATTTGCTCCTGAGGCTCTTTGAGTTCCACTCAGCCTGTGCTTGACTTGTTTCAGGGAGGGGTTGGGTCCGGGGAAGGCTTGCTTAGTTCAGATGCTTGGGAACCACACTGCATCCTTTTCTGCTTGAGAGTCCAGGAAAGCACAGTCTCCTGCCAGCCAGTTCTTGGTGATGCCGGGACTGCTGATGTTGATGGTAAAATTCTGACCTTAGAACAGGTCCGGTTGAACCTAGAAAAACAAATGAGCAGAGATAACTCCCAAGTTAAATAGCATGACTTGCTCATCTTTATCATGGAAGTCCCAAATACTACCATTTTGTTTCTTATTCAGTTTTCTGTATAACATCCATCTTAGAAATTGCACGATCCCCACCTTCCTCAGATTTGAACCCACAATTTGGGCTAGTAGATAGTGTTGATAGAAGATATCAAGCTAGGCCTTGGGTATGTCTCAGCAACAGATTACAAGGCCCTGAGCTTTAGCCTTAGAATAGAACATAGAAAAATAAAATAATGCTTTACTCAAATAACTTGTCTTCTGGAGGAATGGCATAGTATTTTAATCAAGCTGTGCCCAACTTTTTCACCCTTATGATGGGTTATTTTAATCAGAAGACCCCTCAGTCCCTCATTCAGATATGTTCTTGGTCTTCTAGATAAGTCCCAACTAACTAGTTGTCAGAGCCTAAACAGCCTGGACTGAGCCAGGTGCCCTGGAGTAGTTGTCCTATACAGATCTTTTCATAACATGAAACTATGTGTTGGAACATGCAATGACAGTTACCACAGACAGCCTGGCACTATGCAGGTCATCAAAATGGATAGATGACTCAGATCTGATGCCTACTTTCCCAACACCAACATTTTTAGGCATCTGGTAAAATCTCTAGAACCATAACCCAGATCTCAGGAAGATATGGGAAGATGTTAATTGAGATTAAACCATTGTCTGACAGAGGGAAAGATTCAAATACAAGTTAATTTGAACTTCAGAAAATCATCCCACCTAAGGGAGACTGAATATATATGTTGATACAAACACATCCCCTGTTCCCAACATCCCTGGCTATCTGTATTTACCTTGTAAGAATCTTGTGACTGTGGGCCTTTATAGGCTGTTAGGTAGACATGAGCTCTGTTGGGATAGAAGAAGAGGAAAACCAGTCCAACTCTTTCACTTCCAAGACTCAGGTGAAGAACATCATTCAAGAATTAGCTAGAACTGAAAGCAGCAGACACTGGGACTCTTGGGTGGTTGGAGATCTCAGGGTTGTGGACAGAAGACAACAATGTTGGCTCTGATTGTGTTGACCTCACAAGGCCAAGACAGAGCTGAGCAGGAAGCTAATCTTCCTGTTTCCAAGGATGTGAGAGTACACGGAGATCTGTGAGCAGAGGAGTTTCCTCCAGTTCCTATGATGGGAGCCGGGGAGTTTCCTCCAGAACCCATGATGGGATCTGGAGGCCACTGCGTGAACCAGAGGCCTCTGAGAGAAAACTGCATCTTTCGTCCTTTACTGTCTGTGGGGCTCTCATAATTCTGGTTAAAGACCAGTGTGCTGGCTAGGTGTTTGTTTTTGTTTTTATTAATTTTTTTGTCTAGTTCGTATTAATTTTATTAAATTTTTAGTTTGATACGAACTAGAGTCATCTGAAATGACAAAATACCAACTGATCAACTGAGAAAATGCTTCCATAAGATCTAGCATCCCTAGGCAGATATCCTAGATGGTATAAAAAAGCAGACTGAGTAAACCAAGAGGAGGAGGAAGCCAGTAATTAGAGCTCCTCTGTGGTCTTTGCTTCAGTTCCTGCCCCCAGGTTTCTGCCTTGAGTTCCTGCCTTGGCTTCTGCGGATGACACTTCTGACCTGAGAGTAATTGAAACAAACCTTTTTCTCCTCAAGCTGCTTTTGGTCATGATGTTTTATCCCAGTGACAGAAACCCCAAGACACCCAGTGAGCTGATTTCAGGGAAATAACCCACCTACCAGCTCAGAGAAAGCCGATAGAACCAACAATTAGCACCACTATTGTGCTGCTGAGGGAGACAGAGAACAGAAATAATTAAGAACAACCTCAGTGCTTCTTTCTGGAAAATAACTAAGAAAGAAAGTCAACGCTGAAATGTGGACATGTGTTCCAAGATTCATGTCTAATAAATATGTCAAAGCATAAGGGCAAAGCAGCCAGCTAAGAAGACAGAAATCTACTGTCTGGTCTGGAACTCCGTACATACAGAAGGCAGCTCTTGGGGGACTCTGTTTGGGGCACTCTTCCTGTTAATGGAAGACCCTCATGATTACGAGCTTCGCTCTCAACACCATAGCACCAGAACATCGGTAATTAGAGTCTGACGTATGAATTTAGGGAGAGATATTAGTATTTGTGTTGTGGAACAGTTTCTTAGAGAACATTTTATTTCTTCAATAGGGCATGTAAATACATGAATAAATCATATCTCAATAAAGTATTTATAAAAGTTATGCACTTAATCAAAAAGAAACAAACTGCCGTGTTTGCAAGTTTAGTCGCATCCTACTCCAACTGAGAGTTAAGGAACACTCAAAGTAAAAGAAGAAAATTTAACAAGACACAGTAATCCTGAGATGTTAGGAAACGGAATACTTTTAAAACTATGGAGTGTAACAAAAATCCTATGTGTCTGTTGTGGTATTATAAGATTTTCATAAGAAAAATGTTCTCTGCACTATCAAAAAGTAAAAAGAAGTAAAAAACCAAATTAGATCATTTATTATAGAAGAGATTGGAGAGGTGGTTGATCCTCCACTGAAAGAAGAGCCTGAAGTCGGATGAATTTAGTGCTGGATCCCTCACTCATGGAAGCTGATAACTCTAATATCCTTTAAATGGTAATAGCTGCTAGAAATAGGAGTGGCTTTACGATATCAGAACAGTAACACCGTAGCCTAAGAAAGCAACAACAACGACTCAGAAGGCAGATCTGTTTGATTTCTGGAGATGTCAAACACGTGACGAGCTCTTCAGGGACCGTAACAGAGGACTGAGTGCCCCACACCAAAACCCACCGAGGGCTTTGACAAAGGAGATGCAGTTCAGTTCCCAGAAGTCTCTTTACTTATTGATTGCCAGCCATTATCAGTAGGCGAAAGGTATTTTGACAGTGGACAGACTGATCAGTGTAACATGTAATGTTCACAGTCAGGGGAGATCTAGTAATGGTTTATGTACAAAAAACTAAACCATTACTCGACATCAGCAATCGCAACACTGGCGTTTCTAGGAGCAAGTGAGACAAAGAAATACATAATATAAAGAGATAAAGTTATTGATTCTGAATATGCGCCTCCTTTCTTTGAAAGTTCTCTTGAGGCTTCCATAATCAAACAAGACACTTTGTTGCATTGGGGAAAAAACCAAGATAAACTGCAGAGAACATTGGCCCCTACCAATGCAGGGAATAACACTTAGTGATAATGGGAAGAACATTTGATTCAGAAAATAGACGCTGTATGTAACATTATTAGTTAAATTTGGTAAGAAGGGTACAGGACATTGTGTATGAAAACTATAAAAAAAACTATCATCTTCTTGGGTAGAAAGAACGTTGTTATAAACATGTCAATACTCTGAAAATTATAGACAAATATGATGCAGCATCAAACATTATTTTCCTTTTCCACAAAGCACCATATAATAAGGCTGGCGAGATGGCTCAGTGGGTAAAGGGACTTGCTGACCTGAGTTTGATACCTAGGACCACGTGCTGGAGGGAGAGAACCATACCTTTACGCTGTCCTCTGCCCTCCATATGAGTGTTGTGTCAGGTGACATGCTCACATAAATAACTGCAATAGAAAATGTGGGAAAGAATCCCGACAGCCGTTCTGATCATAAGAAGTACATTTCTATACAATGTCTGGGGATTTTATATATACTAGGTTTAAAATAATTGTTTCTTGTTCCCTGGTCAGTAAAAGGTAGGGTTTAAGTTCAGAAGACTGGAGAGTGAGACTGCTGGGGAGGGCAAGAGAGACAGAGATGGGGAGGGAGGAAGGGAGGGAGGGGGAGGAGAGAGAGAGAGAGAGAGAGAGAGAGAGAGAGAGAGAGACTGAGTCTCCGTTGTTCTTGTTCTGCACAGTTTGGTCAAGCTGTTTGCGTAATAGAATCACTTGTGAAACATCATAAGACAGATTCCAGATTGTGACTTGAGTTCTTGAAACAAATTGTAGCAACCTTTTAGGGATCACTGGCTAGGTATAGACTTCATCCATCATGATCACTCATTTCAGATTCTGAGAACAGAAACACAGTGTTGCCCTTGAGATGGTTATCATCTAAACCTCACATGTGAGAAATGACCTATTTTTTTTTTTTGGAGAAATTAGCAGTGAAAATAGATGTAAAACTAAGCTTGGCTAGGTATATTGGTGCAAACGCAGATTACCAGCACTTGGTAGGCTGTCGGTATTCACAGCACACCTGTGCCCAGAAACCAGAACTAGACAGGTAAGTATGGCATAGATTTCCTACTGCAGACAGGTGTGCAGTTCAGAACTTGCTTTCTGTGTGGCGGTGTTGCTCAGTGGTATGTGGAGGGCAATGCTGTGTGTTGGCTCAGATTTGGAGCCAGCTTTGCTCCTTCTAGTTTTGCCATTTCAGCTTGTGGTTTCTTCTCCTCTGTGATGGAGAGGTGGTAATATTTACCTCTGATACACCAATCATTTAGTAATTTAGCTAGTTAAAGGCAAATTATGAGAAGCTACAAAACTGACATTCTTAGCCTGAGTGTTTGGGATTATGGGAATGCCATTCCCTGCCTAAGCTGACAAGCATTTAGGAACCCAATGAATATGCTGTTCAAGCTTCAACACTGTGCGGCTCACCACAAATTGATTTTGTCAAACGCATAACGTGTAATCTTTCATCTTTCTTATCATTTCAAGGCAGTACGCCTGTTTGTGAATATAAATATATTTACCTTAATAACCAGCTTGCAAGAGAAGTTTGAAAGGCACTGTGGGTAATAACTCTCCTTTTCCTCAGTCAGGCTTCATTCACCACAACAAATCCTTATTCTCTCCATCTCTGTCCCATCCTCTGCCACGAGGCTCTGAGAAGTAGTTCATAGATCTATGAACTCACGGTCATTGAGCAAATGATTTCTTCTTTTATGGCTCTACTGTGTTACGCATGGGCTTGAAAACTTTCAAGACCCTGAGGAAGAGCAGAGGGTCCTGGCTCTGTGACATTCTGCCTGTTCACTCGGACAACCTTCCAAGGACACCATCATAAAAACGTTCTTTTCTTTAGTCAGAAACATATACGCTAAGAACATCAACTTACAAATAGGTGACCACAGACGATCCCAGACCAACAAGTCCCTGACCGTAGGCCATGTCTTTCTATATCTCTCTGTTTCTGCCACTAGCCATCTCTTTAAGTCTTGTCTGTCCCTACTGATGCCGCATTTAAGAGGGAAACAGTTGTTCCTGGAGCGAGCTGCACATACGTGAAGCTGATGCTCTGTGCCCTGCATCAAAGCTGCTGGCTTCTCTGGGGACTACAGATCTGTGTTCCCCAGCAACATGGCTCTAGGGATGCCTGTGCTGTTGGTGAACACTGACATCAGTTTACCCTGTCACAATAGCACACCACAGGGATGCCAGCCACTTCTGTTCCTGATTCCTGTAAATGCTGTCTTGAGCTTCGAAGTTGATAGTGGCCCTATTTTTATAATTTTTATTTTTTCTCTAACTTATGGTAAGGCATATGAGCAACCACTGTGATCGTTTAAGAACTCGTATTTATACTAGAGAGCAGAAGAATGGTGACCTAAAGCTTAGGTGTAGGATAAGGTGTTGGCATACATAAAATGATAGCATAAGGCTGGCTAAACAGCAGGCAGTGAGACCCATGCCTCATTCTCCCAGGATGCTCCATTGAGCTTTGGAGCCCGATGCCCAAGCTCCTTCTGGGGAAAGCCCATCTTTCCCTTTCTGGTCCCCTTTTCTACCTCAAGGTGAGGCTCATTTTAGATACATCCCTTCTCCATCATGAGACTCAGTTCTCACAAAGGGCAAAGTCATACCCACGTCCCAGTTAACTATGATAATAAGGCTGACCATGTATCTTTCCCCAGAGTGAAGATGCCAGTGTCTGCTCTGCCACCCAAGAAACTAAACATCAGGCCAGCTCAGCACACAGTCCAGTCTGCCCCATTTAATAGCCAGGAGCGTTTCCACTGACCCGACCGCAGTAGGCAGAATAGGGCAGGAAGTGAAGGCTGGAACTGAAGATGCTTTCACTGTCATCTTCACTGTAAATGTAAATTGGTGTTGGCTTATTCAAGAGGACACACTTATTTAAATTTAAAAGACACCACTTTAATCCGGAAATACCTTGAAGTTGTGGAATTTCATTTTATTTGGGGGTACATTGAGCACCCCAGCTTAGTCACATTTTATAGGTAACTGCCAATTTCCTTCTAGTCAGAGAGCTATACAGTTGTCTTCAGAAACCATGTGTGAGTGTGGCTGGGACAGAGGCAGGAACCAGGAGAGGCAAGGAAAATGGATGTTTCTGAACTTCTCCCCATTCTGTGATGTTTATTTCAAATGAGGTCATGGTGATTTCACGATTATTTCTCAGTAACCTTTAAAATCATGAACAGAAAAAAAAACTATTCTTGAATTTCTTCTGGAATTTTCCATTGACCTGTTCAAAGGGTTTATACCTACAAATCTATATTTTCAACTCCTCTGCTGAGCATTTGTTAGCGGGCTTGAAGCTTCTTAACCTCCTCAGACATAGAAACCACCTGCAGGGAGGGCACTCACTTGATCTGTCTAACTTTCAAGTTGGCTTTTGGTACCCTCTTATTCTTATGTAAAAAAAGGATGCTTAGATAAAAGATTGGAAGAGCCCTTTTCCCGAGATTCAAGTACTCCTTTGGATGGGAAACTGGTGGTCCAGACTGCAAGGTAAAGAAGGAGGTGACCCCAGACAGGTGTTAGGGCAGAGTCCTTTACATCCCCTTAGAAGGGGATGCCACCCGGGAGCTAGCGTTGCTAGGTCCTCTGTTAGCAGCGTTCTGAAAGCTCCCTGAGCGGGACTAAGGAAAAGGCGGGGTGAGGGGTGCACCGAAAAGCAGAGTTCATCCTTCTGAACACCTGGCGGAGAAGCTGCTGGTCTGACCGACCCCCAGCTCTCCGGAAACTCAGGGGGCGGAGGTTCCGCCTACTCCTTGGTCCTTCCCGCCCATCGCTGACCCTCGTGGAGTCCCGGTGCCGGAGCCTCCTTGCATGACGTGCACCCCTGGGCGCAGCAGGCAAATGGTCTGGCCCGTTGGTAGCCGCCACCCCTTGGGCACGACAGCTGCTCCAGCTGCTCTTGGTCGGGTCGAGCTTCTGAGCTCTGAGCCGTGGCTGCCCTGGGCGGTGGGCGAGCTGAGGGGATCCCAGGGCCACCTGTGTGTGCCCGACAGGGAGCCACCAGCCGCCGGCGGGGAGTGGGGACCACCAAGGGACCGGCCACAGGAGCCACCCGGCGAGGTGCCAAAGCTGTGAGTACCTGCCCTTGCCCCCGCCCCTCCACACCCCAGGTGGGACGCCCATTCTTTCCAGTCCCTGTCCTGGAGACGTGCCCGGGTGGAAGCTGCGGAGGGCGGCTGCTGCCAGGCTCATGATTCAGCACCATTGGCACCCAGAGGTTCGGGCAGCAGGGGGAGGGGGCCGGACCGGGTCATTTGCGGGGTCCAGCCTTAGTTTCTAGATCAGCCCTGGCATGGTGAAGGGGGCAGTGCTTCTTGTCCCCAGAGGGTTGATTGGTCAGGACATTATGTCCCCACACCCTAGTGTCAACCTCCTTGAGCAGAGAATGTTGTGCGCGTTCTTGAAAGTGTGTCAGTATGATGTCTTTCTCCACACATCTCCTTTCCTCTGATTCTCATTCCACCATACATCCACTTTGTTTGATATCAAAACGTCCCCCCAAACTGAAAATTTTCTGTAGAATTTGCCTTGAGTTCAGCAGAGTTTGACTGATTCATATAAAAAGAAAATATGTATAGGAATTATGAACAATATCTTCATCTTTTAGGCATTTCGTGTGTGTGTGTGTGTGTGTGTGTGTGTGTGTGTAATTGAGTTAAATCATCATACCCACCCAGAGCCAATTGTGGAAAGTGAGGAACAGAGATCTTAAATTACAATCTCAAGGTCACAGAACAGGAATTTGAATCCAGGTCTCCCTCACTCCAAAATCCACGACCATCTGCTGTATCAATCTGTATTGGGTCCAAGTATGCACTGTTAGATGTGACGTATAATAATTTTCATAGGATTTATCTCAGACACTCGCAGCAGCAACCTGTAAACTTTCTGCACATAGCCCTGCACTCACCGGATAGCTCTTAAGAGAAAACACCTATTTCCTTAGCATCCAGTAAGAAGATGTATTTAGACAACAGTTCATGGGAGACTGGGTCCTAACCAGGGATGCCCAGTATGATTTTTGGTGGTGATAGATGCTATATGCTCAAGTATTGGGAGAATCAATTGGCATCACAGTAAGAAATCTAGAAACCATTTTTTAATCTTTCGGCAACATTCAAAAGAACAATTATCTAGTTTATGGGGTATGAGACTGAATTGTGCACAGTAGGGTGACAGATAAACCCAGACTCGGGCCATGCTATTTGCCTTATCACAACCTTGGGATTCGGCATAGCAGATGATATTTTTATGGGTTAAGGAGCTAAAATCTGGAGACGGTACAAGATCATCCAGTAAATGGTAGAATATGAAGAAGCACTTACTCTTGAGTGCTGCTTCACTTATTAAAAAAACATGGGTGTGTTGTTGTGAGATGGAGATGTGAACAGTGGGAAATGGATTTCTTAATTGATGTCCTGCCCTTCAGAGACAACAATCCTATTGACCTTGTAGGCTCCTGCAAAAGTAATGGACACTAGGTCTTTCTCCTCTGGTGGGTCATTTGACTTGCTTTCATTTATGATTTATGGATTTTCTCTTAAGATATGCAACTCTCGTTATGTCTCGGGTGTCGGGTTGCTAATGTACAGATGGTGTTTATTTCTAAATCCTGGCAGAGTATTTGATGGCATAAAAGAGCATAGCCATTTAGTCCATCACTTCTAAAGTGCTGGACCATTTGCTTTGGAGCGTTCTTTTTCTTTTCTTTTCTTCTTTTGTTAATTGCGATATTGATAGATTAAAGCCCGCAGTCTAAGTGAGGGCACAACATGGGGATACAAACTTATATTTATTGTTCAGATAAAACTGCAGGAGAAGCAAGGTCCTGTGTGTGGTCTTAAGTTGATTTTTAGAAGGTCATTTCATTTGTTATTTATATTATAAGTCTTGGTGAGGCATATTTCAATCCAATCTGTTTGATCCCAGGGGAACCTCAGAATTGATATGAATGAATAAGCAGAAATAGAATATCACTGCTTTTAAAGCAGAAAATGGAAAGTGTATGCCCCAGTAGTGATGTCACAGGCAGCATTTTAAAACATCATGTTTCATTTAGATACTATTACTGAGGGCACGCATCTAATAGCAGTCTGGCTGTCGCTGTAGAACTCTATTTCCTCTCTGCCTCTGGATGTGTTTGATCAATAACTACTGAAAAGCCTTCAAGGAACTCCAAATCTAGCTGAAAGGTATTCACTTACCCAGAAATAACAGAATGATATAGAATGGTCTCAATACCAGCAGGTGGTGTAAGTTTAAGGGCTGTAAGAACACCCAGAGAGAAGAGGAAATCATTAGAAGCTGGGTGGTCCGAGAATCAGGGATGTCTTCAGTCACAGAAGTGGATTAAATGACTTTCTGAGACTTGGACTGATTTCCATAGGCTGAGAAACAGGGAGAGCTGAGATGTGCCAGGCTCTGGTCTATGAGGAACTTTGGCCGTCAGGCATGTGACCTGTGTCTGATGTGGTCACCACAGAGAACTAGTAGACATATTTTTAATCAGAGAAAGTTTTTCTTGCCCATTTTTATCATTTCCTTTGCCTCAATACCCTTGCAGGAAAATGGAATCTTTTTTTTGACATTAAAAGAATTATGAACTAAATGCAGAAAGAACATTCTATGAAAATAAAATACTTTTGTTCTGAAGAGATCCACCCTTTAAAATTTTATCCACTGTACAATTATGTACAAATAGGAAAGCAAAAAGATATAAATATCATACTCTTACCAAGTAAAGGCAGCCATTGATGGCATTAATCGATGGTTTTAACCATACTATATTATTAATGTACTTATTTTTACTTTTATTCTCCTAGTTTTCACCAAATTTTAAGTGAGTACTAAACATTTTACATGCCTGCATAAGTTTCTATGAGATAGACACACTGGAACTTCCTAATCATTCCTCCTTGTGAGTATATTGTTGATATCAGTCTCGATACTGTGATGAACATTTTGATCCATGGGCTTTTTTTATTTTGAGGATTAATCCTGTAGGCTAGCATCTCTGGGGAAAGGGTATGAACTCTTCATATTATTAGACTATTTCAGCAAGTTTTGAATCTCTACTAAATTTTCTGTGTTCAATTTTGGACTTTACATATTCGGTATAGAATATTTGTACATTGTTAGAAAGTCACAGTTATGTCTGTGTCTCTGTAGATCACACAGTTTTGGGCAACTTCACTTTTCATTAGAACAATTAACTAGATCCTAAGAACTGAGAGGAAGGTGAGCATTGAGGACTAGAGAAGAAAAGAGATGGAATTAAAGTCAGAACAGGTTTGGTGAGAGTAAGGGGGAGTCTGGTCAGAGAAGTGCGTGTGATAACAGACCTTCAGGGCTGCATTTGTGGGAATGCATTTCAGGGCTGCATTTGTGGGAATGCTTGCCTCCACAACTTTTCTCCTAGCAGAAACCATATCCCGATTTAGTGTTTTCAAACTTCAGATTCTGTTCTGTGTCAGATCCCCAGGTCTTCAACTTTGGTACCTTAGTAATGCTGGACACAGATTGGAGCTCTCTCTGATTATAACTTAGCAGTAGCCCCAGTAGAACATCCAGGGTCTATGGGAAGCCCATTTGAAGGTCTTTGAATACGACTGTTACTTCCTGGTGTACATTTGCCAGAGCTGGCCTTTGAGAGGAGTTGCGGCCAGAGGGTGCATGACATTCATAGAGTCACCTCCCACCTCATTTTCTCACCAGAGGAAAAAAATTCCCTTGTAGAGGAGATTGTACCTCAGTTTCCCTTGTGTGTTGAAAAGATATATCATTCCCTCTCTCTTATGAGTAAGACAGGATGTAAAGTTGAAAGGGTTCTTTACCTGACACTTGACTTACTCCCGAAAATTAATCATTGGGTTTCCCCTGGGATTCACGTCCATCTTTCTTGTTTGGCTGTAAAGTGTCTCTAGGTACTAGTGAAAGGGGAGTCAAGGGATATGACTGTACTTGAGGACACAATTAGGAGCTGAAGTTCTTTCTAATGAGTCAGTCTTGAAGCAATGGAAACTTTGCATTGCACTGTAAACCACAAAGAACCTTGACCCTCTTCTCAGATCCTAAGAAATGATTTCTGACGGAAGCTGGGTTTTGAAGGACCTGAATATTTTAAGCTGAATTTGTCTTATGCTTACTTGGAACTTATTATCCTATTATAGTTTCCTTCAGTTCTTGGAAGCTTGTAAATCCATTTCCATTTTTTCTTAGGCTTTATTTGTCAAATGGAAAGTGGGCTTAGCAAAAAGCATCTCTTGAGTTAAAAGTAGAAAGTTTAAAAAGTTTAACTATTTATTCCCCTTTAGCGTTTATTCCCCATTTGTCATTTAACCACATGACTGTCCTTAATGTATACTGTTAGTGACAAAGCTAAGGCACTGGGCTCATTTAGGCTCTGGGGAGTGGTGAGTGATAAATTATCTTCTTCACATCTTTTACAATAAAGCTCCTGATTGGTTGATTTTTTTCTTTAGGTTTTAGAATTCAGTGGACAAGAGCTCACTTTTCTCGGGCTTGCTACACCCTGAAATCAATGATATTGTTGATATGCCAAACTGTCTGTATTGGCCGCTATTTCTAAATTGCTTTGACCCCTGAGCTTCCAAACCTATGTTATTTTTGTCTCTCTGCCACTCTGCCTAGCCATGTGAAATGGAACATTCTATTTGTCAAAGGATTTTTTTTGAACATTTCTAGCTCTCTCACCCACTGCTTTGTGAAGTGTGAACTGGTACCACAGCTAATTCGAGAAGATGAAAATAGCTTGGTTTCTTTTTAAAATTTATTTTTATCTTAAAAGTTTCTTCCTCCTCCGTTAGGGCTTGGGCAGTGAAGCTATCTTTTAAAGTAAGTTGGCCTTTTGTAGATTTAGAAGGCAAAGAAGCAGTAATCCAGGCAGCATCTTCAAAATCATTTCATGACTGTAGGTCAGTCCATGGCTGTAGGTCAGTCCATGACTGTAAGCCAGTCCATCACTGTAGGTCATTCCATGACTGTAGGTCAGTCCATGACTGTAGGCCAGTCCATGGCTGTAGATCATTCCATGACTGTAGGTCAGTCCATGGCTGTAGATCATTCCATGACTGTAGGTCAGTCCATGATTGTAAGCCAGTCCATGACTGTAGGTCAGTCCATGGCTGTAGATCATTCCATGGCTGTAGGTCATTCTGGCTTGTGGACATGCTGAGGCACTCTCATTAAAGGTACTGCCACCTCTTTGTTTATAAGTGTAATCCTACTTGAATTACATGTAGAATTTGTTTTAATTGGCATAGCCTGACTGTATTTTAAATGTGGAATATTGGTGAGAAAAACAACTGTGGGTTTGAGCCACTGAATTTTCTAGAATCATCTGAATGTGTAATTTTGTCATAACTGAAAATCTACTTTTTCAAAGAACTCATCAGATAAAATACATGGCCACATGCAACATTTGGAGTGATAACTAGAAAATCAGAATACAGTCTGCTGCTAACTAAAGGTTATGGGATAGTCCTGGAAAGGGATAAGATTGAAACTGACTCCTTTCCTCTAGTCAGTTGGTTTAATATTCATGAGCCATCTGTAAACATTATCATTTAGTTTTAGGTTTGGTCACATCCAAGAAATAATCCAAGAAACTATCTCGAGTGACATAGCATTTATAGTACCTAGAGTCCTATCATTGGTAGAAATTACTTTGTTCATTTTAACAATGTAAAAAATAGAACTAAAGAGACACAAAAACAGGTGAACATTAGTATCCAGACTGAGATTAGTAATTGGCTAATAGTTGTCCCTATGAGATATACATTTTGACACCTGCTGCTTGTACTTTTATATGGAATTAAGAGAATGACCTTCACTGGTTTATTGATAATCTTTTGGTTTTACTTCCTTTAGGGAAGTTGAGAAAACTTGAACTTATTGAATACCTATGTGGTTAATACGTGCACGTTTCAACTCATTTGTTTCACAAAGGATAAATATCGTTTCTAGAACTTAAGCATTATTAAGTATTAACAGGGAAGTTGTAAGGGAAGCATCCGTACTTTTCAAAAACCATTAGATTGAGTCAGATAGTTGACTCAGCAGAAAAAGTGCTTACTGCTCAAGCCAGAGACCTGAATTTGAACTCTGGAGCCCATGTGAAAGTAGAAGGAGAGAAATTATGTCATAAGCGTTCCTCTGATCTCCTTGTGCGTGCCATGCACATGCTTGCCCTTCCTGTAACAGTGTATATACACACACATGAACAATATAAAAACTATTTTTAAAAAATATCGGCTTCTATATATGTCCAAAAGCTTTTCCACTTGTCTAAAATTAATGCCAAATGTTTTTGGTACAGTGAATGGTGACTACCACATATACTTTGGGTTGTATTTTGGGAAGAGGCATTTTCTGTTTAAAATGTTTATTTGGGGTGCATGTCTCAAGACCTGTTTTCATATTTGACTCAGTATTAAGTATAACATGTGTTCCTCATTGGTTAAATATGGCATATGTGTTTAATATCGTACTCAAAAATGCATTCACGGGTGTTGCTTCTAGAACATGCAAGGAATGAGGACAATATGAATGTAAGATCCATGAAGCATTAAAAGCAGTTTTTACTGGGAGTAGCATTAAGAAGATGCACATGGGGTGGGGAGATGACTCAATGGTTACCGAAAAGTCTACTCAATGACAATGAATATAAAGATCCAGGTCTCTAAATAAAATTAGTTAATGATGTAGATGTAAATTTTTCTATTCTTACCTAATTGTGTATTATGTGTCAATATTAAAGTCATTGTAATACTTTCTACTACATTTTCTTGAAGAAAAAATATAGTAGCCATTGCTTATTGTCATCTTCCATGGTTTCATTTACAAATGGGCAACCATGGTCCAAAAACGTTAAAATACAAAAGAAAAAGAAGTACTGGTTCATACGAGTGTATAATTTTTCTTCCCCATATTGTTGATATGGTGCATTGAATTGATCTTTGAATAGTGAATCAATTTCATAGACATGGAATAAATCTTTATTAGTCGCAAGTGTTTGTATACACATTATTTGCGTTCATCCAAGGGTATATGCAACATTTCTTAAATTTTAAGGACATTTGCATCTAGATTTATGAAGGACAGTAGTCTGTGACTGCTTTTATTCACATGTTCTCTTGTCTGATTTTGGTTCTGTGCACTAGAACATGAGTTGGGAACCATCTCCTCTTTTATACTCTGAAGAAGTTTGTATGAGAGTGGCCTTAAGTTTTTGGCTGTTTGGCGAGATTCCGATGAAACCATCTGGGACCTGAAATTTCCTTTTCAGGGATTTTTAAAATTAAAAATGTTCTTTAGCAGTTGAATAATTGTTCATATTATCTCTTTTTCTCATGGATTGAGATTTGGTAGTTTGCGATTTTTAAGGAAACTTTTCTAGGCTATATGATTTATGCATACATTTGCTCTTGCGTTTCCTTTATTACCTGCTTTTCATTTCGGGGCTGTTATTTTTTTCAGCTTGCTGTGCCTTTATTTTCTATACCTATGGATTCACGACTGCTGCTCCATTCTAATGTCGACACTTATGTTCAACACAGTTCCTTTCCACCCAGCTTTGCCTTTACCTTACAGAGTAGGATGTCACGTTCTCATTGGCATTCTGTTCTATAGCAGCGTTCAAAAAAGGATTTCCTTTGGGACTTCCATTTTAAGCCATGGGCTATTGAGAAACTTTTTTAGTTTTTTTCTGTGTGTTTTTCAAGATTTGATCTCATTATTTGTGTGTGTGTGTGTGTGTGTGTGTGTGTGTGTGAGAGAGAGAGAGAGAGAGAGAGAGAGAGAGAGAGAGAGAGAGAGAAGAGAGAATGTGTGAACGTATGTGTCTTTGGGGGCCAGAAGAGGGCATTTTTAGAGCTGGAATTACAGCAATTGTTACATTCCGGACATGGTGTTGAGGACTGGGATCCTTTGAAAGAGGTGTAATTCCTTTTAACCCCTGATTCAGCTTTCTAGCTCTTTTTTTTTTCTTAAATTAATTTTTATTGAGTCTTCACTATTTGGCCCAGGTTGGTCTTGAATTCACAGGCTCAGGTTTTCTATCATCCCAGCTTAACTTCCTGAGTGTCTAGACTACAGGCACAGGCTGTGACACCTGGCTGAGAGAAGACACTGCTTGATTTCTCAGGACTTGGAGATTTTGCTGTTGTTGCTCTTATTTCTAAAGGGTAGACCAGATCCCCCTTCTTCAAACTAGCCCCGTTGAAAGGTTATTCTCATAGAAGTAGAAAGATTCCTAGCTTAGTTCTACTTAGTCTGGGAATCTACTTTGTGGTTTAAATTACTTTAAATTTGCCTAAAAGTTTCCCTTGGTTTATAAGTCTTCCTGTGTTTTATGAATGAAAATATTGTATGTGACCAAAGCTTGATGGGTCCTTGGAATAATATGTACCCTCCTGGTTTTGAGTAGAGTATTCTAAAGCCTTATCGGCTTGTGATTGCTCGGCTCTACTCTTGAGAGCAGCTTTATGAGCTTTAATATATATGAATATATACATATATTACCTACACACATATGGTCACATAGTGTTTGTTTGTTTTTTTTTTTTTCGGTGACTGGTACGTTGTTGGCACATTCCCCTTCAGATTCACCCATCTTGCCACAGGTGACACAGTTTTCTCCTCTATCAAAGCTGATAGTATTCCACACTAGATCTCCATTCTCTCTCTATATTACATTTACCTACCTGCTTATTTGTTGACCAACACTGGAGTTGGTGTCTTGTCACCCTCTGCTCTATGCAAGGACTCCCAAAGGACAGACCAGATCCCCCCCGTCCATACTAAGCCTCTTGAAAGGTTATTGTTACAAGACCCGCGTCACTAGTAATTATGCTGAACTTGTGAATGAGTCAGAGTCAAGTTCATGTCCTGTCTCCCATGACCATTCTGAAATTGTAAACAGCCAGTCTGATAACAGCCAAAAGTATTTCATATCAAATGATCAAAATCTTGATTTTGATCATTTCTTGATTAGAGTTTTTGAATTTGAAGTAAGTGCATAAATGCCAGTGCTCTCCAAGTGTCCTTTCCCTTTCTTTTCCTCCTCCCAAAACTTCCAGTCTCTGATGACCATTATTCTACTTGCAACTTGTATGGGATCAATTTTGTTGTATTCCATATGTGAATGACGGTATTTATGCACTACTCATTTTTGTTCCTGACTTATATCACTTAACATAGTGCTGTGGGACAATGGTCTTTTATCCTGTCACTTGTATTATTTTTAATTAAATGCTGATTGGCCAATAGCCAGGCAGAAAGTAGCATGGAGCAACAAGAACAGGAGAATTCTGGGAAGAGGAAAGGTCAGTCTGCAGTTGTCATCCAGACACAGAGGAAGCAAGACTGCCTTGCTGAAAGAGGTACCAAGCCACCTGGCTAACACAGACAAGAATTATGGGCTAATATAAGTTATAAGAGTTAATAAGAAGCCTGAGCTAATAGGCCAATCAGTTTGTGTGTTTATTTGGGACTGAATGACTATGGGACTGGGTGGGACAGAAACCTCTGTCAACAACATAGTGCTCTTCAGTTCCATCCATCTTTTCAGTGGTGACATGATTTCCTTACATCTTATTATTCAATACTAGCACATTACCCATATATTCTGCATTTTCTTCATCTGTGTATCTGCTGATCGATACTGTTTCCATGAGTTAACTATTATGAATACTGCTGCAGTAAATATGAGAGCAAGGACGACCCTTTTGGCATGTGGATTTAATTTCCTTTGCCGTGTACCTGGTAGCAGGATTGCTTGAGTATCTGATAGTTCAATTTTAACTTTTGGTGAACATCCGTACCATTTTCTGCAATAGCTCTGCTAATACACATTCTGACCAGCTGAGTCAAGAGTTGCTATGTTTTTTTACGAGCTCACCAGCCCTTGTTGTCCTTAGTCTTCTGTATTAATCATTCTTACTGGGGTGGTGTCATATTGGTAGGTAGGTAACTGTTTTGATAAAGTACATTCTTATTATATTTGGAATCTACAGTATGCCATTCTAGAGGGTGGTTGGAAAGGATAATCCTTTCTTTTTCATGAAATGGTTATAGTCTACCCTTCTTATTTGCATTTTCGATTGCGTTCTAAGGAGGGACCCTTTCAGTAGAGTTTGTCTGTCTGTGAGGAGCCAGGTAGCTGTCATTGGAAGATGAGAAAGAAGGGCCTCTTTTCTTGGCTTCTCTTGGCGACTTCATTAGTAACTTATTAGAATCTCCTTTTCTGATGTGTTTCTCTATTAAGCATCTGCCCAAGATTCCACGCAGATAAAACATGACTAATCTGCCTCTGTGGTGATTGGTTATATCCTTCGTAGCTGAGGTAGGTGTTATGGAGGAGCTCAGACCTCATAGACTAAAAGGAGAGGAGAATAGAAAACATGGGTATGGGGCGGGGCTGTTGTAGGGGGTGGTACTTAAAGCATACTCTCCAGACACAGATGGGACTGTCATAGGGCTACTGTGAATGCATAGGGAAATATTGCTGTGCTCAGAAAAATAAACAAAATGCAGATAATCTCTCCTGGAGCCACAGCATTGCTTTGCGTGTCTGTTTGTTTGCTTGTTTATTTGTTTCCAGTCACAATTCACTCACTTTCACCTCCCTTTCTGGCCCCAAGGAGCCAAATCTGAGCTGAAGTTCTAGCGGTAGCAAGCTGCGAATTTCTCCCTTTCCCAGTTCGCTGTCTGTGTGCCAAGAGGTGGTTGGCTGATGACCAGGTATTTACCTTCTTTGGGCTTTGTCAGAACTGAGGATGCTGAAGGCTACTCCTCCTGAGATGAATCAGCAGCACTGTCCGCCATTGTTCTGGTGACGGCTGCTCTCTGATACTAGTAGCCAAGCCCATGTACGAAGTGATGCTGTACAAAGAAGGTCAGAAAGCCTTAGATTCGGGTCGAAAACTGAAACGAAGCAGTGGTGTGTAATTTTACCCCACCTTTGAAGTCTGTGTGGTGAAGTTGTTGCTAGAACTTCTGCAGTTTATCCTCCAGAAGCTCCCCCTCCTCCCCAGAAAGCCTGGTGGAATGCTTAGGATTCTTAAAATAGATTATTGCAGAGCAATGTCTATGTTCTTTGGTTTTTCCAAATTTAAGTCTCATCTTCATCCTCATAGTTTTAAATTCCTCTTTTACACTAATAATATATTTTAATTCTAGCTTTTAAAGTTTGTATATTCTCTAGTTTAAAATACACATGCAGTCAATGATATTTATTTAACTCTGTTAATATTCAGATCACTGTGCTATAAAGCAGTTTCTGATTATCAGGAATATAAGGTATTAAAGTCATGTGAATTAGCATATATTTGCATCTATAATATGTATTGCCAAAGCAAATCTCATTTTGAATTATCAAAAGTCCCAGCATTATAGTAACTTTGATAATTGGGTAAAACATGACCAAATGGCTTTATAGAGATTAATACACATAAAGAAAAATTTTCTGGTGGAGCTAAAACGTCAAGAGAAAGAGAGGCTCAATGGCTTCAATGTGATTGTCGTTTAGTAATTTCTCCGTTATAATTTATAAGATAGAAAGAAGCCACAACTTAATATATCTTGTTGCTTGCTCAGCAAATGTCTGCTGAATTAAAATCAAGTAGGGAGAGATGAGTTGGAAAATCTATTTGTATTGAAATTGGTAGAGTAGGCCGATGTAAACAATTCAGTAAAACTGGTTTCTGAGTTTGTCTTTCTGGGACTAGAGAGATGGTTTCCAGTATCAGTCCTGACTTTCCTCCTGCTGAGTGGTCCTTAAGCCCAGTTAGACAGATGTTCATTGTCACCAAGATGCGAGTGCTGCTTATTGCACCTGTATGGATGGCTATCTTGCCGTGCTGGTTATTGCTGTGGTTCATACTTGTGACAGCTGTGGAGAACTGTTTAATTGCCTCCCTCCCTTGGCAGCTTGCATAGTATTTTTGGAACCATGGAAACTAGACCTCAGGAAAGAGGCTTCCAGGTCAGGTCCAGCTTGAATCATCTGAGTCCTGTGTCCTAAGTGTGCATTATTTTTTTTAGCAACTGAGGTCTCCAAATCCTGAGAGGCAGCCAACAACTACATCAATAGTCTATATTGTTTTAGGGGTCACTTGTACTGCCCTGTCCAATTATTCAAAAGGAGAGTCTCTCCTGCTTAGTGGTGGGATACTTAAAATCCATTCTAGTCTTTCAAACACACACACACACACACACACACACACACACACACACACACACACACACTGAGTTTGAGTGAGTTAACTTTATGCCCCTCTAAGGATCGTGATCTGCATTTAGTAATGAAAGAAGCATATTTACTAGAACTCACCGCAGATAGAGAGGCCCTGTTGTATCTACATGAGATGTGAAGAAAAACCATTTGTATTTCTCAGCAGGACTGCAGGAAGGTAGGAAACAATTCAATGATGAAGGCTTCTTTGCCGCCCAGAAGCAACCTGACATAGTGCAGAGGTTTTGAGACTCTAATGGTGCTGTCCAACACTTTGACAAGTTGCTGAATGTCTCTGGGTTTCAGTTTTTCCCATTTAAAATGGGACCAATAAAGCAATGCACAAGGATGAACTTGCAGAGCCCATCTGTTTAAATAGTGGCTCTCAGCCTTGGCTGTGTGTTTGAATCATAAAAGGAACCTTCAGAAATCTTGGTTCAGGCTGAATTCTAGACTCGTTGCATTAGGACATTTGGTACTGGGAATGAGACTTCAGGTTTTTGTTTTTTTTTCTCAATTCACATTGTCTGTAAAAGCTTGATTGTAATTTCTAGAGCGTAATGCATCTTGTGTGGTAGGCGCCTAACACATGTCTGGTTACCTTGGACAAGCACCGCCCACATATGCAGTTCACCTTTCTTAGGCTGCTGACCAGGTGAAGAGGATGTATTTGGTTTGCGTTTGTCATTCTGTCAAATAACGAATTAGTATTTGGCTGCCATAAAAAGAAAACATTGCTTAGTGACGTGGAAAGTGCTGGCTTGAACAATTAGGAGCTAAGATATCAGTCGCATTACTTAAATGATGCAATTGGCATATGCAAATGTTTATAAACTATACATAAGACTTAAATAGTTTAGATTAGAATGTGAACCTTAAATACTGCCTCATAGAGTGGGTACTGTACCAGTTTGATGTAGGTAAAGTCTTCAAATATGTAAGATCCTGATATTAGCAAGAGTATACTGATATTATGTGGTGGAGCATATGATATGTGTACATAGTATTTGGGTTGGCCTGTAAAATTTGGGAGAGGTATTGGGGCCATAATTGAAATGATGGAGATTGTTGTAATATCAGTATGAGCATCTGCTCTATGGTCTCACGTTGGTGTCACTAGAGTTAGATTATTTCCCCTGACACTATGGGACCATGACTGAAGAACTGTACGTCTAGGAAATGCCCAGTCCTTTACATTTTTAGCCTTTGTTAGGATGTAGTTAAGTTTACTCAATAGTAGAAATGTATTCTCTCTGTTCATAGAGAACGGGGACCACTTTCTGAGTCTAACCTTTCAGTAAAGGGTCATTTGTTTTCAGAGCTCACCAAAGTGATAAACCCAAGCCAGAAATAATCCATGCAAATTGAATTTTAGAATTTGTGAGAAGGAGTCAGAGCTACATCTCGGAGAGACTGACGTGTATTGTCAGTGTGATTATCTGTAGTCTTATGCACCCCTTCTAATTTTCAAATTATCCCCTTGACAATATGGAACCATGTGAGTCTCTTATATTTAAAAGTTGGAATGGAGCTTGTACTGCAGATAGATTTTTGAACATTGTTGCCAGAGGCTCAGTGACTTAAGATTGATAATAAAACATCTCATAGATGCTAATAAAATCATACATTCTTGTATGACTGATAAAATTGACTAGAATTTATCCACAGTCCCTTCCATCAACCTTCCATTTGTTTTTTTCCCTTACAGTATTTCCATTTCTCTGTGAAAGCTAACTACATTCTTTTGAAGAACTTTTACACATAAACAGTATATAATATAAATCTTTTACTGTTTGTTACTGCTTTTTTATTAAAGAGTTTGAACATTTTAGATCAGCGCTAATATAAAAGAAACCATGGAGTTCTTGCTCATAGGAGCACACATGTATGTTCTTTTTAAAATGTTATGTCCTGAAGCCAACTTTATTGGTATCTGGGGTTGGACATGGTGGGGAGCCTTCATTGCAGGGGTCAGCCATGGTAGGGACTGTGAATTTGGAACATAATAGGAATGTGTCTAGCCTGTAGCAGGAGGAACAGGTTTCTCCTCTTCTCTTCTCTTCTCTTCTCTTCTCTTCTCTTCTCTTCTCTTCTCTTCCCTTCCCTTCCCTTCCCTTCCCTCCCCTCCCCTCCCCTCCCCTCCCCTCCCCTCCCCTCCCTTCCCTTCCCTTCCTTTTCCTTCTCTTCTCTTCTCCCCGCCCCCAAGAGATGGTGTTAGAATTGGGTCCTATAAAACCCAGAATAGGTTTACATGACATACTTAATTATTCTCAACTCCATCCTTTGTAAGCTGAAGGGGAAAGTCTTTACTGAATAAGCTTTTGGTGTTGTTGTAGAGGACATAGAAATTAAGGCTCTGAATGGTAAAGTAAAATTATCTGTTTACAAGTGGTAAGATACCGGTCTTGCTGCCTCTAGTGCACATTGTCATGTTTATCTGCAGAACAGAAATGGTAATTGTGCACGACTCAGAGGGGTTAGATTTTATTACACAGCCTATTTAAACACACAACACAGTGCTTGTGTTCCTCCATCCATGCATTCAGCAAACATCTATCTGGTACCTAACACGCTTCAGGAGCTTTCCCAGGTGTTTGGAATATGTGAGCGGAAGCAAACACAGTCCTCTTTTTTTTTTTAACCTTTTATATTTTTTTTTAATTTTTTTATTGAGAAAAAAAATTTTCCGCCTCCTCCCAGCCTCCCACTTCTCCCCCCTCCCCCCACTCCTCTCCCCGTCCCCTCACTCCTCTCCCCCTCCCTCTCAAGTCTGAAGAGCAGTCAGGGTTCCCTGCCCTGTGGAAAGTCCAAAGTCCTCCCCACTCCGTCCTGGTCTAGGAAGGTGAACATCCAAACTGGCTAGGCTCCCACAAAGCCAGAACATGTAGTAGGATCAAAACCCAGTGCCATTGTCCTTGGCTTCTCATCAGCCCTCATTGTCCGCCATATTTAGAGAGTCCGGTTTTATCCCCTGCTTTTTCAGTCACAGTCCAGCTGGTCTTGGTGAGCTCCCAAGAGATCAGCCCCACTGTCTCCGTGGGTGGGTGCACCCCTCTTGGTCCTGGCTTCCTTGCTCATCTTCTCCCTCCTTCTGTTCCTCATTGGGACTTTGGGAGCTCAGTCCAGTGCTCCAGTGTGGGTCTCTGTCTCTATCTCCATCCATCGCCAGATGAAGGTTCTATGGTGATATGCAAAATATTCATCAGTATGGCTATAGGATAGGATCATTTCAGGTTCCCTATCTTCAGCTGCCCCAGTAACTAACTGGGGACCTCGCCTTGGACACCTAGAAGCCCCTCTAGGTCCAAGTCTCTTCCCAACCCTAAGATGGCTCCCTTAATTAAGATATGTGCTTCCCTGCTCCCCTATCCAATCTTCCTTTATCCCAATCATCCCGTTGCCCCAAGTTCACCCCATCCTACCCTTCTCACTTTTCTCTCCCCATCTCCCCTTACCCCCCTCCCACCCCACCCTTAAGATCCCGATTTTTTGCCTGGCAATCTTGTCTACTTCCCCTACCCAGGAGGATAGCTATATGTTTTTCTTTGGGTTCACCTTCTTATTTAGCTTCTTTAGGATATCAAATTATAGACTCACTGACCTTTATTTATGGCTAGAAACCAACTATGAGTGAGTACATCCCATATTCATCTTTTTGGGTCTGGGTTACCTCACTCAAGATAGTATTTTCTATTTCCATCAATTTGCATGCAAAATTTGAGAAGTCATTGTTTTTTTACCACTGAGTAGTACTCTAATGTGTATATATTCCACACTTTCTTCATCCATTCTTCCATTGAAGGACATCTAGGTTGTTTCCAAGTTCTGGCTATTACAAATGATGCTGCTATGAACATAGTTTAACAAATGCCCTTGTCATATGATCGGGCATCTCTTGGGTATATTCCCAAGAGTGGTATTGCTGGGTCCAGGGGTAGGTTGATCCCAAATTTCCTGAGAAACCGAAACACTGCTTTCCAAAGTGGTTGCACAAGTTTGCATTCCCACCAGCAATGGATGAGGGAACCCCTTCCTCCACAACCTCTCCAGCAGAGGCTATCATTGGTGTTTTTGATTTTGGCCAATCTGACAGGTTAAACTTTCATTATTTGCAGATGATATGATAGTGTACATAAGCGACCCCAAAAACTCCACCAAAGAACTCCTAAAGCTGATAAACACCTTTAGTAATGTGGCAGGATACAAGATCAACTCCAAAAAATCAGTTGCCCTCCTATACACAAAGGATATGGAAGCAGAGAGGGAAATCAGAGAAGCATCACCTTTCATGATAGCCACAAATAGCATAAAATATCTTGGGGTAATTCTAACCAAGGAAGTGAAAGATCTATTTGACAAGAACTTTAAGGAATTGAAGAAAGAAATTGTAGAGGATACCAGAAAGTGGAAAGATCTCCCTTGCTCTTGGATTGGGAGGATTAACATAGTAAAAATGGCAATTCTACCAAAGGCAATTTATAGATTCAATGCAATCCCCATCAAGGTCCCATCAAAATTCTTCACAGATCTTGAGAGGACAATAATCAACTTTATATGGAGAAATAGAAAACCCAGGATAGCCAAAACAATCTTATATAATAAAGGAACTTCTGGAGACATTACCATCCCTGACTTCAAACTCTACTACAGAGCTACAGTATTGAAAACAGCTTGGTATTGGTATAAAAACAGAGAAGTCGACCAATGGAATCGTATAGAAGACCCAGATTCTAACCCACAAACCTATGAACACCCCATTTTCGATAAAGGAGCTAAAAGTATACAATGGAAGAAAGAAAACACAGTCCTCTTATCTGTAAGTTTATAGTCCACTGGAGAGAGCTAGAATTAGGCTTGAAAGGGACCAAAGGCTGTGATTGTGCCATCGGAATGTGAGTTCTACCTGAACACAGCTAGGGACAGGAGGGCTTGCCTTCTAGAGGGAAGGATGGGATGTGCAAAGTCTGTGTAAGTTAGAAGAGACAAGTGATTGGAACACAGTGAAAGACAATGTGGCTCAGGGTCTCACTGGAAAGACAAGAGAGAAGCAGGCATCTGGATCTGATGGATGTCCCCCCGGGAGGGGAGTCTTTGGAAATGGCTTGCCAGAAGCACTCAGAGTGAGGTATTTGTTGTAGGAATTAGAAGGGTGTCATCAAGTTCTTGCATCTCTGCATCTTGTGGTAAATCAATAGGGCTGTCAATCAAATTACAGCACCTGGGCATGACTTGGGAAGCAAAGGTGAAAACCACCGTTTGTCAGACTTACTCCATGTAACACTGCTAATGTGGTTTACCTCCATGAGCCATGGAGTCATGTACGTATGTGCCTGTCTGATGTGCCAGGTTTGGAGAGGCTGAAAGAGAAGATTCTGTAATAAATAGGATAGTTGCATGTTTAGACACTTCCCTGTGCCAAGACAGACAGAAGCAGAGCAGTGCCAGCACGTGTGTGTGTGTGTGTGTGTGTGTGTGTGTGTGTGTATGTGTGTGTGGCACAGTGCCTAGTTCCCTATACTTACCCTTACAATGTAATAGCAGTCTTAACAATGCATGCTGATTTATTCAGTGGCTGTTCCTAACCTGAAACCAGGCAAGGATGGGACTTGCAGGAAACATTAGCTTAATAGCACCTGTCCACGAAAGATCATTTTTAATTAGACTTTGGTTGTTTTCATGTGAGCATTGGAAAGTCATCAGTGCTATGCAAGTCAGCTGGAGGGCGATTAGTTAAGGTGTGGAAAGGGAGGATGGGAGAGTAATATTAAATTTACATTCTGGAGTCCTGCATTCTGTTGAAGAAAACAGATTGGAAAAAAATTGAGTAGATAGAAATATTTCTGTTAAGAACTTGTAAGTGGTCCTAGTGAGAGATGAGGACAGCTAGGATTAGAGGTGGCAACAAGTAAGGATGAGTTCTGAGATGCCCTGGTCCTGGAGAATTCAGAGTTGGTGATGGGATTCTTCCGTGTTGGGGAAGAGGAAAGTGTCGAGGCCACGGACTGGTTCTTGCCACTGAGTTTGCAGTTGCATGGAGAATACTTAGATGGAAATGTCTGCTAAGAACAATTCAGTCATTGCTATAGGAGCAGGATCATCAGTAGGAGAGAATATAAGTTTGCAACATACTCATCACTGGCTTACTTTACTGGGCCTTAAGGTCCACTCAGCTTTATGGTTACAAGAAATGCAGCTGCTTCCCCGCACAGAGAACTGTCTTTTCACACCTCTGCTCCACTCTTTAAATCTTTGCGTAATCACATGATTTCCCTCCTCTTCCTCCTCCTGTTAATTCCACATCCTTCTAGTTCCTAGTGGTCCCTGGTGTCCCTATTTCGGGGATCAACAAGCTTTATTTGCATAGTCAAATAGTTGTAGCTATTCCAGTCTGCCTTTTAAGGGTCTGAGCGTCTGGGGAACAATGCACAAAGGAGGCTACTGTGTCCAGTAAGTCTGGATTTTCAAAACATGTTTGGAACAGACTTGACCTATGACCCCTTTACCAGTCCATCATGTGCTTCATTGTCTCCTTTATTTTCAATCGTCTTCAATCTCCTGCCTAGAACATGACCAAAATTTTGAAATTGTATCCCTCTGCTCCTGCTTTATCAACGTTCATTGTAAAATTCTTTTTTATTTTTCCCTTGAAGATCTCCTTTTCTTTTATAGTTAAATATTAATAATCTGACTTTTTGTACTGTCTCAAAAATAGTCATGATCTCTTCTTTTTAGAGTAAGATGACTATTGCTTCTCAGCCTTTTGGCTAAGATCAAGTGTAGAGTAAGATGACTTCATCCTGCTCTCTCCTCAAAAGTCTTTCTACACAATGCCCTTGGAAAGGTAAGAAAGAAGTCCCCAATGAGAGGCCTACGCACCAGTGTGCACACACCATGTCCTTGCTATTCCCCTGACATCCATGACCTTGCGGTCTCCACATTGTTGTCCTGTCTCCGATGACTGCCTTTCCCATTAGATAAAGACTTTTCATCCAGAATATACAAAGAATTCATGAGATTCAATAAGATGAATTCTATTAAAAATGGGCCTAAGCCTTTAGTAAACTCTTTACAAAGGATGATCCGCACAGTCCTTGGCTTGCAAAGGGAGATGCAATAGCTGCGTTATTAAGCCTCACCAATCACAGCACAGATGAGGTAAAAACACAGTACTCCAATGGCCAGAATCTAAAACACTGACACCATAAAAATGCCGGTATGTAGAGCACCAGGAGTGCTCATTGCTTGCTGACATCAAGAAATTAAGAAAAGGTGCAAACATCTTGGGAGAGTCTTTGTGTAGGAATCAGTGTTTTTGAAGTAGGCAGTGCCTTTATCCCTGGCCCTCTCTTGAATAAACCATCAGTCTGTTAATTTACCAGTGGCATGAACTATTCATTCATATATGAAGATAGAGGTCTAATCTTTTTCAAAGACCTCATTCCTAGTATCTCATAATGAGGGTTCTGTTTAGGGCTAGAGCCGAGCCAATGCCTGCAGTGCCCTGCTCATTGTCCCCAGTGTCTTAGCACCTCACTCTTCTCTCCCTGCTTCAGTGCCCTGCAGCCGTGCCTTTCTCTACCTGAGGGTGTTTAAGGCACCTCTGGAGGCTTTGGGGCCAGGAGGTCTTTGTCATTCCAGACCTTCACCATGCACCCCCTTTCTCTACTCTCCAAGGTCAGGAGGCTGTGCGTGTTAATTCTGCCTCACTCCCACAGTAACCTCCAACTTGTGGTTGGTGTCAGATGCACTAACTCTGAACCTGCCTGCTTTATGCTGATTGTCTGTGTTTCCTAGGGAACTAAGCTCCAGCTGCTCACAGCGGAGCTGACCCTTTGTATTGCTTGTCCTTCTTTGTTTCCCTTCTCTGCTCCACTTAGCCATATTTCCTGTAACTTCCCCATACTTCTGGTGTTTGAATCCTTGCTTCTGAAGAGCATGAACTAAGCTCATCTCCCATGTCTTCAATGTTTCTATCTTCCACCATCACCTCCTCCTATACCTGCTCCTCCTTTCTCTCATCTTATTCCTGTTCTCCCTTTCTCTTCCTGTGAGTACTAAGTATCGAACTCAGGGCCTTGTGCACATTAAACAAGATCTATACTGTTGAGCTCTATCCCTGATTGCATCTTAGTCTCTGTAAAAATTGTAGATGTTCTCATTTTCACCTACTTGCTGGTGATTTCTTAGACCTGACCTGGCAAAGAAAGCTCCAATCAGAACCTGAAAAACAAGCCACTTCCACACTGATTTCAGCAGTGTGCTTTCTCTCTCTTCATCTGTAATGGGGAAAGAAACATTTTAACTGAATTCAGTATGTCAGCGCTCCTGCTTTGCTCTGACTGCAGTGTGCATAGCACAGCATACAGGTATAATTTGCGTTTGTAATACCACCGTTAGTTATTTTTACCCGATGATCTCAGGCTTGGCTTGAATACCTGGAATCTGGGATCAGCTTGTTTACATTTTGATTTGCTCTGGAAGTGTTAACCTCAGAGGTGGTTCAGCACATATTTCAAGGACTGAAGTAAACCCAGAATGCTGTGACTCACCTTTGTAATCCTCTGTACTACTTAGGAGTTGCTCTTCTGGAGGAAGCCACATTTGTTTCCTATTAAGACAGATCTTTATTGATACAGTTTATCAAAATTCACCCTGGCGTATGATTCATGATTATTTTCATAATGTTGTAACACAGGTGGATAGAAATGGAATATTTACTCAGAATCAGTAAATCAAATTAAATATTAAACTTTACAATTTGTTCATCTATTCATGGAAAAATAAATATTATTTCATTTCATATGAATCATTTATTCATTGCCTTGCTCAAATAATTACATCTTCTCAAACTAGTGAAAGGTTTTCATAGTCTGCTTTAATAAACATGTGATAACCCATTATTTACTATATTAATTGAATACATTTATATTGTTTACAATTTGCTGCTTTCCTTTTTATTTTCTAATTTTAATCGATTCATTTATTTTTAATGTACATAAGTGTTTTGTGTGCATGTATACACACATGTATATATTGAGGGGTGGGGGACTGTGTGTGTAGTGCCTACAGAGGCCAGTGAGGGCACAGAATTCCTAGAACTAGAGTTATAGGTGCTTGTGAGCTGCCATAGGAATAGAACCTGGGTCCTCTGCAAGAGTAGTCAGTGATCTTCACTACTGAGTCAGCTCTCTGGAGTTTGGTATTTTTTTTTAAACTTCTATTGTCTTTATTTTCTTTTTCTTTCTTTTTATTGATTTTTATTGAGCTCTACATTTTTTCTCTGCTTCCCTCCCTGCCTCTCCCCTCCTCTCTTCAACCCTTCCCTAAAGTCCTCATACTCCCAATTTACTCAGGAGATCTTGTCTTTTTCTACTTTCCATGTAGATTAGATCTATGTAAGTCTCTCTTAGTGTCCTCATTGTTGTCTAAGTTCTCTGGGATTGTGATTTGTAGGCTGGTTTTCTTTGCTTTATGTTTAAAAACCACCTATGAGTGAGTACATGTGATAATTGTCTTTCTGGGTCTGGATTACCTCACTCAAAATAATGCTTTATAGCTCCACCCATTTTCCTGCAAAATTCAAGATGTTGTTATTTTTTCTGCTGTGTAGTACTCCATTGTGTAAATCTACCAGATTTTTCTTATCCATTCTTTGGTTGTGGAGCATTTAGGTTGTTTCCAGGTTCTGGCTATGACAAACAAATCTGATTGAGCACATGTCCTTGTGGCATAATTGAGCATTCTTTGGATATATACCCAAAAGTGGTATTAATGGGTCTTGAGGAAGGTTGTTTCCTAATTTTCGGAGAAATCACCACACTGACATCCAAAGGGCTGTACCAGCTTGCATTCCCACCAGCAATGCAGAAGTGTTCCCCTTTCCCCACAACCTCTCCAGCATAAGTTGTCATCAGTGTTTTTGATCTTGGTCATTCTTACAGGTGTAAGATGGAATCTCAGAGTTTTTTTTTGATTTGCATTTCTCTGATAACTAAGGATGTTGAACATTTCCTTAAGTGTCTTTCAGCCATTTTAGATACCTCTGAGAGTTGTTGAGAGTTCTCTGTTTAGGTCTGCACTGCATTTTTTATTTTAAAGAGTAGCTCGGCATGCTCCAACACTTGAGATGATTTTCTTAGGACTAGTTTCTGAACTTGGGACCCTTAACCTAAGGCATGCATATATGTGACTTAATTAACCGACACACACACATATATGACCTAATTGAGGATTTTCAGTGTTTTCGGTGACTTTTCAGACTCTTTGTTACTGATGGTCTAGAGACCATAGATTATCTTCAGGTGAAGCAGCAGCTTCTATTGCTTTCAGTTTATTTCAATAATTTGCGATGCTCATTTTTCTAATTTTATAGCAGTAAAGTCAGTTATTCATAAAGTGATGATTTATGAATCAATGAGACATGTGAGACAATAATGTACTATTGTGTTTTGAGGTATGCTATTTGTAAATATCATTTCAAGTTTAGTATCATCACACTGAGTCAGTATAATCTAGAAAGTAAATTAAGAAAACTTGGCACTGTCCACCGTGGCGCACTCTGCTTGAGTGCACTCACTTCCTTTCTGGGAATATAAATATTTCATTTACCAAGGAATTCCATCACCTTCATGCTGCCTTTGCCAAAGTAATATAACCAAGGAACTGCTGACATTGGATTTTGTCAAGTGGTATTTCTGTGCTCAAGTGGAGAAAATAGAAACAATAAAATTGAATAGAAGCACTTTGAAGCTGTTGTTTAAAATGATAAAATTTAAAGAAATATTCATGGTGGAAAGATAGCTAGTGAGTTAAAAGCACTTGATCCTCTTCTAGAGAATCCAGGTTTCACTCCCAGCACTCTCATGATGGCTCACATATGAAACCACAGTTCTAGGAGATCCAACACCCTTTTTTGGCCTTTGTGGGCACCCGGCATGCATCTGGTACACAAAAATACATGCAAGCAACACACACATACATACATACACACATATACACACATACACACACACATTAAAGAAGACGTATTTATAGAGTGCTACATTGTGCAGATGTGTGTTAGTCAAAGGAAAAATTCTTCTTTCATATTCTTTTTCCTATTTTATATTATAAGCATGAATGGTCTTCTCCCTAGAGTAAAGAGTTGGTCCTGAAATAAATGTGCCCAGTCCTTATTAACATCTTCAAGAAGAATAAGTTGTATGGATTTTAAGTAAAATATAATAAATAAAACAGTTAGAAGGGACAGGAACTGGCAATGGTGGTTTATGCTTGTAATCCCAGGACCCAGGGGGCTGAGGTCCGAGGACTGCAGCCAAGCTGAGGCTCTGCCCAGACGACAAAGCAAAGCTTTGTTTCAACAAGCAACATCCAGAAAGAATAAAGGGAGGACCGCCTTCAAACAACCTTAATGCCTGTTACTAATGTTCCTCCTGCAACTCGGCTCCTCACGTGGCCTAGGAGAACATCACTTAACGGTTGTGTGCACTAGGTTTATGAAGTCCTGTTTTTCCTTTGCAACCTCAGATGAGGCCTGCATGGGACGATGACAACGGAGAACCTGTGCGTAGGAAAGATGAGTCAGCTCCCGGCCCCAGTGTTACAAGAATCAAAAGAAGTGGTAGCATCCCAGGCTCCTATTCTAGCTGGTTGTGATGGTGAATATTGACAGTCAACTTTGAGCATCTAGAATCACTTAGGAGACAATGCCCCAGGCTTACTAGGAAGGATTATCTCAATTAAATTAATTGAGGGGCAAAGGTTTGCTTCAGCTGTGGGCGCCACCATTCCATGGGAGCATTAGCTCAGTCGCAGCATTCATCATGAACAGCTTCCTGACTGTAGATCGGTGTGACCAACTGGCTGCAAGCTCCTACCGCTATGACTCACTCGTCATGATGGACTGCCCTCAAACTAGGAACCAGACTCAGTTCTTTCATCATTAATTTGCTTTTGTTGGGCATTTTGTCGCAATAATGAAACAAGTAACTAAAAAAAAGAGTCTCTGAGTCTTCCAGTGAACATAGTACAGATTCATATATGTGCATATATTATGCTTGAAATAAAATCTGCTTTGGCCTGGAATTCAGCTGTTTCCTAACATTAACTACTAAAAACCAAGAAGTAAATAAAATGGACCCCTGGTTAGCCAGAGTGACTTCTCCATTGAAACCATTGATCACAGACAATTTACACTGGACTTATTATGCTTAAAATGCTTGTTTTGGTGAGCGAGTGAGGAGCAGAGGTTGTGTGGACGATAAGGGAAGGAAAAAAAATGTCAGGGAAGCTCATTTGGGAGACAAGAGAGCTGCTACTCAGGACTCATGTTTCATGGCCAATACCGATGCCACCTGGGATCTGAGCTATAAGCAGCTGTGGCATTGACCTTCACATTGCCCCTTACGGTTGTTACTGTTGTGATGGAGCCAAGGGCATGGTGCTGTTTTATACTTTGCTTCCAGCCCAGACAGTCTCCTTCAGCACCAATGGTGCTGGTTGTCATGACTCCCACCTAGGGGCCTGTGGCATTGATTGGCTGATGTCTCTGGGGAATTGTGCTGTAGGGACTGCCTTGGGCTACAATGCCAATTCTATCTCTTACCCCCAAGCACAGCAATTGCCCATAAAAGCTCCCCTCATATAGTACAGACTATTTTTCAGAACTGAAGCAGTTGATTTGCATGGCTTTGTGCAATTTTGTCAGTTTTTTAAAATCAAGAACAACAGCTAACAATGCTTTCACTTGGGTCCAATTTTAGCCAGAATTTTATAAAGCGGTATTTTGAGGGAGAAGTGAGCTAGAAGCCCCTCTGTAGATGGTGAGTGGCTAGCTTTCGTTTTCCTTTACTTTCTCTCTAGAATCAACGTTGTTAGGATGTCTAAACTAGAAGCAATCCGAGTTGCGCTCTTTCAGTCTTGAGTGCCCGTGTGCACAGTACGGATTGTCGGCATTAGACTGGCTGTGGGCAAGGATTTCAGGGTCTGTCAGTCTCCTTGCCCTGAGCTGCTGTGGTGCTGATGCTCTTGCTCTGCAGCCTCAGATCTGTGCTCTTGAGCTCACCTTGTCAAGGTCAGGCTGCAGGAGGGCTGAGGGCCTCACCCTAGCCCAGGGCTGAGGCATGGTGTGAGTCACAGACACTCCACTCTTCTCACCTGGAGAATGTTGCCCAGCAAGCTGGTTCTGCAGGGAATTATGATGCTGGATGCCGAGTGAGAACCTCAGGGCTTAAAGGAGCTGTTGCTCTCATTAATGTTTTACACTAGAAATAGTGATAGCCGGTAAGCCGCCATTTTCCAGCCAAGATAAAATTTCCTTGCTAGACACAACATTACCTCATTTACTCAAGAAAACAAAACTTGTGCAGTTCAAACATGCAAAAGTGCTTTTAAAAGTCCTGCCTTTTCTTTTATACACACTGGAAGTGACTTTAAGGACAGCTCTTACTTTGCACTATTTCTATGCATTCAAAAAAGGAAAATATAAGACCAACTGGTTAAGACATTCTCTTAAATGTCTTCCCCTTAGAGGACAGATTCTTTTGAGTCATTCTGTGATTCATATTGTCTGATTTGGCTATGAGGAGTGGATGGTGCAGCCCAAGGGTGAGGGTGATGTATAGAATTCCAGCATTTGGGAGGCCCAAGTGGGAGTATTTCCAGTCTGAGAACAGCCTTGGGGCTATGTAATGGGATGGTCTAAAAGAAAGAGAAAGAGGGAAGCATGAAAGGAAGGGAAGGGGGAGGCAGGCATAGAGAAAGGGAGTAAGTTTACATTTTGGGGATAAGTTTACATTTGGGGTATTTGGGGATATGTTCTTGTTCTGTGTTGGTATGGGGTTTTCTCTGTAGTAACTGATGTCAGTGCTGTTGTTTTCGATGTGTATGAATTGATGGTGATAACCATGTCAGGATTGCTCCCTTGCAGTAGGGATAAATCCCGGTGTCATTGCCAGTGGCCCCTCAGTCTGCCCCAGCCATGCAACTGTCAGCCACATTCAGAGGGACCAGTTTGGTCCTATGGTTGTTCCTTCCCATTCAGGCTGACATTGGTGAGCTCCCATTAGCTCAGGTAGACTGTTTCAGTGGGTGTACCCATCATGGTCTTGCTGGGGAGTTGGTTACTCACCTCCTGGTCCGCTCTATGCCATCTTTGATCGCCTTCTTAACTGTAGGTGAATTTGTCAGCTGATGAGAAAGAATTAGAAGGGCCTGAAAATTTTTTTTTGTCATTCCCACAATTACTGTATCATCTTTACCCCCCAATACCTTGTGCAGGACGTACAAATTATAGGATTATAGGTCAAAGGGTTTGTGGCTAGGTTGGTTCCAATTCCCTTATCTAGAATTTTTGCCCGATTACCAGATATGTCCAATTCAGGCTTTGTATCCTCTATTGCTAGGTCTCTAAGCAAGGGCCATCCTCATAGACTGTTTGGAGTTTCCATTGTACTAGGTGAAATGCATTATTTCCTGTAGAATGATTTGGAACTTCTGGATGCAGAGTATAGTGCCAAGTTCTGTGAAGAGTGCCGAATGTCTATATTTGCTTCTAAGAGGCTTATACTCTAGTGGTTCAATGAAGAGATTCAAATGAAATGCTCAAGTAATCGAATAGCAGATAATAGTAATGTATGGAGGGCATTGAAATTACACACTCAATGTACATTGTTGTAAGGTTCATCTTTTCTATGTTATTAACAGTCTTTTCTGCCCGATGGATTGACTGAAAACAGTTCTCTGAAGATAGTATCTGAAAGAGTGGAGAGATGGCTAAGTGGTTAAAGGTGTGTATTGATCTTTCAAAGGACCAAAGTTCAATTTCGAGTACCTAGGTCAGTCAGCTCAAGTCCACCTGTGATTCCAACTCCATGGAATCATATCACCTCTTCTGTCCTCCATGAGCACAACCCTGTGTGCAAACCCATGTGCACACACATATGCATACAAATAATAAAATATGTAAGATTTGAGTATAAGTTCTAGCAATATGGTGTGGCCATCCAAGCCAGATCGAGACTGGAATGGATGTGATTGGCACTTCATTATTCAAAACTGTCCTAAAGACCGCGAGGGGTGCACCCACACACTGAGACAATGGGGATGTTCTATCGGGAACCCACGAAGGCCAGCTGGCTTGGGTCTGAAAAAGCATGGGATAAAACCGGACTTGCTGAACATAGTGGACAATAAGGACTACTGAGAACTCAAGAACAATGGCAATGGGTTTCTGATCCTACTGCACGTACTGGCTTTGGGGGAGCCTAGGCAGTTTGGATGGAGGTGGGTGGTCCTTGGACTTCCTACAGGGCAGGGAACCCTGATTGCTCTTTGAGCTGATGAGGGAGGGGGAGGGAAATGGGAGGCGGTGGTGGGGAGGAGGCAGAAATCTTTAATAAATAAATAAATTAAAAAAACTGTCCTAAAGAGTTCGCACTGTTTCCTAGTGGGGCTTGTATAGTGGATAGTTGTAGATATTGCGTTAAGATTTTAAAAATGGTAAATTCCAATCCCACGTAGCAGAATTGAAAATCAGCCTTGTTGATTGAATATTGTGTTTAATTTGTATTCCTGATGTGCATACTATGAATATATGGTTACATCTGGTTATGTAGTTGTCTAGTGTTGACTGTCAATCTTCAGCATACTTTGGGTTGATATGAATAGCCAATGTCATGGACTTTGAAGGAAGTTTTATTTGTAAGATGGTCCAAGCTAAATAACTTTCCCACATATATATGAGCATGGTGAAATAGAAGACATCTATTTTACTTGCTTGAGTCCCTAATAAATTAGGGAGAACTTGCCTTAGTTGTGGTTTCTCTTTTCATGATGAAACATTATGACCAGAAGCAAGTTGAGGAGGAAAAGTTCTATTTGGCTTACACTTGTTTGAAGGACTTCAGGCTAGGAACCCAAACAGGGCAGGATACTGGAAGCAGAAACTTATGCAGAGGCCATGGTACTCTTGCTGACTTGCACCACAGGGCCTGCTCAGCCTGCTTTCTAATAGAGCCCTGGACCAGGCTAGGGGTGGCCCCAGCCACAATTGACTGAGCCCTTCCCCATCAGTCACTAATTAAGGAAATACACTACCAGCTTGCCTAGAGTCCAGTTTTATGGAGACACTTTCTCAGTCAAGGTTACATCCACTCTTATGACCGCAGCTTGTGTCACCTTGTCATAAAACTAACTGGCACACTAATGAAATGTTTGATATAAAATAAGGGGCAGTAAGTTTTTGAACAGATTATTGATTCAATGCCTTATGTGACCTAATAACTTTACAGTATCAATTGACTGAATGTGATCAGGGAAGGAAATGGCCAAGGGAGAGAATCATTGAGAAAATAGATGCTCATGATTTGAGTGTATCTATGGAGGACTTATTATTGTGCCCCAGCTCACTGTGTGCTCCAGTTCTATTTTGCATTCCATCCTTGTTTATTTTGAAGGATAAAAATATCCCTTTCCCTTCTTGTGTCTATAAAAGGACTAGTTCTGTGGCAAAGATTGCACTGCTAGAGAGAGTGGTTATAATAAGATTTATTTGTTTTTATTTCATGTGTATGAGTGTTGGCTTGTGTGTATGCAAGAGCACCTGTGAGTGCAGGGCCCACAGAGGTCAGAAGAGGGCATAGGATCCCCTGGACCTAGAGTTACAGACTCTTGTGAGCTGCCTTGTGTGTGCTGGAAACCAAACCCTGGTTCTCTGGAAGATAAGCAAGTGCTCTTGACTGTTGAACCATCTCTCCAGCTTAAACTTAGAGAGTTTTGTTTTTCTTGGAGCATCATTTTATTTTATTTTTTTCAGAGGTCGAAATGTTTATTTATTTATTTGTTTTTATTACTTTATAAATAATACCAATCAAAATATCCACTTCCCACTTCCCTCCCGCATTCTCACTCACCCTCCCCCGTCCCTCTCCAGTCCTAAGGGCTGCCCTGTCTAAAGGCCAAGGCAGTCTCTTTAATCAACCAATGAAAGCAATATACAAACAGAAGAACCTCCTACACCAGCCCAGCTATTGGCCAGCTGACTCTTTATTGCACCAACAAGAGTATAATGCATATTCACAGAGTATGAAAGGATTATTCCACAGCGGTTCCCAACCACTGAGCCACCTCTCTACACATGGTGTGTCATTTTTAAAACCCACAGTAGTAGCTGTAGGAGTAACAGATTCATACATCAAGAGGTTTAGTTAGCTGGTGGTAACAGAAAATTAAAGCACCAGTGGCCCAAACAAGACAGATGTCTACTTTCCAACAAATGCAGCAATTCCAAGAGGAAACCCCAGTTGCTGAGAATTACACATCAGCTACAATCACATGTGCTCCCAAGAAATGGGAGCAAACAAGGGAGAGTCCACTGAAGGACTATTTCTCTTTCAGTTGGGAAGCCCCTTCCACTCACTTCCTTCCCCCTGTCCTATTGATTCCTCAATGCCTGTTCGTTTAGAGTCATATGGCCACATACACCTGCAAGGACATCAAGTAAATTTAGTTATTTAATCAGGCACTTTACTAATTTCTACCCCCCAAAAGCTCACTCCATGGTTGTTTAGGAAGGACAATTTAATGAGTTATCTCAGATGGGGGACAGAGTCTTCCCTATCCATTAACTTTTTGACTAATATGGATGGTAAAGAGGGCTTCTTTAGCTGTTCAGGGTCTTACAGTGCAGCCAAGACTGGCCTTGAATTCAATATCCTCCTGCTTCAGTCTTCTGTATGTCTGGATTGCAGTCATGCCTTGTCATGATTATTAGTTTAATGAATTTAATACATTTAATAATTCATAAACATGGATAGGAGCTTAAGCATTAAACTAACATATACCCTAGAATTGGTAATGTGTGTACATGGAATAAATACCAAACAAGAATTCAAATGGAGAACCAAGGAGGATTTTGTTGTGTCTTTGTGGTGTCTGGCTATGTTGTTACACACTTTATCAAGCCACGGAGTGTCAGAGGAACCCCCAGGTTTATGAGCAATATTGAAGAGTTAAGTTTTGGACGTTGAGAACTATGCTGGCATCACATGGCCCCACTGTGATGTCATCTGCTCACCGGGGAGGCAGATGCACAGGTTGGCATCTATTGCGAACTTTCTGGTAAAGAACAGAGAACAGACTATAGTGGAAACTCTCCACTTGCCTCTGGATTTCTGTTTCACCTTCCACTGCAGGTTCGGGGGCTGGGAGAGTTGGGTGCAAAGGGCCCTCAATCCCACCAAGAATCTCAGAACAAGAGGTCTTTATGTAGCAAAGTGTATGCTGGTACATTGAGGATGTCTTAGATTCTTAACTGTGAGTACGTATGTATGTGCGTGTGTGCATAGATGCAAGGACATCAGGTAAATTTAGTGTGTGTTTGTGTGTGTGCGTCATGAACACATGCAAATGGGTAGACAGAGGTCAGTGAGATATGTAAACTTTTACTAGTATCGTATGTTATTCCTAGAGAGCGAGTGGAACTTCTTTTTCTCCCCTTTAGGGTGGTTTGAGAACTATTTAAGACACAGTATTATATTCTTGGATAACATGTCCAAAGGGGCTTTTGACACTACTTAAGCATTTAAGATGTTATGAAATAATGCTTTTGTCTGCTACTTAAATAGCTCTGTTATTTGATTTGAGCTTTATTCAATTACGCACTTGCTGAATGAGGTTTATGGGTTTTTTATTGTGTCACATAGTGGAAATATAAATATTAATAAAAGAAGATGCCTTCCAGGTATGCTGTGTTAGCAGTGCCTACAGTTTCTTCATGTCACAGTAGGGATAAATTCTAAGGACAAGAAACTCCACAGATCTCTGTGAATATTGCATTTGGGTGACGTTATTTAGCCATAAACATTGAACAGATGCCGAGAAACCTATGGAAATCTGAAAAGCAAATAATAGTAAATCAGTGGAGCTACTATTGCCTCAGGTCAATGTTAGTTCTGTTACCAGAATGAATAAATGGTTCTTTGATTCGTTACTCACGCTTGGCTCTTACCGGCTTTCTAGAAGTGTCTGATGAAATAGTTCTTTCAGGTCAGTAACATCCTGCACAGCCAGCTCTAGGTTCGGGGAGGATAGCCAGCCTGGGGATGGGACACAAGAGTTCTTATGTTTAGGAAGCAAGCAGCTTCTCCAAACTTGTTGAATTTGAACACACAATGAAGAGGGCCAATACACTATTGTTAGGAGAACAGTTAGGGTGACATCATCTGTTGTTTGCCAGTTATACAGCTGTATATATTGTCACTTTTTGGCAGAAACAAAGAAATTGGATCAGTTAAACTATGGAAGGATCAGTTAGACTATGGAAGGAATCTTCTGTGTTTTTAAAAAAGATTCATTTTTATTTTATGTGTACGAGTGTCTTGCCTACATGAATGTCTCTGCATCGCATGTGTGCAGTGTCTGCAGGGGCCAAAAGATTGCATTGGAGCCTCCTGGATCTGGGATTGGACAGTTGGGAGTAGCTATGTAGGTTTTGGGAAGCAAACCTGGGTCCTCTGCAAGAGCAGTAAACAGCTTAGCCACTGAACCATCTCTGCAGCTTCTTGTCTTACCTTTAATTATGAATCTTATTTATTTTCTAGTCTTTATTCATTCACATTTTTTTGCAAATGTTGACTTAACTCCTGGGGTTGGATTTTCTTTCTGCAGGTCTTTTGATGCATGGTGTTAGCTTCCTCCCGATTCTCCAAGCCATCCATCTTGAAATCCACTTCTTTCCTGATCACCAAGCCTGACGGCTGTAGCAATATTCTCTCTATGTATATGTGGGGCTTCCTGTGGCCAAGCTCTCATTTCCCCTGCCACGAACCTTCAAAATATCTTCCTCACACTATTTCTCCTGTTTTCTTCACACAGGCAGTGTAATCTATGAGAAGTCCTTTAGGGGCTTTGCATTGCCATTAAAGTAAGATCTTGACTAAGCTACGAGGGTGATTTCCACTTTGGTACTTCTTAATGAAAAGATATGGAACTAGATGAATCACACAAAAGTTCAAAGTTTAGAAAACAGCCCAAGAATATATAGTATATTATTGACATAGTTTAAAACTATATAAATTATACACACTTAGATATTGCATAGAAACTGATACATAAGAAAGAAAAAAATGTATTAAGAGCAGCATGGGAAGAATAAACACCAAGTCTGATACCTCTTGAGAAGAAGGAAGATATAGAAGCCAAAACCCATGTGAGCTCCTGAGCTCCCCCACACTCACCTGAGTTCCTCCCCATATGTGAGCTCCTCCACACACATGAGCTCCTACACACCCCTGAGCTCCTCCACACCTCTGAGCTTCTCCACACACCTGAGCTCCTCCACAACCCTGAGATCTTCCACACACATGATCTTCTCCACACACCCAAGTCCTATACACACCTGAGCTCCTCCACACCCCTGAGCTCCTCCACATCCCAGAGCTTCTCCACATACCTGAGCTTCCCCCCACACCAGAGTCCTCCACACACCTGAGCTCTTCTACATACTTGAGCTCCTCCACACACCAATGATGTGATAACTAACCTTAATGTAAGTTAACACATATTTATCATGGTTCAGTCTTTTGAAGTAATCAGTAGAAACCAAAGCCCCCTAATATATTCACTTGAGCAAAAAGGGTCACATACTTTTGTGCTGGAGGAAACCTCTGTGACCTGCTAACCTCCTCAAGCCCTATTTCAGAGGATGTCCCTGAGCCAGAGCACCCATTAACTTAGTCACAGGTGAATCCTGAGCACTGCCAGGCTCTGGTTCTGGGAAGGCAATCATGAGCAAGACTGAAGAAAGCTCATTCTTTTGGGAACTCACCTTCTAGATGGGTGGCTTTGATGAGAAACAAATAATGAACCCCACGATAGACCAGAAGAAGGGGGAATGAATCTCTCAACACGATCAAAGGCTGAAGTAGCTGCTTCCTTAGATTTTATTTTTTTTATTTTTTATTTTTTTTGGATGGAGAAATTTGATGAGTTTAGTGTTTATTTATTTTTTTATTTTTTAAATTTATTTATTTATTAAGGATTTCTGCCTCGTCCCCACAACCGCTTCCCATTTCCCTCCTCCTCCCCCGATCAAGTCCCCCCCCCCCCCCTCATCTGCTCGAAGAGCAATCAGGGTTCCCTGACCTGTGGGAAGCCCAAGGACTGCCCACCTCTATCCAGGTCTCGTAAGGTGAGCATTCAAACTGCCTAGGCTCCCACAAAGCCAGTACGTGCAGTAGGATCAAAAACCCACTGCAATTGTTCTTGAATTCTCAGTATTCCTCATTGTCCGCTATGTTCAGCTAGTCCGGATTTATCCCATGCTTTTTCAGACCTAGGCCAGCTGGCCTTGGTGAGATCCCAATAGAACATCCCCATTGTCTTAGTGTGTGGGTGCACCCCTCGTGGTCCTGAGTTCCTTGCTCGTGCTCCGTCTCCTTCTGCTCCTGATTTGGACCTTGAGATTTCTGTCCGGTGCTCCCGTGTGGGTCTCTGTCTCTGTCTCCTTTCATCGCCTGATGAAGGTTAATATTCCTGAGGATGCCTATGTGTTTGTCTTTGGATTCACCTTATTTAGCTTCTCTAGGAACATGAATTATAGGCTCAATGTCCTTTATTTATGGCTAGAAACCAAATATGAGTGAGTACATCCCATGTTCCTCTTTTTGGGTCTGGCTTACCTCACTCAGGATAGTGTTTTCTATTTCCATCCATTTGTATGCAAAATTCAAGAAGTCCTTGTTTTTTTACTGCTGAGTAATACTCTAATATGTATATATTCCATACTTTCTTCATCATTCTTCCGTTGAAGGGCATCTAGGTTGTTTCCAGGTTCTGGCTATTACAAACAATGCTGCCATGAACATAGTTGAGCATATACTTTTGTTGTATGATAGGGCCTCTCTTGGGTATATTCCCAAGAGTGGTATTGCTGGATCCAGGGGTAGGATCCAGGGTTGATTAGCCTTTTACGGTCTAGTTTCTTGAGTTCTTTATATATTTTGGAGATCAAACCTTTATCAGTTGCAGGGTTGGTGAAGATCTTCTCCCAGTCAGTGGGTTGTCTTTTTGTCTTAGTGACAGTGTCCTTTGCTTTACAGAAGCTTCTCAGCCTCAGGAAGTCCCATTTATTCAATGATGCCCTTAGTGTCTGTGCTGCTGGGGTTATACATAGGAAGTGGTCTCCTGTGCCCATGTGCTGTAGAGTACTTCCCACTTTCTCTTCTATCAGGTTCAGTGTGTTCGGACTGATATTGAGGTCTTTAATCCATTTGGATTTGAGTTTTGTGCATGGTGATAGATATGGATCTATTTTCATTCTTCTACAGATTGACATCCAGTTTTGCCAGCACCATTTGTTGAAGATGCTCTCTTTTTTCCATTGTATACTTTTAGCTCCTTTATCGAAGATCAGGTGTTCATAGGTTTGTGGGTTAATGTCAGGGTCTTCTATTCGATTCCATTGGTCGACTTCTCTGTTTTTATGCCAATACCAAGCTGTTTTCAATACTGTAGCTCTGTAATAGAGTTTGAAGTCAGGGATGGTAATGCCTCCAGACAATCCTTTATTGTATAAGATTGTTTTGGCTATCCTGGGTTTTTTGTTTTTCATATAAAGTTGATTATTGTCTTCTCCAGATCTGTGAAGAATTTTGATGGGGATTGCATTGAATCTATAGATTGCTTTTGGTAGAATTGCCATTTTTACTATGTTGATCCTCCCAATCCAAGAGCAAGGGAGGTCTTTCCATTTTCTGGTGTCTTCTTCAATTTCTTTCTTCAAAGACTTATAGTTCTTGTCAAGTAGATCTTTCACTTCCTTGGTCAGGGTTACCCCAAGGTATTTTATGCTATTTGTGGCTATCGTGAAAGGTGATGCTTCTCTGATTTCCCTCTCTGCTTCCTTATCCTTGGTGTATAGGAAGGCAACTGATTTTTTGGAGTTGATCTTGTATCCTGCCACGTTACTAAAGCTGTTTATCAGCTGTAGGAGTTCTTTGGTAGAATTTTTGGGGTCACTTATGTACACTATCATATCATCTGCAAATAACGAAAGCTTAACTTCTTCCTTTCCAATACGAATCCCCTTGATCTCCTTATGTTGTTTTATTGCTATTGCTAGAATTTCAAGCACTATATTGAAGAGGTATGGAGAGAGTGGACATCCTTGTCGTGTTCCTGATTTTAGTGGGATGGCTTTGAGTTTTTCTCCGTTTAATTTAATGTTAGCTGTTGGCTTGCTGTAAATAGCTTTTATTATATTTAGGTAGGACCCTTGTATCCCTATTCTCTCCAAGACCTTTATCATAAAGGGGTGTTGAATTTTGTCGAATGCTTTTTCAGCATCTAGTGAAATGATCATATGGTTATTTTCTTTCAGTTTATTTATATGGTGGATTACATTGATAGATTTGCGTATGTTGAACCAGCCCTGCATCTCTGGGATGAAGCCTACTTGATCATAATGGATAATTTTTCTTATGTGTTCTTGGATTCAGTTTGCCAGTATTTTATTGAAAATTTTTGCGTCGATGTTCATGAGTGAGATCGGTCTGTAATTCTCTTTCTTGGTTGGGTCTTTTTGTGGTTTTGGTATCAGGGTAACTGTAGCTTCATAAAAGGAATTTGGCAATGACTCTTCTGATTCTATATTGTGAAATACATTAAGGAGTATAGGTATTAGTTCTTCTTGGAAGTTCTGGTAGAATTCTGCATTGAAACCATCTGGTCCTGGGCTTTTTTTCGAAGGGAGATTTTTGATAACCATTTCTAATTCTTCGCGAGAAACCAGTCTATTTAGATCATTCACCTGGTCTTGGTTTAGCTTTGGTATATGATACTTATTTAAAAAAATGTCCATTTCTTTTGTATTTTCCAGTTTTGTGGCATACAGGCTTTTGTAGTAAGATCTAATGATTCTCTGAATTTCCTCTGTGTCTGTGGTTATGTCCCCCTTTTCATTTCTGATCTTATTTATTTGCGTGTTCTCTATCTGTCGTTTCATTAGTTTGGATAGGGGTTTGTCGATCTTGTTGATTTTCTCCAGGAACCAGCTTTTTGTTTCATTGATTCTTTGGACTGTTTTCTGGGTTTCTATTTTGTTGATTTCAGTCCTCAGTTTTATTATTTCCAGTCTTCTACTTCTCCTGGGCGCGTCTGCTTCTTTTTTTTCTAGAGCTTTCAGGTGTGTTTTTAAGTCCCCAATGTATGCATTACTGTTTTCTTTAAGTGGGCACTTAGTGCTATGAACTTTCCTCTTAGCACTGCTTTCATTGTGTCCCATAGGTTTGAGTATGTTGTCCCTTTATTTTCATTAAATTCAAGGAAGACTTTAATTTCTTTCTTGATTTCTTCCTTGACCCAGGTGTGGTTCAGTAGTTGACTGTTCAGTTTCCATGAGTTTGTCGGTTTTTTGGGGGCAGCGTGGTTGTTGCCTTCTAACTTTAATCCGTGATGATCTGATAAGACACAGGTGGACACTGATATTTTTTTGTATCTGTGGAGGTTTCCTTTGTTTCCGAGTATGTGGTCTATTTTTGAGAAGGTTCCATGAGCTGCAGAGAAGAAGGTATATTCTTTCCTATTTGGGTGGAATGTTCTATAGATGTCTGTTAAGTCCATTTGCTTCATTACCTCCAATAATTCTCTTAATTCTCTATTAGGTTTCTGTCTGATTGACCTGTCCCTTGGAGAGAGAGGTGTGTTGAAGTCTCCTACTACTAGTGTGTGTGGTTTGATGTCTGCCTTGAGTTCTAGTAATATTTCTTTTACATAAGTAGGTGCTTATATATTGGGGGCGTATATATTCAGGATTGAGACGTCCTCCTGATGAATTGTTCCTGTTATGAGTATAAAGTGACCGTCTTGGTCTCTTCTGATTGATTTTAGTTTGAAGTCAGTTTTGTTAGAAATTAGTATGGCCACACATGCTTTTTTCTTAGGACCATTTGCTTGAAAGACCTTTTCCCAACCCTTTACTCTGAGTAGGTGCCTGTCTTTGTGGTTGAGATGTGTTTCTTGCAAACAGCAGAATGTTGGATCCTGTTTTCGTATCCAGTCTTTTAGCCTGTGCCTTTTTATAGGTGAATTGAGCCCATTAATATTAAGTGATATTAATGACCAGTGGTTGTTTACTCCGGTTATTCTTATTGCTTTTGGTAGTAGAGATTGTGTGTCTCCCTTCTTTGAGATGTGCTCGTGAAGGGTCATTAGATGCCTGGGTTATTGTAGGCAGTGTTGGATTCCTTGGGTTGCGATTTTCCTTCTATTACTTTCTGTAGGGCTGGATTTGTGGCTACGTATTGTTTAAATTTGTTCTTATCCTGGAATGTCTTGTTTTCTCCATTGATAATGAACGATAGCTTGGCTGGGTATAGTAGTTTGGGTTTGCATCCATGGTCTCTTAGCTTCTGCAGAACCTCTATCCAGGACCTTCTGGCTTTCATAGTTTCCATCGAGAAGTCAGGTGTAAGTCTGATCGGTTTACCTTTATAAGTTACTTGCCTTTTTTCTTTTGCAGCTCTTAATATTCTTTCTTTAACCTGTATATTTTGTGTTTTGATTATTATATGGCGAGGAGATGTTTTTCTTTGATCCAGTCTGTTTGGTGTTCTGTATGCTTCTTGAATATTTAAATGAATATCTTTCTTTAAGTTGGGAAAGTTTTCTTCCATAATTTTGTTGAAAATATTTTCTGGGCCTTTGAGCTGTGACTCTTCTCCTTCTTCTATTCCTATTATTCTTAGGTTTGGTTTTTTTATTGTGTCCCATAGTTCCTGAATGTTTTGTGTTGAGAATTTGTTGGCTTTGCTGTTTTCTTTGATCTGTTCGTTTATTTTCTCTATGGTGTCCTCAGCATCTGAGAGTCTTTCTTCTAGCTCTTGTATTCTATTGATTATGCTTATTTCTGTAGACTCTGCTCGTTGGCCTAGATTTTCCATATCCAGCTGGTCCTCAGTTTGTATTTTCTTCTTTGCCTTCATTTCAGTTTTCAATTCTTGAACTGTTTCCATTACCTGTTTGATGGTTTTTTCTTGGTTTCCCAGGGTATCATGTACGTATTTACTCATTTCTTCAAACTTTTTGTTATACTTCTCATCCATTTCTATAAGGGCATTTTTTACATGTTGTTTAAGGGACTCTATTATCTTCATAAAGTCGATTTTTTCCACTTCTTCTGTGTTAGGTTGTTCAAATACTTCTGTTGTAAGATCATTGGGTTCTGATGTTTTCATGTTGTTTTTCAGATTATTGGGTGAGTTCTTGCCTTGGCGCCTGCCCATCTCCTCCTATTGATCCTATCCAATGGGTCCTTTAAAAACCGGATCAGGTTTCCCTGCTGGCCAAGGGCTCCGCTTACAAAATGCCCTCACTCTCTTTTGTGGTTCCTGCTGCAGGCCAAGAACCCTCTCACCCCTCCGAAGGATCTTCAGGACAGGACCAGGCTCCCCTTGTGCCAGTGACCTGGCCAACCAAAGGCCTACCTCTTTGATTCAATTGTAGTAGGGCGATCTGCTCTCCTTATTGCACGCCTGTCCCCGCCACTTGGGTCTGCCGCTGTGCCGGTCCCCGAAAGCTTCTTCCTGTATGCGTTGTTGCTCCGCCGCGTCTGGCCGCAGCTGCTCCACCGCGTCTGGCTGCCGCTGCTCCGCCGCGTCTCTTCCTTAGATTTTAAAGCGATAGGTAGAGCAGGAAAGAGTTCTCAGGCACTGATGTTCAGAGTGTTTTGATTTCTGGTGAGAAACCATTGGCTTAAAGTATTTTCTAGGTCAATAATCATGCCTCCAGCTTTTGGAGAGTAGATAACAATAGCTTAACTGCGTGCTGTTCAAAGTTTGCTTTCTCAAATTCCTTGCCTAAAATAAACTTAATTCAGATGAGGGGAGATACAATCAAGACCTCCAAGTTTCTCAGGCACTTCCACCAAATCGGCAGTGGGATGGAGTAGAGCCTATGTATGACTAGGAGCATTTCAAACACTTCAGATCCCAGTGTGGCTCATGGAACATTTGTACTCTGCACTTTGAAGTTGTTTGTTTTATAATTTAAGTTCAGAAATCAACAGGTCTGTTTTAGGAGCCTGACTTTGTCACCGACTGCTAATGGGATCAGCGAGGTATTACTGTAAAGGGACCTTTGTTTACTCCAGTAACAAGGTGCTGGGCACAACATCCCAAACTCAATCTCAGTATCAGAGAGCTTCTAAACAGAACAGAACTGACCTTCAAGTCACTCCTTTCTTCCTTCTGAGTGGTGACCTAGTCCATTTCCAGCTGGGAGATCAGTTTGGAGATGTTATTGTGAGTTCCCTGTTTGTTTTGAGGTATTGTGAATTTCCAGAATACAGCCTGTCTTCCTGAGTACCAAATTAGCCTTGCCAGCTCCTTATGTGTCTGTGTAGCGTCAGTGTGATGTCTAAAAATAGGAGAGCGAGAAGGATGAGATCCCCACTTAGGCAGAACTGTGTCAAAACTCTTGGTTTTCAGTTTTAAACCATGGTTTCTATATCTAGAAATTGTGGGAAAATGAACTGAAGCTCAAAGCTTGCTGGCGGTGTTACTCACTTTAAATACTTAACGCACTGCCTACCCATTGTGGATCTCTAATAAATAATACTTCTCTAGTTTTTATAGTGAATTATACTTTTTCTTTTCTTTAAAGTGATACCAGAGAATAAATAAAGCTGTAAATGCCCTTTGATGACGTCGTCCTGCTAATGATGCTATTAGGGATGGTGGCTGAATGAGCTCTGAAAACCCTGATAATTTGGCGAAAGTTCCCGTGTCACCTGTGTTTTGTAGAATATTTGATGTCTTTTCCCATTATGGTTGGAGACATAGGAGCTCAAGGAAGTCCAAGAGTTGAGAGTGTGAGCTGGTCAGCATAGTTAGGACCTGGATGCCTGGATCCTGCAACACGCAGATGCCCATAGAGCAGACTGTGGGGCCTGTCAGGATGCGGCCGAATCACGAAACCTCATTCCTTAAGAGAACGTTGTGTCCCTCTCTCTGTTTAAATAAGATCCTCCTGGTAATGGTCCTTCCTATTTTGAGCCTCTCAAACTTCTTCCAAGGCATGGTTCACTCTGCTTTAGGAAGCCATTCCTCCTTACCCTGTAAAACTGGATAACTGCCTGTATTCATTCTGTGAGCAGCCCCCTCCCCTTGTGGCTATTTCACTGCTTCATGTTAGAAGCATCGTCCCAGTAATAGGTGAAGCATTGCATTGAAGATTGTATGGGTTCCTGGCTCTGGGACTTTGGCTTTGGCACACTTCATTTCGGTCTTCACTTTACCTCTTACTTTCTTTGTAAGGAGAGAAAATCATTTGCCCTTTCTGAGCTCAGTTAACTTTTCTATAATACAGGGCTCAAAAAGCTCCCTCTTAGGCTTGCTTAAAGGCTAAGCTGTTTATGATAAATCTCAAGATTCTCAGTGGTCAATGGACAGCAATGAATTTTATTTTTTAATTTCTTTGTGTAACTTGTATATTTAAGTGTCTATAATTTAAAACAACAAAGCTCTCTATTTAGATTGTGTCTTCCAGACTAGAAAGCCGTAGCTTGGCATTTTGTGTATGGGTTAATAACTGACTAACACATACTGTTTTGGTGGAACAAATTAACTTTCGTTATTATGTGTCGTCTCACAAGAATGACATTGGCATGAGAAATATCATGAAGCTGTGTCTGAACTAACTTTGTTTTTAAACCTCTCCAGGTAGCTTCCTAGCCCAAAACTTTGTGTCGTGAAATCTGAGACTTTGACCCAGATAATATGATAGGAACTTCCTGTGATTTGGGGCCATATCCTACTTAGATGAACGTGGGACTTCCAGATTTACTGAGAGCTTGTTACTGTGCGCCTGTTTCTTGCTCTTGCTCATTTGGCATAGGTGACCATGCCGTCTCTGCCTCATGAAGGGGGTAAGTGGATTAACCTGCCCATACTACAGGCTATGAGTATGTTCAGAATACATGATATTAAAACTTTGAAAGTGTCACCATCCATAGTTTTTCTTTGCTGGGGGCAACATGAATGTTTGTGGTCACATTGTTTTTATTTTAGTGACAGCGTGTCTATTTCTCTTTGTAGCTATTCCAGGATCCTCGCCCCTGGATCTGAGTACAGAGCTGCCTTATCAATGTACCATGAAAAGGAAAGTCAGAAAAAAGAAAAAGAAGGGCGTCATTACAGCGAATGTTGCTGGGACAAAGTTTGAAATTGGTGAGTGTCTCCAGAACCCAGCACTTCCCATGATGGACGGGCAAACCGCCTTGGCATAGGAAATGATGTAGAGTTGGGAGAGGTGATTATCTTTTATGTAATGGATTTCTAAATTACTTCTGTAAAACTGCTGACAGCTTGGAAGAATTCTCTCCTATGCAGTGGGGGATGATCTGCTTTGAAAAGGCACTAATGGATTTCTAAAGCTGCAGTTCAAACAAAGAAAAACGCATTCCGTTAACTTAGCAGAAAGAAATGTGTAGGTCTCTACCCAACACTGGATTTTCCGGTAATGTTCGATGTTGTCAGCTATCTGAGCTTTGAAAGTCATCATAAGAAAGATTTATTCCTGTCTGATCTTATGAAGGTTTGTGAATATAGAGTGGATCTTTTTAACTATCCTTATGTAATCTGGAAGCATCTGGCCTCACTGGTGTTAGTACATGAAGATCCATGACTTAAGTAGCCAGCTGAGCGGCCGCCATCACTGCCTCTTCACCTGGTCTTATCCTCCAGGTCTCGCCAGTTATGTCCGGGCTCAGAGGATGTGTCTCCGTTTCTCAGGAGTAGATTTGGTCTCATGCAGGCATTCTGCCCCTGTCGCTGTTTTCTGCTGTTAGCTTATTAGAGGAATCCCGCAGGACCTGTTGCCACTGCTCTCACTCTCTGTATGTGTCCAGATGGCACAGTGGCAGCAGAGCCCTGAGAGAGGCCATCTCATGGCGGCACAGTGTGTGACAGTGGAAGATGGCACTTTCCTCTTGTGTGTGCACTTGATGACACAAGGTGTCAGTATAACTCCAAACTACATTCTGCTGCCCTCACATAGATGGTTCCAGAACCTCTCTAGGTGTCCTTGTTTTCCCAGGCATCGTTGCATATGAAGCCAGTTTTTTCTCCAGCAAATAGCCAAGAGCCTGTAGGAGTTGAGGCCAACCGTTCCTGGTTATCAGTTTTGCATCTGGGCTAAGTCAGCTAGACAATCTTTACTATTTCCCATGTCACTTCTCAGAAAAAGGAAGCATGAAAAGCGAGCACCGAAGCATCGCCATGCAAACACACTCTTCTTTCAGGACTCAGAACTCACTGGAAGTCAGCTATCACCCCCACTGTACAGCTCATCTTCATTGTAAACTCAAGATCTGTTGAAAGACAAATGCCCGTATATTAACTGTAACATGCCAGTTAAGGAGGAGTAATATTTAGTCAAAAGTAAACCCCGAGAATAAATTTTTCAGTAGGATCTCAGGGTGTGGAGTGGCAGAGAGCCAGTCTCTAAATCCTTCCTGGAAATCTGGCCTCACTGTTTCGTCCTCCGAGTAAACAGAGCTGACTCACTTTTGTGGTAATAGTAACTTGAACTGGAAAAGGTAAAAGGCGCACAAGAGATCCGATGGTCAAGGATATTTTTACCTTTCCAGTTTTATACCTAGTTCCAGGTCATGGAAAACCCACGAGAGCAAATGACCCTGTGTAGAGTTGCCTCAGCTCTCTGTGTGTTTTCCTGGTGTCGACGTCATTTTCGAAACCCTCGGGTAAATCTGAACGGACTATCACTAAGGATGTTTTGGGCCATCTAATTCTGTTCCCAGCTGCTGTGGAGAATAATTTGGTCCTAGATAAAACAGCTGTCACTCATAAGGAGTTTATGCTGTAAGTAGTGGGTAGTCTGTGAATGGAATATTATGGATGTATGTACAGACGCCTCCACAACGATGTCTTTAAGGTTTAAACTCTCGTTCATTTTAACCATTCCCTTTCAGTTCGTTTAGTAATAGATGAAATGGGATTTATAAAGACTCCAGATGAAGATGAAACGAGTAACCTTATATGGTGTGATGCTGCTGTTCAGCAGGAGAAGATCACAGAATTGCAGAACTATCAGGTAGGGCTTAGTCTTCAGTTGTTCCTGTTTCAGTTCTGAGTTCCCTGGACAGCCTGTCTTGTTGCCAGGCTGCATCATGACCCTACATAGCCTGTAGCCAGCTTATTTCTTTAAAGGAATATTGAGAGGAAAGAATTCCGTCTAAGATGATGCTTTGTGTCATACCTTAGGATGAGTGACAGGGAATGATAGTGTCTGGATAGACAAAGACTGTATGGTATCGCCTACATGCCTTCTGGCTTTTGTCTCTAGAGGGCAATACAGAGGTGTTTGGAAGTAATGAAAAGCAAATAGAAAAGCCTACAAGGAATCTGAGACAATTGACATTTGCTATTTACTTCCCTTCCTCCATCCTCCCCTCTCTCCCTCTTCTTCCTCCTTCCCCTCCTCCCCTTTCCCTCCTTTTCTCTAATCCAGTCTTTCTTCCCCTCCTTCCTGTCCCCTCCCCGTCCTTTGTACCCCAATCCCTTCTTTTTCCTTTCTCCCTTCCTCTTCTTATTTCCACATCCTATTCCCCTATCTCTCCTCCTCCTCCCCTCCTCTTATTCCCTCCTCCTCATTACTTTAGAATCAGAGAATGTGTGGTAGAACTGACAAGCAAATATTTTAAGTCCTATGTTATAAATGTCTGTATTTATGCATTGGATCCAAAAAGCAGTCTGGATGTTAAATTGCCATTTATCCAACACAGAACAATAAAACTTTATTAACTTTTCCAGATTTCTTCAAAATTTTACAGAATTATTCTCTGATCATCATTTTTATTTCACAGTAATTATTAGCTATTCAATTTAAAATCCTTTATATAATAATGTTTAATTTATTAGAACAAAATCCTCAAAGGATGTTTTTCACTGTTATAGTATAAAAGAACAGATTCATTGATTAAATAAATGTTAATATTTACCTTTTTATTTTTCAGAGGATCAACCATTTTCCAGGAATGGGGGAGATCTGTAGGAAGGATTTCTTAGCAAGAAATATGACCAAGTAATCTTCATTTTCTTGTACAGAGAAGGCCTGAACAAAGTTTATCCTGTGGTTGTGGTGGTATTATCTTGTATAAGGTTGTGTTCAGATGAGTTAGTCAGATGGGAGAGAGACACTCAGAGGCAGAGCAGTCCTAATGGGTCCCTGGTTCTATTTTTAACTTTGCACAGGATGTCACTGTGACTGAGGTTTAGAGAAACGGCACAAACTCAAACAAACTGCTTTCAGTGGAGCTGGGCCCTAACTAGTTTTTAGAATCTCAAGAACCCTTTTCATTACAACTTGATAACACAGAAAAGTAAATTCTTGTTCAATTTTTAGTCAAACCTCAGGAGAAGTCATTTGTTGCATCATATGCTTTGTGTGTTTATTAGCTACTAAATATCTAACATTTTCCAAACATGTATGTACATATGTGCATACACGCTCATAGACACACATACCCACACTCACTTAGGGTGATGCTGCATTCATCTCCAAAGTCGAGAATCAGAATAAATCTTTCATATGGAAATACTGGTAACAGGTAGTCATTTGTTTTGTTGGACAAAACAGTGGAATTTTTATGCAGTTTATATTTCTGTTGGCTAAACTTTCTTGGATTTTTTTCGGCTTGAGAATGTTTAGTGGCAAACAGTATTTTTGAATAAAGGAGTATTCATAAAATTTAATATGGCATGTCTCTTATTAAAGATTATCATTGATGTTATTCCTGTGAATATTTATAATTATACATCTATTTATAAAACAATTTTTATATCTAGGTATGCTGCAAAAACTGATAATTTTTAAGTACATGAGATAAGTAAGATATGTATTTGCATATGTTAAAAAAAGGTACCACATAGTACCTTTTAAAGTTCTAATTAAAGCCTTATCTCAGCCTAATTTCAGGTCATTGTCAAATATAATAAACACATGTAAAGGTGTTTCAATAAAACTATAACATTAGCATTAATTTTATTTAAAAAATCAAACTATCAAACCAGTCAATATTATTCTTTTTTTTTTCAATTGAGATTGCCTAGTTGTGGAATTAACATACTTTAAGCAAATGCAGTTGGAAATAATATCATTTTGTTGCCCATGGTGGTAATGGCATATCTGTGTACATCCATGTGAAAGGGAGTTAGCGAAGGGGGAGGGGAGGAGGAGGGAGGGGCAGATGAATGTGCCGTGTACATGTTTGTGTGTGCAGGTGCATGCTCCTGGAGACCACAGGAGTAAGTCGTGTGCCCTGCTCTCCCAATCTCTGCCTTGTTTTCTAGAGACTAGGTCTCTCACTGACCTGGAGCTAGGCTAGTGGATAGCTCTGGGGATGCTCCTGCCTCCACTTCCCTATAGAACTAAGGTTCTAAGTGCCTATGTGGCTGCACCTCACTATTTACTTAGACTCCGGGGCTTTGAAGTCATGTCTGTATGCTTGCTCCGTGAGTAGTCCTACACTCTTACCTGCTGACCTATTGCCCCAGCTCAACATCACTTAAAAGTGAAATCTTGGGAAAGTCCTTGAGATGGGTTGATGCTGTTAGTGTCCGGTTGCTTTGCCAGTGGTTTGTGTTCTGCTCTTCTCCTCTCAGAGTTTAGTCTCTGCCTTTGTGCATTCTTTCCACTGTGGTTCCATTTTAATGCTGGCTAAACTTATTTGCAGACTATTCTCATTTATAATAAAAGACCACATTTAGAAAAAGAAAAAAAAATGTCTCTTTTGAAAGTATTATCTTCAGGGCTGGAGAGATGCCTCAGTTCTTAGGATTGATTACCAGCTGCTCTTCCAGAGGAGCTCGGGTTTGAGTCCCAACATCCACATGGCAGCTCCTAACTGTAACTGCAGTTCCCGGGGATCTGATGCTCCTTTCTGGCCTGTGCAGCACGGGCACACACATGGTACCCAGGCAAAACGCAGGTGCAGGCCTAGGCGCTCTCTCTCTCTCTCTCTCTCTCTCTCTCTCTCTCTCTCTCTCACACACACACACACACACACGCACACAGTAAACAAAAAGTTAAAAAGAAAACATTACTTTTAATAATATATTTTTGAAATCATTTTTCGTTTTCATTTTAATCGAGAATTGATAAGTATAAAATACTTAACATTTTTGGATCAATCAAAAAGGAAACACTTTTTTTTTTTTCCAGGCCTGGTGTCACAAACTTGTAATCCTAGCAATTCAGGAAGGCGAGACAGGAGAATTGTGAGTTCAAGGCCTGCCTGGGCAATGAATGAGCCCCCATTTTAAAGTAAAACCTGCAGCTCCGTAGTGGGGCACTTCCTTAACGCATGGGAGGCATTGTGTTCTGTCTTCAGTACCTCTACTTCCCCTCAGAACGAACATCTTCATCACATTAGGGGTCACTATAGGCAAATTCTAGCAGATACAGCGCTATCGGGAGACGTCCTTGGCTGTACCATCACCTGAATTGATGGTTCATTCACATAAAACTTCTATGGAACAGACTTTCAGATGGTTTTATCAGAAAAGTGGCTAAATTCTAAAGCATTGGCATAGAAGTCAGGAGCTGCTGTCTGTGGATGCCTTGGGGGACTGGAGCACCAAGAACCAGTGTCAGTATAAATGTGTGTTTCCTGATCCTCCCTGAGGGTTAGTGACTGACCTTTCTCCTCCAGTCTGTTATCACTTTGTCTTGTATGCAAAGACTATCTGTAAATTCACTGGAGGCAGAGGTCATGCTAATTCCCCTTGCTTCAGCAGTGCCTAGCATAGTATACAATCAAAAATATTCATTGTGTTAAAATATAAATCAATGTGTAACAAACAGGGCAGAGATTCTTATCTCTTTATTTTGTTGATAGTCTCAAGTTTGGGCTATTGTTTAGTATACAGACATTTTCTGAGTAGAACAATAAACAAAAGAATAAATGAAAGAACAAAGAAATTTAAGAGTCTTCATAGTATAATTGCTACAAAAATAAGATTTACTAATGTTGAATAGAATTTTTATTTTCTCTTGCATCTGATTTACAGAATGATCAAGTCTCGGCCTCAGGATTATACTTTTGTTCCTCGAACGTGGATTTTCCCTTCTGAATATACTCAATTCCAGAACTATGTGAAAGAACTGAAGAAAAAAAGGAAGCAGAAAACTTTTATAGTAAAACCAGCTAATGGTGCAATGGGTCATGGGTAGGTTAGTTTTTTTCCTCTGGAAAGTATAATCATTGAAAAATGAGAGAGAAGATGTGCTCACAGTTACTCATGGTTGAATACCTTATTAGAAAAGCAATAAGTTTCTAACTGTCATGTTTTTATGACTGACTCTCCTGACAGATTCAGTAATCCAATTAAAATTACACCAGAGTTGTAAGCCACCAGAGAAAGAATAACTTACAGGGAAAATTTATTTTATTTCTTCGTAAACACAATACATGCTTATAATAATTCCAGAAATCTTGGGTAATAAGATAAATTGCCACAGAAAAGCTAAATTAGCTTGAAGAACAAAATAGAGTTGTCTTGTTATAATGAGAATGCTTGAAGCAAAATGTATGTATTCTCTGCTTTATAAATGTTTTCCTCTCGTAGCCTTGGTAACTAGATTGAGGTTGCACAGGATGCATTTTAAACTGGTACACCAAAGACCTAGACAATTTTTCCAGGAATAGAATGCACAGCATAACATTTTTTTATCCCCTTTGCTTATGTTTAGTTTTCTGTAGTACACTTTTTTTTTTAAAATAGGAAGTTGGCTGAGGTCGATTTTTTGCAAAATGTGAGTCATTTGCACCTTTTTTTTTTAAAAAAAAATTCAAATGCTATACTGCAAAAGATCCTTGGACATTTTAGCTTCCCAGTTAAACTGTTTTTTAAAAGCCATTTAACTTTTGAGCATGATGCACTGAACCAATCATATAATATGTTCAGAATGCTTGGTAATGTACAAATTAAGAAGTGTGTTACTGGGGAATTTGTGTCCATTGATTATTGGCATGTTGGCTCCCTCTTATCCATTAATGGAAAGGAAAATGGAGGAGGGATGCTGATTGGTATGGGTTCTTCAATGTTTGTGATGAAAGTAATAAATGTTTATTAATACTAGTACAGTGTATTTCACAGCAATGCAGAAATGGTGGGAAAACATTGCAGAAAGGGTATTCTCTATAGCGTGGAATTCTGTGCTGTAATAGTGGATGGGTACAGGGACTTCTGTTGCCTGTCACCTAGATCCACTTCCTTGCTACTCTGCTGGTGTCCTGTCACTGAAGGTGAATGACAGAAGACTGGAGCCACCCTAGCTCAGCCATTTCTCCCGTCATTTTGATCACCATTTGCTTATCATATAGTATCACAATTTTTATATTGAGATGTTTGCTTATCATCCAGTGCCACATCTTGTCTCTTGTCTGTCATGGCGATTTTTTGTTTAGGTGGATGTAAGGGTAACCAGTTCAGAATACTGCTTGCTTTCACGTTCAACCTTTTGTATCTTTAATTCAAAAAGAGGTCTTTTTTAGATGACATTGTAGTTAGATTATATTTTTAAACCTGTTTCTCAAGCCCAGCTTTTAAAGTCAATCGATTGACTTTTAATTTGCTTACCCACAGACTGTTTTTCCTCTGTCATTTTGCTGTTTGCTATATCTATACCATGCTTGCTATATTTCACGCACTTTACATTTTTCTTCATTACTTTTCTCTCTTCTATGTGAATAGTAATTTTCTTGCATACGCTTGAAATTATTTAGTCATTTCTTTATCAAAGCAAACTAATTCCTCTAGAGAGCTCAAGGCAGATCGAAGTAAACAGTGACAGCCATCAGGTCCAGTTGGCCTACCCTAGAACTCACCTCGGGGCTGGGGACTGGGTTGCTGTTTAAACCACACTGAACTGGGTGATATAACTGAATCAGTTAAAATGCCAAAAACTCCATTAAACAGAATTTGGCTGCTGTTTTCTTCCCTTTCTCCCCCACTTTTTTCTTCCTCCCTCTTTGGTAAAATATCTCCTGGGTGTTTCAAGCTTTTGTTTAACTTTCGTGCCTCCACAGAACTGATTCTGACAGCAACCTACTCATTGCTCTTGTGGAGGGACAGGGTTTTGGAATTTCTGTAACACTGTTCTCTTCCTAAATACATTGATGACATTGATTTTCCTGGCATCTCAACCTCCATATCAAATTATTTTTATTTGTTTTCTTTAAACTTAGGATTTCATTGATAAGAAATGGGGATAAAATTCCATCTCAGGATCATTTGATAGTTCAAGAATACATTGAAAAGCCTTTCCTAATGGAAGGCTACAAGTTTGATTTACGGATTTATATTTTGGTTACATCCTGTGATCCATTAAAGATATTTCTCTACCATGATGGGCTTGTGCGAATGGGGACAGAGAAGTACATCCCACCAAATGAGTCCAACTTGGTAAGTGACGACAGAGAACTTAGTTATCGCTCATTTGTTCAATGTCTGCCTTTAAATCATCTGTGATGTGTAAGAACTGTGTGAATTGAAGTTCCTTCTCTAAGGAGCTTACGAAAGAATCGTCTGCACAAGTAAGACTGCTTCTCACTTACAGACAGCTTTGTGAAAACCAGGCAATCTGATTAGTTAATTAGGATAAGATACTTTCTCTGGGTTGGTTTCTGAGCTTCTGTCTCAATGCCATGACCTCTCTAGAAACTGCTGTACTAGAAATAAAATCAATGTGGTGTGGGAACTATAGAAAAGTGCAGGGATCATGAGGTTCAGTTTCTCAAGGGAGAGCTGATATCGGATGAAGCTTTGTTTACAAGGTACAGTATGAACATGTAAATGTGGAAGAACGTATGTGGATAAAATCAAACCTTGTCAGTGGTTAGGGTTATTTTTCTAGTGGTAAAGGGAGGTAGGTTCTAAATTTGCATTGATCACAAATGAAGTCAAGGAAAAAATGAACAGTTTCTATATGTATTGAGAGGTCTATTAAATGAACCATTTTGTAAGTATTTTTCACTAAAAATTCAGTAAAATTTCAATAAATTTTCAATAAAAATTTCTTAAGTATTTCTTAACCATTTTGTTAGTATTTTTTGCTATAGAGATTTGCATTGGTATGGATTTTGGTTTATTGATACTAATTTAAGGTCAATTTTATTATATGTGTATTTCTGCTCTTGATTAAGGTATTGTGTTTGTGCAACTCATTTTAAAATGTAGTGTATAATTAAATTAAAATGTAGTGTACATTTTAAAATGTAGTGTATACAGGTTAATAGAGAGTCATCTAGAGTAGTCAAACTTGTAGTCATGTTAGTTAGATTTTCTAGATATAAAGAGATATATTTCAGTTAGATGTTCTTCAAATCTTTCAGAGACCTTCAGAATATGCCATTTAAAATGTTTTAATAACTTAGGACTTTTCATGACTTTCCTGTCTCCAGCAGCAGCTCCATGGTTTTCCCCACCTAGCTCTGTTCTGTGTATGCTTCTAATAATGTCAGAATCACCTGGGTCTATGATAGCCAGTGTGCATACTCATGTGGGGTTCCCCTCTGTGTGCTGTGATTACCACTAATGAATAAAGAAACTGCTTTGGACCTATAGTAGGACAGAACTTAGCTAGGAGGGGAAAACTAAACTGAGTGCTTGGAGAACGGAGGCAGAGTCAGAGAGAAGCCATGGAACTGCTGCCAGAAACAGACTTGCTGAAACTTTGCTGGTAGGCCATGACAGAAGTAGGTGGGGAAAACTAAACTGAGTGCTGGGGAAAAGGGCAGAGTCTGGAGAAGCCATGGAGACTCCGCCAGAGACAAACACGCTGGAACTTTGCTGGTAGGCCATGACCTCGTGGTGATACACAGATTGCTAGAAATGGGTTCAATTAAGATATAAGAGTTAGCCAATAAGAAGCTAGAGCTAATGGGCCAAGAAATAATTTAAATAATACAATTTCTGTGTGATTATTTTGGGTCTATGCTGATGGGTGGCCAGGAAACAAGCGGCCCTTCCTTGCAACAATTTTTCACTAAAAGTTCAATAAAATTCCAATAAAAATTTCTTTTGTATAGCAGCTAATATTCATGAAAGTTGTAACTATAATTTACTATGACGATAATAAACTGTAATTTATTGTTTACCCATATTAAATTGTAATTTATCACCCAGAAAATTTAGTTAACTTCTAACTTTATGTTGTGAATGTACTGGCTATAAGAAAAGTCACAATTAGTTATTGTTTTTCATCTTTTCAAAGGCCCAATTCCTTCAGCATTTGTACATGCTTCTAGTAAGACTAGTCATTTCAAAATGAAATAGTGGCTGACCTTCAAAGTTGCTTCCTCTAGTAAACTAAAATTTTCACAAGCCTGGCAAGGAAAAAAAAGGAGGAAACTATAAAAATATTAGGAAAAGATATTAAAATAAAGTAATGTTTTATTTATGGTCATAAAGTTTATTCTGAGCTTCCCCCAAGTCATGTTTGAAGTGTACTGCATTCCCTAGAATTGTGCTATTTTTGGAGAAACATTAATATAAGCATTACATAAATGCAGTATGTGACTTCATCGAAGCAACAATTTAGTGGTGAGGTAGAAGATAAAGTAAGCATTTAGAATACCTGATAGAAAGTCTGAGTGCGGGTCTCCCATCTGAGGGAGCTATGGCCATGCCTAGGGGTTCAACTTTGCAGATGGAGTCTAAGGTCAGAGAAGACTGAGGAACGAGCTTGCCTGGCTCAGGGTTGGGTAGAGCACCTCACAAAAGAGAGGATTAGGGAAAGTAATATGAAAATGGTGTAGGAAGCAGACACGTTCAGTTTGGCCAAAGCACAGACCAGAAGGAAGGATGTGTCTCTTCTGAGATGAATGCAGAGGGTCCCAGAAACAGGACTCTCCAGACATTGTAAAGGACTTTCTAGGACTTGGGGGTTCAGCTCAAGATGACACACTGAAAAGGACAATGGAATTTGGGGTTTTAAGAAGCCCATCTGGCCTGCAGTGTGGGGATTAGATGGGACTATGTCATACAGGGGGCAATAAAGGAGACTTGAAGTGTGGGAAACCAGACACCATTTCTGCCTAGCCATGTGAGACGGGAGGAGACTCTGAAATCAAGTCCAGGCTGGGAATCTGAGCGCGGGATTTGAGATACATTTAAGGTAACACAGATAGCATAGCTATGGCAGGGTCATGAGCTGGGTATGTGAAGTAAGGGAAGTCAGAGGAAACTCAGCGTGTGTGGCCTGGACACAGGGAGAGTGAGCTGTACTCCCATGGCAGTGGAGTTCAGGAGCTGTTGAAGGTTTTGTGGAAATTAACATATTTGGCCTTGACTTTCAATTGTTCCACAGGGATTTGGTTATTCATAGAAGAACCGTTTGAGATGTGGGCTTGACTTGGGACATGTCAGCTTGTAGATTATAAGTTAAACAACTGGAATGGGTAAGGGTGGGTCATATTTGTGTAAGGAAGATAGTATCTACTGCTGATATTAGACAGGACAGGGCTTGGGGATTCTATTCTGAAATACTACCCTGTGCATATGTAGTAAGTTCATTGGGCTAGAAGATCCTAATGGAAGCTGGGGAGAAAAGAGGCACAACCTCTGTGCCTCATTTGATAACTGCTTTTGAATATGTAAGTTCCTGCCTTCGGTTTCTACATATATAGAAAAAGGTAAGCTCTTCTTGCCAGTATCCATTGTTCTTCTCTATGATTTCATTACTGAATCTCTGGTGGTTGTGTGTAGGGAGAAACCTCAAAATCCATGCGAACTGATTGTATATTATGTAAAAGCTTATTTGTAAAGATGAACTAAAAGTCCAAACAGTTTCATTAGTGGTTTTGGGATGGCGTGCTGTTGCACAGTTCTTTCTACTCCATTTTCTAATGTTTAGAACAATGAGTGTGCATTTTTAATAGCTCCTGTACTTCCATAGGAAATTGTAATGTAGACTTAATTGTAGTTATTAATGAATTTATGAGCATCATTCCATGCAATTTGGTTCATGACTATAAAAGAGATTATGACAGGTAATTTCAGATGTTGAAATACAGCATCCATTTTTTGTTTTGTTTTTGTTTTGCTGTTTTGAGACAGGGTCTCAATCTAGTCTTGGCTGGCCTAGACTCACTGTGTAGCCAGGGATGAACTTTAGCTCCTGATTCTCCTGTTGTCAGGAGAACCTTCAAAATACTAGAATTAGAGGCACATGCCAACGTACCCATCTCCTGTAGTGATGAGTCCATTCCTGAAAAGTTTCATATTTGCCAATTTACTTGATTAAGCCAATGTGATGACATACAGTGTTGAGTAGCCACACTATTAAATACCTGAAGGCTTTTCTGGCTCCTTTCTGCACTTTTTTCTGTAGATAAATATTACATCATGAATGAGAAGACATCTTCAGTAGTGATAGGCACACAGATTAACAAACAAGTAGTTGTCTCTGCTTATTTGCCTCAAAGATTTTTATTAATATACAGATCTCTGGGATTGTAGTAAAAATAAAAAACCATAAGGGTATAGTTGGTTATCAAAAATCAAAATAATGGTCATATGGGTAGAATATATAAACAAATATCTAGATATAAGATACAATATTTCTATTCAAAACTGTCTTGGAGAGTAGAATTAGGAAAAGGGTGGGCATTAAAGATAGACTTTATTAATGTTTATGCTAATTTGATGAGGAAACATTAGATATTTACTGAGGGTTAAGAGTAGTTTTGAATTTTGGATTCTTTTCAAATTAACTTAAAGAAAATAGTGCCAGCAAACCAAAGAGCTGGGTGTGGTAGCTCCCTCATGAACCCGAGGCAAGAGGATTATTACGAGTTTCAGGCCAGAGTGGATTACACAGTGGGTTCCAGGTTGTCTGGTGAGACCCTGTTACAAGCACACACCCCCATCTAAAACAGCAAAATAACACAGAAAGACTAAAACACAAACCCAAGCGAAGCCAGATGGGTGTCACAGCTGTCATCTGTCCAGCGACATGGGATACACCACCTGCTGACCCCAGGTACACTGCAGGGAGGGCAGGTGCAGTCGGTATGGGGTGTGGGAACGGGTGTGTTGGTACCCTTCTTACTGATGCTTTCAGTATTCAATTGTTCTCTTTAGAGATGGAGAATGTTTCTTAAAGTAGTCTTTCCTCAAATAGATTTGAAAGAGCAATGTTAAGGGTCAAGCATTGAAAATAAAAGGGGTAATGAAGGCAGACTTTTGGAGTGTTTTATTTAGCCAAGTCTAACTTCACTTTTTAATTTTTGCCTATATTGTCATTCATTTGGGACTTTAATTGTAAATATCACGATAATTAGGAAAGTCATTCTGCAGTACGGATACTCACAGTCCTCTCAAGGGAAAAGTAGCATTTCACTGGGAAATATTTAAGCACCAGAATCATCAGTGGGTATAGTTTAAAGGTTTATGATTTTAATTAGCTTATATTAATCATACATAATAATGGGCTTCATTATGATATTTTCATACATATATGATGCATTTTGATCATATTTCCTCCATTATTACCCTCTCTTGTCCTCTCCCTACTCTTTGATACCTTCTCTCTTTCTAAGAAGCCTCTTTTATACTTGCGTGTCTTTTTATTTATTTATTTATTTATTAAAGATTTCTGTCTCTTCCCTGCCACCGCCTCCCATTTCCCTCCCCCTCCCCCAATTAAGTCCCCCCCCCAGCCCGAAAAGCAATCAGGGTTCCCTGTCCTGTGGGAAGTCCAAGGAACCCCCACCTCCATCCAGGTCTAGTAAGTTGAGCATCCAAACTGCCTAGACTCTGAGAACTCAAGAACAATGGCAATGGGTTTCTGATCCTACTGCACGCACTTGCGTGTCTTTTTATGTTTTAGTTTTATTGGCTTCCTTACAGGGGGAGGGCTTATTTACAATTTATAAGAGCATAGGCATTCCAACAGTGTCTGTTCTACTGAAGAAAAATGTCTATCTCTCCTCCAGCAACCATTTACTTCCTATAGGTCACTCAGTGAGGCTGGTGGGACCTCTATGATTGGACACTGACTGTTCTAATCTTCTGTTTGTCTCGTGCAAATAATCACAGCTTTGTGAATCCATGGGTATAGTCGCCATGCCATTTCCAGAAGATAACACTGATCAACACTCTACCCTTCCTTTCAACTCTGACATTCTTCCTTTTTCCTTTTTTTTTTGTGATGTTCACTAAGCTTTGGAGGGGGTTATATAGATGTTCTGTATATAGTTGAGCACCCAACTGTCATGTATGCTCATCACTTTGACCAGTTATGAATCTCTGTAGGTGCCAAGCCCACTGCATGAAGAAGCTTCTCTGACCAAAACTGCAGCAGCACTAACCCACATACATATGCATCCTTAATTTGAAGGCAACTTGGCAGGCACATCATATCCATTTAGGCAAAACAGCAGCAATAGCCTTCTCATTATGATCTACTATCTCTCCAGTCATGGGTTTTTGACCAGGTTTACGGTACCAGATATGGATTCCCTGCTGTGGAGTGGACCTTGAGTCCAGTCAGAATGTGGTTACCCGATTACTGACTTATCACTTTAGAGACAGTAAGCACATCCTACCTGCTTGGTCATCAGCAAGACTGTCGATGACTTTTCTAACCTCACAGCACAGCGCCCTTCAATACCATGGAAACGAGCCAGCATGTGGAGGGGGGGGGGTCAACTCAGTTCTAGCTTAATCTTTGTGTATCCTGTGAACAGATAATGCAGCATCTTCAGCAGCAGTGTTTGGCTCTGGTGGGTATTCAGCAGCAGCGGCTATTGCCTGTATTGATTTTGGGGTCACTGGACCCTCACTGACCAGCATTTTGCAAGGTGGTAGCTCATCCTCAGATCAAAATCCTTTTATCAACCACTGGCGTTTAGGAGCAGCCTAACCCACATATGCTGGTTATCTCCAAGTTTAAGAACTAGTCTTTGAGGTTCTCTTCCCCATCAGACCACTTTACTGTGGCTCTCCTAGGTGGTAACCCTTTGTTCCTCCTCCTTCCAGACCCAGCTGTACATGCATCTGACCAACTACTCCGTAAACAAGCACAACGAGCGGTTTGAACGCAATGAAACCGAAGACAAAGGCAGCAAACGTTCAATCAAGTGGTTTACAGAATTCCTACAAGCCAATCAGCACGATGTTTCTAAGTTCTGGAGTGATATTTCAGTAAGGTTATTCTGTTCTGTAACTGTTACATTCTGTAACTGTACTGTCTTTCATCAGCATGAGATTGAAGTAGCATCCAACCTTTTACTAAAGAACATAGTAGATGAGGTTGAGCAGATGAGTTTTTGTTTGTTTTTTAAGGAAGTTGATTCTGTGGCAGACCTTAGCAAGTAAGAACCTCATTTCTAGGGATAGGTATTCTATCTGGGGACAATAGTCAAGGGCATGAAGATATGAGATAAGGAGAGAAGTACAGGGTTTCACAGATGGTCTGTAGGAGGTTTGCATGAGGGTCCCACTGAAATGCATGCACACACACACACACGTTTGTGCACACACATGTGTAACACAGCATATGTGTGTAATCAGAGGACATTTGTGAGAGTTGATTTTCCCTTTGTGTAAGTTTGAGGATCAAGCTAGGATCATCAGGTTTGCTGACAAAGCACCCTCGTGTGCTGAGCCGTCTTGACAGCCTCATTCAGTTCTTAACAGAGGAGAATAATATGATGGATATAGTCAAATGTATGTATCTGAAAGCCACATCAAACAGGCATAGACTGGATTAAAGTGCTCATTAAGAATAACCAGAGAGGACACTTGGGAACTCTTGTAAGTAGTTGAGGTGAAAGGGTGGCTTATCGTGAACCACAGTGAGAGGGGCAAGGAGGTAGACACTAGGGCTGACGATTGTCTATAATGCCGAAGAGGGTCAAGGATCTCTGTTTTCAGGAAGAGTGGAAGGGAAAAGGGATGTGATATCTGAAATAGAATAGGAAGAAGTTTTTTAATGTATAGAATTTGTTTTGAAGATGAAGGAAAGGAATTTTGCTTGTTTATATATCCATCATTCCCTCCTTCCTTCCCTCCCTCCCATTCATCCACCCATCTATCCCCTTATTCATTCAAATACTCCAAGCCCTTAGATCACTGTCTCTGTGGTACCAAGAAAATATTATACACTTCTGGCATTCTGTTTCTTTCTTCATTGTATTTTTCTCTTCTCTACCAGTATGTTAACTTCCATATGAGTTTGGGTCTTTGAGAGAGTTCCTGCGAAAATGCATACCCTACTGGGCTGCCTTAGTGAGCTGTATGAGTGAAGGGCCAGCCAGAGAGCAATGGTCCCAACCTCCTACCCAGACACTGGCTTTAGACCATACTTCTCACATCCCACTGGGTTAGGAGAAAGTGCTCAAACAAGGCAAAGGGGGTGTGGTATGGAAATTAACTTTTATGTTAGATCCTGAAGTATACTTTCTAGATGTGAGTCCGAAATACTCTTTTAATCAGTGACACATTTCATGATCTTGTCTACAAATGCAATATTTAGTCTGCTAGCTAGAATGCATATAGTGATTATAAATAACCCATTAAATGAGAATATTATTAAATGTTCCAAATTCATTATTACAAACATTAAAGTGTCTGTGTGTATGAAGTTATTTGAACTGATTTATGTTTCTGGGGAGCAGCAGTGAGGTTAGTACCCCTCTCCCCATTTCTCTTCCATGTAATATTGCTTCCACACAGTGAGAAGCCATGAGAGTGAGTCCTGAGAAATGATAGACCAGCAATAGAACAGTAGTTAAGTCGTTAACAATAGTGAAGGTTTATGCTATTCTAGGCACTGTGCTGAAATTGGTGCCTGGGCTCTCAGCCTATCCCTTGGTGATTTACATTCAGGGAAAACAAGACACAGTTCAAGCAGAATGCTTTCCTTGCCTTAATAACAAACAGAAAAGTCAGGCATAAGCCCAGAATTCTGACCAAGGAGTCAAGGTCTTAACCATCTTTCTGGTTATCTATTTTCCGACAGTAGGAGTTAGGAAATCAATGTATGCAAAGGCCTAGCTTTCCCGTATTCCACTGTGGGTTTCCTCATGGGAAAATCTGATAGAGTTCCAAAAAGTTACTTTTATTTTATGTGTATGAATATTTTGCCTGTGTGTATGTGTGTACTGTGTGCCAGATGTCTGTGGAGGTCAGAAGAGGGCATGGGATTCCCCTAGACCTGGAGTTAAATGGCTGTGAGCTGCCTTGTGGGTGCTGGGAACTGAACTCAGTTCCTATGCAACAAGTTCTCTTAACCACTGAGGCAAATCTCCAGTCGTGGTCACCAAGATGTACTCCTTTCTCAGAGGAACCTTCACAGGGTACAAACCAGCACCACGAAATAAAGCATCATGAGCTCTTTCTTCCCAGCCCCTGTTTAACTGGAGGTTCCATCATGCTGTTTGGAAAATGCTGCATCTCTCCCTAGAATTTTTCTTCTCTGTCATTCTTTCTTCTTCTCTAAAGAGCTAGCCTTTGCTCCTTATTTTTTTTTAAATCCTACTTATTGTTTACAAATGTCTTTGAATATCTCCAATGCCAGGCACTATTGTGGGTGCTGGGATGGTGCAAAAAACAAGAAGGGCAAGGGTCTTGTTCACATAGCAAGGGAAACGTGCCACTTGGCTGCATGTTGTAGACAATAGATTGCCTTTTCAAGTTTGGTTGCTTTTCAAGCATGATGGTTGCAGCCCTGTCTGAATATTAATGACCAGGCATAGGAATCAAAGGGAGGATGCACAGGAAGATGGGAAAAAGTGTTGCCCACTAGAGAAATTCAAACAGAGCGTGGCCAGAACGACAGGTGGGGAAGGGCAGAGCTGGAGGAAGTGAGGTAGAGCAGCTCGGACAAAGAGCATCAGCGAATCCACCTAGGATGCTACTTTGTCCCCAGGCCTTTTCTCGGGAAAATACACTCAAATAAGGCACTTTTATATCTCTCATCACAACCTCAATAGGAGTTGGTGGTAAAGACACTGATCGTAGCAGAGCCTCACGTCCTGCATGCGTATCGGATGTGCAGACCTGGTCAGCCCCCAGGAAGTCAAAGCGTCTGCTTCGAAGTCCTAGGGTTCGACATCTTGTTGGACAGAAAGTTAAAGCCATGGCTTCTGGAGGTAAGATATTCTCTAAGAAGTTAAACTTTAAAAAGGAGCCAGCACTATTCTTACCATGTGTTTAGAAACTGAATTTCAAATGTGTACTTGGCACAGGCGTCCCCAGTTCACTGGCTGGAATGAGGCCCGCATGGAGTATGTGGGAAGAACTGAATGAAAACTCTGGGACCAGAACACTTCCCAGGATGAATCAATATGATTTCATATCGCTTCCTCTCATTAGCATCGAGTGAACTGAGGTGTGAGCTGCCTCTGAGCTGCTGGCTGGTTACATGTGTGTTTTCTCAACCTGGTGGCATCCACCTTCCACTTCATGAACTCTAGATATTATATCTCCCCTGGGTGGGCACTGCCTCTGCACACTATCTTTAGTATAACTTTCAGCACTCCATAGGGAGAGGGGCTCACTACTGGCTCGGTGCCCAGTGCTCAACACTGCAACAAACATAAATCCTCCCTTATGGCCATTTGATATTCCCAAAAACAATATCTTTGGATTTGCTGCCTGTCCCCTCTAGTTATTATTATTTTTAGTATAAAATGTCACCTAACATATGGAACAATGTAAAGAATACAAAAGTGACCTCTGTTTAAGATGCTGTCGTATTGTGCAATTACATTTATATTTGTGCTACTCACAAGGCACCTTTAGAATCCTGGTCCAGTGCTCTCCCATCCAGATGTTCTCTCTAGGACCCTGATCTGGAGTCACAGAAAGCACCTGCTTCCCCAGGGCTTCTCATGTACTCGTCTGAACTGTGTTTCCAGGATGAGTTATATTTTAAATAACATGCTACCACAGAAGCTGGAATCAACCACTATCTTTTATTTCAGAGGGGTGTAGGTTAGTGATTTAGATGTCAGAAGTTACATCGTCGTCTCCAGGTTTTTGTAAGCAAACCTGAATATGTGCTATGTGAGACCTCGATTCAAAACGTTTTGAAGGAAAGTACACTTTTCTAACTTGAGTGAGGGAGAGAGGGAGAGCAAGAGAAGAGCAATCATACATCCTGGACAAATAACGTGTATTAGAGATCCAGGAAAAGTAATTTTTCTGCTAGCTGGAATTTGAGTCCAGCTTTGTTCCTAGAAATGGACTTGGCAGAGTTATTTTCTCTGCTTCTGCCATCCTTGGGTGGAGAAGTTCTTGACTGTGTACCACAGATCCTCCGTCTTAGTAAGGCCTGGAGTCCTGGAGATTGGACCCTTGGACCTTGTATTGTTTTCCTCTTGTTGCTGTGTTTTCCTCTGTTCTGTACTGGGCATTTACGCCTGATGGGTGGAGACGTGAAACTGTGCTCATGTTGCATGGGGATGAAATGAGGGAACTGCCGGGAGTAAGAACTTTATGTAAAATGTGAATTAACCTTTGCAAAAAGCGTTTGTTCAGAGGAGCTTTCCATCAGGCTGCTAAATCAGAACTGCCTGAACAGTTGGATTCTGTACACTTTTTTAAAGGGTTCACTATAAACACATTTTTTTTTGTTCTTTGTCTTCTTTATTGTTTCTGACTTACTCAGCTCAGAATCATTAATAAAAATAAAGCTCCGCAGTGTTGCTCTCTGTGGATAGTGAACAGTGCATGTTCAGATTATTGTTCCATGTCCTATTTTGAGAGCATGCTGGTAACACTGCAGATTTCATACACGGTGTTAAATCCTTCTGGCGCCACCACGTGGAATAAAGTGGAGGGTGCCTCTGAGGATGAGAAAGTCTAGCGGCTTAAAATCCAGGCAGCGGTTGGCAGTGGCAAACCTGAAGGAATTCCCAAGCCTTAAGAAGATTCTCAGGAGGGAAAATTGAGCTCAGCCTGTGCCTATTGTTAGGAATGTCTTCCAAGCGGTTGAATCAATGCCTTCTGAGGTGAAAGTTAATGAGTCACTGTTGAGCCAGGTAGAGGAAACCACATTTATATTTTAGGAAGCAATAGAACTCAGCAGGAAGCCCTTAGGTGGTGAAAGGCGGGAATTGACTGTATGTTCCTGTATGCTAAGCAGACACATATGTATGTTCCTGTATGCTAAGCAGACACATATGTATGTTCCTGTATGCTAAGCAGACATGTATGTGCATCTGTCACTATGTCAGAAATATATCTACTATGGGTCTTCCCAGCACTCAAGATAACTTACTTTTTTTTAAGGCTCAGTGATATGGATCGGTAGGTTGGAGTGGCCAGGTAATGCTGGCAGCAAACCCTAAGCCACTAGGGCAGTGGTTCTCAACCTTCTTAATGTTGTGACCTTTTAATACAGTTCTTCATGTTGTGGTGACCCCCACCACCACAAAATTATTTTGTTGCTACTTTATAACTGTAATTTTGCTACTGTTATAGATCTCATCTGTGTTTTCTAATGGTCTTAGGTGACCCTGGTGAAAGGGTCGTTTGGCTCCAAAGGGGTCGTGATGCACTGGTTAAGAAACCGCTGCTGTGATGGAGGAGGTGGTGCTTGGAGATGTTTTTCTGCAGATCTTTGCCATAGGGTGATGGAAAACCAGGCGTGGCAGTGATGATTGGAGCATCTTCCACGTAGAGCTCTGAGACTGATAGCTGGAAATCATCTTCAGTTAGCAAACATGACTGAATCACGCATTGACCTCCCGACATTCAACCAAACTCATTGTTTTCTCCGTAAATTTCAGATTAATCGAGCCCCAAGCTTTGGAACTGATCAGAAAATAGATTATGATGTGAAAAGGGGAGTTCTGCTAAATGCGCTGAAGCTACTGAACATCAGGTAAGCCTTTTCCCCATTTGCTGGGGTCCCCCAAACAAGAGGTGAGCCTTTCCCAACTCACTGGCGCCCCCTACCTTTGGCACTGATAAAGTATTTGCACATGAAACTGGCTTTGCCTCGTGAATCTTTATATTTTTGTGTTTAACATTTAAACCTTCTTCATTCCATTCTGCAAATTCACATTGTTAAAAAACAAACACAAAACCTTTCCATTTCCCTTTTCCCGCTGCCGTCGTTCCCCCATATGGCGCTATGCACCCGCCGCAGCTGCTGTTCATCACAGAAGTTTCTGTGGCGTACACGGTTGGATTGCTCGCGAGGTATGGTAGGAGACCCTCTAGTTTACCATCCTCTCGTTGCGGGGGAAGTTAGGCACCCAGAGTCTCTCAGGAAGCCTTAAACATAGATTTCCTACCTCCGTTAATCTTCCTGCTCTATCTTCTGTGTAGATAGAAAAGAGGCCTTGTTCAATGAGGTGGCTGCCACTGGGGAAGACAGACACAGTGGGAAGAAAGATGCGAGAGGAGACTTGGCAGGGCGGGGAAGGGTGCTGGAAGTGAACATGTCACGGATTCCGGTGTCTGAGATGCTGCCCTGCAGGAAAGGCTTCTGACTCCTTAGGGAAGGCATTTATTAGGGAAGGCAGGAGGACTGCGAGTTTTAAGCCAGTTTGGAACACATACAACACACCTGTTTGATCAAGGAAAAAAAAAAAGAAAAAGATATTTAACTTAACTGCTCTACGGCGCATGCCCAACCTCGATTAGCGGGCCCTGGAGATTAACTGGGGCTTTTATGCCCCTTTTATTTTTATCATCACTCAAGAACTCCCAAAGAATTATGGAATAATCCAAGGAATTTTCTTATTTAAACCATTTTCAAGCATTTAGCAGTGGTCATTGAGATCTTACTTGTGTGGGAAAAACATCATGAAGAAAGGACATGGGCACTGAGGTCTGATTTGACGTTTCCACGCGGCTCCTGCTGCTTGGTGAAAGGTGCTCATGCCTGCAGGCTTTAGTTTTTCAGCTGCTCTTTAGCCTACCCACTGTGTGATTTTAGATGATAGTGCGTATTTTTACATGGTTTTCTATTACAATAGAACCTTGTGTTTAGCTTAAGGCTATCCAGACGATTCGCGAATCAACTGTGGATATTTTCAGTTGTTTCAGAGGGGAGGTTTATCTATAATTTAAGGAGCAAGCCATTCCCAACAATGTGAGTATGGAGCTTCTCCCTTATCTAGCTTCGTGTTCTCCACAGGACATAGCACAGTTCTAATACTTAGTGCACGCGCGTGTCGCACACTTCTCTCTTCAACCACGGAGGTTGCCTTGGCATGTCTGTGTTTTTGTGACTGGTTCTGTGCTATGCATACCATAGCGACTTAGATGGGGAGCAATAGGGGAGTTCTTGCCTCGTATTCAGCATTACGGACTTAACTTTGGTGTGGGTAGGATTGCTCTGTGATTCCAGAATTCTCTGTTTTCCCTGAGACTGCCAGTAGCAGCTTCTCTCTTTCATTACTTGTCTTTCTTCTCAGGAACCCAAACAGGATTTTATTGCTAAATACCAAGGCTAAGCTTCCCCAAACACAACTATATAACTATTATCTTAATTTTCTGTGTTTGCTCCAAGCTGTGATAGCTTGGCTGATTGTCTCATTATTTTCTGTCCCCCGCCGTAACTCACTGGTGGTTTGTTCTGCTTTCTAGTTGAAGTGAATGATTTTCCTTACTTTCTATAATGTACATACAATGTACATACCATATTTTATTATAAAACTCTACATTTTGACCAGAGTTAATCCTTACACCCTGTAATATTTTGGTGGCATTAGCGTGTACTCAGGACATGGTTTATAACTTTGTCTCTTCCTTCGTATTCTGTGATGTTTTTCCTGGGCATGGCTTTCTGATTTGATGTATGCTCCTTGCAGTCTTAAGAGTTCTTCACAGATCTTACTGCAGTAGTCTGCTCATGACATTCCTCTATCTACACGTCCAAGTCCACTTCAAACCTATTTGCTTTTCATCTTGAGGAAACGCAGAAGAGCCTGTAGATCAGGAAGATCCGTCCCAGGGACTGTGACTATAGAAGCTCATGCAGAGGGGACCGAACTACTGCTTGCCCTTAGAAGAATGCAGTGTGATTTCAGTTTCAGACAATGTTTTGAAGCATGAGGCTTGAGATCTTCAGAGGAAACTGTCATATGTGGCCATCTCAGGCCTCATAAGTGGAACAAAAGATAATTATTTCGCCTGTAGCCAGAGAAGACCCGGCTGTGTTGTGCCAAGGTTCTTGGACAGAGTTTTTCTATCCACTGAGAGTCTTCTACTACAGTTATAAAAAACAGAATCCAAAGAAGACATCCCCAGTCCCATGAGCCCCCAGGGCTCAAATGTGTGTGAATTGGATTAGCTCAAATGAAACACTCATTTCCTACTTAGGACAAACTCATGGTCACAGACCTGAGCATTTAATATTCTTCCGCCTGGACATTGGTCCTCTCTGCCTCTCTGACACTTGCAGAGTTCATGGAGCCTGGATCCCTGCAGTCCTCTTTTATCCCTGTTCACTGTCTGCCATTTCCCCCATTGGGTTCTTGCCTCGCTTCTCTTTATGTCAGTTTTACTCATTCCTGTGTGCATGACTCCAGAATCCATGAACCGTGTATATAGGAAGGAACATACAGCTTGAGATGCCTTTTGGTGACCTCGGCCCTCACTGGAGCACAGATCATCCATTTGGCATTATCTCCTGATGGCGAATGCTGATGATTTTTGGCCTAGTCTGTAATTATAACTATGTATTAAATAGCAAGCAAGTGAATGCATAAACAAGTGACTGAATGAATGGATAGCATATCTCCCACTTAGATTCAATATGACCAGAGCTGAGGTGTTTCCCTTCAGTCATGTTTATCTTGAGTTATTTTTCCTCCTGCTTATAATAATGTGTATTTACAGCTCACAGATATTAAATATAAGCACGTAAATTTACATGGAGTTTGCTATTATAACAAATAGGTAGAATTTTCTTATGTACCCTGAAGAGCCACACATTCAAAATGACCAGTGCACTGAGGAACAGAGTGATAGGATTCCCGGTCTCTGTGCTGCCAGTGCATGGCACACATGCGGCAAGGGAGAGAGAGCCCGGAATGGACTCACAGGACAATGTGTGTGGAAAGGAACCAGAGATAGTGATAGTGAAGGGAAGTATCCACAGCTCTCTGCCAGCTAATGGCAAACCACTCGTCAGTTAGTTGAAGCAAGCCTTCACTTCTTCCTTTGATTTAACTCAGTGACTCTTGCCAAATCCATGGCTGCCATGTTGTCTTAGCACTTCTCTGCAAGCGCAGGCCCAGCAGGCCCAAGTGAAGATCAATACTTTCAGTAAAATGAGGTCCAAGTGCTTGGTAGTAATTGGGGTAGGAATATATGATTTTTCCTTTTATGATTGGCAGTTTTCATTTAGTGTGGCCTTTAAGTTCCCCCGTATTGCATCATATGTCAGGAGAGTCTCATGCTTGTCTTCCCGTGATGGGAAACAAGGAGGAAAGAGAGCATGCTGAAGAGCGTGTGAGATGGGGAGAGAGGGTGGAGGCTGGTACTTTATGAGCGGCCAGCTTTCACAGCAGTTTAGTCAGCCCCCACGTCTCAATCAACTCAGACCCAGTTGATGGGGAGAAGTGACCTAGCCTTCCAAGAAACACTTTGATCTGTTCCTGAATGTGGTAGTCTGATGTTAACTCTCCATATGCTCGGTTGGTGTGGTAGTTTGAATGTTATCGGCCCCCATAATCCTGAAGGATTTGCACCATCAGGAATCATGGCATTGTTGGAGGAAGTGTGTCACTGTGGGGGCGGGCTTTGAAGTCTCCACTGCTTAAGCTTTCCTCAGTCTGACAGACAATTCACTTCCTGTGGCCTTCTGATCAAGAGGTAACCACCACCATGCTCCCTGCCATGATGATAATGGACTGAACCTCAGAACTGTAAGTCAGCTGCTCCAGTTAAATGTTTTCCTTTATAAGGGTTGCCATAGTCATGGCGTCTCTTCACAGCAATAGAAACCCTGACGGTTGGGGAGCAAGCTTCTGGCACATGGACCTCTGGGGACAGACACCATACAGCATAGCTTAAGCCTAACTTTTCTTTCTTTTTAATGTCACCATCTTCTCTCTCACGTTATACCTTATATGCTGGTTTACATGGTATCCCATCTCCCATTTTAGCTAGATTATCAGCTCCAAAAAGACAATGGGTCCTGCATCCGTGTTATGTCTTTTGGGGGATATATCTAGTGTATAGAGTAATGAATGTGATTTGAGTTGGAAGGCAAGGGTAGAAGGAGCCTCTTAGTCTGGAAAATTACTTGGGTGGAACTAAGGAAATTTGTTCTTACAACCTACCATAACTAGTACAGGACACAACACATATAAAGCAAAAGTTAGAGAAAGCCCCTGGAGACCCTCAAAATCAGGTGTGTGGAAAGGAGTCAAGAAGTGTGAAACAGAACATCTTAGTCTTAGGTCACTGTGCAGGTACAACTGAAGGGAAAAAAAAAAACCTGTTGATTCAAATGCTAAGTGAAAAGCAGACTTCTGGCCTGTGGTCTGTGAAGTACATGCTAAGAGCCATTAGTGGTATTTTGTGCCTTTATTTGTAGAAATGAAACTGTGACTTTATATTGACAGTATTTCTAAAAACCAAATGTGAAAAGAATATTCTAACGGAAATATCATTATTATCTTACCCATGTTTCCAGGGCTGCACTCGCAGCACTGGTGTGGCCAGACCTGTGAATGAATGCTGTAGCAGAGTCCAGGGCTTTTCACTTGCTAGGTCTGCTGATAAAACCTGCAGATAAGAGTTAGAAAAAGGAAGTGCTGATAAAACCTGCAGATAAGAGTTAGAAAAAGGAAGTGGCTTTGTCTACTGTTCTAGCAGGAGCAGAAGTCCCAAGCTTCTCCCCAAGTTGCTTTTGACAATGTTATTATTTATAAGATGAAGCAAAAGCTGGGCGACAACACCTGTGCAAACCTGGTGGTTTCCTTGGAGACAGTTCCTCCCCTACTCTCCGCAGCACCATATCTGATAGAGACACTCTGATGCTCTGGGCTTCTGCCAGTGGTACTTTACTACTTGGCTGTGTGCTTTTTTTTTTTTTTCTAACCAAAAGGCCACACCACTAAAAAGAAAAATAAAAAATCCCTTCTCCTCGTGTCCCTCTCTCTTTCCCTTTTATTGTTTGGTCTTTATTCTTTCTTCTCTCTTATTTTTCCTTTTCTCTTTAATGCTATGTACAAGTGATCATTCTAGAAAAACTAGGTTATTATTATTATTAGCTATCTCAGGCATTTCATTTCCACTGAACACACCCAGCTGGACTTGTAGTCATCATTGGAACAACGATATTCTTAGCCACCTAGTTGTGAACATCAGAAGTCTGTTTCCCTCCTCACCTTACATCTATCTAGTCTTTCAAAATATTCCTCAGCGTTGACTCACTCCAGTTTCTGTGACCCACACTCTCATACTTCTTGTTTGCTAGGAAGATAGCTTCCATGTCTCAATCTCTCCCTCTCTCTCTCTCTCTCTCTCTCTTTCTCTCTCTCCCTCTCTCTTTCCTACTTGTAAGCCCCTGCGTTCTGTATTCATTGCCAAGGGTGCGACTTCACACAGGCTGATATGACCAGGCCCTTCTAGGGCTCCTGCCTCCTTTGCTGCTTGAAGTTATACCTGAAGTTCTCCAATGAGCAGAAACCCTTAGTGTCAGCTGAGTTTCTTGCATTTACTCAAACCACCAGCCCTACTGGATGACTTTCAATTTTATCAGTGTGTTTTATTGATTTCTCTCAAATTATCCCTTCTGTTTCAACCTTGAACCCCTCGAGCCCTTTAAGCCTCCACGTCGTGAAAGAAGATGAGTGTTTTCTAGCACTCTGTTGTGAGCTGTCACGCTGGCTGTGTTAAGGGAGAGCTTGTTAAAGTCTTGGCCTGACATTTGAATGCAATCTCTAATGAATTCAGTGGAGCACTTTGTGGCTTAAGCAACCCGTTTCCTTCTTCCAACTGGAAACTGAGCAGGTAGCATTGGGTCAGCATCCATGTCAGAGTAATGACAACAGAAGATGTGGAGGTGTGTAAGATTAAGGATGAGGGCTCTGGTTTGTTTGTTTTGTTATTTCTGTGTGGCTAAGGGTAGTGTTTACTTGTCTTTTCAATTTCTCCAGGATTCTACGCTGTTGCAACTGTGGTGGCAAAGACAGACTTAATACTCCTCCACATGGAAGGGATGAGAGAGAAAAGGGGGACCGGGTGGTACTGAGGCAAATAATCCCAGAGCACTACTTCTCGTGTGAAAACGGGAGGGCTGTTGCTAAATGATCACAATTAAGCAAAAAGATAAGAAGGGTGAAGTCAGTTTTGAAATGGTAACAGTTACTAGGATTTCAGGCCTGATTGGAAATGCACTGGAGAGCGGTCAGTATAGCTGAGAGCGTACATAAAGCAAGTTGGTAAATGGAAGAGAGGCACATGTGTTCATACATAGACGCAGTCTTAGAACACATTGAGGATAAAGTTAGTGTTGATTAAGTTGAAGAGATGGGGAGACAGATCCAGCTGTTAATTTACCAAAGACTATAGATGTTCTGTTTTTAGGGTGGAATATGAAACCAGGTCCCTTGGACTCTTCAAGACATATAGGATTTCCTTATTTCTAGTTATTTTCAGAAGCACTACCTTCCAGAGTCCTCTTCCTTGACAGAGGAAGAGAATGTGTGTGAAGATATAAGCTTAATAACTTCGTTCCTGCTTCGGCATGCTCTCCTCAAAGGGACAGCGTTGGAAGTTTTCTACAGTGAAAGCTATGGTCTTGTTCTTCCCATTTCAGGACCAGTGATAAAAGGAAAAACATGGCCAAACAAAAAGCCGAGGCTCAAAAGAGGCTGTACGGTCAGAATTCAATCAGAAGGCTTTCCCCGGGCTCCTCCGACTGGGAACAGCAGAGGCATCAGCTGGAGAGGCGGAAAGAAGAGTTGGTACGGGGCTTGTGGGGCTTGGTGTATTGGTTTATTTTTATTCTGATGACACTATGGTGCATAGTGAACCCCGGATAGGCGAGTGCTCTGCCACCCAGCTACACACACCCCAGCCTGGTGTGAACTTTTTTTTTTTTTAAATATTTATTTATTTATTATATGTATATAGCATTCCTTCCACGTGTGCCTGCAAGCCAGAAGGGGGCGCCAGGTCTCATTATAGATGGCTGTAAGCCACCATGTGGTTGCTCGGAATTGAACTCAGGACCTCTGGAAGAGCAGCCAGTGCTCTTAACCTCTGAGCCATCTCTCCAGCCTGCCTGGTGTGAACTTTTAACAACATTCCCACAGTTTGAGCTGCGTGACTCATCACACTTTATCCATGAATCTGTTCCCTTTTAGAAAGAGAGACTTGTTCAAGTACGAAAGCAGGTCTCGCGAGAAGAACATGAAAACCGACATATGGGGAATTACAGGTAATTCTTGCCGTTTGTTTGTGTGTAGTTGGGTTTTTCTTCGGGCCACTAGTTCACAAGTAATGACACGGAGACTTCTTATTAATTATAAAAGCTTGGCCTATAGCTTAGGCTACTTCCTAATTAGCTCTTATAACCTAGTTAACCCATTTACAGTAATTTTTATTTTAATCATGTGGGCTTACCTCTCTTCCACTTGAACCCCTGTTTTCTCTCTGTGTCTCCTGGCATCTCTTGCACACCTGAATTTCATCTCCTCTTCCTTTCTCGCGGGAAATCCCACCCATACCCCTATTGGCTGTTCAGCTTTTTATCACACCAACCACAGCAATACACCTTCACACGATGGGCATGCAGCCCACGTCCCCGCATTTGCTTTATGTTTTGTTTGTTTGTTTTAGAGATAGAAGAGGTGTCTGAGCAGTGGTTTTTTTCATTACGAGTGCTTTTTTGTTGTTGTTGTTGTTAGCTACAGCGTTTCACTCACTATGTTTCAGGAGAAGAAAGGGGGCTGTAAGTAGACGGTTTAACTGGGGAAGCTTTTGCCAGCAGGCTCTGCTCTGCCAAGGGAGGTTTTTAACCAACTGTTACTGTAGATATTTTAAGAAAGTCAGAATTCGGGTATTCTTGTATTCTTTCTGATAGTTTTTATGCGATTGCTGTACTTCGTTGTAAGCCTAATTGCTTAACAACCAGGCAAAGTAAGATAGTGCTTGAAGTGTTTGGATGGAGGTGGGAGACAAGGGTGTGGGGGTATTCACAGTATTCAATACCCTGGGAAGCAGGGAAAGGTATCCTAATGTTCTTAGAAAGATGTTCCATCCTCCCAGCTGACATTGCCTCCTCAGAATTCAGCAAAGGGTGGTGGAGGGGTGTGGATTTTCCTATCCTTTTGTTAGATGTTCTTTCCTGACATTACCACTTCCACAGTTGCAAAGAGAGGCTAAAATAGTTTTTCCACTCAGCATCTACCCTGTTCTCATTTCCTTGCCCCAAAAGATCATCTAGATGAATATCTGTAATTGCATAGCATCAACACACGCCAGCACCAGGTCCTCAGTACGCTCTCCTCAAACGTACTCAGCACACCCCTGATACCGTCAGCATTATCCCAGGTCCTCAGCACACTCCTCTCCAAGTTCAGTATTTCACCAACTGCCCAAAACCTGTTCTTCAAGCATTCTTTTCAGCCGGACATTATGCTATACCTTGTAGCACTGTGAAACATTCAGTGTATGCCTCTATGTAAATGCTAACTGGTATACCAGATGGATATTTGTGACTCCCCCTTAATCATTCTTGTTTGTTTCTAGCACCTTCTTAGCTTGGAGCAGGGAGGGCAATGGTTCTCTAAACAGCTGATTTTTAACTGTTGAATTGTGTTGGATTCTTTTAAGGGAATGGGTTTCTCTGATTTTCTTTTTGTAGGAGAATTTATCCTCCTGAAGATAAAACACTGCTCGAAAAGTATGAAAGTTTGCTGGCTGTTGCCTTCCAGACCTTCCTGTCAGGACGAGCAGCTTCGTTCCAGCGAGAACTGAACAATCCTCTGAAAAAGATGAGGGTAAGAGGGTGACGGTTTGCATAGAGAGAAAAAAAACAAGTCAAACATTATGTCTTTAGTAAAGAACGGGGCGGGGGAAGGGTAAGGAACGGACTCAGTAGGCAGGATTGCTGTTGTCTAAGCATGACGGCCTGACTCCAAATGCTCAAGTCAAACATTATGTCTTTAGTAAAGAACCGGGGGGGGGGGGGGGGGGAAGGGTAAGGACCGGACTCAGTAGGCAGGATCGCTGTTGTCTAAGCATGACGGCCTAACTCCAAATGCTCTATACCCTGTACAAAGCCAGTTGTCACCACACATGCTTTCAGGAGCAGAGATACGAAGATCCCTCGCCTTGCTGTCTGCCAACCTGGTTCAGGTTCAGGGAGAGACCCTGTCTCAAGAAAATAAGGCAGAGTGATAGAGTAGAGAGCTTCCACTGACTTCTGTATACATAGACACACATGTGTGTTTGCATGCACCCATACAAATACATACATACATGTGAACTCAGATACACATACACACAAACACTTCATACACACATATACACAGACGTACACAGGCATACATATATGCACATACATACATGTACTTATACAAATACACACATTTACACACACACACACACAGATTGGGTGCCACCCTAGCCACACATTTAGAAACAATTTTCTTTGAGGTGGTTACATTTCAGAGAAAACCAAGGAACTTCATAAATAATATACATACCAGGATAAACTTTGAGCAGATAATTCTGATATTGCATTGTAATTTCATTATATTATAATATCTCTTCTAATATAGATTTATGTCTGAAACTGGATAAAGAAATGCATGGCAGTAACCCAATGACTTGGGACACTCTGGTTTAAATTATAGTCAACACTGCAGTAGTTTGTCTTGATGCTACATAGACTTGGCAAATGAGAGCACGTAATTAAACACAGGCATGAGGTCCTAACAATTGGGAAACTGAGGCAGAAGGATTGCTTAGATGGCATATTGAGTTTAAGAGCAGCCTGGGCTACAGAGCAAGGCCCTGTCTCAGAAATCTTTAAAAAATAAAATGCTCCCTCACATCTCTCTTTCATTTTATTTATCTGTTTCATTTCCCCTTATCTCTATTCCTTTTATCTGGAAATTTTCTGTGTCCTGCCCAGTCCCACAGCTGCTTATAAAATAATCACTCAAAGGGTTAATATTAATTATAATTGTTTGGCCATTGGCTCAGGCTTTTTACTAGCTAGCTCTTACTTTTAAATTTACTCATTTCTATTAATCTGTGTATCACCAGATGACCCAGGGCTTATTGGTAATGCTTTGGCATCTTACTCCTCTGGCTACTGTTGATGTCTTTCTTGACCCTGCCCCTCTTCACCTGTCCCTGTGCTTGGATTTCCTGCCCGACTATATTCTGCTGTGCTATGGGCCAAAGCAGCTTTATTCATCAATCAGTAAAAGCAACATATATTCACAGTGTACAGAAAGACATCCCACATTACTTCTGTATCCTTCTCCTTTCTCCTCTTCTCATCTCTCTCATTTTTTTCTTTTCCCTTGTACATTTTCTCTACTTTTCTCCTCCCTCTTTCTTTCTCCCCTTCTTTATCCCTTTATCTTAATGAAAGATCTACTAGTTATATATTGCAGCATAACAAACTTCTGTATTTATTTGCTTCTTATTGTTTGGTCCTGACTGGTAACAGCTGAATGGTTTCTGATCTTTCTTTGGAATGAATTGTGTGTGGGAAGACATGCTTGCCTTTAACTGGGGCTAGCATGCCTAGGTGACCTCACTCACTTGTCTGGGAAGTCACATAAGATGTTGGCACACCTGGGAGCTGGCTGAAGGTCTCTATTTCTGTGTGGGCTCTCTTCATATATCACCCTGATAATGTCTAAAGGTGACAGACTTTACCCAGTAGAAGTTATCCATGGCAGCCTCTGCCAAGATTTGATGGAGGACCCCAAAGTGGAAAGCGACCTCTCTGCTCTCTAGGGAAGAACCTAACCCTATCTGGAGAATTTAGTTTCTTTACTCTTTGTTCATCTGTAGCTTTCTCTTTTAAAATATGCGACTATTAGTTCATCTGGAGTTTTTAGGATGAAAATATTTTTCATTATTATGTTTCTTCTGAACAAAATCTTCCTTGATATTGAGTTTGTAATGATGCTGTCCGTATACTCTGTTGTAGGATCATAGGCCAAGTCTTTTGCATTTTAAGAGCCATCTTTCCTAGACTGGAATACACTTCTATTATGAGCTGTGATTCCTAGTTTTTTTTTTCTTCAGTAAACTTTAAGGGGATATTGAAGTTTAAATCACAGTTATATGAACATAGTTTTGTTAGTGTTCATGCCTGGATCACACAATGAGGTGATTTATTATTCAGTTGTTCAGGTTTGTTCAACTTCCAATGGTGGTGTATAGTCTCATATTTTTTACCTTTGGCTTCAAAATAAATTTAGAGGAGCAGAGGAAGCTATTGGGGTACGTAGAGATTTCCTCTACCAGTAATGGTCCTAGAATGAAAATATTTCCTAAGGCTGTAAAATATTCTTGCAATAACAAATGTTTCTAAGTAGCTTCACTAAATGGTTCCCATTAACCAAATTCTAATGTTAAATTCTTTCTAAATGAAACGTTCAGGCCAGTTTTCATGGGTCGAGTTTTAATATTAAATTATACTAATCAGTATAGGAATGATTAATAGGATGAAGTCTGGGAAATGAGCATGGACTTTTACACATCTTAGTGCTCAGTGAACTCACTTAGTAAAGTTGGGGGTTCTGGGATTTTTGTAGTATGCTGGAAAGGACTTACTTGCATATGGTGATTGCACAATGGACTTAGCTGTGTATTGTGCTTATCATCAGATTTGGTAAGTTTCTTGGAGAGTTTGTCTTTTATATTTCCTTCTTTTGTACGAGTAATTACCACTGCATAGCTTCTAGAATAATCACTGAACATGAGCTGGACGAGATTAATGAACTTGTAAAAGGTCTATATTTGCTTAGTGATCACAATTCTAATCATGTTTTTGAAGGAGGAAGATATTTTGGATCTCCTGGAACAATGTGAAATTGATGATGAAAAGCTGATGGGAAAAACTGCCAGAATCCGAGGACCAAAGGTGAAATGTCTCTGCCTTGCATAGTGCCAAAGTCCATGTCACAAGGGGAAGCCATTCCTCCTAGGTATTTCCTGTAAGAGCTATGATGCATAGGAACTTCAGGAATTTTGTGTCCAGTAAAGGTAAAACCAGGCAAATGGTGTTATCTCACACTCACAGGTGTTCTTTCTTTGGCTGCCTTTAGATTTTTGGTTCCTTGCCAAGTGCTAATGGATGCTTAGTGACTCAGATAGGCTGGAGTGAGGAGGACTTACCTCTTCCAAGTTCAAAGTCAGGCTTTTGTTCTAGTCCCAGATAAATAACTAACAAAGAAATGTATAGGATTATAGATAATGCAGATGGTGACTCTAGAGATACATTAATGGGGAGTCATTATGTCTGTTTATCTAATTCCTGTACAGTGCATGTCCACATTGCTAATAGGGAGCCCCTTCTATCTGTCTAGTTGCCGTACTGTGCATGTCCACATTGTATGTTTGGTTTAGCATGATCCGGCTCTCCCTTTCCTTGCCCTCCTCTCATGCCATTAGTTTCCCTTGTCTTCCTGAACTTTTTTATTCTTACTATCATATTAAATATGTGTGCATGGTTTTATGTATCTGTATAAAATCCAGGAACCACAACCGAGAGAAAATATGCAATATTTATCTGTGACTGTCTTAGTTCACTTGGTAGGGCTATCTCCAATTGCATCTGTTTTTCTATAAAGGACACGAATTTGGTTTCCTTTTTAATTAATTAATTAATTTATTATGTATACAATATTCTGTCTGTGTGTATGCCTGAAGGCCAGAAGAGGGCATTACAGATGGTTGTGAGCCACCATGTGGTTGCTGGGAATTGAACTCAGGACCTTTGGAAGAGCATGCAATGCTCTTAACCACTGAGCCATCTCTCCAGCCTCTTGAATTTGATTTCTTAATGGCTGATAATTTCACTGTGTATGTGGACCACATTTTCCGTGTCTGTTCCTCTGCTGTTGACATTTGGGTCAGCTCCACAGCATAGCCATGTGAACGGCGTATAATAAGCACTGATATCAGGATCTCTGTGCTGTGTTGTCTTGGGGAGCTCTTCTTTTGCTGACTCAGTGACATTGACATTGTGTCCATAAAGATAGATTCAGCACTTAGGAATGGGAAAAGCTGTTGTGTAGGCAAAGAGAGGCAGATGTTTGCTTTACTTAACATCTGTTTTGTGGTGATGTTCTACAGTTTCATATATGACACATTCTTCAGCAGCAGGGAAGCAAGAAGTTGAATTTGAGAAATCATAGGCACATTTATCAGTGTGTTGCTTTTTATCTCTATTTATATCTATATTTATGGCATTTTCAAGCCATCTCTGCATTCATACACATGTTCGTTAGGCTTTCATGCTTTAATACCTGTTAGTAAAACAGTGGAGAAAAGAACCCTCATCGATACATTGCTAGATCAGTTGAGACTCCCTCCAAACAAAGCTACACCATGATACTCTGTGAATTTGCCCTGGTACCACCATGTAGACTTAAGTTTTCTAACTCCTCCTCCACCTCTTTCCCATAAGTTATGCCATTTTAGAGCTTTTGTGATGAGTCGTTATTTGTGTGAGATTGTGAATACCTTGAAGGTGAGAAATGGATTTTCAACTTATCTGTAGCACCTAAGAGTGCCTAACACATCACATGTCCCCCAAATCTATTGGTCAGAACTGTTGAATGTGCTCAAAAGATCCTTATTAGCTAGCTGGAGAGTAGATAGGTATTTGTCAAAGCAAGGTGTAAGAGGTGAGTGTTTGAATAGAGTGTAAATGACAAGGGTTGACAGAAGACAGCTTCCTGGCAGAATTTCCATTTGAACTGGAGTTGCAAAATGAGCCCTGCTCATGTGGTTGAAGAGGGACATTCCAGACAGAGCCCTGTAGTTGTGATGCTGCTGTACCAGGTATGAGGGAAGTGTGGGAGTTTGTGACTTTAGGAGGGAGAATTGGAAATAATGCAAGGGGATCCTGGCAAGGTGTACATGTGTGAAGACCTCAGATGTTAGACATTATTCTCAGCTGAAAATTCCTGTGAGACAGTATACTTAGATTATTTAGAAAAGTGAATGCCCTTATGAATCATGACTCCATTTGTGGAAACATTTGAGGAGTTTTTAAGCTTTGAATATCTTTTTTTTTTTTAGTATTTTTATGCCTTATTTAACTTTATTTTATGTGCATTGGTGTGAAGGTGTCAGATCCCCTGCAACTGGATCTTCAGACAGTTGTGAGCTGCCATGTGGGTGCTGGGAATTGAACCCGGGTCCTCTGGAAGAGCAGTCAGTGCTCTTAACCACTGAGCCATATCTCCAGCCCCAAGCTTTGAATATCTTATAGGTACCTTGCACCAACCAGTTGTACCCCTGGAGTTTCTAAGATTTGCATAACAATCACCACAGTTTGCCAAAGCCAGCTTGAGACTACCTGGGGACATCACGTCCATGCTACAAAGGCCCTGAGGCATCATATATTTTCCTTCATATTAGACTTACCATCCAAAGGAAAGTGTGATGGGTTTCAGGGAAGAGCGCCCATTGTGTATTTTCCAACTTCTGTCATCTGAGGTGAACAGGAAGAGTTAACAGTGTATTTGCTGAAATGAAATGGATTGGGTAATTCCATAATTAATTATTTAGTTAAAGTCAGAAGCATTTCTAAGTAGATGAGCACAGCACAATTAATGTAGAACAGTATCTATAGTTTTTATTTAAGTTTCATCAGGGTGTCTAATGTGACCCAAACGTCTAAAGAGAGCTCCCATTTCAGAGGGACAGTGCTTCATGGTGAACACCTGTCACCAAGGTCTTCATTAGTTGAAGATTACTTTGAAATGTCCTTTGTTAACTTTGTGCAAGGATGAATAATAGTGTCTTACTTATTTAAAAATTTTAGGAACATTAATTAGCCACAAATAACACATAAAGTAGTAGTGATGTTCTTAAGTTGGTGCCCATAAATTGTTTATATCTATACATTGATTTATTTTTATATCTTCTCGGTTTCATAATTAAACTGTAAATAAAATCAAGTAGCACAATTTGTGTCACTGCACTTTCGAAATCCCATCTTGGCGTTCTACTGGGAGTTTGTATTGCTATGACTCCTATTTACTTATCGATTGACCAGTATGCTTGCGAAACACAAAGGTTCGGCAGTCCACTTCCTCTGAGACTTTTTTTGTATAGGGCTGAACAATTATGTAGCCAATGTCTGGGAAAGCATAAGCTGTGTTCTGCTTGAAGGAAGGCATCCTGCAAACTCGATTGTGCCACTGTTCTCTCGGGGCATGCTAAACTTCTGAAGAGACATCTTTTCTCTGGGGTTCATGTTTGCCAAGGTTGTCAGTGTGTTTGATGACTGTGCTACTGGCAAACGTTTTTATGTATTTCTGCTTGAACATTTTTAGTACTCTGTAAATATTAGACTATCAAAAGGAGAGCATATGTTTAAAGACAAGTTGGTACCTAGTGTGTTCAGCTCCTTTCCAGCTTTAGTTGTATTTCATTTTTTTTTTTTGGCACAAGCTGTAACTTTTACATCATCATGCTTTGGATTGCTTTGTATTCTAGATGCTTCTTAGAATGTTTCTCCCTTCCTCCTCTCATCCTACACGGTCACACTGGAGGGACATAGCTTCTTTCCGTAAACTCCCATGGCATCCAAAGAATTCATTATGATATACAATAACAACAAAGCCACTAGTTTCCAACTGCAGCAGCCTGTCTCAGCAGGAACAGGGGGTGTATGGTGGGTTTAGCAAGCAGGCTTAAAATAACTCATTTACAGAACTGTCTTGCACACACTTTCTGAAGTGAGGCCGTCCCATCTCTCTTGCTGTCCCTTCACCTGGTATCTTTATCTATCATGAGGAGTGGAAGTAGACTGATTCTATTGAAAATATTAGGGCATAGCGCCACGCTAATCAGACCTGCGCAGAGTCACTCTGTTCAAAAAGCTTCATACCATAATGATTTTCCTATCCCATGTTGTAAGATGTCATACTGATGACAAAGCAGTTAACCCACTGTGGCCAAACTGTGTCAAAGTTAGAAATTCTCTATGAAAGGTCTCAAGTCATCCATAACAAATTGAGTAAAATGTTTATTTTCCCAAATATACAGAAAAGCTTGATGAGACCAGCCTTGGGTTCGATTCTAAATAAATAAATAAACAAACGAATGAATAAATATCAACCATGAGCTAGGCACGTGAGATTATGTGAGCACTGCCTTACTTCCGGCACATCATCTGAGCCGATTTTTTTTTTTTTTTTCGAGACAGGATTTCTCTGCATAACCTCTTTGGCTGTCCTGGAACTATTTTTGTAGATCAGGCTGTCCTCAAACTCACAGAGCTCTGCAAGCCTCTATCTACTGAGTATTAGGGTTAATGGCTTGTGCCACCACCTCCTGGCTTGAAGGCATGATCTTCTAATGGTTTTCCTTAGTTCCTTTGTCCTTCTTGCCTGTCTTTCTCCCTCCCCACCCCCACTCACTTTTGAGTGGATGAATCTTGATGTCTAATCTCTCTGTGTAGATGGATGCTATAAAGTAGTCCCACACTAGCTCAGAACTGAGTATAATAAGGGGTTCTTTATTTAGGGGTAGACTCACAACAGATCACAGTCCTCTGCATGAATGGGGAACAGGAACTGAATTGAGCAGCAGAGGGAGAAAGAGAGAGAGAGAGAGAGAGAGAGAGAGAGAGAGAGAGAGAGGAGAGAGAGAACATGCATGGCACGTTTTACAGCTGCATTTATAGTATCTGGTATCTTAAAGGTTATTGGCTGAAGGAGTTCCCACAGCACCTCTAAGTAGAGTGAACAAAAGCAGATTATGGCTTATGATAGTTATATTTTTTCGATCAAATATTTTTGTTCTTTGTTTGCAGAAACTATACTTTTTAATTGCAGTTATATAGAAACAGCATTGTCCTCATCAGGACTGAGCCATATAATTGGAGAAGGAGTATTCACAGCAGTGTGTGCTCTATTGGCTAAAAAGTACGAAGCAGTAGAGAGAGACTTCCATATTCACCAATAGGCAGCGAGCATGGGGGTGGGGGGATTAAAAATAATGACTATCCAGGGGATTCTAAATGCATGGCATGTCACTGTGTTTCAGCCCCTGTGTTGCATGCCAGAATGCGCGGAGGTGATGAAGAAACAGAAGTCTTACTACAGCAGCGAGAGCAGCTATGACAGCAGCAGCAGCAGCAGCAGCAGTTCAGAACTGGATGAGAATGAAAAGGAACTGTGCCAGAAGAGACGAGAACAAGCCCCGTATAACCTTAAACACACCAGTCACTGCAAACTAATTCAACAATCCAGTAAGTCAATCTCTCCTACGTTGATACACGAAGAGCTATAGAATTGAAACTCTCGAACTCAATAAAAAGTCCTTGGGCCAAAAGAAGTGTTGTCATGTGTGAGGGGACCCGTATTCTACCCCTTGTGTTCTTTACCTGGCCAGAGCCCAGTCCGTCCCCTCTCAGACTTTACAAGTAGTAACTGGATGGGACTAAGGCTCCGTCCTCCTATCTTCTGTAGTTCGTATGCTCAGTTGTGGCATGGGTTTTAGAAACATGTGACAGCTCTTTTAGGCAGGATGAGTTCTCGTTGGGGGCCACATCATCTCTGCTTCAGTGTCTCCCTTTTGTCTACTTCATTTGGCACTGTCACCTCGCTCTGAAACAGTTGAATTTTGCTCCTTCTCACTTCCATCCTGGGTAAGCAGTCAATCAGGACTTTGGGCACATCATGGGTAGTTAGGAAAGCAACCAACTTCTCTCTTCTCTCTTCTTTTTCACTCTCTTTCTTTTCCTTTCTTCAATCCCAGATATCCACAGTCTGGCCTCTTGATGTGGCACTCACCCTCAAATATAGAACCTAATTATCTCCATTTTCCTTAAAAAAAAAAACACCTTCTTGCTGCCACTTCTGAACTAGGACTATCTTAACACCCATGTCACACAGCCATTTGCATAGCACACAGTGTCCCAAGGTTTCAAAGCAGCCAGCTCAGCATTGCAGTAAACATAGCTGGAGCCTTTGCACATCTGATTCCCAGCAATGTTTAGTATATATGGGGCCTGATAATGTGTTTTAAAACTGGCCTTCGAGACTTGTAGCAAAGAGCCCCAAGGAAAGAAGAACTAAAACATGAAGAATTCAGAGAAACAGCACTTTGGTTTTATTTCTCCCCAAATATTCCATAGAGATACATGTTCCCTTGCTCTTGTCAAGGAAGGTTTGTATATTTGGATAGGAAACAATGTACCGTGTTCCATCATATTGACTGAAATTTTCCAAGTATCAGCAATTGAAAGTTATACTCCCTCCCTTCTTTTCCTTAAGGATCCCGTAAGTGTGTCTCTGGATGGTATGACTCAGTTTTTATTCTGGAATCTGACATTTTTATGTTGAGATTTTGCTGGGTTTTAGATCGCTTGCCTGTTAGCTAATGTGACTATTATTTCATAGCTTGAACCTACGAGGGCTATGGGTCAGGGAGAGGAAAATTTCCATAGAGTTTTACAACTCTGGGACTGTTCTATGCTCTGGGGCCAATAGTCTAAAGAGCCCTGGTCAGATAGAGTATCATAAAGTAGGAGACAGAATAAAACACATTTTGATGTAGAAATTTTAAGTAAGTCTAATCCAATTACATATTTATATCCTTACTGTATATTTAGGCAGAGATTATAGCCAGGGCTTCACTTTGTTTCGTATTCATTCTTTAATCTTACAGTAGGAGTCTCATAATCACAAATCCTCTATAAACTGATGACCAAGGACAAAATCCAGACCAAGAGTAACACTTTCTTATGCAGTCAATGGACTTAGGGTATTATTATAGCTTCACACATAACATAAAAGACTTTCTTCTCCCATAATTTATAGATGTTAAGTCACAACTATGTTTCCTAATCTACCACCAGTATATCAAACTACTCTAGTTTTCTTGTCTGAATTTCCAGGTATGTAGGTGAAAAGCAAAAATCTGAGCTGATTTGAGAAGGTATTTCCTTCTGACCAATGAGCAGGTTTTACCTACTCAATCCTTACCTTAGGCTTACAAAGATGGTAGACCTACAGTGTAGCTTGGAGCAAATGGTTTAGAATTGTTTTTGAAGACATGGCCTTTGTATTATTGTTGTATGTTAAATATGTGACCTTTGTAACTAATGTTTTTTAAGGGTAAACTGGCCGGTTTTCTCTTCCTATAAAGTGACTGTTAAGGAGTGCTGGGTCACAGGTACAGAAGGAAGTTAATACTTGCAACAAACAAGGTTTTTTTTTTGTTTTGTTTGTTTTTTAAACAGCATCTCCTAAAACTTGAATGAGCGTGTATTTTATGCTCTCCAGAACATAGAGTTTTTCTTTTACCACACGTTCCCAGTATCTTTTAGAAGTGCACCCCTAAATCTGCCATTCATAACTATCACCTTTACAAAGTTTGAATTCTTTTCAACAGCCAATGAAGAGAGATATTTGGGTATGCAACCTGGCTTCATGTGAGTTTAATTAAAATATTTCCTTAATGAAGACTGATCTATTCTCCAAACAGAGAACAAATTCAGAATGGAGGATCTGCAGGACAAACGAGCAGAAGAAAAGATAAAAATGCTGACAGTGTTGAGCAATTATCTTTTTCCAGGTCATGAGCCGTAGATTACCATGGCCGTGTAATTCACTTTCATCAGTGTTCCCAGAATGCACAAGGGCAGATAGTTGATGGCTTCATTAGATATTTATTCTGGTAACAGTCCTGTTCTTTGACTTAATTTTTTTCTTCACTTAAATATTTTGCTGTTGAAATTATTTGTGTGTATGTGTGTGTGTGTGTGTGTGTGTGTGTGAGAGAGAGAGAGAGTGAGAGAGAGAGAGAGAGGGAGAGAGAGAGAGAGAATAAGACTACACCAGTTTGCTGCAGCTCTTTTTACTAGTTTATTGTATTTAAATTACATTCAAATATTCTTCATAATATTCTTATGTTCTGTGACTCTAATTCTTGGCCTTGGATTCTATACCTTATCTCTTTACCCTGTCTCTGTTCTCCTTTCCTTCTTCCTGTGATCTTTGCTGCAAAATGTAAGCTCTCCAACCTACACAGAGACTCTAACAGCCAGTTTCCACCCAAGGCTAATAGATAACGGTGGCATTATAGGAAAGTGGAGGCTGTGAGCATTCAGTGCTGAGGACTTTAGGCAGCTGACCTTGGCCACCATCTTGCTGTGGTCCTTTGGGAAAAACAGACAACAGAAATTTCTTCTCCTGGCTAGAGAGATGGTGCAGTGGGTGAAATAATCACTGTGTCAGTGTGAGGACTTGAGTGCGGGTTCCCAGAAACCAGGTGATGCCAGGCTCAGTCGCGTTTCTGTACTTCTGTGTTCCTATGGCAAGATGCGGGGGAGGGGTTAAGCCAGAAGAATCCCTGTCCTCGGGTGACAGCTACTCTTGTGTCCACAGCTGTGGGTGATGATGGTGAGAAGACCTTGTCTCAAAAAGGCTGAAGGCGGGAACTGAAAACTGAACTCTTTATGTGTGCTGTGGCTTGTATGTTGCTGCACTCAACATACATGAACACATACACACAGACACACACTCCTTGCAGAGGTTTCCGTAAGGTATGACATTAAGGTGCAGGACCTTGGAGGATGCCTGGCTCACAAGTGCCTCATGAGTGTGCATCCCCTTCCTTGTTTCTCGAATGCTTCTCACATTAAGAACTTAGAATTGAAGTCCTGTCTGCAGCATTCCCCGGTGCAACCGTTCTTCCTATGCCAGAACTGTTTTGTACCATGTGCGCTGTTCAAATTGAAGAATTAATTCCAAATTTCCCCTCTTGTGACGGCGTCTAGGGTTTGACCCTTGTTATCCAGCCACCCCTGGTCTAATCATTAGTCTATGGTGACCGAATAGGGAGGAAAGTGTACTAACAGCACCGCTTCTCCATCACCGATAGATTCCATGAGGCGTTCCGTCAGCTGCCCTCGGTCCATCTCTGCTCTCTTACCTTCCAACGGGGATGTGCGCCCCTTTTCTTCTCAACAAGTGATACCGTTAGCACGACCAACTTCAGCCTCTCGGTCACATTCCTTAAACCGTGCTTCTTCCTACACGAGACACCTGCCTAACAGTACCGATACCAGCTCTTCCAACTCCCACTCTCTGGTGGTAAGCTATTGATCGGTTGTGCCCTTTCAAGGTTGCAGAAAACACTGTACTCAGAATGTAGGTGGCAACGGGATTGGTTGAGCAGATGATGAGTGGAACCCCTGATTTCTTCTGCTTTTTGACTCCTGACCTTTGGAAATTGTATTGTTCACATATCGTAGACCCCAGCATATAACAGACCTCAATGATGTGTAGAAAGAAGCATTGCTTTATTTTCCATTTCCTGGTACAGGAGGGCAATGCTGTTGGCAATCATCCGAGGAAATGCATGGTTCTGCAGTGTTTTATTGGCATCTGTAGACACAAGCACATTTATTGTATGGAAAATAACTCTTAAAATATTAGATCAGTAGTTTAAAAACTGATAAATTATATTTATAGAGCCTGGTTACAATGCTATTCAGAATGCTTTCTGCATACTAAATTAACATATCATATCCCCTTTTCAGCATAAACTACAGAAACTTAGGGTTGAGGTAGTCTGTGGGTCTATTACATTTTCCTGGAGCTAGACCAGAGATTTAGTTAGTCTTTGTTTCACTAACACTAACACTGATGTCTCCCAGGGTAAAACTCAGGAAATCAAGTGATTTCATTCATTTTATAACAATGACTGATTTTATTTTATAAACCAAGAATTTGCAGTAAATGAAAGAGACTAGGAAGTCCTTTAAAAATACTCATATTTAAGATTTATACCTTGAGCACGGTAAAATGCAACCAGGAGGAAATATAAAATATATCCTTGCTAATAATAACCAATTTGATGCTAAAAATTCACAAATGTCCATTTAAAATTTAAAAGCACATCATTTTTACCTAGAAATATATTTTAAATGATACTGGCACAGTGAAGTAAGACCCCCTCCACATCTCTGTATTCTTTCAAATTTAAGAATGAGTCTTTGCGGCAATTGAAAACAAAAGAACAGGAGGACAACCTCACAAGCCAGACCTTGTTTGTGCTGAAGGACATGAGGATCCGCTTTCCAGGGAAGTCGGATGCAGAGTCTGAGCTGATGATAGAAGATGTGAGTATCCAGCAAGCCTGAGCATGTGTTCCCTGGGACTGGGAGACAGGATCCGCTGGCGAAATGCTTGCGGGGCAAGCATGAGGTCTTGAGTTGGATCCCCAACACTTACGTTAGAGCCTGGCATATGACATGCACCTGTAGTCTCAGCCCTGGGAAGTGGAAGGCAGAGGCAGGACGATTTCAGTAATTCTATGGCAGTTACCCCAGGGTACCTGGTGAGCCCCAGTTCCCAGTGAGAGTTTGGATCTTAAAAATCCAAGGTAATTGCCCCCTGGAGGACAGACAACCAGGACTGAGCTCTGCCATCCACAGGTGTGCATGCTCATGCACAAGCATGTATACACACCAGCATGCATGTGTGCATGGACGCATGGCTCCCATGCATCGAAACAAAAATGTGTTTTCTTGTCGAATTGTACTTAATTGCATAGGAAATGTAATTCTCTTCCCTTTAGGCCCCAGAAACTTTTATTTTAGATATTAGGAACATTTTGTCATCTAATGAGGCTGTCAAGTGAGAATAATTAACATCAAATAACTGTTCTTCGTGATCAGAGAAATATCAGGATAAACTTTTCTATGGAAAAGTTTACTGAGTTGAAGAAGTCTAAGGTGAAAAGAGATGCGAGGATAATAGCAGTGCCCTGCTCAAAAACGACAGAAAGATTTAAAGGTGATGCCTAGCACACCATGTGTTTGGGTTATTTTCATTTGCCACCCAGTGGAGGCTTTGGAAACGGCAGTTTCAGAGGCTCAGCTCCTATCTTGGAAAAGAAAATCTAAGGTTACTGAAATGATTTGGTAGAAGTACATTTCTTTCCTGCACCCAACACGCTTTCTAAATGGCCATTCTTAGGTCATTCTTCAGCTATAGAACGCTGTTTGGAGTAGGGTCGGGTAGGTTGTGTTTTTTTTTCCCAGAAGACAAGGCACCATCTAGTGGTCATATGAAGAATAACAACCACAGTTTACACTGGCTCATTCTACTGTTCACATTGCTTTATAAATCAAGTGTATGGAAATAATAATAAAACAAGAAAAAGCTTTCTTGTTGTAAAGATCCATAAGAGCATCATATTTTTGTTATTAGATAATAAAGTATCCACATGTTTTGCATTTTTGGTGATAAAGACTTTTCAAACACGAAAGTGGTATGTTGTCTGTGGGGGAGCTGCTATTTGCTATAACAAAAGAAACTTTAGGTTGAATATCAGGCATTATGCTGATATGTTTTACAATTTTAAATTACACTTATTTTTTTGTTTAGTGTTTGTATGTGCGTGAGCAGACACATGCCATGGCATACATGTGGAGACCACATGACACCTTCAGGGAGCCAGTTGTCTCCTACCGCCATGCGTGTCCCAGCGCCTTAATTCCGGTTGTCACATGTGGCAGTGGGCACCTTTGCCCACGGCACTGTGCCACCAGCTGGATAAGCGGTTACTTATTTTGACAGTGTTTATTTTTAAGGAAAACCAGTAACTTTGCACCAGATACATCATTTTCTGTTTGTTTTTATGATCTGCCATTGTCTTTTAAAATTTTTTCATTTTATTTGTTTGATACTTTGCTTGCATGCATGTGTATACACCACATGTGTGCTGATGCTCAGAGGTCAAAGAAAGTGTTGAATCCCTTAGAACAAGAGTTACATTTGTGCATCACCAGATGGATGCTGGGAATCAAGCCCAGGTCCTCTACGAGAGTAACAAATGCTCTTAGCCACTGGGCTATCACTTCAGCCCTGCTAAGGTTATTTTTTATTAGAAGAAGAGAAAGTAGAACTAATATTTGTGACTATTATGATTATAAAGAAGATTACCAGGAATATATAATTAATGAACCATAACTAATATTGTACATTAGATTCTTTGCTGCCTGTCTCCTATGTTCCAGACTTGAATGTTTGCTACAGTATATGCTACTAGAATATATGTTGAGAAATGCTATTGTGATACAGGTCATACAGAGAATGGGTTAGTAGAATCCTAATTGGATATAGGCTGACTTTTAATGTATTATTTAATATTCTATTACTAGGTGGGTAACATAGCAAGATGAAAACCCTATAGGCTGGATTTCTGTCTAGAATATGTGTGTCTACAGATTTCTGACTTATATTCATTGGGTGATATTATTCTTAGTGAAAAGGAAGAAAAGGCTTTGGATTTAAAACCTCTGGCTTGTGCAAGTGGTGGAGTTTCACTATAAGTAGTCTAATGGTGTTTCCACTGCAGAAATTAATAGAATCGGTGCTAATACATTTATCTACCGCCTTGGTGAGCATTCGAGGTTAAATCTGTTAACGTCTTTCCCCCACAGATCATGGATAATTGGAAACATTATAAAACAAAAGTGGCTTCATATTGGCTCATAAAATTGGACTCCGTAAAACAACGAAAAGTGAGTGACATGCATCTTTTTACCCTTTGTGTGTTTATTAAGCTGAAACCTGTGACCAAATTCATAGCAATTTTATATGTGAACATTGATTTGCTTGTGTTAGACAAGGATTTAGATCGTGAGGATGAAAAGTAGATTGAGGACAAGGCAGTTTAGCTGTGCGGAAATCTGTGGATCCTTGTGGCGGCAGAGGGCGGGGCAGGAACAGAGATCATAAGTGGAGATTAGCTTGAGGAGCAGAAGGGCCACAGAGGCAATTTTCTTATTAACATATTTATATATGTGTGTCTATATATGATAATTTAATTATCTTGTAAAATGAACTCATTTTTTGCTGAAAGAGTAAGTGCTGCAGTAGCGGTAAGAGATGAGCTTGGATGGCGAGGCAGGGCTCAGATGACAGCTTTATGGCTTACAAGAAGATCAGGTTTTAGTTTTGCACATGAGAGGCGACTGGAAAAGTTTGGGAAAACATTTATAGTTCAACTTGTAATTTTAAAGGGCTGAGAACTACTTGAGAGGAGTCAAATTGCCGCAGAGAGAATGTGGCACAGTTGGAATAGAAAGGAGCTAGGATTCTTGTAGGGTAACTGAGGCGGGAACGAGGGAGTATTTAGCACAGTGGTGCTAGCCTGGGTGGGATTCTGCCCATTTGTTGTGTGGGTTTATGTGTGTATGTGTGTACCCGAGTCTACATTTGTGCACCACATGCATCCAGGACCCCAGAGAGGTCCAAAACGGTGTCTTATTCCCTGAAACTGAAGTTCTGTGCACTTATGAACCTCCCTCCATATTGATTCTAGGAATCAAACATGGGAACTCTGCAAGAACAAATGCTTGGGGCCATTGAGTCATCTCTCCAGCCCCCCGTTTTGATCTTAGATATGTTATGTTGATGTACTGATTAGATATCAAAGCGATGATAAATGTGATATAAGTGATGTTCATATGAACATGAAGGCAGAACTGAGCTTGGGAATGGAGATAAGAAAGATTAGGAGTCTATAAGGTAGTTAAAGGAATGGGGCTGGAAGGGACCACGTGGAGAGTTTGTTAGAAGATAAGAGGCTTCTGGGAACGAAATCCCCTCTGTGCAGGAATTAGGGGGGTCTCTGAAGATGGCTGAGGAGAGACAGGAGGTGCAGTGTGGAAAACAGTGAGGACAGAGAGTCACTGAAGCCCAGGGGCGTCGTCCTCATGGCAGACTAGTGGGCCATAGGCCGTGCTGGAAGTTGCCTCTAGGAGGTGAGCACCAAGTTCTCTGTCATTTTGGGCAAACATAGAGGTTAGTGGTGATCACAAATTTCGAGGAATGGTGGGGAGCAAAAATTAGCTGGAAGGGATCCAATTACTGTACCTTGAAAAGGGAAAAAAAAAAGCTCTAGCTGCTGCAGGCAGGTCTCAAGAAATTGGGGAAAGAAGACAAAAGAAAATGGTGGTAGTGAGGAGAGAGTTGAAATCAGAGAGGGTTTTTCTGCCTAAAGATGATTGTGTGTTGATGATTCGATGGCAGTGGCCTGGAAGAATGACCGCCAGGATTGGGCAGCACCATGTTCCTGAGTAAACTGAGGTTTGGTCTAGCCAAGAGCAGTTGTTGTAGTCAGAGGGAAGATGAGGGGTCTCAGATGGCGGGAAAAAGTGAGATCTGAGGAGAGAATGAGGTAGAGCTGCAGAGAAGACTGGGAGGTGGGCATTGTACCACAGGAACAAAAGCAACTAATGCAATGATGTCAGAACAATTGGTTATTTCACAAGAAAATAAGGAACCTTATTTCTTAACGTACACAAAATAAATTCCTTGTAGGGTACAATTGGTATGTAAGATGGGAACACATGATGTATGTAACATGGGGAAACATGATGTATGTAACATGGAAAACATGATGTATGTAACATGGGGAAACATGATGTATGTAAGATGGGAACACATGATGTATGTAACATGAAAAAACATTAAGACAAAAGGAAATGCAGAAAGATGATTATAGTCGTAAAGTGGGGAAACAGCGTCTTAAGAAAGACCTGACAAAGAGAGGTTAAAGGGAAAGCCTGAAATGTTTAGTTATTGCCACGCACCGCCCTCCCCCATATGCGCTCTATGCGCTAGAACCCAGTTCACGAGCTTCGGGCAAGGGGCTGGAGGTTGAGGAAACACTCGCAAAGACAGACCGACACTCGGACCTCTAATCACTGGTACAAAAGCCCCTCTTTAATAGCACCATGGAGGCTTAAATACCCTGCAGTCAATGGCCAACAGGTGAAAATTCCATCCTCTGATCCTCTAGGCTAGGCACAGCTTCTAGTAACTTCAATTAGAAGGCTCTAGCAGGTAAGAGCAGCTGAAGGCCAGGACTCAATTGGTCCCAACAAGTTATATGAAAACTTTTTTTTCTTTTTTTTTTTTGTGTGTTTTTTGAGACAGGGTTTCTCTGTGGCTTTGGAGCCTGTCCTGGAACTAGCTCTGTAGACCAGGCTGGTCTCGAACTCACAGAGATCCGCCTGCCTTTGCCTCCTGAGTGCTGGGATTAAAGGCGTGTGCCACCACCGCCCGGCGTTATATGAAAACTTAAAATCACATGTAGTGGTTCTTCTCTATAGCCCCAGTGTTCAAGAATCCGAGGCACCAAGGTTGTCCCAGATCATTCTGGGCAATACTGTGAAACCATAGCTTAAAAAATCAAAACCAAAAACCATACAAATGGGGGGACAAAACCATCTTAAACCAAATTAAAGAGTGAGGGTATTGTGCCAGCAGGGGTGGTTTGAGGAGGAGAGATCTATTTAGTACATCTAAAATGAAAGGTAACAGGGGTGAAGCGGTGATTCTTACTAATCAATCAGCCAAAGACAAACTGGTCTGCAGAAAGTAGCACGGTAAAGTGCATAAGAAGGCTATGTAGAGACAATTTAATGGCTCTTCAAACAACCAATTAGCATGTAAATAGATCCTTGGCCTCACTAATGATGAAGCAATAGCGGGTGGAAACTCTCATATTGGTCAAAATTAATAAGATGGATATTGCACACCAGCGGGACTAGCATGGCCAAGAGAGCCTTTGCTCCAGCATCGGTGCATGTGTCTAACGCTTCAGAAAGGTCATTTACGGGACCTGTTAGATCACAGGTGCTCATAACCTTGTGACTCGGAAAAACCATTTCTGGCCCGTGTCCTGTCGATTTTCATCCTGAATAATAGAAAAGATTTCCACATATCAACATTAGAACAGTGCTATTTAGAAAAGTCAAATACCAGAAGCAGCTGGAGTGCTCACAGTGGGTTTATGGTTAAAAAGACCTGGAACATCCATGGAATTCAGTTGCATTTGCTTGAAGACTATTCTAGAACCGTCCATGAGTAGAATATAGAATTCAAGCCTGTGACTTAAGACTGGTGGAACAAACATGGTAGTAAAATAACTTGAACATTCTTTGTCATGGGGGAAGGCACAGCATGAAGCAGGCTCAATGCAGGGTCTATGGGAGGCTGATGCCTTCTGCTGTCTGGTTCTCCTTCTGAATTATCTGGAGATAAGATGGACCATGTTCATGTTGGAAAAGAGGGAACCTATTGAGTGTGTATGGCCTCCATTTTTCATCTCTGTTTCCCCCCTGCATCCTGAATGGTGAGCTCCAATGTGAATAGCCAAGTGAGATAAAAATTCCAGGAGTTCCGGGCCGATATTTTGTGAGCTCAGCTCCTAGGAGCTTTCTGCAAATGCGGGTAAGGTCCGTGTCTGTGATGTTCAATACAGTAGTTACCAGTTGCAGGAGGCTACTGAATGCTTGAAATGTGGCTACTGTGACCTTGGAATTGAGTTTGTAACTTAGTTTTAATTTATTTAAATGTGAAGGTCCAGCCATGTTTATTGACATCTGCTTTTAAGGGTCTTAGATAAAAATTTCTATGCTGTCTTTCCACTTAGGAATTTAGAGAGGCTGTGAGAGGATCCAGTGAAGTTTTCCATTTGATACTATCCTAAAAAGATACCCTATAATAAAGAAGCAAGTCACAATACATATTGTACCATATTCATTACCCCAAAATTAATCTATCCATCTACCTACCTACTTACATACATATCTGGCATCATTTTTTTTTTTAAAAAGCAGCCATGTAGTAGCAAACCCTACACTCCCAACATTAAGGAGGGAAAGACAGCTGGATGAATATAACATGCAATGCCATCCTTGTCTACGTAGCAAGCTCCAGGCTAGCCATGGTTACATAGTGAGATCCCATTTCAAAGAACCCCTATTTGTTTAGACTCTGCCAAATTATGATGACTCATTTCTAGAGTAAAGTTAACTGAACCAAGAGAAAGGAAGAGATGCTATTTGGTGTCATTTTCCCATGTTCTTTTATGCATTTTTATATTTTTCAAGGTACAATGATTTTTTTTACAAGTGGAGGGATGGCTGAGAGAGATGGACATGTCTGACTCCATGTCCCAAGGAAGTAAGGAAAGGAGATGGAACTGGGCTCTGATTCCAGGCCTTTAATCCATTTTTAGGGGGAGGGGGAAATATGGGCATAGTTTTCTAGGCTGCTTCCTGCTGATTGGGGGCACTGGTAATCTTTGAAAGCCCAGAGAAAATTTAGGATCATGGTCAAGCCCTGACTGGAGTATTCAGTGAGGCCTGATCATCTCAGCCAGCAGCTTTGATGCTGTTGTGTATGCAGAACTCGGAAGCAGCTGTAGCAGATGTGCTTTGAGACATTGAGTCATCCGGGCCATCCGCTCATGTCAGACACTGTTCAGGGGGTCTTCCTTCACCAAGCCTGAGTCTCCTTAAATGAGAATGAATCCACAGCCTCTCATTTCCTGTGGAAATAAAAGCAGAACCTCTCTCCCTAATTAACATGTCTTTTGACTTAAATTTTGAAGTCAAGATATTTTTAAAATATATAGGTTGGTTTAATCCAACAGCATTTATAATCAGATGTCTTGTAGTAGCCGTTGCTCCTTCCTCAGCAGTCAAACTAATTCAAAGACAGCACAATAATGTACACTATCCAGATTCTCTGTGTATTTTCTATCTTTATGTGTTTTTTCTTTTTACTATATTTCTTTTATTTTTATTTTTTAATTTTGGATTTTTTTTTTTGAGACAGGCTTTCTCTGTGTATCTTTGGCTGTTCTGGATGGAACTAGACTAGGCTGGTCTCAAACTCACAGATATCTTCCTGCCTCTGCCTCCCACGTGCTGGGATTAAAGGCGTGCCATCATGCCTGGTTACTCTATTTCTTTTTTAAAGGACTTTCTCTATCTAATTTCTTTTCTTTCCCAAGCCTACATATATTTTTAAACACACTGTAAACAGTTTAGAGGCATTCCCCCATCTGAATTTGTCTTTACTGTCAATCTCTGTCTTTTTCTGACCACATGAGTCTTTAGTCTGCTAAGAGGCATGGCTAGGATTAAAGCTGTGGCTTTGGTGACTGGTTCCGCCCATTCCTTAGCTTCCTGAGAGTCTAGCTTCATGATGGAAATATTGGCAGGAACTATGTTTATTGCTACAACTTTGTGGAGTTTCTAGGTCCATGCTACCACCAAGAAGTACGTCACTGACTGTTCATAAACATGTGTTTGGTAGCACTGCCTCTTAAAAGAGCCACCATGTTGTTTTTCCTGCTAATGCTGAGTCAGGTATCCTCTCTTAAAGGAACTGTGCCTCTGCTTGTCTCTACAAACAGAGCCTGTAGGAGTAAAGAGACTTGCCAAGCAAGGAGCTGTGCTTGAGTCTGTTTTTGTCTATGTAGAATCTTTTTTTTTTTTAAGCTTTCTCAGGCTTTATGTGAAAATTTTTGCTAAACATTTGGGTACCATTTGTAGCATGAATAATAAAAACCCAGAGACAGATTTGGGGTCCAAACTGAAGGTCAAAAATGCAAGGCAGCTGAGCCACTAGAAAAGTCTTACCTCTCGCAAGGCTGAGCGACTACAGACTGAGCCCTGACCTCTGTCTCCTCCCATTTATATTCCCCTTTAGTCCTGGGATTAAAGGCAGGTGACTCCCTAGTACTGGGATTAAAGATGTGAGCCACTGCACTTGGATTTGTTTTTCCATTGAGTTTGTGTAGCTCAGGGTGACCTTGAACTCACAGAGATCCATCTGCCTCTGTCTCTCAAATCTTGGGTTTAAAGGTGTATGACACCAGTGCCTGGCCTCTTAGTGGTTTAGTTTTACCTTCTTATCTTCAGGCAAGCTTTATTTAATAAAACATAAATAATATATCACTATAGGCTAAGATATTGTCAGCCACCTGCCTGGGGTCCTTCTGTTCTAACCAGAGGGTCTGGGTGTAGGAAAAGAAAACTTCTGTCAGTGCCGGATGGTTATGACCAGAGTCACAGCCTTAGGGAAGGCAGAGTAGACCGTGAGACGGACAGCACCAATTCTTTAGAAGCTTAGGCCCTCAGTTTGGAGGCTTATACCTCCGGGCTCTAACCACCCGTGGATTGGCACTTGGCAGCATCTGTAATCCTCAATTTCAAACATCACTGTCTGTCCTGACTCTCTGGCCCTAGCACCTCAAATAGAGTCAGTTTGCTCTAATCTGTCCCAAAGTGACCAAGTCTCATGGATAGTCACTAGTGGGAAATTTGCTGTACACATTCGTGAGACCAGTTCAGTCTAGACTCTGTGTTTGAGTTTTCTTATCAGCAAGCTGGCACCTGTCTGTATCCTCCTTTCTTTAGTAACCTGGCGTATACACGCGTGCAGCCACACGTGAAATGGTACTTCGTGTTTTGCATGTGGTGTAAGAATGCTGGTAAATATGGGGTGAGCATCGGATGGACTTGGGTAGAGTGCAGTCTGTGAGTAGAAAGGACTCTTCCATATGCTTAAGGGTCATGCTTAGGAGGATGTGAAATTTCAAAGTGAATATAAGTGCTTGCCTGTGAATTTACTATCACATGTACATGCTATAACATCAGCTCCGACATGGCAATTTACTACATGAATACTTGTGCTCTTCAGTTAAGAGTTCCTGAGAGGCTCTTCGAGGGGATGAAGAGGCTGTACCAGTGTGAGGTTCCAGAATCTTTATTTTCAGTTTATACAGATTTTACTCCCTATTTGGACTCCCATTTTGCTACTTCCTTTGGTCAATTACTTTCCAAAGGTATTATATTTCCTGTGTGTTTTAAGATACAATAAAGTACCCATTCTCTCCCCCTGCCAAAAAAAAGCTAATAATGTCTCATAGTTCACACTAGCTCAACAGTTATGATCATTCTCCTACACAGTTTATTTAATAGATAATTCTAGTTTGGGCTGAAGAATTCATGTCTTGGATTTTGGCACTCAAAGAATAGGAAGGGCTGATATTAATTAGAGAAAAATGGATCTTGCCAGGAGGCCTCTGGATGTGGTGGATGGGGAACTGCGAGACAGAGGCTCTGGAACCCACACGAGCAATTCATTTGTAGCAGTTTTTCTTGCTGTGGTCATGGTTACCACAGCTCCCTTTCCTTTGCCTCAGTAGAGCAAGAGACGAGCCCACCTGGGAAGAGCAGCAGGGAAGGGCTCTCAGCAGCTCTCCTTCCATGATGGGGTTCTTCTATGGCAGGCCTGCTTTCAGGGGTCTTCATTCGACTATAAGTTGTCAACTGTGCAGAACTTAACATCTTTGTAAAAGTAACTGTGCCGAATCGATAGCTCTTCCACCAACGTCTGTGAAAAGAAGCATGGACGAACACACCCATGGACACACTTCATCACAGCAGCCAACAAGGGAGGCACTGAGTTTCATTGTAAACAAAGATTTATGGTTTTAATTAAATTTTTAAACATTTTTTCCCTGCTTAATGCTGAGTATGGAAATTAATTACCTGAAATGCTTAAAATGTACCTCAGGCAGGAATAAAAGTGTTGAATTATCATGTTAAGGATCATCGGGACACATTATAATGTGGTTAACTGATTTATCTATATTATAAATTCAATATATAATTTTTTCTCCATATTTACAATGAAATCAGAAGTGGAGTGAGTACCAAATGACTGGCGAAACTCTGTTCTTTTGATGACAAGAGGGCTAATGTAGCACGCCAAAGCGCACTGACCAGAAAGCTTTGTGTGGGGAACAAGAGAGTCAGTGGCAGGGGGTGGAAAGAGTCCTGGGACTTAGGGGAGTTTGGACGTGGGTTTGATAGGTTCCTACCTTCCTCCTGGTGGCTTATTAGACCTTCTCTGAGATGTGTAGCTCTAGGCACTGCACAGCTCATGGGAGAAAGAGAAACATTGTGTGCACTTGAACTTTGTGTGTACAGAATGTGTAGGAGGGAGCTATAACTATGGCCTGTTGACTTCCCGTATTGATCCGTGTCTAATCTGGTGTGACTTCCTTATAAAGCTAGAAAACATATCCAAGACAGGAAGAAATAAAGAGATGTAAGTCAGCCATAGAATGTGCAGTTAGATATTATAAAGTGTTACCCACTTAGAAAGCCAAAGGTTTAATTAACGTATTAGAATTGGATTAATCAGATACATCATTCTTTCAGCTGTGATAACAGTCAATCATCACCGGCGAGCTCTGCCACTTTACTCCGCTGGGAGGCAGTTGCTAAGCAGGGATAATTAGGAGTGAAGGAGGTTTCCATGGGGAACACCCAAGAGGGATAAATGGGGAGGGATCTGAAGGAGGCAGGCAGAGGAGTTCAGCTGGAGCACAGGTCAGACACTTGCAAACAAAAGGGCTGGCTCGGATGGAAATGACCTCAGACTTAGTCTCGAGAAGGCTTTGGCCAGGCTGATGGAGAGAGTAGACAAAACGCTGCATGTTGGAGGGTTGGCCCTGGGCAGCAGTGCCTGGACTGTGTCCCAGCCTTGCTCACTTCTTGGCTGGGAGCAGCCTAGGTAGCGCATAGGCAGTCGTTCTCCTTCTGAATGAGAAAGCATCAAATGACCGAGCTCTTTTTATTATTATTATTATTTTAAATTTATTTATTTATTAAGGATTTCTGTCTCTTCCCCGCCACCGCCTCCCATTTCCCTCCCCCGTCCCCAATCAAGTCCCCCTCCCTCGTCAGCCCAAAGAGCAATCAGGGTTCCCTGCCCTGTGGGAAGTCCAAGGACTACCCACCTCCATCCAGGTCTAGTAAGGTGAGCATCCAAACTGCCTAGGCTCCCACAAAGCCAGTACGTGCAGTAGGATCAGAAACCCATTGCCATTGTTCTTGAGTTCTCAGTAGTCCTCATTGTCCGCTATGTTCAGCGAGTCTGGTTTTATCCCAGGCTTTTTCAGACCCAGGCCAGCTGGCCTTGGTGAGTTCCCGATAGAACATCCCCATTGTCTCAGTGTGTGGGTGCACCCCTCGCAGTCCCGAGTTCCATCTAGCCATAAATAAAGGACATTGAGCCTATAATTAGTGATCCTAGAGAAGCTAAATAAGGAGAACCCAAAGAAAAACATATAGGCATCCTCCTGAATATTAACCTTCGTCAGGCGATGAAAGGAGACAGAGACAGAGACCTACACTGGAGCACCGGACAGAAATGACCGAGCTCTTTAAAGCAGATTGATCTGACTCGCCTGCATCCATGGTTGTCACACAGGTTATGTGTTACTTGATTTAATTTGACAAGCCTTTATTAATTGCCGGTTTTCTTCATGAACTCAGCTAGGTGCTGTAGGGTCTGTGGAAGTTCCTTCATTTATTTTCTCATTTAATCATGGATTCTGCAGATACAGTGGAGGGATTGGTACATTCTAAGCATTTGTACTTCCATTCTGAGGCTACTGTTGAAATACATATTTATCTTTCTTTTTCTGTTTCAGGACAGTGACATTGCTGATGCTTCATTAGAGAACTGTGAGATTCAGAGCTTACCTTGCCAGACTCACAGAGACTCCCACATGCTTTCCCATGCCTGTGTGTGCACGTGTGTGTATGTTCTTAAAGAATAAAGTGATTTGCCTTTCTTCACATTTTCCTTAAGGGGTATAAAATATACATTTAATTCCTGGAACTCAGGAATTAAATACTGAGCCGAGTTCTCGGTGGGTGAAGGTGAGAACAGTTCATCTTACTTAACATCAGGCTGTGGTAAACCCACAGTTGTGCAGTCTAGCTTTCTGCCAAGAGCCACGCTGCAGACATTCTGGAAGGAATTTATATGAAGTCTGAGTGTGCCGCCGCGTTGATGGGCTGTGAAGAACACCCAATTTGCTGAGAAGCACATTCTCCATTGCCATAGTTAGGCACGAACTAGGACTGGGGGTAGAGAGAAATCAGCTATCTTGTCATTTTCCACTTGCATTTGTTTTAGGGCTCCTAATGGAGCCTTGTTTACTAGTGCTTCTCGGTAGCAAATTCTCTTCCACACCTACCTTAGCTGCCGTTTGCCCCCTGTATTTCAGGGCTGCTGTTTCCCTCCTCTGTTTCATTTGGGCTGACAGGGATGCCGTTCTTAGCGGCGCATTTTGTGTCAGCAAATATGCCTTTACCCTATAGCCACAGCGGCTGCACGCATCATTAGTGCGGCACACAGTGATTTTAATGTTGCTTCCAAACCGTCTTCACCTTTTGCCATTATTTGAATTTAGGGCCAACTGCTCAGCCGTAGGTGGCAGTTTGTCATTCAGCATCTGTAGTTGCAAAATATGTATTTGTCAGTGTGTTTTATGCCTTCAGATGTGCTATATTTCACACAAAGACAAATCTTTTCATTTTATCAACGTTGCTATTCACTGAATCTTCCATTTACTTTTTTCCACAGAGAGCTTAATGTTGGATTGGGATGCTCTGAAAATTCATTTTATATGAATGAGACGTAGGTTTTATAGGTTGGCTTTGCTTGGGCTGCAGATAAGCATGAGGATCCAGGCTGGCCATTTATTATTATACTTCACAAATTATTCAGCTCCAGACTGGGGAAGTAGCACAGTGGGGAGAGCCTTGCCTAGATAGATCTCAGAGGCTGAGAGCTGAGTGACTTCTAATGCAAAGCTCTGAGTTCAATCCCAGGCTGCACATGGTGTCTCATGCCTGTAATCCCATAACTCGGGCAATAAAGGCAGGAGAATTATAAATTCACGGTTATTGTCAGCTCTATAACAGTTTTAAGGCTAGTTATTTAAAGTTTAAAGTTGTCTAACAAGATCATACCAGGAATCCAAAAGTTTATCACTTACAGAATAAGCAATAGATTTTCCTCATCCCGGTCTGGGTTTGATTTCTGGCCTGCATGCCCTTTGCCTTCCTGTGGGTAGTTTGCTGAAGATAACAACCATCTTTGCTTGTCCACGATACCTTTAAGCAGTCTAGTCCAAATCCAATGGGCATAAAGGACAAGAAGGAGGTGTCTAGCAGCCTTGTCTGTACAGTGACTTCACCTATGTTCCTAAATGTCACTTGTTAGAATGGGTCCGAATCTAAGAAGACAAGGTCAGGGTTTGTCTCCGGGGCTCCTGCTGTTGGCCTTTGAGAAGACAAGACTGTGCTGCGGTACTGGGAGAGACTGAGGTCTGCGTGATGTGATCTTAGAAAAGTTGCTTTCTGATCTGGACATTGCAAGTTTACCTAGTCATTGGATGGCGAAGCCTAACCCACTAGAACCACTTGCCGATTTAACAAGAAATAACATAATATTTCTCTCTATATCTTGCTTTCAATATTTTCATCTTTTCCTGTCGAAATATTAGTGTGTGTGATCATTGATTCCAGCCTCAGCGTTTTGGGAAGGGGCCATGGACCAGCAGTGCTTATGTTATGGTTTTTGTTTTGCGATTTAAGGATTTAATATATGCAGACGTGCCTAGAATAAATCTAAGCTCTGGTTTTTGCCTCGTCTGCATAGGTTTTGCTTCATAAGAAGTTGGTAAATGGTAGACCTTGTTCTAAGCCTTTGGGGAGAGGGCAAATGTGTGACTGGGCAGGGCATCATTTCTCTGTCGTTAGCTGGATGGGAAGTTAAAGTCGGGTGACTGATGAAGGAAGATCTGGTCACTGAGGGACCCTGCTGTGGGTTGGTGGTAAGTAGCTTGTCTCTACTATGTGATGATGTCTTAAGATACAGAATTCCTACTCTGACTACAGGGCAAGGTCTTTCAGGCACCCTCTCCACTATTGCTTAGGGTTTTACAGAGAACCACAGTGGAGCATTGGGCTGACTAAAGTCCAGCCGAAGAGAGAGAGGAGTGAGAATACGAACATAGAGGTCAAGACCATGATGGGGACACCCACTGAAACAGCTGACCTAAGCTAATGGAAGCCTTCCAACCCCAGCCTGACAGCGAGGGAACCAGCACAGGACCAAACTATCCCTCTGAATGTGGATGACAGTTGTATGGCAGGGGTAGACTGTGGGGCCACTGACAGTGAGACCAGGATTTATCCCTACTGCTTGAACTGGCTTTTTGGAACTCATTCTCTCTGGAGGGATACCTTGCTCAGCCCAGATATAGTGGGGAGGGCCTTGTTCCTGCCTCAAAGCAATGCGCTAGACTTTGTTGACTCCCCATGGGAAACTTTACCCACTCTGAGGAGTGGATTGGGAGTGGGATTAGTGGGGGGAGGAAGAAGAGGGGAAGGAGTGGGAAATGGCTTTGTCATGTAAAACGAGAAGATAGTTTTTCTAAAAAAGAATTTTAAAAAATCTTAAAAATAAAAATGAAAAATAAATCTAAAAAAAGATCCAGAATTCCCCAGGCAGACATGCAGATACTGCTCTTGTTAGCAAAGAGCTTCGTTGAGGTTTCAGAATCCTGAAGAGGAGGTATTTGGGTTCTTTTCCTTTGCACTGTCAAAGTAGATCTTTCTAGCCCATCCCCTCTCCTAAGACCAGAGCTCGGCTTCAGAGGAGGCCTCTTGAAAGCTGAAAGCAAGGAGAATCAAAGGGGAATCCAAGTTCCCAGTGCTGGTCTGTGGGAAGGAGCACGCATCTACATAGCTCTCCCAGACCTGGAAAGCTCTCCTGCGCCAAGGGGCTTGTACAGCCCTTGTGATGGCTGAGGAGTTCTCCCCGTGTCCATACTGGACTGTTGAAGAATGGAAGCTTTCTCCAGCTCCATGTCCCTGGCTTAAAGGCATACGTAAATTAGGATACTAGAGTATCGTGCTCTTAATTTTCCCCGAGACTAAGAATAGAATACATGTAGCCACGTGGCCCAGAGAATCTCTTAAGTAGTGTGACTTGCACACTGCGTGGCTCAGGGCAGTCTGCTAATCCACACTGGTTACCCTTCCGTTTGGTTCTTGTGAATCATGTGTGATCACCAGGGGTACATGTAAAAAGGAAGAATAAACACATCAACACATCCTAAACCAAAATGCCTTTTCATTGGAAAGATAAATGTCTCTTATAATTTAATGGAAAAACTAGTTGCTTAGGGTAATGTTTAAATCTTGAGTATTAAGAGCATCATTCAAATTCTGGTTATTTTATATAACACAAATTTATTCTTTTTTTTTTCTGTGTAGCTTTGGAGCCTGTTCTGGAGCTAGCTCTTGTAGACCAGCCTGGCTTCGAACTCACAGAGATCCACCTGCCTCTGCCTCTGCCTCCCAAGTACTGGGATTAAAGGCTTGTGCCACCACCTCCCGGCCTTACATTTATTCTTGAGATTAATTTAGAATAACCTGTAATTGACTACTTTTTTTCTTTCATTCTTGATTTTTAACCTATTATATGATTCACTAATATAGTGTGACAGAAAGCGGAGAGGAAAGGTGAGAAATGATTCAAATTTTTACCATGTTTTCTGCTCCTGTTCATTCTTACGTTGCACCAATCATGAGTCCTGCTTTCCACATTAAATATTGCAGATCATTAAATGAATAGCTTAAATGAAATTTAAAACAGCATAAATTAAATTAATGCCTGATATGAATATTATATTAGTATTTTTGTGAATAATTCACATGCAAGTGTTTTTTAAATCCTCTTTGTAATTAAGGAATCATTACCCAGGATAGTGTCTGTCAGGAACTGCAGCACTACCTCTGCTCTGTCCCCGTGCTTACTGACGAACCTCAACATACTGCAGGATGTGCATTTCTGTCCCCATGTCGCCGTAATGGAAGCATAAAGCCACTGTGTGGCTCACACACTTCACTGTGAGCCTTTCTGCCCCCATATCACAGTAATGGAAGCGGGACGGAGGGACATGAGGCCAATGTGTGGCTCACACACGTCACTGTGACGAGCTGTACCTGTGTAATATGGTATTCTGTCAGAATGAACAATATTAGTCTGAAAATGGGTTTTTTTTTCAAATTGAGTTCTAAATGGCTGTTTGCTTGAAATTGAACTTGGTCATCAACAACTAATATCACTTAATATTTAGTGAGTGCCTACAGAAACAAATGGTTCATACCCTTCTTCCAATGACTGTTTATTCCCAGAGAGAGCAATTGTGTCTTCACCTGTCTCTATGTACTTGTGAAAGCAAGTGCCCTCAGAAGAAGGAGACAGATCCTTTGCACCCAGAGTTCAGAGGGTTGTGAGCTGCTGGAACAGAACCCTGGTCCCCTGCAAGAGCAGCAAGCCCTCTTATCTGCTGAGCCCTCCCTCCAGTGCCCTCCCTGCCATGTTTTGATCTTTCATTTTAATTTTTATGGGAAATATCCATAAGTTGATAAAACAAAATCTTAAGGAAAAAACTAATCATCGTTAAACTTGTTAAAACAGTTGTGTTTGTTGATATCTCTTTTTTGTTTGTTTGCTTGTTTGTTGTTTTTCGAGACAAGGTTTCTCTGTAGCTTTGGAGCCTGTCCTAGAACTAGCTCATGTAGACCAGGTTGGCCATGAACTCAGAGATCCGCCTGCCTCTGCCTTTTGTTTGTTTGGTTTTTCCACACAGGATTTTATTAAGTAGCCCTGTCTGTCCTGGGACGTTCTCTGTAGGCCAGGCTGACCTCACAGAGATCCGCCTGCCTCTGCCTCCCAGTGCTGGGATTAAAGGCGTGCGCCACCACTGCCTGACTTGTTGATATCTCTTTCTCACAACATTGAGTTAGAAATATGTCCAGCACTTGATCATTTGTCTTGAAAAGCTTTCTACACGTCTGTCGGGGCCTCTTGAGCCTCGCTCATTGGGTTGATTACAGTATTTCTTCTCCATAATCTCCTCATCAGGTTGTGCATGGCCTGTGCTTTTGTTTCATGTTTGTGAACCTAACACCTACAGCAGCCAGCTCCCCATCTCGATGAGTTCTGCTCCTCACACTGACAGCATTGGGAGGCTGTGGCCCTGTGTGTGTTAGTTAGACCCTGTGTTTTGTATGTATGTGAGTGTGTTTTTTATATTGTTGATATGTGCATACGCATACTAGTGGGGCCCAGAGGTCTTCCTTGATTTCTCTCCAGCTTATTTTTTTTATTATTTTTTTCATTTACTCTTATTAGGTGTGTGTTTGGGGGTGCATAGCTGTTGTGCACATGTGGAGCTCAGAGAAAAGCCTTGTGGAGCTGATTCTTTGCCTCCATGTTCACAGGAGTTCTAGGAAGTGAAAATAGGTCAGCGGACTTTGACTGCTGGGTGACAATCACCTTTACCTGTGAGCCTTCTAGAAGCCCCTCCTACCTTGTGTTTTTTGAGACAGATCCTCTCTCTGAGCCCAGAGGACAGGCCAGTGGGCTTCAGGGATCTGCCTGTCCGTGGCTCTCCACTCCTGAGATCACAAATGCACCATGGTGTCTGGCTTTTCCTTTACGATACATAAGGATAAGTGTAAATATATATATTTACAATCTGTCTGCATTCGTTTACACCGTTACAACAAGATCTTTAATGAATTCAGGTTCTTTATATTAATATAATCATGATGTTATGCAACTTAGTTTTTTCCCACTCAGGGTCTAGAAGATATTTACGCACTGACATTTGAATGGTTGACTTTTTTTTTTAACACTTGACATTTCAATCCTTCTAGAGTTGGGATTTGTGATTTGAGTGAACGAAGGCTTCGGCTTCATGTGATCTTTCCCATAAAGCATTTCTCTCAAGGTCTCAACTTGTTTTGGTACTTCTCTTCTTCCTCAAGTGCTGTCACTGACCAGCAGACTTGTGCAAGTGTTTCTGCCTGTGGCTTCTTCTTTTCTCTTACTGCCTCTGTCTTCGTCCTCTTCCTCCTCCTCCTCCCTCCCCTCCCCTCCCTTCCTGTCCCCACACACACATTCATCTCTTACATTTAAGCCAGCATAGTGGTGCATGCCCATAATGCGAGCCTTGGGAGGTTGAAGCAAGAGACTCAGGAACTCAAAGCCAGCTTCAATGACAACAAATTCTTGGCCAGCCTGGGCTGCAGGAGAAGACACACTCCTTTCCCTGATAAGAGATACCTTTGAACTCATGTGTGCATATGTCTATTTTAAGTATCCGTTTTCCCATTAGGTTTTGGACATAGTAAAATCAAGTATCCGCACAGTTCTTCCAAGAATCTGGAGGGTCCCGGATGCTGAAGAACTGAGTTTATACCGGATTTTCAACCGGGTGTTTAACCGCCTCCTTTGGAGTCATGGCCAAGGACTGTGGAGCTGTTTCTGTGACTCAGGGTAAGCTGAAGTCATTTCATTTTCTGTTACTGCAATTTTAAATGTTTTGCCATTAGTTATGCAGGCAGACAAAGGACATGGTCAAACATCTTTAATAGTAGTCTTTTAAAAGATGAACTTTTACTGCATGTAATTATAGTACTCAAATATAATTTATATCAATTAAGTTGATTTGCATAAGTCAATAGTGAGCTCTGGGTTCAATGAGAGACCTTTCTAAAAATAAGATGTAGAGTAATCAAGAAAGGGAGGGACCCATCATCAAACTTCCCCCCATGAACACATACAGAAACACTTGCAGGACATGTGCATGCACAGAGAATATACATACCATACCATGCAGAGGCACATATATACAGATATGTGCCTACACACCACACACATACTTCACACATACATACGTACACCACATACCCGCACAAACACATACATGCCCAATTAAAGAGATTTCTGGGCAGTCTTGAGTCCAGTGTTTTATTTGCTTATCAAAATCATTGCTTAAAATGTAGACATTTCTCTCATCTTTCATCAGAGTCTAAGCTTGTCTACAGACACAGGCTGCCCATCACATGTGCTCCAGAAAACACGGATTATTTTTCAAATATTAAAAATCTGTCTATTCTGCATGATTTGAGCATGCTACTCTGTGTAGCATCCCAGAGTACACTCTTCTCTGCTATGAAATCTGAGCATTCTGTTTAGCGCCGAGACTCCTAGTCATGTGTACCTTTCGCAGACCCCTTGTAAACACTAGGTGTTTTCCCTCGTCGGTCACTCACCAGTGGAAGCTCACCCGGGTTGCATTTCCATCTGAGGATAATCTTGGCTATAAGACTTCCCTCCAGAGATTTAGGTGAAATATTTGATCTGTGTTCTATAGCCACCCTCCACCCCAACTGATGGCTCTCTGGAATGCTTCTATCTGAATTCTCTTTGGTTTGGTTTGTTTGTGGATCCTTTGGCTTGGTTCTACATAGGGATTTCAGCTAATGCCAACCATGGAAGGCTGTAAGGCAGTCTGCTATTTACATTAATGCTGGGTATTTGCCAGTGTCAACATCTAAATATATACATCTGGTGACTTCGTTGATCACAGGGTTTTATTTTATTTTATTTTATTTTATTTTATTTTATTTTATTTCCTTACTCTTTTTGGTAACATATTCTGGCTTGCTTGAATTTCCTCATCACCTGTGCACATTTTCCTGGTAGTATCTTTCTCTACAAATTCTGACAGCAGTAGTAAGTCACACTTATTACTTACTTAGGGCTTACTAAGCATAGGACAGTTGTTCATATAGTCACCATAAAAATATCTAGAGTAGACTATTACTGTTATTTTCATTTGACAGGTGAAGAAACTAAAATGTATACAGAATACATAAATTATCCAGGTTGCCATAGAAATTGGATGACCCTCCTTTTAAACCCAGGAAGTCTGAGTTGAGCTCTCAGTGCAGTGCCTTATTGTTTGTCCCCAGACATATTTGCTGTTTGCCCACATTTACCAAGCCTTCTTCACTTCAGTTCCCCAGCATTCAATTGCTTAGCCAGTTATGCCTGAGCAGGTGGAGGAGAAACACTTGGGAGTTCAATATTCTACACACTTTTCTAACGTGCTGGTGTTTTTTTTATATGTTTAGCTCCGGGCTTTATGTGACAGACACAAGTGAGCTCGGTAGGCTTTCTCGACTCTGTGACATCACATGGTGCTACTTATGCTTGGTGGTCTTCAGTTTGGATCTTCCACAGTTTGACTGTGTTTTTGATACTTTGCCCATCAGTATGTCTTCCTTTAATAGCTGATCCAATAGCTAAGGTGAAAGAAACCTAGTCTCATTTCTTAATGAATGATTTTAATTTAAAAAATGTTTTCATTCTCACCTATGTGGAAAATATTAGACAAATATTTTAAATAACAATAGGGCAGCTCCATTCCTGTTTTTGTCTGTTAATACCCAAGAATAAGATTAAACAAGTAAGCCATTTTGCCTATTTCCAGAAACATTGAAAAAAGGTTATAAATCTTGTTTGCTGGTTTCAATAAATTTAGCTCAGGGCTTTTGTATCAAATATCCTGGTCCTTCTCTTCTTGGATGCTCATGCGCAAAACCCCTTGGTTCCACATAGCCCTCTGGGAGGATTTTTTAAAGATATATTTTATTTTAAAAATGGCGTGTATATGTTTCTATGAGAGTATGCACAAGTGAGTGTAGGCATCCATAAAGCCACAAGGAGGCACTGGATCCTGTGAAGGCAGAGTTACTGGTGGTTGTGAGCTGCCTAATGTAGGTGCTAGGATCCAAAGTCAGATTTCTGTGGACTCTAGGTCAGAAAATATGGCTATGTTGAGTAACATTTCAGTTGAGACTTGCAGAAGATTAGGTGTTAGCCATATAAAGTGAGGGGGAAAGAAGAGGAAATGGGGAGGAAAATGGGGAATGAAGAGAAAAGGGAAATGGGGTAGCACCACCATGTTGGAAAGGATTCACAAGTCCTCTTTAGACCCAGGGCAAGAGATTCTGGTCCAGACATTTTCAGCCCAGAACATTTCCTGTGGGAGTGTTCATATGGAAGCTTTATTATTTCTTTTTAAGATCTTAGTTCAGAAACAAGCTTTAAGAAATGTTCTAAGGGGGCTGGGGAGATGGCTCAGTGGTTAAGAGCACTGTCTGCTCTTCCAGAGGTCCTGAGTTCAATTCCCAGCAACCACATGGTGGCTCCAAACCATCTGTAAAGAGATCTGGCGCCCTCTTCTGGCGTGTGGAGGCAGAAAGTTGCATACATAATAAATAAATCTTTTAAAAATAAAAGAAATGTTCTAAGGCACATTCTTGGGTATGTTAAAAGGCAGAGACATACCTGTCTATACAGACAATAGAGCTGTCCAAGAGTTACTTAAATTGTATTTGTTTTTTTTTTTTGGAACTGAGCAAGAAAGCAACACATTTTTATTTTTAGCTAAAATTCTTTCTAGAGAAATGAGAAGACTAGATTTCACCTTGATGTCCTAGCTGTCAGATAGCTCTTAAAGGAATACGAAAGGACAGAGCAGAGCTTCAAAAGATACAGTAGAACTATGGAAGAGCCAAACTAAGGACCAAACACAAGCAGTAGCAAGCGGCTTGGTTTTAGGTTGTGAACTATCCCAGTGTGAAAAACATACACACAAAATGTAGTCGTCTAGTGACCCGACCCTCTTCCTTCACAGCCCTCCCATTGGCTATGTTCTTGGTCGATCTTCAGCACTCAAATTTTTCTTCTGGTGATTATCCACTTGCTTGACAGACTGTCTAGATTTTTAAACAGACAAAGCAAAACCAGTCTTTCTTCTTTCTCCATACATTTAGCCATCAGTTAGGTTTTCTTCCAGGGTACAAAGGAATAAATTATTTCCCTTCTTCAGATAAATGTTTTATTAAAGTTTTCATGAGGAAGAGGGTGAAGTGGTTGGATTATTGAATAATAGGCGGACTTTCTAAGTCTTAGGATTTCATTAACCCCGTTTTGTTGTGAGAAGTATTCAGGATCTTATCCCTTGTCATGATGTCACTAAAAATGTCATCTAAAGCCATCCCCTTTAATATTTCTCTGAGGATTAGGGAAAACTCAAAAGAACTATTAAATCATTTAATTTTTCTTTTAGAATTCAATGACGCTAGTGCTTTTATTCTCTTTGAATTTAGATTTAAAAAGCAGGCAAAAAGACCCTGGGTTATTTCATTGGAAAGCTCTGGTATTTTCACCTCTTCCTATCTCATTTTTACCTTTGTTAGAAACAACAACAACAACAATAGAAAAACTTTTGTGTCATTACTTTGATACAAGTGTAGCAAAGGAGCTTTTCATATATACTCTTCACCGCAGGCAGTAGCTGAGGAGCACACAGTGCTGAGTGTCACGGCTTTTCTGTGTATAGGCTCTGGTAGCCTTTGGCTTCTCTTTTGGGGGGGTTTGTATGCTGTTACTTAAATATAACTTAATAGACTAGAATGAAGTGTTTTACTAGTGATATTGAATGTTTCCACAGGAAGTGTGTATAGGACATTGGCTCATACATTTTCCTTGAGAAGAGAGTGGTAGACCGGTCAAAGCTCTTCTGTAAGCAGAAGCCAGCAAACCCAGCAAACTGGATAGCCATGCTGAGTTGGTAGCATCAATGGCCTTAGAGACAAACCTCACACGATATGTAAAAGTTGTATCAAATTGAAATAAAGAAACCCCTTTATCTTTCTTCCATCTTATTTCTTCCTTTCGCCCCTCTAAATCCCAAGGTCAGTAAAGAAAAATAACCTTGATGTGAGAGACCTGGTACAGATGTAACCAGATGTTTCAAAGTATAAAGAAAACTCCTGTTCCGAGTGGGGAGTAATAAAGGAGATAGATGCTCATATAAACATATCAGAATCCCACCAGAGAGGGCTAGATGGGCAGTCGAAACGTAGGGTGTTTTTTATGTGTATTTATAGGCATATACAGTTTTATATCTCTCGGCTCAGGCATTTAAGGTCTTTTAGATTATGCATATTAAATACAAACATAAATGGTAATTATCTTCTCCAGTGTTTTTTTGCTCCAATTAGGTAAGTTAACTTTATATCTGTGGCTGTAATGTGTGTCTCTAACACACATATATTGTTAAATGTTTAGTAGTAAAGGTTGAGTTAATTGAGCTCACATTTAATTGTTTAATTAAATCAATTGGATCAGAAATGTTTATGCCTTTGGTAAGGAAGAAGTATTATATTTAGACCTTAGCATTTCCAATCCCAGAAGAAAATCTATTTCTTTCAATTAATTCACTTGAGCTTTAACCCTGTAAGAAAATCTGTCATCTGCTGAGGACATGCTGTCTTCTTGAGAAAATAAACAGTGGTCTTTGCAGGAAAAAATGAAACAAAGAAACTTCAAGCACTTTGAAGTATGTAAAGAATTTTTTTTTTTAATTCCAAATATATAAAATAGCTACCGAAGGTTGAAAACTGAGTTTTTGGATTTTTCTTTTGAGAATCCCCCCCCCCCCAGGGAAAGGATTTTTCCTTAGTATTTTTTTTCCTTTCTTTCCGAAAACCTGTTCTTTGCCCTTGAGGCTTACAAACATTGGCTTTTGTCGAAAGAGACTTGGACTTTCCTCTCAAGGTTCGAAGAGCTAACCCTCTTCCATCCACGCTAAGATATCTCTAATTTAAGCCATGGATGATAGCTTGGGACTTGATAACAGTGACACAGACAAACATGTATGCACCACCAGAGGGGCTTCCCAGGGAATCACAAACTGTTCCTCCTTTGGCGTGAGTTCCCTGAAAGAGGAGGGACACCCAACTTCTGCTGTGGGAGGTGAGTGCCCATTGGGGTGACATCACTATTGGGGTATCACTATGTTAGAGGAAGCAGAAGGGATGATCAATACAGAGAGTATTTAGAAAGGGGTCAAACTGAGTTTCGTAGAGCAGGGCAGCCACAAATCACAATGACTTTATAATCTCTTTGTGTCTGGTATTATGCTAAATATAGAATTCAAAAAACCCCTAAATTCCTATAATGCCTAAAATTTGAGCAGTTAACATATTAATAAATTAATATGGAGCAGCTTCATTTTGTAAAAGCAGGAATGAGTCATTTTGTTAGCTCTCCAGGTTGGGTAGCACTAATGGCCATATATACACATATGTACACACACACATACATACATAGGATTATACAAATCCTATAATAATTCGATATTTCAAAAATGAAGATTGACTTCCTAATTTGTATCTGTTATAAAGCTTCCATATTCATCACATCTATGAAAGGACAGTTCTACCTTGTTTCCCGGTTTGTTGCTGGTTGCCATTTCCAACAGTGAACCCCACAAAGTCATGTCTGTTTCCATGCCAACAGGACCTCTTGGGAGAGCATCTTCAGTAAGAGCCCGGAGGTGGTGAGTCCTCTGCAGCTCCAGTGTTGCCAGCGCTTGGTGGAGCTTTGTAAGCAGTGTCTGCTGGTGGTTTACAAATACACCAATGAAACGCGAGGGCCCATCTCAGGCATCGGCCCTGACTGGGGTAACTCCAGGTGAGTCGGACTTTCTTAGTTCCCTGTGTGTATCGTGTAGAGACATGGCATGGGGCAGTTTGAAATTGAGGGTCTTTTTCAATTAGGAGTCTTTTTATGCCTGGTTAGGGGATCATCAAAAACTGAAAATGCATCCATTTCCTAATCAACAAAGCAGCTTCTATTTGCACAGCCTTTGTCTTTAAGAAACCGAAGAGCAATCACTAGCCTAAAGGGGTATGTGTAATGTGATTGGAAATATGCATATTTGATGTATATATTCCTGTTTCTAAAAACCTTGGAAGAGCACTCCAAAATGCTGGAATAAAATCAACTATTATTGGGCATTTCAACATTCATCCCTGATAACAATATGATTGAGAAAGTGCATTTGGTTTGATTTTATTTATTCAACATGCTTCTACCAAGACATTGGCCACGCCAATCAGCAGGAGATGAATTTTTGTCAAGCTCTATCACAAAATTGAATTTCAGGTGTATCCAGTTAAAACATGTAGTTCTTCTGAAAGTAGAAACACATTAACAAGAAACAACTGTCACGCTGCAAATGGACAGAATAAAAGTGTAGTCCCTTTAGAACGTCACTATACGTTTGCACTTCCTATCAGAATTCAAGATGAGTTGTAACTCTGGGTACAGATTACAGCTTGGTTTGGTGGTAGGAAATTGGAGCCAGGATTTTACACAGGATGGGTGCTGAGCTGAGCTCCCAGCCCTTTTCACTTTAGTTTTATTATACTAAAGTTGCAGTGTTACTGAGAGTAGAAGCAAGTGAGGGATGAAAATGAAGTCATAGTCAAAAAGGAGTGAGAGTCAGGGAGGAGATTTGAAAATAAAGAGCGGTTGGAATCGCTAGACGTGGACGCAGTGAGATCATCTCTCTTCGGGGAGGGTGAGAGCTCTCGAGCCCACTCTCTTCCACAGGACCCGGAATCGCAGAATGGATTGGAATATTTTCCTCAGAAAGGATCAGCCCACATATTTGTCTTAGATTTTGTTTCTTGTACACTGTGTAGTATATCTAATCTGTTTTGACTATTTTGTTTTTGCAAATAGTAACCGATTGATCATAACAATTACAGAGACAAAGCTAACTGTATTTTATTATTTTATTTATTGTTTTTTTGTGGTTTTTCTTTTTTATTGATTTTTATTGAGCTGTACATTTTTCTCTGCTCCCTATCCCTGCCTCTCTCCTTCCCTTCAACCCTCCCCCCAAGATCCCCATGCTCCCAATTTACTCAGGAGATCTTGTCTTTTTCTACTTCCCGTATAGATTAGATATATGTATGTCTCTCTTAGTGTCCTCATTGTTGTCTAAGTTTTTTGCGATTATAATTTGTGGTTCTGGTTTTCTTTTCTTTATGTTTAAAAACCACTTATGAGTGGCTACATTGATAATTGTCTTTCTGTGTCTGGGTTACCTCACTCAAAATGATGTTTTCTAACTCCATCCATTTTCCTGCAAAATTCGAGATGTCGTTATTTTTTTTTCTGCTGTGTTTCCATTATGTAAATGTACCATATTTTCCTTGTCCATTCTTTAGTCGAGGGACATTTAGGTTGTTTCCAGGTTCTGGCTATAACAAACAATGCTGCTATGAACATAGTTGAGCACATGTCCTTGTGGCACGATTGAGCATCCTTTGGATATATCCCAAAGTGGTATTACTGTCTCTTGGAGGAGTGTTGTTTCTTAATTTTCTGAGAAATCGCCATATTGACATCCAAAGGGGCAGTACCAGCTTGCATTCCTACCAACAATGCAGAAGTGTTCTCTTACCCCACAGCCTCTCCAGCATAAGCTGTCTTCAGTGTTTTTGGCCATTTATTTATTTATTTATGTAAATTGAAAAAGAACTTTTTTCATATAATATATTTAATCATGTTTTCATCTCTCCTAATTCCTCCCAGATCCTTCCCACATCCCTACCCACCAAAATTTATGTTTCTTTCTCTCTCTTTAAGAAACAAACAAAACAAAACAAAACACAAATAAGAGCCAAGATACACAGATACACACACAGGAAAACAGAGAGAGAGAGAGAGAGAGAGAGAGAGAGAGAGAGAGAGAGAGAGAGAAGAGAGAGAGAGAGAGAGAGAACCAAGATCTACAGGCAAAAGACCAATAAGACAAAAAAAAAATGCCCAAAGCAAAGTGAAGTAAAATAAAATAGTCAACAAAAATATCCCCAAGTTTGTTTTTTGTCCAACTACTTCTGGGCATGAGGCCTACTGTGAAATGTGGCTAATACACCCAGTGAGACCACACAGGAGAAAACTAACTTTTCCATTCCCGGTGGGCATCAATTGAGGATAGCTTCTTAGGGGTGGGAGTCCATGTTCACTTCCCCCACTCAGTACTGGAATCCCATGTGGCGTGAGCCTGTCCAGGCTTTGTGAATGCTGTCACAGTCTCTGAATCCATCGGCACATCAGTCCTGTGACTGGAAGACACTTCCTCAGAGTCACCTGTCACCTCTGGCTCTCAACAATCTTTCGGCCTCCTCTTCTGCATATTCCCTGAGCCTTGAGGGGAAGGGGTTGGTGACAGAGAAATGACAGCATCTTCAAAAAATAGTGCTGGATACTGCATGTAGAAGAATGGAAACAGAATCATATTTATCACCCACCCTGTGCAAAACTCAACTCCAGATGCATCAAGAACCTCAGCCTAAGAGACACGCTAAACCTGATAGAGGAGAAAGTGCAGATTAGGCTTGAACTTGCTGGCACAGGAAATGGCTTTCTGAACAGGACACTAATGACACAAGCACTAAGATCAACAGTGAATAAATGGGACCTTATGAAGCTGGGAAGCTTCTATATGGCAGAAGGCACTGTCAGTTTAGACAAAGCTGCAGGCTACAGAAGAGTAAAAGATCTTTATCAATTCTACATCTGATGGAGGATTAGTATCTAAATATATAAAGAACTAAAAAGGCAGAACATCAAGAAGACCAAATTAAAAAAAAAGGGAGTACAGAACAAAGAAGCTAGTTTTCAAAAAATGAAACATAAATGGGTTAGAAACACCTAGGGAAATGTTGAGCCTCCTTAAGCCACCCAGACAATGCAGATGGAAACTACTTTGGGATTTTATTTTAGCACAGTCAGAATGGCCACGATCAATCAAGCTGACTGTAGTTCACGCTGTCAAGGATGGAGAGCTGCTGATGGGAGGGCTAGCTCGTACAGCCACTGTGGAAAGCATGGTCATGGTGCCTCAGGAATCTGGGAATAAATGTACCTTAAGATTCAGCTATACCATATATACTTTTGGGCATATACCCAAAGGGCTCGACATCCTCCCATGGAGATGGAGATACTCATCTGTTTTCATTGCTGTTTTGTTCACAATAGCCAGAAATGGGGAATAGCTTAAATGTCCATCAGCTGATGGACAGGAACATGTGGTACAACTGCACCATGGAATATTATTCAGCTGTTAATAAAAATGAAATCATTAAATTCAGAGATAAATGGATGGAGTTGGAAAAAGTTATCCCAAGTGAGGCAACCAAAACCCCAAAGACAAATATTGTATCTTTTACTTTATATATGGTTACTACCTTTTAAGCCTTGGATTTGCATGGTACCATCCAAATAACCACAGAGGTTAGGAACCTGGTAAGGGACTAGGGGAGAGGTGAGCATCTTCCCCCAAAACTCAGGGCTTTACATGTTCTAGGCCAGTGCTCTCATTACTGAGTTCCTGAACCCAAGCTGAAAAGGAGAAATTCGGAAAATTAATTGATGTACAGTTTCTTTTTGGGGATGATGACAGTGTTCTTGGCTTGCAGGTGGCTATATAAGATTAATATACTTAGCTTACTGAATTTTATATCCAAGAATGATAAAAAATATTTCTGTCATGAAATTCAAGACAATAAGAAAAATCCTCCAAAAGCATAATGCGCATGGTTTGTTGAATTTTATTTACCCTGCAGTCCTCAAACTAGGAAGCTGGGTTTGTCTAAAGGAGTTCAGGGGTCCTTGTCCTACTACAGAAAGATGTTGGAAGGTGAATGTCACTTACATGGTCAAGGAAAAGTCCCCTATCGGTTTTAAATGACTGATATTCTGGGCATCATCAGAGTTAACAATAAGATAGCATATGAAAACGAGTGTGGCTATGGGTTGTGCAGTGAGGTCAATGGAGAGTCAGGTGCATTGCTTTTGGGTACGAGTTAGCTGTGAGTTATTGTGGTACAGGAAAAATAAGCTAAGCAAAAAGCTGTAAATTTCTTTGTATTTTGATGCTTATATAAAGTCTTCAGATAGAGTCTATAAATTCCCTTCCTTGAGACAGACAGTCTTCGTGCCTAAAAAAAAAAATTCAAATTCTACTATTTAACTCCAATGCAAAGAACAATTTAAAAGTAATATTTGCTGTGCAGCTACTGGAGTCTCCCAGGAGATATTAGTGGAGACTTGGAGGCAAATAGCTATTGCATTTCTCCAGAACGCCTTGCAATACCCACAGCATTTGTTTTAGCTAAGCAGAGTGTTTTTCCAGTATAATTTCATATACTTTTTCCAGTTCATATCTCACTTCTTTTTCTTCCAAATCCAAAAGAACAGTTTCTTACTAACTACCGCTTCTATTAGAAAGTTGGGGTTTGTGGTGTCCTTACCCACTGTACTTCCTGGGTAATTTTATACTTCATGTTCCTGAAAGTGTTATTATAACGATTGTATACAGGTTTTAAAGGGGTATTTTTGTGTGCCATGACAAAGAGTCTGGAATTGTCATGACCACGGAGTGCAGTCCTCAAGAGCAGCAAAGCTGTAGATTTGCACAGGCATGAGCAGGGGAAAGACAGCTGCTTCATACAGCTTATTCGCCTGTAGAATGTCGCTAACAGTGATATGTACTTAGGTAATTGTTATTAGGGTAAAATATGTTAACATCTATAAAAAAATAGAATAGAGATGGCCAATAAAATGCTATTTAAATAATTGTTTAGTATAAAATAAATCACCTCGGATCCTGTACTTTGTGATCTTATTTATTTATTTATTTATTTATTTATCTCATGTGTCAAAATGGAGCTCAAGGTCTTTGTGAGACTGGGTATGATTTTCCAACACTCAGGAGGCTGAGGACGGGAGGAGCATGGGTTCCAGATCTACTGAGAGACAGTAGAAAGTCGCTTTTGTGCATGTTTCTCAAGTGTCAATAGTGCCAATTTATTGGAAATTAAAAATTTTAATTGGAGGATTGTAAAGATAGCTCAGTGACTAAAATGTTTGCTCCAGAAGCATGAAGACCTGAATTTAGATCCTCAGAACCCACCTTAATAGCAGAAACTCAGGAGGTATACTGGCCACCTATAATCCCAGAACCTAGGAGATGGGGATGTTTGGGACAAGCTGGCTGGCTGGAGGTGCTGAGCTACAGGTTCCCTGAAAGACACCGTCTAAGCACATAAAGTAGAACAAGATGGAGAGAAACAACTGCCATCGACCTAGGGACTCTACAGGCATGCTCAGGCGACCACACACATGCTGTACAACACACATACACATGTGTGAAGTTTGATAGAAGTTGCTGTTTTTGTATTATTCCTGATGCCTTTTCCACAGAGCTTAGACTGTCCCCACCCACTGTGGATTCGTAGGTTTTGATCAGTGCCTTATTTTATTTGCTCCTTGCCCTACATAAGAAGGGACGCTTTCCCGTGCCAAAGGTATCAGATTAATCATTAAGACTTCACCGGCACTTGACATCATAATTAATCCATATAAATTACCCTAGTTATATTAAGAAAATAATTTATATAATCTGTGATGTGAGAAATCAGTTGTTTCATTATTCATCAGCTATTCTGGAGTTTTGATTTAATTTACTTTGTTGTGCGTTATTTGACTGCTCTATTAACTTAATGATCAGCACAATTATTTATAGTTTGTGATATTAGGTAACAGATTTAGTAGGTATTATTATTTAGGATGAAATAATGTTTATGGATAGTATGAAAAATTCTATTTTAATCTGATGCTGTTTGCAGTTTTATTATAATGAATTCTTTTCTTTTCCTAAGATTTACAGAAATCAACTGTAAATTTAGTTTCTCATTAATATAGACATATCCTAGTTCTCAGCATTGAAGTCATAGACTAGGCCGCTGACAGGTCTTACCTATCACTTTGCTTCTTATGTGTTCATTCATGATACTGCTTAGAAGATTCCAGTGGCCAAAGAAGGAAATGAAGCAGTGATGCTCTCCTGTCCCTTGTTATTGGAAATTCCTCAGAGATCCCTTTAACCTGACTTTACAATACATTGCTGTAGTTATTACTACAACATAGGCTTTATATACCATGGTTAATTTTCATTTACATTTATGGATTTTCTTGGCCATTCAGCTATAGATCTATAGATTGGACTGACCAAGCTATCAAGATTTTTACAGGAAAAGAAAATATGGGTACCTAATTCCATATTTTATGTAATTCCCAGTTTTTAAAACTTGACATTGAAAACAAACAAACAAACAAACAAAAAACAAGGTCCAGTTTCTTGGCAAATTTGACCTGAATTAGAACATAAATTTGCTTGTAGTATTTATTATCACTTGTGAATATAAAATTAATGTTTTTTGCAGAATGTTGCACCCTGATATATATATCATATATAACATATATATGTTATATATAATATATATTAACACATACTATCTTGTCTTTCTATTTTTATTTTATTTTATTTTATCTTTTTTCGGGACAGGGTTTCTCTGTGGTTTTGGAGCCTGTCCTGGAACTAGCTCTTGTAGACCAGGCTGGTCTCGAACTCACAGAGATCCACCTGCCTCTGCCTCCCGAGTGCTGGGATTAAAGGCGTGCGCCACCACCGCCCGGCCTATCTTGTCTTTCTAAAATCTGGGGAAAAATCAGATATTTGGAAATACATTTGGCTTCATGATTACATCAATCTGTAACATAAACACTGAGTTATCTAAGAATACAAAGCTTCTAATTAAGAATGTTTTAGATTAACTACAGTTATATTGAATCAATAAGATATTACACAATTAGGATCTGTGTTTCTATATCATTTAAATAAACGCTGAGGTTAATGCGACCTGCCAAATTCTTCATGAAAATAATTAGTAAAAGGCTAAAGATTTGAGATGTCAAAGTATCTGATTCTTCTATCACGTTTTAAGGGGCTGTTACTCCGGTTCTATGTGTTAGTTACAGGCACTGATAATGAATTATAAGTTTATGTGAACCAACAAACAGCACTGTGATGTTTGAGTACAATGATAATAGCATGTCATGGTATGCTAATTTCATATGTCGTATACGTTCAGCTTTCTTAAGATGGAAATTTTTGTATGAACTATATTGTTGTGATAGTCACAGTTTTCAGATAAGAAGGGTAAATAACTAGTTGTGTAATCCTTTCATGAATTATATTGACATTAAAGTTTTGTTGCAACCAACCAATTTTTTAACTATCTTATTTATTTATTTATTTATTTATTTATTTATTTATTTATTAGGTATTTGCTGCCAGGAAGTACCCAGTTCCTCATGAGATCATCACTATACAACATGAAATATAATTCGCCCGGAATGACTCGCTCCAATGTTTTGTTTACATCCCGATATGGCCATTTGTGAGACTGAATGCTGGAGTATTGTCATGGGCTATACATAATAGCAATTCATTTATTTTGTCTAGTTGAACCTTGAGGAAGTGACCCTTATGTGCCGTTTTATGTATATATGTCATATAAGTGTGTGGAATACATACACACATGCACTCAAGTAACATATAAATATATATATTTATTTATTATATGTAAGAAGAATTAGCAGAAAACTGAATATAAGACTTAACCTTTCTGGAAATATAATAAACCATGTTAAAGTTGTTTACACAAATATGCAAATGTGTAGAAATTGCTAGGTTTACAATTAATTACTTCCTACTAGAAATGTTATTTTTGCTGCAGAGTATATAAAGCAGAATTGATCTTGAAGATCCCCTTACAGTGTTAAATTATTTTCTAGATAACACAGCTTAGAGTTCAGAAAGCACCGAGCATATCTTATCACTGACTTCTCTCGCTTCTAGCAACTGTTTAACAGTGAAACACAAGCGATGCAGAAGCCTGGGGTTGGCTTGATGATAGGATTAGGATGAAACGGGTTTATGGTTACTGTAGCACACTGTAAAGTCCTAGAACAAAATCCTCGCCTGACTCCCCAACATTTTATCCTCCTATGTGGAAACATAGCTACTTGTTCTCATGTATACTTTCAGGAAAGATCTGATGAGGTCATAGTGTGATCTAAAGGGGAGACAGTCCAGTGGCTTCCGAATACAATGCAAACTTGCTTTGACTTTCCATGAGAGTCACACAAGGAGACAAGATGGTGGCAGTCATAGGGCTTGGCTGTGGGACTTTTGTGACACATAGCACTCACATTTCTCTGGAAAATATATCATGGATGGGTTTAAGTCTCTCAGTGTTGAGACCAATATACCTTGCAAAGTGTCTAATGACAGTGATGTCTCATTTCACCTCAGAAAATAATCTGAAGGCTCTGAAGAGAAGCCTACACGGAACACATGTCACTACCCACTGATGTGCCATGGAGCCAGTCTTTAATTCAACTTCAGTGTGGCATTGTCTTTCTGTCCAGGCACTGTGCATGTGTTCCCGAGCAGCATACTCCCATGCTCCCTTTTCTTGCTCACAGTTTCAAAGCCAATGTGTTGCTTTCAGTTTCCACAGACAACACAGTCATGGATTTTTTAACTCAGGAAGTATAATATTTGCTCAAACTTCCCTCCAAAGGTTTTACTCACAGATGCTAAGTATTTGCAAAACTCAAGATTGTTTACCATCTTTTCATATCTTAGAATATATTTCCAGTAAATGAAGAAATAACTCCACGGCGGCAGCAGTCAGAGCCCATTTGTCCCAGGCTCATTCAAAGGTGGATCGTTGGTGACCCAAGTTGTAAGGTATATGTATTTTACTTTTAAAACCACCTTTGGAGAATATATTTTTTACTGCAATATTCATTATTTTACACAAATTAATGGTAGCCATTTTACTTCTTTATGGCTGCTCACCCACACACATTCCATCAGAGATTTTTCCGAGTACAACCCACATAGTTTTTTCTTGTGTTTTCAAAGGAGACTAAAGCATCCAAATGAAGAAAATGAATGTGGAACTTAGGAGTTCATATTGTGAATTATTCAATAAGGTACAGAGTAATTAAAATAAGTGATACAAATATTAGAACATTACAGAATCTTTATGGAATAATCAGCAGTCAGTCCTTTTAATGGTTTATTTATAGTCATTTTTGTTTTCAATTCATGTTTAAAAATCATGGAAAAATAAAAGAACATAGAAGTTATGGATATATGTTTTAAAGTAATTGGTAAGTGATACCAACCCAATTTGTTGTTCATTCACTTTGTGTATATTAAATCACAAATAATTATTTGATGAGATAGAGTATATGCTTTGAAACTTTTATTTCATTCAAGAAAGGAATTTTTGTTTAAAACCAAAAAAAAAAAAATTGGGGCTTTGCCACAGTAGGTATTCTCACTCTAGAAACGCACACACATTAAAAAACAAGCGTACATTTAAATACATAAAACTGCCAAGTATTTGGTGAGCAAACATCATTCCTTTAGCTACTCAAGCAAGGCCTTGTTCTGAGAACTAGAATTTCATTGCCTACATTTTTCTGTCTCAACTGGTTGGCTACGATGAAGTCGTGCAGAAAGCCATGTGCTCATTATTTATGTGCATTACCTGGTGTGCTGTGGGCTGTGGTTGTCATAGCACCGTTCCCTAATGAGCAGCTATGAGAAGACATGATAATGAGCCATGGAAGTCTCAGGAGGCCATAGATGGGTTTTAGAGGTATAAATTATTCCTTAGTTTTTGTTATCAATTTCTTATGCAGATGGTTAAAACATATCTACCTAAAAGACAGTATGAATTTCTCTTTCACAAGAGAGAAAGAAAACTTCAGAAACTACTTGATCTCATCAGGGTTTTGTTGTTGTTGTTCAGATGGATTTTGGTTTACTTACCAGGGTAGGGGATAGGTATAGACAGGTTGCCCTAGTAGTTTGGATCAGCTCAAGGTTGGAATGCTTCCCCAAACTGTAATATATGAATTTTTTCCAAACTAAGTAGTAGCTTGTTTATGTTATCACCTACAAATAAAATCCAAAGTCACAGTTTAGTTTTCCCTAAGTAAACCAGCCTTGTGGGTTTGAATCTATTAAAAGACCCTGCTGCAATTCATTTTACTTTGCATGAATTTTATTTTGTTTGATTTCATTTATCTTCAACATATGAACATAAAGTTTTATATGGAGCACAGAGTGAAGCAACTCTGCTGTCTGTAAGGATTTTCCTGAATTAGATCAAATCCCCTAAAGTTTCCTTGACTCCTTATCTCTAAAGTTCAAACCAAACCCACACTCCTTTCTTTTAACTAATATTTATGCATGCACAGGAAATAAGTGTCTCCTAGACTTTGAAAAAAATGATTATATTCAAATTATCTCTTTAGCCTGGAAAATAGATGAGTATGGGATTATGCTGATTTGAAGCTTCAGTTGTTTGAGTATAAACCCAATGCTTTCTTCTTTAACATGTCAGTGTCATTTATGTAAACATTATCTTCATATTTAAACATATGCAATAGCACTGTTCAAAATACCAAAAAGATAGCTGCATATATGTCATTGTTTAATCTTCTGTAAAGCACTGATTCCTTCTTAAATATATATTATTTAAAAGGTAGTAAATACCTCAAGAGTGATAGAAAAATCCCTTCCTTTCCTATTTAGCATTGCTAATTTGAATTCGGGATCTCATGTACTTGTTCTAAGCATTAACCAACAATAAAAGTATAACTGTACAATTGTATTACTGTGACCTGGTGATTTTGGGTCATTTGATTTTCTCTTTAAAATGAGGACTTCAAGTGTAAAGGGCCATGTCATCTACACATTGATTATTAGAGATTTAATTGGTTTTAGACTAACGTTGGCTTGTAAATAAATGAAAACTGTAGAAATGTATTCATAAAGAAAACTTGATTTGTCACACCGCTTTCTCTCTCTCCTATTTTCCTTCTTCAAATTTCCTTTGAAACTTTAACTGTGCATGGCCAAAGTAAAAAAGAAGAGAAATCTTGCCTTTTAGACAGTGGTCTTCCTTGAATTCTTATAGTGGTGTGGTTTTGCCTGAACAACATTAAAACTTCAATGAAATATTGGATCAAGTTAAGTTTGCTGAGAACTTTAGGAACAAGGTTGAGGCCTGTATGTCTATAATGCATGAAATGTGTGGATCTCTGTGATGTGAGATGCATTTTAACAGTCTTATAACAGAAATTGGCACGTTGAAATGACACATGTTGAGGTTGCTTCTATTTTTGAGGATCTATCATGAAGTGGTATATGGTGTATTGGAAGAAATTTACTCAGGTAAACAATATGATACTGAGGTGTGTGGCAGCCAAGAAGAACAGTATAATGCTTTCAACTTTATCACCACCTGTGAATTAGAAAGCGCTTGCCTTGACAAACACATCACTCAACAGACTAATCAGTCTTAATTAGCAAGAAGGCTTGCCTTTGAAAAGTGGTCAGATGCTTATTTCTATCAAAGGCTAATAGCCATTCTGGTCCTTGAGTTCATATAACAACTACCCTACGTGCTACAGCATCTGAATTTTAATGGACTTGCAGAGGAGTCTGAATTTGAGGGTGAGGGAATACATTTGCTAACACAAATCATGGATCAAATTATCCCTTTGTGCTTTACTTCCTGTATATGAATGCAAATGTTGCAGAAGATGCACCTGGAATGTAAACAAAACTTGCAGTTAACATTGCCATGGCATGCTCTAGCATGTGACACCTGTATGGAGAAATTACTTCAATTACTCAGATATGTTACTATAATAAAAATGTCAACACAAGAAACCAACAGTATGTCATCATTTGATTTCTCCTTTTACATAGGAACATGCACACTACATGCACACATACTGATTTCAGTAGGAGAAGAGACTGCAACCAATTAAGCAAATTGAATTAAGTATTTAATTTAGTGAACATATTTTCACAGTAATTTTTGCTGCTGTGCAGCAACTGTTTTTAAAGAATTAGGTCAATAATATATAAATAGCTCAAGAAACTAGACATCAAGATACCAAATTATCCAATTAAAAATGGGGTACAGATCTAAACAGAATTCTCAACAGAAGAATCTCAAATGGCCGAAAGCCACTTAAAGAATTGCTCAACGTCTTTAGCCATCAGGGAACTACAAATCAAAATGTCTCTGAGATATCATCTTACACCAGTCAGAATAACTAAGATAAAAAACACAGATGGTAGTTTACACTGGAGAGGATGTGGAATAAGGGGAACACTCCTTCATTGCTGGTGGAAGTGCAAACTTGTACAACCACTTTGTAAAACAATATGGCACTTTCTCAGAAAATTGGGAATCAACCTACCTCAAGACCCAGCAATACCACTCTTAAGCATATACCCAAAGGATGCACACCATACCACAAGGACTCAACTATGTCCATAAAAGCATTATTCATAATAACCAGAACCTAGAAACAACCTAAATGGTCCTCAACCAAAAAATGATAAAGAAAATGAGGTACGTTTACACAATGGAGTACTACTCAGTGGTAAAAACAAAACAAAACAAAACAATGAAATCTTGACATTTGCAGGCAAATGGATGGAACTAGAAAAAAACATCTTGAGTGAGGTAACACAGACCCAGAAATACAAATATGATATCTATTCACTCATAAGTGGATATTAGACATAAAGCAAAGAATAACCAGCCTATAGCCCATGACCTCAGAGCGGTTAGGTAACAGGAGAACCCTAAGAGAGACATGCATGGATCTCCATGGGAAAGGGAAATAGACACATTCTCCTGAGAAAATTGGAAGCATAGGGGTGGGAAGGCAGGCGGGGAGGAAGAAGGGAGAAGGGAAGAGGGATGAGAACATGAAGGAAAGGGATGGCTGAAATGGTGGAAGGACAGAGAGACAGAGAGGGAGAGCAAGGAGTGAGATATCTTGATTGAGGGAGCCATTATGGGGCTAACAATAAATCTGGCACTAGAGAATTTCCCAGGAATCCACAAGGTCCCAGCTAAGACCCTAAGCAATAGTGGAGAGGGTAACTGAACTGGCCTTCCCCTGTAATCGGATTAATGACTACCTTAATTGTCATCATAGAAACTTCATCCAGCAACTGAAGGAAGCAGATGTAGAGATTTAGCTAGCACAGGACTAAGCTCCCAGAGTTCAGTCAAAGAGAAGGAGAAGCAATAATATGATCAAAGGGATCAAGACCATGATGGGGATACCCACAGAAACAGTTGACCTGAGCTAGTGGAAACTCACTGAACCCAGGCTGACAGCAGGGGAACCTGCATAGCCCAAACTAGGCCCTCTGAATGTGGGTGATGATTGTGCAGCTGAGGCAGTCTATGCAGCCACTGGCAGTGGGACCAACATTTATCCCAAGTGCTTGAACTGGCCTTTCAGAACCCACTCTCTTAGGATGGATACCTTGCTCAACCTAGCTATAGGGGGAGGGCCTTGGCTCCCATGTGATAAGGGCTTTTGTCTTTAATGATATTCTAACGTTACTCCTTGGCAGCCAAGAGCTTCACAGGCTATCTTGGTATATCTGGAAGCACTTGTTGGCCATCTGAAATAATATTCTCAAACAAAAGGCCTGCTGCTGATGTAGGAAGCTGGAATTTATCCAAAGCTTGCCACGTTATTTGTGAGAGACAATTTTTTATCATGTCAGATGTTTTGCTGTGTCTGTTTTATTTAGAGAAATGTGGTGGCACTTCCTCAGCCTTAGTAAGTTCTGTCACAGTTTTATGCCATGCAAATACTGTTGAATTATCCCTCTTTAACAATATGACAAAACTGTCCTCGGGTGTGTTTAAGGAGTATAAACTGAGATGTAGTATCACAGTCTACATTGAAAAAAATAAAAAATGATTTTTAGGGTTTAATTTTTAATTATGTGTATATGTGAGTATATGTGGGTATGTGCACCTGCGTGCAGGTATCCACAGAATCGAGGCGAGGGCATCAGATCCTCTGGAGCTGGAGTGACAGGTGGTTCTGAACTGACTTACATGGGTGATGAGAGCTGAATTCAGGTTCTCTGTAAAAGCAGGAGACACTCTTACCTAGTGAGCCATCTCTCCAGCACCCCAGACTGAAGTATTTCATGCAATTATCTAGAATATTGACATTCTTGTCAACTGAGGAGCGACTATCTTGGCTCTTCTCAGAAAGCGATACTCATCTTTTTTGAACTATCATTTTATGACTGTCTTCCATATTTAAGTAAATAATAGAAACACGGAAGATGAATGAATGAAACAGTCCTAAGAGCAAGTGTAAGTGGAGACACACCCTTCACAGATTAAATCAATTCTGCAATAACAAAACTTCAAGGGTAGCCACAATGCATCTGTATTTAGCCAAGCTCTGTTGTATTGTGGCAGTTCTGTTGCTCGCATTAGAACAAGATCTTCTAAAAGATCAAAAATGGAATTAAGTTTGAAACCTGCAGCATGCTGTTAGCAGTAAAAATGTTAATCTGTGTGTTTATAATACATCTGACTTAGAGGAAAAGTCTATGACACAGTGTATCTGAAAAATCGAGAATATATAAACCTTAATACATTCTAAGAAAATACCATTTCAGCATATTACCTCATTTTCATTAAAATGATGAAAATGTGAATACAGAAAATCACTTAGTCCTCAGGCTAAAAATAGGTAGATCATCAAAACCTAATATCATTTTAGCTCAAATTGGTATTTGTTCAGTAAATGTTCTACTTCATAATGTGAAAAGTACAAAGGAAAAATTCAAATTTGGGCAAGAAATGGGGCTTTAAAAAACCAAACAAACAGCTAATTCTATTGTTTTGCCTTCTGAATCTGAAGTTATAGGCTTGCCATGAAATGTTTATTGCAAAAAAAGGATAAACAGATCCCTCAGAAATGATCTCAAGTTCATCTAGTACTGCAGCAGCTCAGCCTCGAGTTCTTCAGCCAAGTCTTACTTATATTCAATTTTCAAATTAAATCTTCTCTCATTTCCAACCCACTCACTTCTACCTTTTCTCCAGTGAAGCACAGCTATGCTATTTCTAAAATAAAAAAAAATAAAAACAAAAACGTGAAACCAGTCTTGCTGACTTTAGTTGTTTTAACTAAAACAGTGTGTGTTCACACATATCCAAAGGAGCAGAAGTGGGAAAGACATGTGTTGGCTAGCTTAATTGTCACTGTGACACAACCTAATACTGCCTGGACGACAGTCTCATGAGGGACTGTCTACATTGGGTTGGCTTTGGGCTTGCCTGTGAGAGATTGTCTTAATTGGTGTAGGAAGAGCCAGTTCACCGTGAGCATCCCTATTTCCTAGGCAACGGGATCCTGAACTGTGTTAAGAGCCAGAAACAGAGCTAAGCACAAGCACAATGCATTTGCCTCTCTGCTCTTGACTGTGGGTGACCAGTTGCCTGACACTGCCACCATCTCAGAATGCCACCACCAGAATCTCTTGTGTCCTGGTAAGCCAGAAGTAATCCATTTGAAGATCTGGCAGGTTCTGATGTTGATTTCCCTCTCCTTACATGGGAGGTATTTCTACAGGGCCTGCTGGTGACAGAGGCAGCCTAATGGAGAAGACTTCATGTTGGCTCCTAGCTTTAGAAGAGACTAAGAAGGCCTACTGTTGGCTTTCAATGCCTTTACTATAGCTTTGACTGCAGAAGGGACAGACATGTTATTCACATCTTCCTTCTTCATCCTGGCAAAACAGGCTATGAAGGCTCTAAGAGGTAGAGGGAGCGAATCATCTCAGGGCTGACCTTTCAGTTTTATGGCCTAGCTCACTTCCTGTCCATCCAGTGCTCCCTGATTGCAGAGGTGACACCCTGTGCTCCTGGTAGCAGTTCATCCACAGCCACAAGAAGACCAGGACATCCCCAACTTTCAGGTGACCCAAGACCTTTTAGTTCAGGAGGCACATGGGCTACTCTAGGAGAAACAGGCTTAATTGAACATGGGTTGGGAGGTGCTGTAGTTGGATGGGTCTTGTCTTCAAAGGGCTCATCTACTGTAGTCTTGACTATCAACAAGTCAGGTAGTAGGTAGTAGGCAGGGCTATTAGAAGATCATTCTGGGTGCTGGGCCTGAAGGAGATAAGGTAGTGTTCACGAAAGAGTTGGTTAATTCTCTCCAAAGGAGTAAACCTGCCTGGTCTCACTATTTGACAGCTTGATCTCTGTCAGCATACTAACTGCCATCACAGGGCCCAGCAGGAGACTGTAACAACATAAAGTCTGCCAGAATGCAACAGACACGACTAACATGCCCTGGAACTTTGAGAACCATAACTTTTCTGTATAAACTTTCCAGTCTCAAGTATTTTACTACAGTAATGAGAAGTGGAAAACACAAGCTGTGTGAAAAGGCATTTCTTTGGAATAAATCCCAAATACCTAGATGTCATGCTTCGTAGTTTAGATTTTATACTTATAGGGCTATTTTATATTTCAAAATAATATTTCAAAATTATTCTAAAAACATTTTACACAATGTATTTTGACCATAATCCCTGTGTCCTTCCAGATTCTCTCCATCTTCATAATTACTCAATGTTGAATTCTTATGAAAGCAAATAATAAAATCAAACAACAACAACAACAAAAACCAACCAACAAACAAAAAAAAAACCTGTGGAATTCATTTTGTGTTGGTAAACTCTTCCTGAACAAGAGGCCTGCCTTGGAGTGTGGTTTGAGTTCCCAGTAACTTTCATGAAAAGATTACCATTAAAATTCTTTAGGCAAAAATTCTTTGCTTAATATGTGGATTAAAGTAATTTCTTTAAGCCTGCTTTTATTGGCTATGACATCTAATTACATTTTAACAAACACGTGTTACGTATCAACTATGCATCAAGAGCATTGATAGCTAGTAAAGAAACAAATTAATGTCTTCATTTTCCAAGGCCTTTAATTCTAATGGCAAGAAAAAGCTATCTAAACAAAGTATTATGAACTTAAGGATAAATAATAACTCTGTGTAAGAAAGTCTATCATGTTTATTTCTAGCATGGAACACCTCTCCCCAATGGGAGGGGCCTGACTCTGATTCCCAGGACCACCCTTCTCTGTAAGCATTATGGGTCCTTAGCAACTTGTTTAACACATTGCAGAACTGCATGGCTGCTACTGTAGCCTAAAAGTAAGTGCGTGCAAGTAGATTGAGGCAAAAAGCAGCTCAAGACAGAAGCTGCTCCTTAGGAAGGATTCCTGGGTTTTGTAGTTTTATCTTCAACAGGGATGAGAAGTATGTAAAGCAATTGCTACAAGGCTGTATTCAAACCCAACGGCACCACTTAGCCAGCACCAACCCTTTGGTGAGTTACTTAATCGATGCCTTGCTTCTTGTTTTCCTTATCTGCAAAATGGGGGTGATGAAGGAGTGCCCATAGGGGTGCAGGGAAGATTTATTTGTTCATTTGTGTAGTCAGTGAGATGTAGTTTCATTTTTATTTCCTCTGAAGAAGAGCCTTCAAAATAACTATACCCAAGGGTCAGGCTTTTTATTTTATTAAATAAACACCTTTATTGACTTGGTGTAGTTTTTAAAAAGTTATTTTTATTATGTGGTTTCACAGTAGATTCTGATGAGATGTTGTATTTAAAACTGATTCACACAGATCTTCAACTTAATGACTTGTAACACTGAAAATTGCATTCCCATCGATTGTTCCTTGCCCGGCTTTGATTCTTTCTGTCTGTGCTACCGATAGGATGGTTTTTCAGTCCTCCCATCAATAACCTAAGGAACAACCTTATATCACCAGATATTTTTTCATTTTGAGGTTTAAACGGTTTAAAGTAGGTGACTCTCCATGTCCAACGATCATATTTTCTAACATCACTTCATTTCAAATATGATTTTGCTATTGGTTTTCATTATGAGGAAACATTAATTTCAAAGGCTCTGTTTCTGCATTCAATGGCTGGGAGCGTCAGTCAATTGTTCTGCTGTTCTGTCACTGTTGGTGACATTGCTGTCGCCGTTTAGCTAAACGTTCACTCAAAGAGTCCCTGTTCATTATTTTTATATGAAATCATTAATTAATTAGTAGCATATTCTTTTCAACAGAACAGTAACCTTGATGTATAACATCTTCAAGAGGGTCCTGGGAGCAAAGACAGACCTAAAACTGAAATCAGAATCAATCCAACTCTCCCAGATAACCCTCACACACCGTGAGTAATACCTGACTCAAAAGGAAGGCATGGAAGATGATTCTGCAGTCAGAGCTGGGTGTTCACATGTATATGCACACATATACATGCAATCCACATATGTGTGACCCACACCTGTAGTGAGCATGCACACATGTATGTATGAGGAGAGAGAGAGAGAGAGAGAGAGAGAGAGAGAGAGAGAGAGAGAATATGAAGAAATGCATCCTAATGAGAACAGAGTGCTTATTCAGGAACAGTTTTGATTTAGGGGAGAGGGAATGCTAAATGTGAGTAGTGTCTAATCTGACAAAAACACACAGTTTGAGTAGTACATGTTGATAAGAAAGGATCACAGATGCCTCTGTGTTCCAGACACTATACTTTCTTTTCTTTTTCTACACTGGGTTTTCACTCATACAGGGCTTGTTACGTAATGGTGTTCTCTAAGAAAACTTCTATTTGGAGCTTATATATATATTTTGATTAGGAAAATTTTTTAATCATCATATCTCTTTGGCAAAAAGAAAATATCTTCAGTTTTTGACATATCTATAGAAGTGCTGCTAAATGTTTAATCATCAACAGTCCTGCCTGTGATATTCATGTTCTCCCCTTCCCCCGCTCTCTCTGACAAAATTCTTATTTATAGTGTTTGTCAATTTATACAGTGTTTATACGCCTACCAAGACAGATTTCATCTGTCAAAATTACAGCAGTGAACATAGAGTCGGGGAACAATGCACACAGCTGATTCTTGCAAGCTACTCCCAGTTGGCTCCATCACACTGGTTCTGAAATTAAAACTGATTGTCACAAAAGGTTGTGTTTTCTGTCTTCCATGGTTGGGCTTCTATTTACGCTTATCCAGTATTCTTTTCTTTTCTTCTCTTTTCCTTTCTTTCTTTTTCTGTTTTTTTTTTCTTTTCTTTTTCTTGTTTGTAATGAGTCACAATTTATTTCATCTGCTGCGGAAGTGGACAGAGCTGACAGGAGCAGGGCTAAGGTTTCTCCTCTCGCTGCAGCGTTTTGCCGAAGCCATGAAGCTAGGGCCTTCCTGCTCTTCACTTTATTTGATATTTTTTCCTTCTTTTTACAAAATGGAATTTCGTGGAGTCTACAAATGAAAACGTTGGAGTGTGTACTCCAATTGGCTTCCAGTCACCTCAATTGAGAAACCCAGAATTATTTCAAGTACTTCTAGCTGTTCTAAGGTTAGCAATTAGCATTTTAATTTGTGCAAATGGCACCGAAAATGCTGTATCCAAACAGACTGGTTTTCTTAACAAGAAAACCTTTTTGAAAAAGTTTTTTTTTTTTTTTTTAAAAAAAAGTGGCAGTCAAGTTGAGCAGTTCACCTCCTTCACCAAGAGAGGGCAGCATAAGTACACCTTATGGAAATGCCTCCCAGCGGGGGTCCGCAGGAAGCCTTAGCTTTGTGGCCCTGCCTATGAGGAATCCAACTCTTTACCTGCTCTGAACTTGATGGAGGAGATGCTGTGATTAATTAGGGGTACTCTGGCAATTGGTGAGGCATCCTACAACCATCGTGTTTTGTTTTAGATATTTTCTGTGCACAATACATTTCTCTATTAGGCTTTCGCTTCCTGTTTGCATTTAAGAGTTTCTAAAAATTGACATTGTTTTTCCTGTCAGAAATGGCTTTCAACGAGACATATTTTCTCCATCTGGTATAACAAAGTTTCTGAAAAAAATGTATGATTTTTAAATGTGTGAATGATGGCTTTTAACTTTTTAAATCTTGTTTTAAAACAATGGTTATAATATCCACTTTTTTGGAGAACAAGTGTGTCTGGAAATTTAAAGATAATTTAGGCACTATATCAATTTGTTTTCTGTTGCTGGGATAAAATGCCTTCATAGAAACCATTTAGGGGAAAAGGGGTTTATTTGGCCATACAGTTACAGAAAGACATATGTCCTCTGGAAGGCATGTGTTACAATGCCGCGCATGAGCCCCCGTGTCTGCGCTCTGTGCGCTGGCACCCAGTTCGCGAGCTTCGGGCAAGGGGGCTGGAGGTTAAAATACACAAACACACACAGACAAACAGCAACACGGGTCATCCTTGAATTACCCAAGAATGCCCCTTTATTGTGTTCAGGGGCAGATTATACAGAGATAGCCACGCCCCAGCCAAACTCACCAGAAACCACTCTCCTGCCATCAGGAACTCCTGAAGGTCTCGTGCTCAGAGCAGCTGTAGGCACTCAGATCAGGGGATTACAAGAAATTCAGGATCTGGGGTCTAACTGCTCCCAACATTACAAACTGATCTTAAAGGGGTATAAAGGACCCCGTTTGGCATGTCAACAGGCCGGAAGATGGAGCTGTAGAAACAGGAAGCTACCTGATCACACTGTGTGGAACTCGGGAAACAGGTGAGGCCAGGCTCTCTCAAAGCCCACTTTCTTTGAGGGAAGGTGATGGCCGGCAAGTTCCCATTACCTTTCCAGACAGGCATGCTAGCTGGGTCCCAGGCATTCAGACATGAACCTATGGGGACATATCATCCTCAAACTATAGCAGGTTCGCTGAATGTAAGGTTGACTTTGAATATAAACAACCCATACTCAAATAAAATGGCAATGTCGAGACTTTGCCACGGATTTTGAACTTTTAAACAACTAATAATTAACTTTAACATTTTTGTTGGGATTTTGCAGGTTAATGTTAGGGAAAGCATTTTCACTTATGGATTTCATGTTCTAATGAAACGTAACATCTTTAGGTTGTAGAAATGAAATAAACTCATATTGTTTCTATACACAGCAGGTAGCAGTTGTCTGCAATGCATATTAGTTAAAGCCGGGTAAGGCCAGATCCTAAAAGTGTCAGTAACAAATGATCTATGGCACTTATTAAACACACGTTTTCATGGATTTGCAAATTCATCAGTTTGGTGTGCGGAGAAGTCACTAAGGAAAGAAAAGAACAAAATCTTCTGATTAAAAATATATGCTACAGTTCTGAATTTAGAAAACAAATTTGTGTGATTTTAAACTTAGAAAGGTCGGAATGTAGTTGAAATGCATGCAGCTAAAGTCTACCATTAAAAGACGTATTTTTAACAACATTACTAGGGCCTTAAAATGTTCGAACAAACTTTAGTCTACTTTCTAGAGTTTATGCTGAAGAGCTTGTATCAAGAATGGCAGTGCAGGTTGGGGAGCTGGCTCAGGGGAAAGTCCCTTGTAGTACAAGTGTGATAAAGTTGTTCAGATCCCCAGAACTCATGTTTTAAAAAGCCAGATGCAGAGCGTTTGTCTGTGATAACAGTGCTCCTGTGAGGAGGCGGCAGTTCTCCTGTGAGGAGGCGGCAGTGCTCCCGTGAGGAGATGGTAGTGCTCCTGGAAGGAGATGGTAGTGCTCCTGTGAGGAGATGGTAGTGCTCCTGTGAGGAGGTGGTAGTGCTCCTGTGAGGAGGTGGCTGTGCTCCTGTGAGGAGATGGTAGTGCTCCTGGGAGGAGATGGTAGTGCTCCCGTGAGGAGATGGTAGTGCTCCTGTGAGGAGATGGTAGTGCTCCCGTGAGGAGATGGTAGTGCTCCTGGAAGGAGATGGTAGTGCTCCTGTAAGGAGATGGTAGTGCTCCTGTGAGGAGGTGGTAGTGCTCCTGTGAGGAGGTGGCTGTGCTCCTGTGAGGAGATGGTAGTGCTCCTGGGAGGAGGTGGCTGTGCTCCCGTGAGGAGGTGGCTGTGCTCCTGTGAGGAGGTGGCTGTGCTCCCGTGAGGAGATGGCTGTGCTCCCGTGAGGAGGTGGAAGGGGTAGACCAGGGAATCCCTGGAGCACTGAGACAGTTTACCTGATAAATGCAGCAAACAGCCTAGACCTTGTTTAAACAAAGCAAGAACAGAGGTCCAAAGTTGCCTTTTCTCTTCTCCTTGTGCACTGTGGCATCTCTGTGCCTGAACTCACACAGAGGAAGACGCACACACACACACACACACACGCACACGCACACGCACACGCACACACACACACACACACACACACGTTCGTGCATCAAAGGAGCATTTATCCCGGGTACTCTGACAGCATGGGGCTATTCATCCTTTCATATTTACTTTTCCAAACATAAAAATTGTAACGTAAGCCTTTATCTCAAAATAAAACAAATTGCATGTCTTAATGATCCTCTTCCCTACTCTAATGAGCCATCAGTCCATCAATTTTTGAGTGAGTCTATCAAGTGTTTATTGAGCACATACCAGACGCCTGGTGTTTCTGTGAAATCTAGAAGCCCAGTGGAAGCAATTCCAAAGAGGCACAGAAGAGCTGCAGTGGTTCAAATGGCCTGTCAAGGAGCATAGGCAAGCTAGTGAGCTAACGTGAGGGACCTTGAGGGGTAGCTCATTTGAGAGTTGAGGGGAAAGGAGATACTTACCTGGAATTTTCAAAGCCATGGTATGATGTCTAATTGTTAAATCGAGGAAACACAAGATGGTATTTATCACTTGGTTCTTTAACACAAGACTGAGGTTTAATAATTAGAATGGATAAAGAGAATTGGCTGATTTAGGATCTTTATAGCTTCATAAAACAGATTATCTATAAGACTTGATTCCATTTGATACTGGGAAGTTAATTACAAAAGGCCAAGAAATAACGAAAAAATGGCAATTGAGCCAGATTGTGGATGTGTGTTTTCTAGATACTCACAAATGATACAAATATTCCAATCATTCCCTGCTCTCCTTGAGGAATATTTCTCATTGCACCAGTTCAGTCCACATCCTATGAAGAAAATGAGATCAGGCAAGGGATGCGGAAAGGTAATTGAGCAGTGAGGGTGTCCACACACATTCAAACTGACAGATAAGGAAAACAGCAGAAAGTAAATGTAAACGTCCCGATTTGAAGTCCTTGTTGAGGTTGGCACAGACAGGTTCTGAAATACTCCATGCAAAATATTTCCAAAGTTCTTACGAAAATCACAGCATGATTTCTGGTGACACACAATGTGTTAGGGGGCTGGAGGGGTGACTCGGGGGCTAAGAGCATGTGTCACCCTTGCAGAGGACCCAGATTCTCTCATACCTCTGCAGAGCACACTACCATCCCTAACTGCAATTCCATGGGATCCTATGACCTCATCTGACATAAATAGGTACTGCATACGTGTGGTGAAGTACATACATGCAGACAAAACACCCATACACATAAAAGAAAGCAAACAAATCTGTTTTGTAAAGAAAATAAACTGAGATAAGAGTTGAAGAATCCCATTATTTTTAACATTTTTATTATTACCATTGTATTTCATAAGAATCTATTTTTTGTACAAAAATCCAAGGTATATGTGTGTGCTAAATGTGTGCTTATGAGTAGATGTAAGATTTCAACACATGTGCACCATGTGTCTAGATAAATTGAATAGAGAAAAGGAGAGGCCACCATATATACACCAAATAAGGGATTATAAGCTTCTCTGATACACAGGGTATCTCTCATTCATCTTGGTCATGTTAAAAGACCCCAAAGTTTGTTCTTAGAAAATGCTACCTAAAATATTGAAAATCAATTTCTATTGAACAATATCTGTTTGCAAACCCTATAAGATACTCGGAAAATCTGATCATGAATAGAAATAGAAATGTTTTTTGTTTACTCTTCCAAGTTGCATAAGACATTTGTTGACTAGTGGTTTTATAGCTGATGAATACAGAAGGCACTAGAAGGTTATAGCTCTGCTTTGAATGGTTTAGGTCAGTGCTGATAGGTTCTGGAAAATTTCTCCGAGATGGAACGAAGTGTCTGTGACCGTCTTGGGAAATGTGGAATGCGCTGTGAACTCTGTATGGCCTGGCAAATGTTAAATGCAGGCATGTGTCACTTACCAGCAGAGATGAAAGACCAGAGAAACACGTGCTTGGCTCTTTCATGGTAGTATAAACATCAAAGAACGCATGCATGCACACGTTGATGGCATAGCCTGCTATAACCAGGGCTATAGCATACAGCATCCTCATGGAGACGACCCATTGCTGACTGAATCACTATACAGAGCGTTACCCATTTAATATGAAAACAGAACAATACCAAGTTCAACACACAGTGTCCCCAGACACACATGTCGACTCATGTGGGAGTTGTTCCTCCTGTGTTTCTTTTTTGAAAAAGGCAGGAGATCCATCTACCCTGCCTGAGCTTCTAGAAGAGAATGAAGCATTGTTACAGTTCTCTTTGCACATGAAGCCAATGAAGAAACTCATTTCAATTCTGGTTACCCTGAAAGCCCATTTCCCCCATGTTCAAATTAAGACAGAGTTTAGAAAGCTGGAGCGAAGTGCATGCGGCGAGCTGAGTGGAAATTTAACTTACTGTCTTTGATGCTGCTCTATTGCTGTGAAGAGACACCAAGACCGAGGCAACTGGAAAGCGAAGCATTTAATGAGGGCCTTGCTTACAGTTTGAGAGGGCGAGTCTCTGGTGATCATCGTGGGAACTCTGGAAGCAGACAGACATGGTGCTGCAGCAGTAACTGAGCGCTTCCATCTGGTCTACAAGCCCAAGGCAGAGAGAGAGCAACACTGGGGAGGGTGTGGTCCTTTGAAACTTTGAAGTTTAGCCCCATTGACTCACCTCTTCCAACAAGGTCACAATTTCCAAATCCATCCAACTGGGAACCAAACATTCAAATATACGAGCCTCTGCGGACCATTTCCATTCATCTAACACATTTATTCTCTTTCTTTCTTTTTTTTCTTTCTTTCTTTCTTTCTTTCTTTCTATTTTTCTTTCTTTCTTTTTCTTGTGCACTTTATATACAGGGGACCATTGGAACCTTGGAGCACTGATTGGCCTTGGAGCAATGGCATGCTTTCCTGTGCTTCTTTTTATATGTATTGGTAACATTTTACCTTGGCTCTGACAAAGGCTGGGCAGATTCTAGGCACTCCGTACTTGACTTGCAGGCTCTGGTGTCCATTGAGGGTCATTGAGACTTCTCCACTCCACTACTCATTACTGCTCTTGTCATCATTATTGTTTTACATCTTATAGGTCTCTGAATCTTCCAGGCCTGGCATCTTTTGGTCTTTCTAATTAGTGTTTATGGCATAATTGTATGCCCTGAGCTTCATCATTAATTTGCTTTTTTATTCCTTGGCCAATTCCTAAAACCATGTTTCTGAATTAACATAGGGAAAAAAAACTCTTTTTGGCAAAATCTCACACTGTTGTTTTGTCCATAGGTTTTGTAAATTTACTTTAAACCTTATAGATAAACATTGGTTATTTCTTCTCCATTTTTCAGATCTGTTATGACAATCTGATCTTTGTATGGTAAAGAAAAGGCCATTTGTTCTGAGTATTAGGAAATCCATCAATATTTTTGGAGGCTTATGAGATCACCTGCATTGGGAGAAGTATAACCAGCTACTGATCCCATCGTTGGTATTAAAGATGTGTATTTTCTGTAGATTACTAGAAATAACCAGGTTGGTACTTAGGGTGTGCGTGTGTGTTTGTGTGTGTGTGTGTGAGAGAGAGTGAATGTGTATCTTTGTGTACATGTGTGGATTTCTCTGTATATGTAGGTTCCTGTGTGCATGTACATTTGTATGAATGTGTGTGTTGTGCATGTATGTGTGAATATTTGTGTGTACATGTGTGCATGTGTGAGTTTGTGTTTGTGCATATTTGTGAGCGTGTGTGACTGTATATGTAAAACGTGTATGTGATTGTGTGTATTGATGTGTGTGAGTATATATGTGTGAGTGTGTAAATGTGACAGCATGAGTTTGAGTGTGACTATACATGAGTGGGTGAATATGGAAGAATTTGTGAGAGCATGGTTGTATATGGGTCTGTGTGCCAACGTGCAAATTTTTTAAGTGTTGGTTAGAGTGTGTGTGCATGTGTTGTTGTGTGTACAAATAAGTGTGTTCCATAATTGGGTGTTGTTTGTGTGTGTTATTGTGTTTTTAATGTGTTCTCGAACATGTTTGTGTGCGCATGTGTAAGTATGCAATTGTGCATATGTGAGTGTGTCTGTGTCTGAGTGGATGCATGCATCTGAACATGAATGCCTATGATTGTGTTTTGTGAGTGTGTGCTTGTGTGAATATGAGAGTGTGTGTTCATGTGTATATGTGTGTGTTTACACGTTTATGTTTGTATGTAAGCATATGGACTGTCCAGAGCATGCCCACATGAAGAAATCTGTAGGCTTTTAAGCAGAAACAGTCTTTGCAAGAAGCTAACATTTGGGCGTCCTGATGGTATACAGAAGGCCCGCAGCAGTCGATTGAAAGCAAAAGCAACACTATCCGAGTGAGAATGTTTTGTTCTTTTCTCTCGGCACTTGCTCCTCGTTCTCATGTGGAAACATTAGAGAGAATTGGCTGAGTCGGTAGAGGGAGAATGAAAGAAAATAGCATACCCCACTTGCAAGGGGCTGAATCCATGTTGTTTAGAGGGACTTTGAATGAGACCTGGAAATCAGACATTGCATTTAGCATAGCCTTTTACTACCTGGAAGTGTTCTGTAGTTACGGAAATAAGATCCAATTCTGTTTTTTTCATTAAAAATGCCTGGACAGCTATGAGTTGCTACTTGAAATGTCAGGAAGGCGTGGGGTAGAGGACTCTGACACATTGAAAGGCAGGAGGAGGAGGAAAATACAGCTGCTTCCTGTTTGGGCTCATTACGCTCAGCCCTTTCAATAAACTGGTTACACATCTATTGATTCCTGTGTAGTCATACAGTGACTAATAGCTACTCACCCTGCATCTCAATAGCATGGGACCTAAAGGAACAAGAGCCACAGGGAGAGCTCAGAAACACTCAGATTCCCAATCTACAAAGAGGATGAGAGAGCTGCCCTCCTCCCCAGAGTCTACAGAGCTGGTACCTAGAACTTAGGGCATTCTCTTTGTCCTATTCAGAGTCACAGGAGTCTGTCTCCTCTCTTTTCAGCCTCTTGCTCATCTTCCATTCTCTGATTTCTATTGTCATGGCCGTCTTAACCATACCTATGCTTGGCCTTGTCCTTAACAGCTTGCTTAGCTTCACTTTTCGTGTTAATAGCTGTGCCGCCAGGTTCTACCTCAGCGACAACCTTCAAAATGCCCTCAGTGTGGCCTTCACTAGTTTTCATTTGAACCACCTACCACCATGTTCACAAATGTTAGAAATCTCAATGCTAATGACAAAGCCATAGACAGACAAGAAATGCTTCATGTTCTGTGAGTCCTTGGGGTTTAAAGAGAGATGGGCTTGAAAGCCCATGTATTATATAATTCAGCATTCAAGAGTACAGTGACAGAGATAGGTTCAATGTGCGACAGAAGTCTAGTGGCATGGAATAGCTAAGTACTTAGCAGAAGATAAAAGACTCCATGGGAGCGGGACATCAGTAATGGCCTTTTAAGGCTGAAATACAAACAAGTAAGGAGTGAGGTAGGGAAGGAAATCACCCAGAAGGCAGTAGGCAAGCAGGGACAACACCATCTGGGTAGGCACCGAGTCAATGGGGGGCTGCAGTAAGAGTGGTGTGAGACATGATGAAAGGGGAGGAGAAAGGAGAAAGAGGGGGGAGGAAGGAGAGAGGGAAAGATGGAGAGAGAGAGAGAGTGAGGAAGAGAGAGAGAGAGAGAGAGAGAGAGAGATTGACATTTGAGGTCATCATGTGGAATAGCTTCCAAGACATGAAGTAGTATATGTCATTAATATTTCCTCTAAGAGAGAAGGGATGTGCAGGACATTCCAATAGCGAGCAGGCCTTAGGAAACCTTAAGACCACATATTTGTGTGCTTCTGCCCTGGGGACTGGGATGGATGAAGCAGGAAGGGTAAGCCTTCATCAGAAGTCACTGTCCATAGTGCCTGCTGTGAGATGATGTGGAGTCAACATAGGTTTTAACACAGGACATCAAGACATATGCATTTATAAATTTAGCAATTGTTCTAGCACCGATGCAAAAGCAAGTCAAGAGGCCACTTGAGTCATCCAGATGAGAGTTAAGAGGGACCTGAGGTACAGACAAGGAAGTGGGTGTGAAATGAAGAGAAAAACTGAAAAAGAGAACATCTAAGAAGGTAACTAATGGCTCCCAATGTAGCTGAATATCTGGATCCTCGGCACTATTCTTTTTCCCTCAAGCTCCCAAGTAACAAACCTCTATGAAAGCATTTTCATCAGCCTGTGAGCTTAATGGGAAAGAGATTGTGCATAGTACACAGTAAGCTATCAACAGATGATGAATGAGCATTGGAAATAATTTTTATCAACTTATGATTAAAGAACGTCATGAAAATTTAGGATTGGGATGATGGCTAAATTGGAAAAGGGCCTATTGTCTAAGAGTTTAGATACCAAGAACCTATGTAAAAGCTGGGCACAGCATGAGTCTATAACTACCAGGACCACACAGGGGTGGATGGGCATGGTAGCACATGGGACATGATAGACAGATCCTTGAAGCTCATTGGCTAATCAGCTTTGACAAACCAGTGAGCCCTAATGTGTGAACTCTGCTTCAAAATGGAAGGTCAAGGAAGATATTGAAAGCCACTTTTCGGCCTCTGCAAGCACATACACACATGTATATGCACAATCATGCACATATAACCAAGTACACACACACACACACACAAATTAAGAACAATTGTCCTTCTTTTAATGGGGTGATAGCGTAATAGTTTTAAAAAATACAGAACATAGCCTTTTAAGTAAGTCATTCAACTGATCAGTATATTTAAAGAATTGTTTATAATAGAGATGAACACTCCCACCTTTAATGCCTAAATACATACAGGTTATTTGCTATCTGTTTTGAGGTTTGATTCTATTTAAAAATGAAAGTTGTAACCCCATCAGAAATAATGGTCAGAAAAGTGAGCCTAATAATTCTGTTCTGAACACAAAAGATCTTAGAAAAAAACCAAACAAACAAATAAAAACAAAAATAACTGTCAGATTCTGACCCATAGGCTACCGTGCAATGCTAAATTCTCCTTTCTCAGGACCTGTGCAGACAGCTTTGCAGGGATACAGTGGGCACCTGAACTTATGACCCTGTACTTTAGGTCGTATGCCTAGGATTTACTGGAAAGCTGAATTATTCCTAGAAAATTACAAGCAATATGGATGAATGGGCATGTAGTATTTCATTCTTGCCTCATAATGCGTTAGATTTGGGATCTCTAGTTGTGTGAACGATAGCTGAATACATCAGTCCGTCATTCCACTCACTCACGCGTGTCTGCGCTCTGCTTCTCCTCCCATATGGAACCGTGTCAATCACGGCACACAGCTGTGGTTAAGATGCATCACGTGTCTACAGAAAATAACCCTTAGGTATTTGTTACAGAATCATGTGTAAGATTGCAGGGAAACAAGGAAATTGGGCTTGGCCTTAACGTGCACACTCGTACACCTCCTCCCACACTCGGTCCTCGTCTCCCACTCTTGGTGTATCTTAAGAAAGGAAACTTTTCCCCCCTTTTTCTTTTCAAGGCTCTAAGTTACCCTCAGGGCTCCTGCTGTGTTCTGGGTACATTGGACGTTTGCCACCGTCTTTGGGTACCTCAGTTTGGTTTCCCCATTTTGTGGATAATTCTTAGAGGTGACAGGGTTTCATGAGGAGCAACAAATAAAAAATGCTTTGAAAGCTCTTTGGCCGCCTATAGCACTCAGTAAATGCTTAATGATAATAATATACAGTAGGGCATCTTCCCTTGAAAACAGCGGGAGTGCTTCCTTCCATAATGACCTGACAGATGGGTTATGGTATCTAATCCCCTTAAACCCCCAAAGCTCTTTGATAGTAGCTGTTGTAAAAGGCCAGATTAGAGCACATGCTGCTCTTTTATTGAGCCCTTTCTTTCAGTATCTATGCCATATTCAATTGCTTCCTTCTCTAAGTGTGGTCCATGTTAACCTGCTACCTGCAGGAACAATTAGGAGCAAAAACAGAGACTAAAGGACGGTGCACTCCAGTAGGAGAAATTAGTTAACGCTTGTTGTCCCCAATATTAAAAATCCACTCTGCCCTTCACATGTGGTTTTTATCGAAGGTTCCTGCCCTCCTAATTCCCGACTATTAATCTCAAGCTGTGGGTATTTGTCGATGTTGAACACAGGCTCTTTGTGTGTGTGTGATAGTGCTGTATGTGGAGAGAATGGAGCTTTAGTGATATTAATTCTACATCAGTGAAGCTTAGGAAAATCACGGGCAGTTTAGGACATTTGTGGCATTTATGTAAGAGTCAGGGCTTTCAGTCAGCTGCAGATGATGAAAGGGCAGTTAAGGACTATGCTACTCCAACCTTAATTCTACCCTTGAACCTGGACTGGGCCAAGATGCTTTACAAAGTCCGGCTTTTCTCTGTGCCTGTCTTTTGAGCATCATTGTTAAAGTTATCAGATCCCCAAGCCTTTTGTGGTGGTTTCTGAATCCAAATTCATCACCCATCCTTAATTACCACTTAGGCTTTCTTTGCATGCTTAGAGGTACAGGTTGTTTCGAAATCATCCAGTGTGTGTAATTTACACAATCAGACGGAGGACGGATGAAGAGCCGTAGACAGCAACTGTCTTGGAACTGAATGTGTGCCAGCACAGCAATCACTTTCAGACCTCAGGATGCTTCAAGGGCTTTTCTGAGAATTTCCTACTTCTGCATTGGACCCTCCTCTCCTCACCTTCTTGAAAACAACACTTTGGCACTTGTGGCCTCCCCTTCATTGCATTTCCACACATTCCTTCTTTTCTGAATTTCTCTCATGGTACCCAGTGTCATAAATATATCACAACATAACAAGAATTCTTATTTTGACTCTACATTACCTTCATGTTTTTATTAGTCTCTCAACAGCAGAACCTTCCAAAAGAGTTACCACCATGTCCTGTCTCCATGTTTCAGTTCTGTTTGTGTTGCTACAACACAATAACAAAGTTTGAGTCATTTGTAAGAACAGAAAAATTTATCCCTCATTGTTCTGAAAGTCTGAAAGTCCCTCATCAAGATGCCAGCAGATTTGTCTCCTTCCAAGGTGGCCCAGGTGACAGGAGATAAGAATGGAGGACTAAGGAAGTCCCCTCTACTCCCTTTATAAGACACAGATTCATTCACCAGAGCAGAGCACTCGTCATAAACACGATGAGGAGTTTAACCCTTAACACTACTGTAGTGAGGATTGAGTCCAACATAAACCTTAGAGAGGACACACGAGTATCAGGGACTACTTGCTCTTTTCTCATCATGTGCTCTCCCTCAGTGAGGTGTGTGTGTGTCTCTGTGCGTGTTGTGTGTTTGTGTGTGTATGTGTCTGTGTGTGTCTCTGTGTGTCTCTGTGTTTATTTGTGTATGTGCCTGTGTGTGTATAATTGTGTGTGTCTCTGTATGTGCCTGTGTGTGTATAATTGTGTGTGTCTCTGTATGTGCCTGTGTGTGGCTGTGTGTGCGTCTCTGTGTCTGTGTGTCTCTGTGTGTGCCTGTGTGTGTGTCTCTGTGTATATGTCTGTGTGTGTGTGTCTGTCTGTGTGTGTCTCTGTGTGTATGTCTATGTCGGTGTGTGTCTTGTGTATCTCTGTGTGTATGTGTCTGTGTGTCTCTCTGTGTGTTTGTATATTTGTTCAACAGGTATTAAACTCTAACCACACATACTCAGTGAGCTTTCATTACATTCAGTTTATTAATTTGTGAATGAAGCCCTCTGTTTAATATACAGTCAGTTATTTACTGATCCACATAAGTATAACACAGACACACGTGAATATCCACAGCATAGTTGACTTTCTTTTTTTTTCTTTTTTTTATTGAGAAAAAAAAAATTCCGCCTCCTCCCAGCCTCCCACTCCTCCCCCCCTCCCCCCACTCCTCTCCCCGTCCCCTCACTCCTCTCCCCCTCCCTCTCAAGTCTGAAGAGCAGTCAGGGTTCCCTGCCCTGTGGTAAGTCCAAAGTCCTCCCCCCTCCATCCTGGTCTAGGAAGGTGAACATCCAACCTGGCTAGGCTCCCACAAAGCCAGAACATGAAATAGGATCAAAACCCAGTGCCATTGTCCTTGGCTTCTCAGCAGCCCTCATTGTCCGCCATATTCAGAGAATCCGGTTTTATCCCCTGCTTTTTCAGTCACAGTCCAGCTGGCCTTGATGAGCTCCCAATAGATCAGCCCCACTGTCTCCGTGGGTGGGTGCACCCCTCTTGGTCCTGACTTCCTTGCTCATCTTCTCCCTCCTTCTGCTCCTCATTGGGACTTTGGAAGCTCAGTCCAGTGCTCCAGTGTGGGTCTCTGTCTCTATCTCCATCCAGGTTTTGATCCTACGCAATGTGCTGGCTTTGTGGGAGCCTAGCCAGTTTGGATTTTCACCTTCCTAGATATGGACGGAGGGGGGAGGACCTAGGACTTACCACAGGGCAGGGAACCCTGACTGCTCTTTGGACTGGAGAGGGAGGGGGAAAGGAGTGGGGGGAGGGGGAGAAGAGTGGGAGGAGGGGGAGAAGGGTGGGAGGAGGGGGAGGGAAATGGGAGGCTGGGAGGAGGTGGAAACTTGTTTAATTAATAAAAGTCTAAAAAAAAACCACCAATGATAGCCTCTGCTAGAGAGGTTGTGGAGGAAGGGGTTCCCTCATCCATTGCTGGTGGGAATGCAAACTTGTGCAACCACTTTGGAAAGCAGTGTTTTGATTTCTCAGGAAATTCGGGATCAACCTACCCCTGGACCCAGCAATACCACTCTTGGGAATATACCCAAGAGATGCCCGATCATATGACAAGGGCATTTGTTCAACTATGTTCATAGCAGCATTATTTGTAATAGCCAGAATCTGAAACAACCTAGATGTCCCTCAATGGAAGAATGGATGAAGAAAGTATGGAATATATACACATTAGAGTACTACTCAGTGGTAAAAAACAATGACTTCTCAAATTTTGCATACAAATGGATGGAAATAGAAAATACTATCTTGAGTGAGGTAACCCAGACCCAAAAAGATGAACATGGGATGTACTCACTCATAATTGGTTTCTAGCCATAGTTGACTTTCTACGTAGGCTTCTCCCAAACTGTAGAGTTCCCTTGTGTCCCAGGGTAGGCAAACCTGTACTCCACAGACAGTCTCAGTTTTGAAGCTAAGTCCTGGCTTTTTCAAGTCCATTTTGAAATTCATGTATGAGGGATAGTACTACTTAAGCATTTAAGTTCAACATACATTTGAGATTCATCTGTTTATTGCTTCTATCAAGAATCCATCTTTCCTATTTCTAAGTAGTAATTGTGTGACCCTTCCACAGGTGTTTCGTGATCATGTTTATGGACATTTGGGCCATGGTCATTTTCTTTTGATTGTGATTAATTAGATATTTTCACTAAGACGTTTTGTTGGCGTGTATTTTTATTTCTTTAGTTTTGTTTTTGATTTTTGAGACAGGGTTTCTTTATGAAACTGTCCTGGCTATCCTGGAACTCACTTTGTTGACAAGGCTGGCCTTGAACTCACAGAGATCCTCCTGCCTCTGTCTTCCAAATGCTGGGGTTAAAAACATGTGCCACCACCGCCTGGCTTATTTTTTATGACTCGCTTTCTGAGAAAGGAATTGCCAAGTAGTAGAGTAGATGTGTGTTTAATATAAGAAACTGCTGGTGTTCAAACAATCTCACACACTTCTGTCAGCCTTGTAGGGATTCCAGTTGTTTCATGGTCTCACCCATATATGGTGCTATCAGCATTTTAACTAAAGGCAATCCTAGAACATATGAAATGGGACTGTATTTTGAGTTGAGTTTGCATTTACCTAATGAAAAAAGTCTTCAAATATTTACTGGCCATTTTTACTCTTTGTGGAAACTGTTTGTTCAAGCCTTTTGGCCACTTAAAATATGGGGATGGTGTTGGTCAGTGGGAACAATGCTTGTTGTACAAGCATAAATATATGAATTCCTTCCTAGTTGAGGGACAGGGACACTTCTTGGGGCAGTGAGTCAAGTTGAAACCGTCCATTTCAGATTTTGGAAAGATCCTGTTCAGACAATAAGGAGGAGAAGCCATGTGGGGAAAGATGCCCCTGCATCAGCCTTCGGCCTGCACGTGGATTGGTACAGATGAATGCAGCTGCATACACACATAGACATACACACACGCAAGCACACATCTGCACAATTTTTCAAAAGATTTATTTTATTTTATTTTATGTTTTATATGTAAACTGTGTGCATACCTAGTGCCTGTGGAGTCTTGAAGAGGGCATCAGATCCATTGGAACTGTGATAAAGTTACAGATAGTTGTGAGCAACCACGAGGGTGCTGTGAACTGAACCTCAGTCCTCTGCAAGAGCAGAAAGTGCTCTTAATTGCTGACCCATTTCTCCAGCACCAGACACTTCAAAAATTAAAAATGAAGTATTTTTATGATTATAGCAATGAACTGTGTTTTGTATGCAAATCTTTTGTTAGAATTGTATCCCAGGAATTTTCTGCAGTGTGCCTGCTCTTTTTATTTGCTTAAATTATCTATATTGTTAATTTAAAGTTTATTATTGATAGTGATTTTGTCACTATGCGTTTTAGAGTCATTACCTTTGTGTGTGTTTCATGTAAAAAGTCTTTGCACACCACAAATGATGAAGGTGTTCTTTCATATTTTCGTCTCCAGGTTTTATAGACTTGGCTCTCACATTTAGTTCTGTAATCCATCTCAAATTAGGTTTGGCTTATTGAGTGAGACAAGTGTCAGGGATCATTTATTTTTCCAGAAGGATGCTTCATTGCTATACCATCATTTGTTGAAAGGAATTTTCTTCCCCTACTGAATTATCTAAGCACTTTGATAAAAATTCTCATGCATTTTTATGTAACACATTTTATTATTTTTTTTGTTTTTCATTTGTTTGCATGTGTGTGTGTGCCTACATACCTGTATGTGTGCTTGCATGCTGATGCCTGTAGAGGTCAAAACCTGGAGTCATGTCCCGTGGAGAAGGAACTACAGGTGGTTGTCCGCTGCCTGTCCTGGGTGCTGGGAATGGCACCTTGCTTCTCTGTAAGATCAACAACTCCTCCTTATGTGTTTTGTTTGTAGAATATTTTAGTTTTATATTTATGCTAATGTTAATCACTTACTCTGGCTTTCTACTAAGTATTATTATCCATTCAGCTTTATGCGATTTTCTGTTTGAGGCTCTTTTAGGCAGCTTTAAGCCATTTATTTTACCATGTAAATTTAAGAACATCAGTGTCAAATTTTATAAAATTCTCGTGGGCTTAGACTGGTGTCACTTTGGTTAAATTATACACCAATTTGAGTAAAATTACCACTTGAACATCATCACATATTAAATAAGTGGATATGGTTCATCTCTCCATCTATGTAGACTTCTTTAATACTTCTCAGAATTTTAGAGTTTTTAATGGATAGATAGCATTTATTTGCCAATGGCATACACACATGTTACCCGGTGTTTATACAATTATAGATGTGTTTGTGCATAAGATGTAGGGACACCGTGGCCTCCATCACCTAATCTTTAGTTTCCACCTGTGAAAGAGCCTCTGCCTGTCCTGGACCAGGCAAAAGTGTCCGTTGGTTTCCCTCTGCTGGCAGGCAAGAGCTCCTTGGTTTCTGGCATTTAGTAAGTTGAGTTCTACTATTATTTTGTAATATGATATATCTTAAGATCCTATGATTATGGATGGCCTGCCTTTCTCAGCTGTTGGGGTGAGGAGAGCAGTGGTCTCTGGCAGGCTGTTTTCTTAAGGCAAGAGTGGAACAAGGATTTTTTTTTTTTTTGTGGGTTTTGATTTTTCTTTTGCTATTTTATGTCTGCAGCTTTGACAGTTACTACATATTCCCTCTGTGCACCTGGCTTTGCAATTTCACTTCTCTCCCTAGTTTTCAGCAGCCTCCCCTTACATATGTATCTCTACATGGTTAAGACGGTATTTTTATGATGTGTGTGTTATGCAATAATAAGAAAGGTTATTATACTTTCTCATGTCCATCCTTGTAAGTGCTATCATTTCTTCTGGTTGCTCCTTAGTAAAGCGTCTGTATGGTCATGCTGGTTACTTATGGTTAGTGCTTATGTATCTTTTGCCTACTATTACTTTCAGCATTCCTCATCTTTGCATTTAGATACTGACTCTTTGTATCTGAAATCTTTCTACAGGACAGCTGATCGTACTTTGTTAACCAGATGATAATCTCTGATCTCCTCCCCCTCCCGTTTTCCTCTCTCAGTTTCTCTCTTGCTGTAGTGCACAATACTGAGCCCAAGGCCTTTCATGTGCTCAGCGGGAGCTGAATCGCAGTCCAAACTCCAAAACTTGCAACAGTCTCCGATTATAACTGATCTTGACCGTATTTATTTTATGCAGCAGCTGAAATGACTGCCTCACCTCTGTATCTTGCTATTTGTTTTCAACCTGTCCCACCTGCTTGCTTTTCCTCCACTTTCCCTGCTATTCTCTGTGTCCCATTGTATTTCGCTTGCCACCGCCACTTAGTGCAGTTCATCCTCCACAGTGAAAAGCCAAGCACACTCCCACTTCACGGCTTGGCCATTGTATTGTGTGTACTCTTTGCCGTCAGACACCCTGGTAACCTACGGCCCCTTCTTCCCTGCTGATGTGTGCTGCTCCAAGGCTTCCCGTTGGCACCCTTGCTCACTGTCAGTTTTTCACTACCTTACATTTTTTTTTACAGTTATTACTCAATGCTGTACTTACCTTTGTTTTTTAACTTTCTTTTACTAAGACTAGGAGGTCAACACTGGAGAACAGGTCTTTATCTTTTCATGGCTGTCTCACCTACACTTTGAATAAAATCCAGTGATTGTCAGGTATCCAGAAATACTTTTGGAATAAATGAGTGGAATGGACATGCCCAGAAAAGCCAAAGAGTTATATTAATAACACCACCTGGACTAAACATCAGAACACCAAGTGTTTGTCATAGTAAGGAATGATAGTATAATATGAACGGAAAATAACAACAATCAGATTTCAGTTGCTAAAGTTTCTATGTCACCTGTCAAGAAGACCAATCATCAGTCTTCGACCTACCCATAATAGAAATGAAACAACATTGTAAGAATAAAGTCGAAGACCTGGATATTCTAGAATGGTGGTTCCTAAACCTTCCTAATGCTGTGATGCCTTAATGCAGTTCCTCAGGTTCTGGTGACCCCATCTATAAAATTATTTTTGATGCTAATTCATACCTGTAATTTTGCTACTGTTATGAATTGTAATGTAATTATCTGACATGCAGATGTCTTAAGTGACCCCCATGAAAGGGTCATTCAATGCCCAAAGGGGTCACAACCCTCAGGTTGAGAACCACTGGTCTAGATGGTGCCTGTGTCTTCTAGAATGGATAGTTGGCATGCTATCAACTCGACACAAGCTGGAATCACCTCAGAAGAAGCTCAGTGGAGAAAATATCCCTGTAGGAAGCCTGTGGGGTAAGGCCCTGGCCATTGTGTGCCATTTCTGGGAAGGTGGTCCTAGGGCATATATGAGAGTAAACTGGAGAATCAGGGAGGGGAGCAGAGAAAAATGTAGAGCTCAATAAAAATCAATAAAAAAAGAAAGTAAACTGAGCAATACTGGATAATTTAGGAACAACATTCTTCCATGGCCTCTGGTTTTGCTCCTGCATCAAGGCTTTTGTTCCTGCAACACAGTGCAGTTAGTAGGTCAGGGAGTTTCATAAACTTTTTTATAAAGCTTAATAATAGCAGCATCAGGACCAGTATGTGTTCTCTGACTGGCATTATTGCCAGTTACATTTAGTACCCTAGCCTGTGATAAGGACCAATCTCAGCTCCACTTAAAAATTAAAATCAAGGGTGGTTTGGTTTGTATGAAATCACAGTCTAATGGATATGCTCAGAATCACAATATGGCACTAAAGATTAGGATTCCTTTAGCTAGTCCATATCCATTAAAGAATCAAAAGATGCAGGCTATACAGATAAGATTCCTTTGGGGAAGGATACAGCTTAGCTGCTATTGCTTCAGGATCTATTGAAAGTTGATTTTGGCCATGATTGGGTATTATTACACCACATCTGAGCTAGACAACTAGACAAATTGTGGAAGATGAGAAACAGACAAAATTCGTTTTGCTGTTTCCAACCTTGGGGAAACAGAGCTGGCTCAGGGACTCGCTGTGCAAGCATAGAACCTGAGTGTGGTGGGTGCCAAGCACTCATGTAACAGAGAGTATGGCTGTATATGTCACTCCGGCACTGGGGATGGGGGAGGCAGGCATATTCCTGGAGCTCAATAGCCGGGCAGTCTAGATAATTGCTGACTACCGTTCAATAAGAGACCTTGTATACAAAATAAGGTGGAAAGAAACTAATAAAGACACTCAATGTTGACGTCTGGACTTCACACGCATGGGCACATGGACCTTCATATTCTTATGCACACACAGAAACTCACACACAGTGACACACTGTAGGGAAGTAGTCCACATGCATTGGATGTTTACTGGTTGCTGAGCACTATGAACGGTTCTTAGGACACGATGTTATTAAGGTCATCCACCATCTGACCTCAGAGGGTTTTCAGAGAGACTCAAGAAACTGATGTCAGTTCCAGGAAGAATAACGGGACAGCCATTGAACTGATGGAAGGATTTACTAAAATCAGGATATAAGCCTTTAATTCTTTTTGTGTCAGAGTCATTTTTATGGAATATGCTAGAAATGCATTGTTTTATTTTGATGTTTTGCAACTGCATTGTAGTAAGCTCAAATTGAGACAGAAGGTTTCTTTGAAGTAAAATTGAATAATGTCATAACAAGTATAGGAAATATATTTCTGACAAATTAATCAATATTAAACTGGTAGCAAGCTTATGATATTTCTATCTTCAAACAGGTTCTCTGTAACATTCTGTTAATAGTTTGCTTGAAAATATGAAAGGTGTGATTTTCAGCCATGGTAATAAGGTGAAACTGGGGAGATTGTCAAATATTTGATGTAGCGACATCAAGAGATAAATTAGGTATGTCTCCCACACTTCGTTGGCTTCCATCAGAAATATCAGTCTTTTGTAATGTTTGCCAAGTGCTTCTTTAAGAATCCTCCAGAATCTGTCCTGCCTAACCTTCAGAGTCTCTCGTGTAGAGATTTTATAGTGTTTGCAATGTAGAGGACAGATTTGGCAGCATGGATATTAGGGCTTCCTAGACAGGGTCCAGGGACAGAATGTGGGGGTCACAAAGCATTCGGCAACAGTAGACATTTCCTGAAGGTGCACTGACCAATAATCAATTTTACAAAACCAAGAGCGACTTGAATCTGAGGTGTTTCTGACAGCTCTCACCGGTGTTGACTTGCACAACTTTTCACTGCAACCTTGGTTCTGAACACACGACATGCCCACCCTGCTCTGGGAATTCACGCCATCCTACCACCCAACACCAGGAAGCGCTGCCTGACCCCTTCACTGTCGACTGCTGTGTGTTCTGAACGGCAGTGCTTCTGAGGCACACAGCTTTCTGTTCCTATTTAATCATGTACATTTAGAAAGCAAAGACTTTTAATGTTTTCTTTCCATCAGTCCTCAGCATGTAAATATCAAATTACCATGTCTTTGGATTGGACTGTATTAGGATGTTTGATTTAAAAGACCGCTGTTTGAATTGATGGCTTGATTTTGTAAAAACACACACAAAATGTTGATTGAATTTTGATTTGTAATTAAGGCATAATTTCCAACCATTTCCAAAATGGTCCTAAATATATTTCTGCCATTTAGTGACATGTGCTTATGCTAATTGGAGTTCTCAACATTGATGGCCATAAAATAAAAGTCAGCTCTAAAAAAATGTTGATGATGGTCAATGCCCTATAATATCAAATCTTCATTCAACATTTAATTCTTTACATAAAACACGCGAACACGTCTGTGACATAAATGTACAAATTTGCTTTCATCTTTAATAAAGATGGGGCAATTACATGAATATCAAAGAATTATTTTAAAATAAATTCCTTCAAGATTTATGAGCAGTGAATGTTTGATTTATGATACCTTGTCTAGATACCCAGGATCATGCACAATTTCTGAGGCAGGAAAGGTCACTAACTGGAAAAGGCTTAAGGAACTTTGGTATAGATGCAGTTGTTGGTATTAGCAGAGTGTAATCTGGGAAATACTGGAGTTAACTACAAGAATGAGCATCAGATCCTAAAGCAAGTAAACCCAGACTCAGTGATATAAAGTGAGGGGACAAGAGGCATAGCTTTACAACAACTTCTATTTTAAAAGTAATCCAGGGAACCCAACCCACGTGCCACATAGACATAGTCACAAACTAGTGTGATCTTAGTTTGTGAAGTCGAAATCATAGAATAAAAGCTGTTTGGAGATCATCTATTACACTTCATAAGAGAGCATCACAAAATTGGTAGGGTAAAGAGATTTAAAATCTTATTATGAGGGCTGGGTTTGACTTGGTTGATTAAGTGCTTGTTATATAAACGAGAGGGTGAGAGTCCAGTGCACATAACCTGTGTGAAAAGCCGCACATGGTGGCATGCCCAGTGCTGAATGTGGAGACAGGACGATCCCTGGGACTCATTGGATGGGTAGCTGAATCAGCAAACCTCAAGTCCCAGTGAGAGTCTTAGTCAAAAAATAAGATACGCTGCTCCTAAGGAAAGATATTTGAGGTTGATCTCTAGACTCCACATGCATTCATGAGCACATGCAAACACATGTACCATCCACACATGATTACACACAGCTACCTAAACCAAATGAATAAAGTTTGGCATGAACAATTGAAAAAGCTGAGAATAACTATCTTGGAGATGGCCCGAAGGTAGAAAATATAAAAAGATAGAAGAGAGGATGTGCATTGTTGGGGAGAAAGAATAATAATCATTATTCATTGTGATCTTGTGAATTAGAAAAATATTAGTGAGTATTAATCTACAATGTAGTGTGTCTGGGTCCATAAATGAGTACTTTCTTAATATTCAAAATAGTCAACATAGAACAGGCTTCATCAGAGTGACCCATTCAGGTCCTCTGAATTCTTCTCACTGCTGTGAGTCCACAGGTTGCACTTTTTTTTTTTTTTTACCTTAGGTGAAATTGTTAGAAAATTGAGTTTAGGAAGTTCCAGGTCACCCAACCTTTTCCAGACATGATGTGTAACAGAGCACTGGTAATCAATGAGGAGGTTGTGGGGGAGTCACACTGCGTGACCTATGGAGTCCCTTCTCCCCAAACTCATAAAACAATATTTTCCCCTGTGAGTTCACCTCAGTTCATACCCCCAGCCTTCACCCTTGCAGCCCTAAGAACTTAAATTGTTTTTTTTTGTCTCAATGCAAGCAGATTTTGGCCTTCTGAAGTCACATGAAAAATAATTGTTGAAATCTGTCATCGTTGTGTTGATTTGGGCTATCAAATATCTCTTTGTTCTTTCTTTGATACGGTTTTTTGGAGAGGGGATAATACTTGTCTCTTATCGCATGTTCTCTTCGAGTGGTGACTTCCTGCTATTCTTTAATGAATGAATAGGCTCCTGCTGTCACACCCATCTCTCCTCATTCTGCTGTGATCTGGAACAGCTATCTGAGTGGAGGTGACCAGTCCTTCTAGAATTTAGAGTTCCAGCATATGGCATGAAAGAAGAAAACATACACAGAAGTTCTATATCTTACGGTGCCATTTCTGTGAAGATTGTCACACCCTGGACCATAGCACTGCCCTGGTTTCTGGGCTCTGACGCTGCCTTGGCTCTTACCTGTTTCTAAGAGTACTGCTCTTTCAATAATTTATGCTTCTCATAAATTCTCCTTTGATTATAGTAGTCAAGTTAATTTTTAATGATTTCATCCAAAGAATCGTAAGTGTTATAAGACTTATACATAAAAATCCCAAAGTTTAATTTACCAATATACAAAAACACTGAAAACCTATTGGACTTGTGAAGTATGTTTCTGAAGAAAAGGCCCATAAGGAGCTGGGAAATCAAAAATATTTCTTGGTAATCATAGAGTCAGAACATGTACAAATTGATTCAAGGGGTTTGTAATAGGACCTTGTAGTTTTGGTATTTTCTGCAGTAAATCAAAATTACTATGAACACTGATGAATTCCTTCTTTGCTTTGAAATGATGGATCCTGTTTAGATATCCAAAAACTTTCAGTCAGATTGCTAGTAATCCATACGGGTCTCTTTAAATAATGTTCATTCCCTTGGTAGTGCTTGGGAGGCTAAAAGAGGAGAATCACGAAGTTAAACCCATCTTGGACTGCAATATGATTCTCTTCTCTTCTCTTCTCTTCTCTTCTCTTCTCTTCTCTTCTCTTCTCCACTTCTTCTCTCCTCTCTCTCTCTCTCTCTCTCTCTCTCTCTCTCTCTCTCTCTTTCTCCATACACATACAAGATACAGGAGAGGAAAGCAAAATTGAAATGACGAATAGATGTTGTAGTATTAAAATATTTACAGAATTTGCATCCCACACTCTGTAAGTACATATATAAAATGCAGCAAAAGAGAAATATTTGTGTTTTTTCTTCTGACTCAAGAAGAGTAACTTCATTTCCACCCTTAAGTACTTTCATAATATTTTTGATGTTATCTTTTATTTACCACCTATGTCTAAATTTCTAGGTCACTTTAGGACAGGCATTTAGGTACAGAATTTCAAAACAATTTCCGCACCTTTGACCAGAATATAATTCTCAATGCCTTTCTTCCACCTGAAGTGTTCATTGAGGAACACAGAATATTTTGTGGGTACAGAAATTGATACTTGATGTCATTAGATTATGGCCAGGACAAAATGGAAAGCTGTCTAACCTATAAAAAGATGACCACATTGCCCTGGATTATGCCTGGATAGAGTCGTCAGATTTACCTGTGTCAGGGATGGTGCATTGTCTTAGATGTGGTACAATAAATAAATGGGGTTACAATTTCTTCAGGGTCAAACTAGGTCAGATCTTTACCCTCCCTTTGTAGAATGTTGGCCTGGAAAGACAGATATGCTAGATTTAGCTTACTACTTATTTTCCTCAGTACCTAATAGACCTGTAATCATTTACATAGTATTTATTAAAAGTTGGAAAATAATAGCCCTATTTATTAGAGTTTGGACAATCTAAGTGAGTCTCCAGTTGTATATATTTAGATAAGAAACTTTCACACCAACTAACTGTGGGCCCTCCTTATACAGCAGGAGAATGGATTCTCCATTTTATCAAATCAGTCAGAAAATTAGAGTATGAAGAGTCAATGTACAGAAAATTGATCACTTAGATATATAGTTTATCTATACATTGAGATCAATAACCAAATAACATCCATTTGAAAAGCTACACTATGATTTTTATTTATTAACAGCATAAAATCTGTGAGGAACAAGCTTAGTGAAAGATTCTGCCTCAAGACTCATGTAGACATTGATTGAGGAAAGCAAATCCAGTGTTGATCTGGTGTCTACACATACATGCACACACATGCACTTGTGTGTGCACACACACAACACCTATACACTCATACACGCAAACACCTACACAAACAAGTGCACATACACAATTAGCAAACATCAGCATATACACAGAAAAACTCATGCATGCTAACATTAAAACAACAATTAACCAGGTAATAGATTAACCAAAGGCAGTAGGGAAATGAGCTACCAGCTACACCATGTGAAACAGGAAGCCAAATTACAAAGCTGTGTTTGAGAAGGAGCTGGGTTAGAACTTTGTCTTCATCCCTTATTAGTTATATGATGTTGAACAAGCTGTTTGACCTTTCTAAATTCCATCTTCACTGCTATAGAATAGAGATAAAATATTACTACCATATTTTGTGTCAATTAATGGCCATAAAAATACCTTGAGAAAGAGTCTCCTCTTGATGGGAAGGATATATAATTTGTCCGTGGTACACGTATGCACAGATGTGGACATATGCCATATGATCAGAGGATGTCACATAGAAATCAGATCTCTTCTTTCACTATGTGAATACTAGCATTAAAGTCAGATTATCAGGCTCCGTAGCTTGTAGTGGCATTTTATTTGTATTTTAATAAATTAAGCTTGCCTGAGGATCAGAAAAGTAAAACAGCCACACTGGCCAGCCTACAGACCAGGCAGCAATGACACACATATTTAATTCCAGTAGCCACAATAGAACACACCTTTAATCCCAGTAGCCACACTATCTTGCCATAGAAACCAGGTGGTACACACCCTTAACCCAGAACTAGAGAGGATTATAAAACTGGAGGAGACAGCTCTCAGTCACAGTCTCATTCTGAGATTCCTGGAGGCAGGATCATCATTTTTGGACTGAGGTTAAGATAAAAGCCAGTGGCGGGCTGCTTTGGTTTTCTCCATGGTGAACCCCAATATCTATTGCTGGGTTTTATTAATAGTGTTTCAGTAGCCAGCACCTTTCTTCACAGGACTGTCTTGCCAGCCCAGAAGTAGAGGTGATTTGTACTGCCTTATTTGACATCCCTTCTCCTCAAAAGTATAACAGGATACTGAATTGAACTTCATGTCTAGATTTGTACTGAGACCTCCCAAACGAGGAAAATAACTTCCCTCTTCTAAATGCTGCCCTCAGCAGTCCCTGTGGAGCCTGTGGAGTAGGTAGTAGGCTAGTGATGATCTCACCTTCTCATGTGTGTAAAGAAGCCGATCATTCATAGACAATTCAATCAGAGCCGTTCATTCATAGACAATACAGTCTTGGAACACCTATCTCCTCCTGTATGGATCCCGGTGAGGGGAGGTATATGTTAGCCATTTACATTATAAAAATGTAGACTCTTACATTTAGCTGAATGAAATAGATGACCTTCTTTCAGATGGACTTCTGCATGTTGGGTGCTGGTTTTGGGTAAGGGACAAAAGAATTAGCGCAAGATGGCAGGAGAGAAGATAAACATTGCCTTCAGTCACACCACAGTTGGCATGGAAAGACTTCGTGAGTCTTTCTTCTGAACCTTCAGGCATTCTGGTGAGCTCAGTGAGCTTGAACCACATGGCCAGCTTGCTGACCAGGTACCACATGAAGGGATAAGGTACATCCTATCAGATGGAGGAGTTAGAAGACATAAACATCAGAGGACTCCCGCTCTGAGAAGAAAGTAAGCAGTGTAGTGACATCCTTGCAAACCTCACATTGTTCAGGACACAAATTAAACCTATGTTCCTTTGAGATACATGTTTACAACCAAAAAATAGGCCAATAACGGTAAAGAATATGTTCTGAGTCAGCACCCATTAGTGAAACCAGTGGACACCGAGGCCCCCAAGCTCTTCCCCTCGGGAAAAGGAGCATTTTGTCCTTCTTGTTAAGTCTTTCAATGCAGTAGATCTTCACAGAACTAACTATTCCTCTCGTCACTCCCAGCAAAGGCTATTTCTCTTTCCAAGTAGCATAGTACCAAATAGGTTTTTTTCTAATGGTTTTACTACTTCTTGTACTGTGTGTGTGCGTGTGTGTGTTGAATGAATATGTGTCTTTATGCACAGATGTATATCTGCCCAGAGCGTCCCTAAGTTAATGTGGGGTCTTCCTTGATCATTCTCTACTTTTTTCACTGAGGTAGAATCTCTCAAATGAACCCAATGCTTACCTGATACAGCTACCCTCTTGAGGGGACCCCTGATCCAGACTTCTCAGTGCTGGAATTACAGGTGAGCTTCCATATCCACCCAGCATTTACACTGATTTTGGTGATCAAAACTCCAGTTCTTGTGCTTGCATTTTATCTACTGAAACCTCTACCTGGTGCCTGGGCTTATTGTTTGATACAAGAATTTTTATTTGAAGGTAGTTTGGCTGTCAACAAACTAAGAGCTAGTCAGAATTGTTTGATCCCTAGGAGTCTACAAGCTTCAGGTGTTGGGTCATCACCTTTCTTCTGAGAACAACTGTTTTCCCCACCAGACATCAGAATCCCATCGCAGCGTCCTTCATCCTGTCCTAGCACCTGTATTGGTGCCTCTTTGGTCGACATTGGAACTTAGCATTGGTAATCTAGTTTCAGTCTTGGGGTGTCTAAGGATTTCCTGACATCTTTGTACTTTTTGCAAATAATACCCGGCTAGCTTTGTAGTCAGGGCTGGGATAAGTGGAGTCCATTGAATTTTGCGGTGTACATTTAGTGTTAAGACTTGGTTCTGGCAGCCATTCACAGAGCAACTGATTCTTGCAGGTGATGCCAATATAATTGCAAAAATAAATCAGAAGAAGCAGGGCTTGTTCACAGCATTTAAAGTTTCTCTTTTCTCCAATGAATCCTATCTTTGTAAGCCAGCTTAACCATGTTGGCGAGTCATGAGGCTTTGCTTTCTAACGGCTTTCAGAAGTGCCAGTAGCTACAGGTGATGGCTAACAACCGTACATGTTTTCCTGCAATATAATGAAGTACCAAGTTAAATAAAAAGGTAAAGGGCCAAGTTTTATAAAATTGACAAGAAGAGGGAAATGGAGCATTTAATAAGATTTGTCTTAAAGCTGTTATTTTGGAGATTTAAGTAAATCCTCTTAAATACTCCAATTTTGAGTCATAAGTGTGCCTTAAAGATTTCTTTCCTAACAGTGTAAATAAAACAAAAACAACCCTTCCATTACTGGGTGTGATGATGGCTTCTTTCCTCCCAGGGTCGTGGGAGGCTGTGCTCTGAGATCCATGAGTGATGTAGTCACACTGATTATGCTATTTAAAAGGTGTCTCTACTTTTCTTTTTAAAAGACAACTGACATTATTTTCAGGATTTGACTACTTTGAAATCAAAGTTCACCCTCTGGGTCAGGTTAATTTAGGCAGACATATTTTAGTGCTTAACAACAGAGCGCATTCCTCAACTGTAAATTTCAGTTTCCTGTCATAGAAACCCCAAAGGGATACCTGTCATAATGAGAATATTTAGATTAATTGGGGTCTCTGCGATGCTTTCTGGCCCAGGAGGACCTCTTCACCTCAGGTAGGTCTGGATTGTCCTTTGAAAGACCCCAAGGCTTTGAGGTTTATGACTTTCTGCCTTCATTCTCACCATCAAGAAATGTTCTTTGTCTACATGAAGGCTTCCCTTCCTAGTTTAATTTTCTTCCTTCCCTGTGGTGGCAAAGACACAGCTGGTCCATATTACTGTGTAGTTATTTTATTTGTGATAAGCTTATCCCATTGCTTTGATTAAAAAAGGAGATACTAATTTCTAATTTAAAATAGTCTTTAATTAATTAAAAGCCCTCAAGTCTTAGTTCCTTGTGAGTTTGGAAGGTCTTGCTTGTCCACAGGGAATACACAGTTTTGAGAAACATCATCCTTGCTCTGTAAAATGCCAAGCATCTTTGCAACAAACATTTATTTAGAGGAATAGTATGCTTACAAAAGAAATGCCTTCCTGGAAACTTAAATGGGTAGATACAGACTGTACAGCATTTCCCCCAAGGTCTTAGCATCTCAAGATGGCCTCTGAAGTGTTACAGGACCTTGATCCCCAGAGACCCGAGGCTTCCAAATCTATTTAATAATATACTAAGTGTGACCAAGGTTTTTTTCTTAGTGCTTTGAACTGTTTGAATGTGACCAATTGGTGAGAATTAATCTAAATACCAGAGAAGTACTGAAAAATACATCAGAACAAGAAATTCATGTCAAATCTTCCCAAATTTTTATATATCTTGAACAATTTCCCAGGCGCTTCATGTGAGAGTGGAATTTTTAAAAGTCAAATTTGTGTTTGCTACAGTTAAGATGCTCACAGCTGGGAAGCTGGCTTCCTCCATACTTCTCAATTTATGACCATTCAATGAGAAGCATGTTATTTCATATGTAGAGACATTTTAATAAAAGCCTCCGGCCTTCATGTCCTTTCTTCAGATTTTTAGCAGATGGCACTGTATCATTCTTGATACTTAAAGAGACAACTTGCCTTAAGCAGTATGAAAACACGGCCTTAATGCAAAACAGGGATGTGTATTTTACAGTCAGTGACTGAGGACAGAAAAAACCAAAAGTGTAGCTATGCTAAGGGAGGATTCATGTTCTTTCCAGAAACTTCTCATTTAGAAAATGTAATTAAATTTTTGGAAGTTATCTGGTGGCTCCTGTGTATTGATCACGACACGGAGCTCTTTGTGCACCTACGCCCTTCCTATCTTCTCTAAGAGCTCAACTAAATACCTGAGATTCCTTCAAGAGGGCAGGCAACCTGTACACAGTCATCGCTTTCCTTGGCAACTGAATCAAGATTTGAACACAAGCTACCTTACTCTAAACTCCTACTTCCACGCCATCTGGTAGCATTATTTTCAACTAGAGAAATGTGTCATTTGTTCACTCTTGATGTCTTTAAAACTCTCAAATGTTTTTCCATTTTAAACCACAAAGTCATATACAAGCTGATTGAAAGGATGCTGAGCTTAGCATCCTGAATGTCAGGACCTTGTCTCAGAGATTTAGCCTGGTCACTAGTGTTTCAGAGAGATACACTGGCTGTAGCAATTATATTTATGCATTAGCAGAACTCAGGGAACAGTCATTTCTTCTAACGCTCTTTTCCCCCCTTTTTAAAATATTCTTGGAGGAAGACTGCCTTTTCTACCTATTAGAAAATAACATTTATGTGGCTTGCTTACACACATTCTGTCCTATGCTGACCTTACTCATTTCCTTTTTCTTTGGCAAAGACTACTCATTGATTGAGCAACTTGAACAGACGTGGTGGCAGAGTGAGACCTCACATAACTCCAATATGTGTAGAAAATGACTAGAACTGGGTGTGAGCTATTCAAATATCTTCTCTTTTTATGCATTCTGACAATTTCTTTTCCTGTGGCATCCTATTTGTGTGTGGTCATGACTAAACATCATATAAATTGCATGATTCACCAACAAATGAAACTGAGGGCTAGAATTATTTTAATACCTCTGTGGTTTGTTGGGCAGAAAGTTCTGTCTAAATAATGTAAGCAAAACCAAAGCAGATTCATGGACACTGCTTCATATTTTCACTAGTGTGATTATTAGAGATTCTGCACATTAGAAATGGTCTGCACTTAGCATGCAGTGTCAAATCTCATCAATTTATATGATCAGAGTTACCTATAATTTAAAACTAATGCTATATTTTAAATTAAAGAGCCCACAGTATTTTTCCATATTTTAAACTCTAACTGTTGTTGTTGCTAAAAATCTTATATTTTCTTTCCTCATGTGCATGTCTTTGCAATATATGAGTGACAAATTGCATACATGCGGAAGCATGTGAATGTGTGCACACAGAAGTGTGTGGGCTTGAAGTTGATGTTAGGAGTGTTGTCCAGTCATTTGCTGCTCTGTTTAGTGAGTCAGGGTCTCTCAGCTGAGCGCTCAGCTGGTGACATGGTTGGGCCAGATAGTTGGCTTACTCTGGGCACTTTCTGTCTGAGTCTTCTGAACACGGCAGTGATAGGAGAGCGTCTATGCCACCTGGTACTGATGTTGGTTCCAGTGACCCAACTCTGGTCCTCATGATTGACAGCAGAAGCTCTACCCACCAAGCAATCCTTCCAACTCCCAAATTCACACTTTTAGGAGAGTTGTTTTTTTTTTTTTTTTTTTTTTTTTTAATTTTAGGACGTGATTGGTTTAAGAGGTTGATCAACTTAACAAACTAATTTTTTTAAAACATTTATAAATGTGGTCATTTGAAACTGAAACTATAAATATTATACATTCAGTTTTTTTAAAGCCCCCAAGGACTTGGCCAGACAAGTTCATATCTCTAATGAGCATAGCTGCCTTGAGAATTTAAACAAGCTTCTAATTCTAATAAATTATTAAACTTACAAATATAGTAAATCTAGTTCTCTGAAATGTTCTAATTCTGTTTACAAACTCAGTCAAAAATCTTGTACCTTTGACTTCAAATCACAAGTCAATTACATATTTTAAATTGAAATTCTGAGGTTAATCTGTCAGACTCCAATGTGCCAATTCCACATCATTACAAACACTTTAAGCACTGAATATACACAGATTGTCTCAATGATTAAAAACCTATTCGTGAACTTGACACAAAAGTATTAGTACTTCATCATCTTTATAATTAATTCTAAACCGTCGTGGATTTGGAAAGACATTCACTAAGAGCTTATTTTTATCATCTCAGGTGTAGAATCTGAGGCTTTGTATTGCAGGGCGAGTCTTCTAATCTTCACTGTGGACACCTGCTGTGATAACTAGGCTCTGAGCTTTGTCCTCTGTGAGGGTGGTCTCACTATCACCTGGTAATGCGGCAGAGGCTGAGAGCAGCCAGTCTGAGAGATATATACCACCCAGTACGCCTAATTCTCGAAACATTGCCTTTCATTTACGCATTTCCAGATGAAATGGGAATATCTCACACTATCCCTGACACTGGGTTATAAACAGATATTTTAATGACTTTTTTATTCTTTGTATTTCTCATAGTTATAAATGAATACTAATGTGATAAAATGTGCTATAAAAATCACAAAATATTTTTGTAAGTTCTTTAAAATTTTGTTTTAAGATTTATTCATTATTTTATATGTATGAGTGTTTGCCTGCATATATATATTTATATATATTTATATATATATATATATATATTTATATATATATATCATGTGTGCATGCCTAAACTGGTGTCCCCAGTCCTCTGCAACTGTAGTTACAGATGATAAGTGTTGTTAACCACTGAACCCCAAGGTTTAGCAAATACGTCAGCTATGGCAGAATAGAGAAGATTATGGAAGACTTCCTCACAATTCTAGTGTATTGAATTTCATTTTTCTTTTTAATTAGTTCATTACTAAAATAGTCAAACTTCAAGAAACATAATTTCTTTTTTCCTTTCCCTTCCTTCCTTCCTTTTTTGCCTCCTTCCTTCCTTCCTTCCTTTTTTTTATGTAACCCAGATTGGCCTTGAAAATGATATTCTCTCACATCAATCTTCTGGAGTGTTGGGATTCTAAGAGTGTGCCACCATGCCTGGGTCCACACAAATATCTTTCAAATGACTTTTTAATGATGTGATAACCAAAACAGCAGCAAAGAAAAAGCAGGTCATTAGACTTCATCAAAATGGAACCCTTTGTGTATAGACTCGCAAAATAGGTATTTACAGGTGCTCAAGGCCTGCTTCTTTTTCAGTAAGGAAGAATTACAATAACAAATAAATAGCAACATTTTCAGGTACAGGGGAGAGCACTAGAGCCCAGCAAGGGAGAGATGAGAACCACTTAAAACACACAGGATTGAGATGGCAATGCACGAGGAGGTGCAACTCTGCTTCCCCAATCACAAGGGCCTCTCCTCTACAGCTGGGACGATCATCCATCACACCAATGCTATCAACACGTATACCTAGACCCTCCCTGCTAAAAGAATTCCATAGTCATCAAAAGGTTGGAGCCCCCTTAGGAAGCTACTTGCAGTCTGTACCACAGCTTTGCATGGGAGAAGACAGAAGCTTACATGGTCTTCCAACCTGAAGCGCTCAGGCTGTTACAGTAAAGGTACCATTCTGGGTGCAAAGTTAGGCTGCAGGCAGGCTACAAGCCACATTCCACCACTCAGTCTGATCCATCAAGTGATCCAGCTATCCTAGGTATCTGAAGGAAGTGACATCAGCAGGTCCGTGATAACTGATAAGTGCAATCAACCTAGGTGCCCGGAAGTGGATGGGTGGCTGAATAAAATGTGGTGTTCACAGAAGAAAATTCTGCCATATGTGATGTCATGAACAAAGGCAAGTTAAATGCAATGAGACACACACAGCAACACAAATCTAGCGTGCTTTACCTCCTATGTTGAAACTAAATAACAGTGAATCAATTTGTGTATATTGATTCCTAGAGTCTATAAGGGCTGGGGGGAGGTGAGAGGAAGGTATAGAAAGGTAAACTAAATGCAGTCAGGTAAAAGGTAGATCTAGGGTTTAGTCTCAGATGATGAGTGTGCTTCGTAAAAGCAGATAAGCTGCTCAATTTCTTTTAATTGACAGTAGATTCTTCTCTGGTACGATACATCCTGACCACAGATTCCCCTCTTCTAACTCCTCCCCCAACCACCCACCTGCCCTCTCCCCCAAATCCACTCCCCCTCTGTTTCTCTTCAGAAAGGAGCAGGCCTCCAAGAGACAACAACCAAGCACAACAAAGCAAGATACAATAAGACAGTGTAAAAGCCCTCAAATTGAGACTGCACACGGCAACCTAATAGGAAAAAAGTGTCCCAGGAGCAGGTAAAAGAGTCAGAGACACACTCACTTGCATTGTTAGGAGTCCCACAAAAACACCAACCTAACAGGCACAGCATATATGCAGGGGTGCAGTCTCTAAGAGGCCAACTAAGCCCTGCTTAGCTGATTCAGTGGACCATGTTCTCCTGGTGTCCTTCACCCCCTCTGACTCCTACAATCTTTCTAGCCCCTCTTCCTGGGAGTCCCTGAGCTCCCAGGGGATGAACCCGAAGGGATGGAAACCTCCAATTTAGAATCCCTCCTCACAAAATTTCTGCCTTGGGGAGTCTTTATACCTGCTCCCAGAAGAAGCCTCTCTAATGATGTCTGGACAAGACACCAATCTATGAGTACAATAGACTGTCATTAGGAATTCTTTTATTAAAGTTTTTTTTTCTTTTGTCAGTTTGGTTCTACCCTAGGTCTCTGGGCTGTGTCTTCTCTGGTTCCTGGCCATTCAAGCTGTGTTGGGCAAAGGCTCCCTCTCTTGACACTGGCCTCAAGTTAAAGTAGACATTGGTTGGCCAGTCCCCCAAGTTCTATTCCACAGTTGCCTCAGCACATCTTGCAGGCAGGACAGATTGTTGGTTGATAGTTTTGTGGCTGGGATAGTGTTCAAGTTTCTCTTTTTGTAGCCTACATGGTATCTTCCTGCAGCAAAGAGACGAGAACATGGGGGTGAAGGTTCTGGTCAGGCAGCAGCTTAACCTGTCTACATGCAATTATCTGTGTGGATGTTGCCCTCAGCAACGCGCAGTAAGTTTTCAGAGAGGGACCCTCTGTCCTAGCCTAGCCTTGGTTGTTTGGGGATCTCCTTTGCCAACAACTTGATCTATTGCAACCCTGCCCCACCATTAGAAGCCTTGCTTGGTTATTTTTCCCCATTACTAGGAGTCCCTATGAGGGTTCTCCTCATGGATTACAGGATATTTTCACTGCACTAGGTTTCCACAGCTCCTCTAAGTGCCTCACCATTCCAGCTATCTCTCCCTTCACTCTCTGCCTCTATCCTATCGCCCAAATGATCCCTCTAGCTCCTGTCCTCACCCATCTCAGCCAATCAAGAAAATCTGCTCTATTTGCCCCTCCCAGGGATATACATGCCTCTAGAGTCCCTGTCTTTACCTAATCTCTCAGGGTCTGTGGATTATGGCTTAATTATCATTTACTTAACAGCTAATATCCACTTATAAGTGGATATATTTGTCTTTCCTAGCCTTTTAAAGAACTTTAAAAGAGGAATTTGAAGATTTCAACCATGAAACTGATAAAGAAATGATGTGATAATTACTCTGGTTTTATCTATGCACTGATTGAAATAGAATGCTATACCCATGTATATTATCATTATGTTATTAATTTTTGTGAATTATAAAACACTATCAAGAAACCGAAAGGCAAATTACATAATGGAAAAAATATTTGCAAATTGTTTATCTGATGATATCATAGCATCAAACATACATTAACAATAATCTCTTACATTTCCACAACAGGAAGACAAAAATCTAAATAAAGACAAAGAATATGAATGGATATTTTTCCAAAGAACTTACACTGATGTCCAATAAGAACACGGAACGTAAAATTAAAACACTCATGAGCTACCAACTCGTATCAACTAGGATGGTTACTAAATAAAAGAAATTGACTAGTAGTAACAAGGACGTAGAGAAATTAGAATGCCTGTACATTGCCAGTGGGAAAAAACACTGATGTAGCTACTGCAGAAAACAACTGGGCATCACCACCAAAAGAGTTAAATTCATAATTATCATATGACCCTAATTCTGCTCCCATCCCAAAGAATGGAAAGCAGATGTTCAAACAAAATGTTGTTCATGAATATTCATGGAAGCCCTATTCACAGTAGACAAAAACTGGAAACAACTTTGTCTCTACTGATGAATAGATTAAGGAAAGACAGCATGCCCTTAAACTGGAGTATTATTCAGCTATCAAAAGGAATGACACATGCTGCAGCATGAATCTTGAAACATGCCACGTGAAAGAATCCTGACACAATGGGACTGTAGAGATGCTTCAGTGGTTACGAGTGCTTGATGCTCTTGCAGAGGACCTGAGCTATGAACTCAGAATTCATTTTGGGCAACTCACAACCATGTCTAACTCCTGGTCCAAAATCTGATGGTTTCTTCTGGTCTCTAACGATGTTGCACACATGTGCATGTACACACACACATACATACACACACACACACACACACACATACCACAGTCACACGGACACAAAAATTAAAATATAAAAAAGGAACCCAGACACAAAAAGTCCCGTAGAGTATGATTCCTGTATGTTAAATAAAGAGAATAAGTAAATTTATAGGCTCATTTATATAATTTTGTTTGTTGGGAGTTTGGGCGGCAGAATGAAGAATGACTATGTGATGTTGGAAGAGAAGATTGAGTCGGCATTTACATAAAATCTGACTGTATTTGAAGCAGCTAAATTACGTACCTTACAATGGTTAGTTGATCTTATGTGCGTTTCTTCTTATTTTTTTTTAAAGATCCATGTATTTTTATTTTATGTGTTTGAGTGTTAGCCTGCATGCATGTCTGTGTATCCTGTGTGTGTCTGGTACCTAAGGAAGCTAAAAGAGTATTAAGCTCCTTGGGACGGGAGCTCTAGGTGGGTGTAGGCATTAGGAACTGAACGCACATCCTCCCCAGGAGCAGGTGTGTGTAGGCATTAGGAACTGAATCCCCCTCCTCCCCAGGAGCAGGTAGTGCTCCTTACCTCTTCATGACCTGTCAGCTGTCCCAACATTTTTATTTAACTCAAAAGTAAAAGACTTTTCCAAAAAGTCCTATGTATTTTTTTTTCTGCCGCCACTGAGGGTGATATTAGAGATTAAATGCTGACGACACTGCCCACATTGGTGCGCAGTTTACAACTATGTGAAAATATTTTCACTTGGCAGGTGGTGGATGAAGGTGTGTAGTGTCCATAAGCCACATCTTTTCAGAAACAACCCGGCCCAAGCCCTTTTTAGGAAAAAGATTATTGACAGCAACGGCATCAATGATGACTTCTCATTCCTTTTTTTTTTCTGCCCAAACCCCAGAAGCCTGCCTTTCTACAAAGAATTTTATTAAGCACCAAGATCCTCAGGACCAAGATGTGAAAGTCAGAATAATTCTCATGTGAACTTCACTCCTACTTTATAAAGTGATAAAAAGAAAATAGCACAATTTCTGCTATTATGCTTGAGAAGAATCACAACAAAAAACCAGTACCATACCTAGCTTTTGAACAAGTTCCAAAGATAGGAAGAAACATTACCCCTATTTTATAGGAAGGAGACTGAGGGACAATAAAACCAGAAAAACTCACTAGACATTCATAGCTACAAAACGGAGGAGGTAGTCGTCCCTCCAGAAAATCTTAACATCCAGCCCCTCCCTCAGCCAAGAATCTTAAACTCATGGTTTTCTATTTTGTCTCTCCAACAACAACAACAAAACCTGTCAAGAGAAAGACCTGAAGTGTTTTATGGTCCCTGAACACCCACAAGATTCTATGCACTTCCTAGTTTTCTTTACCCTTGAGGCCATGTGACTGATTATGACCTTTGAACTGTGAAGGGTTGTATGTCATTGTCCATCTACAGCTCTTAAAAGATGCAGGTTCTCCAGGCTTTCTCTCCCATCTGCAAACAACAAAGAGGAACCTTGGAGAGGACAGAGACTCAGATGAGCCCTACCTGGATCCCTGAGTGCATGCAAGAGGAACATTGCTCCCCCCTTAAAGGAAAATAAACAAGTGGCAACGAGACCCACCTCAGACATATGTGAGAAACACTTATTGTGTAAAATCATGAGTTGACTTGGTGCTAACACGTATGCCAGTGTCTTGTGTCAAGGTTCACTATAAATGACAGAAAACCTTGACATGATGTTTCTGGGGCCCCCGGTGTCTCCTTAGTGATTTGATCGTAGGACTGTGCCCTCATGGAGGGATATGGCAGATATAACTGGTTAACATGGGATGATTAGTGTGGTTACAACTCCAAAAGGAATTTTTATTCTATAAAGAAACTGGACACAGAATGGATACACAGGAAGAACACTTCTTCAGACCAAGGTAGTGTCTATCCGCAGCTGGGAGAGAGATTGCACAGATTCAGCCTCACCCCTTCTGAAGAACCCATCCCCACTAGCATCCTGACCACTGTCCTCCCAGCTTCCAGAATTGTGGGGGAATACATTTCTGTGCTTTAACCTCTGATTTGTCATTGGCAGCTCTGGCCGACAAACACAGCGACCCCTGTCTGCTGCATAGGAGTTGAAGGGCTGTTCAGATGCAGTCCTTCCTTGGATGCATCATCAGCACCAGGGCTTTGTGTTAGAACCCGGGACTGTCCAAGAACCTCATTGTGTAAAATGGCCCAAATAAAGCATCTATAACTTGCTAGAAAAAAAATCTTTATAGAGATAAACTCGGGGAGGCTTGTGGGGGTGAAACCGTGTGTGAATGGTGATAGGGTGTGCTCCAATACATGGTCCTGAAGATCTTGGGGCCAAGCAAGACAATTTTAAGATAAGAAATTGGAATTTCTCACTAATAAATTCTTTACCCCGAGAGAAGGGAAGCCTCAGACAAGAGAACCCATTGACCCCAGGAGCTTGTTCCCACATTGAGAGCAAACTCAATCTTCCTGGGCCAGGTGTAGGTCTCTCTCTCTTTCTGCCTGTGGATTCTGGTTACTTCCCTGCCTGCTTGAGATACTCAGTCTGCATCTGTAAGTGAGCTCCCTGAAGGAGGGAGGAAAGAGGGAGGCTTCCTTTATGCTGGCAACATGAGCTCAGTAATTTGTGAGGCTCCCAAAGGGAGGATTCCGGCACAGAAAACATCCTTATGGAGAGATGGGGTAGTGCGAGGAAAGCCCTGCTGTAAACCTCTGCATCTCCTTCGCAGCAGTAATGACTTCTTTCATTTTATAAAAGTCACTGTAACAAATTACCCCAGATAACCCCAAATGACATGCCTTAAATCTGAATGAAGCAGTTCAAACTCTTGCATAATTTGCAATCTCTATTATTTTTCCTACACATACCTTGCTTGAGAAGAAGTGGATTAATAGCTATTGAGTCATGCTTGGGCCAACTGTTTGTTTACTCAGATGGTTTTAGTTCTCTGACCAGAGAATTTGGGAGAGTGACTTTGGTTCCCCGGGCTATGCAGATCTTCAAAAACCTCTAGAAAGTTCTATTTGATGAACACTTTTAGATATCCAATGGCAGGTGATTTTACAAACCAATGACTCAGACCCTGCGAGGACTTTCAGGTACATAATAATGAGCCACAACTGTTGGTTACAGTAGTAGGGGAAAGCCTCATGATTTTGACAGAACTTCATTGCCCACTTTAGAAAGTAGGAGACTGCTGTACATATCTTCCAGGGTGTGCTTCTTTGTTCAGATCTGAAAATGGGAGTTGTTAACTCTGTAGCAATACAAGTGTCTCCAAGCTTGAGATCTACCTGCCAATGTAGAAATCCTCATCCCTTTGTCAGATCAGACTTACCTGGCAGATAGGTCTGTTCCACTTAGCCCCATTATTTATTGTTCTCTTGTGTTATTCAAAGCTTTAGGAGGAGCTGTGGAGATATAAATCTGAAGCAGAGTCCTGACCTCTACAACTTCATAAAGAAGGGAAAACTGACAAGCTGGTAATGAATGAAAACCATAATGCAGCAAGCATCCTAGTTGAGATTGAATTTTTTTTCTGCAAATATCAAGTTGATTCTTAAAGAGAAAAGACAAATATGTGAGAAAAATTTGGCAAACTAATTGGGTAGATCTGATTTTAAAAAGTTGAAAATTTAGGGCTGAAAGGTGGATATTTGCTAAGCCCTAGATGAGAGAGTCTTCTAAGATAGAAATTTTGGGCAAAGGCTGCCAAGTTAGGAAGCACACTCTGCTGAAAAAGGGTAGAGAGGGTGAAAAGGAAGGACCCCATGATGCCTGTGGACTAAGCAGTAAGGAATGCACTGGGAAGTTCCAGAAAAAAGAGGAGACCAAGAAGATCAGTGAACATTGATCTCTGCTGTGGAACCTGCTATTCACATAGTTGGAGTCTTAAAACTGTAGAAAAGCATTGTGTAAGTAGAAATTATCCCACATAAAATTAAAGTAGGTGTGTAAATAGAAAATATCTCACATAAAATTAAAAAGCTCACCAAATTATTTTAGCCTTAATTAATCAAGCAGTTTTCTATAATCTGATATCTGCTGTGGGACAATGGTCTTTTATCCTGTCACTTGTTTTGGTTTAATAAAACACTGTTTGGCCAGTAGCCAGGCAGAAAGTATAGGTGGGTCAACTGGGCAGGAAGTAAAGGAAGGAGATGAAAACAGGAGAATTCTGGAAAGAGGAAAGATTCAGGCGGCAGGCAACAAAGAGGAATCCAGACACAGAGGAAGCAAGATGTGACTGCCTCACTGATGAAAGGTACTGAGCCACGTGGCTAACACAGACAAAAATTATGGGCTAATATAAGTATAAGAATTAATAAGAAGCCTGAGTTACTAGGTCAGCCAGCTTTTAATTAATGCAGACATTTGTGTATTTCTTTGGGATTGGATGGCTACGGAACTGGGTGGGACAGAAAGCTCTGTCAACAGATATCTCTTTGAAAATTTTATCATAAATACTTAGGTAAAGATTATCATCAAAACCTGGATGTTCTTCTTCCTGACTCACCAATAAACTACAAATACCATCATGTCCATTCCTCCCAAAAGTCTATTTACTGAGGTATAACCTAGAATCACCTGGAACAAAATCTTAATGAAGGTTTACATTGGCTTGGTTTGTGGGTATAAGTGAATCAATATGAAAAGACCCAGCCCACTGTGGTTGGCAACATTCCTAGGCAGGAGATCATGGACCATCTGAGTACAGAGAGGTGGCTGAGCAAAATTAGACATGCAAGTATTCAAGTATTTATTCTCTCTGCTTTGGCTGTGGACATGATATGATCAGTTGTCTCAAGCTCCTATCAATTTTCATTCTGAGACTTCTCCACAGTGATGAACTACAATCCAGAATTGTGAGGTAAAACAAATCCTTCCACTCATAAGTTTCATTTTGTCAACATAAGTTATTAGAGAAACAGAAGATTAACAAGAACATGGAATGGTATCTTGAGGGTTAAGTAAATCTCTTTAGGAGCAGGTCAAAATCTACATTCGAGTTATTCTTTATTAGTAAAGTTTGTACTTAGGAGACTAGTGTGCCATTATTAATCTCTTCAAGGCAAAGAACTTGCTCCTGAATCTAGGAGGAGATAGGCGAGACAAGAAGCATCTTACCATAAACTCTAAACACATGTTTGGCACAGGAAGGAGGGCTTTCCTGAAAGACTGATGATGGGCAGAAGTTTAGGCCAATAAAAAACACTTAAGAGGACAAGCACACTAAAGAGGTAATGTGAAAATGGGAACTGCGAGTGATAGCTTGAATGTGGTTCAGTAAGTTCATAGAGAGTAGCACTACTAGGAGGTGTGGCTTTGTTGGAGTAAATATGGCCTTGTTGGGGAAGTGTGTCCCTGTGGGGCTGGGCTTTGAGGTTTCCTATGCTCAAGATACCATCCAGTGTTACAGACACTGACTTCTGCCTTCTAGTCACAATATAGCCAGCCCACCATGTCTGCCGACATACCACCATTGTCTCCACCATGATGACAATGGACTGAACCTGTGAACTATAAGCAATCCCCTGCCCCCAATTAAATGTTTTCCTTTCTAAGAGTTTCTGTTGTCATGGTGTCTCCTCACAATAATAGAAACCCTAAGACAGTGGGGCTTTAGGAGAGTGGCCCAGGCTTGGCTGAGGCTGATAGCAGTGGGTGAAGAAGTGAAGGGTCAACCACAGTACTTGATTAAAAGATTCAGAAAACATGAATCTTAGGTGTTTCACCTCAATGGGGAAAAAAAAAGCCCACAAAAGCCCGTTCCACCCCCTAGTGAAACAACGGGCACTCTTTTATTTTAGTACAGGTCACTCTACATTATATCTGTTTACCACCTTCAATATGTACTGTGGATGCTATCCTTTATTTATGTCCCTCCTTGTAAGCACATGCTCACTTTCTAAGACTCAAGGTAGAAGTTCTTGCCTCTCTTCATTGACAGAGGCCACCGCACATGCCCTGCACCTAGGCATGGCAGAAGGCTAGTTCTTAATTACTTAAAATGATCTCTTCCGACACTTTTAGTCTCTGTCTTTGCAATGATAACATCACTATTTCTTGAATACCTGTCTCTGACCTCCTTATGAACAGCAGTCGGGTCAGATTCCATGTGTAATGGCTTCTACTCAGGCCCTAAAGCTTTGATAGATTTAAACTAGTCCTTTCCCAAAAGTTAGCAGTAAACAACTGTCCAAGAAAGCTTTCTAAGAGGCAAGACAATGCCTGCTCTGTTGCTATAATTATTACCTCTCTAATCACGATGACCCTGGAAGAATAGAGAGACAAAGCAGAGACATCACCTTCCTATTTTATTCCATCTGTTTATTTTGTGCAGCAAATTACCAGCTCTGTTTGACATAGGAGTCAAACACTGCCGGGCCTCTTATCTATAATTTTTGAAAGTGCAGCAAAGCATCTACCCTTTAATTCCAACCTAATCAAGAATTTACTTTCCCTAAACCACATTTCATTTCTTTCCCTATCAGGTGGCTAGTGGTATTTGGAGCAGTTTCAAGCTGTTGGAGAATGTGCTTACATCAACAAAATTGGCAACTTAATTTCTGCACAGGGGAAAAGGCAGAAAGATGGAAATTCCAGTGAGGTTAATGGAATTTTACCTGTGGCCAACATGTTCTTGTGGTCTGTGATGCTATTATACAAAGGACACCTAATTAGGCAAGGAACTCATACCAACAGATATGGCGATTTTAAAGGTCGTAGGGCAAGTGGCTGCAAGTCTCAGGTCATTTTATGAACCTTAAAACCTTTGTATCTGAAGGATATGTAGCTCTTCTCATCTGTGACCCAGCATGACAATATCAGTGAAGCCATCATGTCTCAGGATGGCCTTCAGTGGGTCAAGCCTCTTTCTGAGGGGAGTTGACGAAATGGAATAATTTATTGTGCTCTGAATAGTTATGCACTCTGAGACTGTGAGAGATGCTGAGTAATTCATACATCTACAAATGTCAGCTCTCAGTTTTATCCAACATGCACTTATTTGGTTTGTCTTCTGTGACAGCTGAGCACTCAAAACTAAAACAAATAAAATCTGTCTTAGGTGGGGGTTCTCTTGCTGTAATAAACTCTAATACAAAATGCAGTTTGGAGAGGAAAGGGTTTATTTCAGATTAAAACTCTCAGGTCACACTCCCTCACTGAGGGAAGGTAGTATAGGAACTCAATCTGGGAACCTAGAGGCAGGAACCGAAGCAGAGGCCATGGAGGAGTACTGTTTGCTGGTATGCCTCAAACCTAATGGATGCCTCAGCCTACTTTCTTACACAACTCAGGACTGCTTGTCCTGGGTTACATCTCCTCCCATGGGATGGGCTTACTCACGCCAATTAACAATCAAGAAAATTCACCACAGACTTGCCTACAAAGCAAATCCTAAAGAGGCATTTTCTCTGTTAAAATTCCTTCTTTCTAGTTATGTCTAGAATGCGTCGCTGAAAAAAAACCAGCCAGTACGTGACCTATTATTTTCTCAGGGAAGATTCTTTTGGAGAAGGAATTGTTAATAGACGGTTTTACTGAGCGAGTAGTGGGCATGTATTGCATAGGGCTGCACCGGATGAGGGAGACCAGTTTGGGAAAGGAGACTGGGAATTTCCCCACATGAGAGGCTGCTGGAACTGAATGTGTAAAGAGGGAACGAGGCAGAGGAAGAACAGAAGGCACAGGGAATGTGAAAGAACATGGTGTATGTGGGAGCCCTCAAGTAACTGAATTCCAAATGCTTAAAGAGGAATGAGATATAGGCAGACTGGTAAAGGAACTGTTTACATATTGTCCTGGGAAGGAAGAACTTGATCAAGAGGCAATGGTGGTAGCGAAGAAAAATTAAAGGTCTCCAAGGAGTCGTCCATACCATTGAGTTTGGGTTTGGTGGCCTGGGAAGAAAAGAGAAAGGTAAAGCTGATGGTGAAAGACAATGGACATTGTGGCTATGCAGGGGAGAACTGACAAGAACTCAATAAATGGAATGATTGAATCCAGGTGATGTTATAAAGTCCAAGTTTAAGGGCAAGAGACTGGCAGGAGTTAGATATCTACATACCATTACCAAGCAGGCTTGTGTTTGAGGGTACCTGCTTAAAGGCAGATTACACCCATTAAATTTAGTCCTCTGGAGGAATGCAGCATCCTGGAGAAAGAGAATGGCAGTGAGAGTGAATGCATCTGGAGGAAAAGGAGGGTCAGCAAACAGTTGTGTTGCTGTACCAGGTACACAAAGGGTTGTGGGCAATTTACCAATGATGCTCGGTCTTCATGTCTACACAGTGCTGGATTCACTTATTCAGCAAGCATTTACTAAATACCAAGGCTCTGTTACTTATGTGTTTGATAAGTGTGATGGCATATATTGCCAACTCCGTAGGATCTAGTATCACCTTAGAAACAGATCTCTGGGCATGCATATGAGGGATTGATTAGATTAGGTTAACTGTTGTTGGAAGATTCATCCTAAATGTGGGTGGTATCATTGCATGGGCTAGAATCCTCCATTGTGTAAAAGGAGAAAGCCGAATATCAATATTCAATGCTCTTTGCTTTGACTGTGGATATAGTCTGATCATGCCTCAAGCGTCTGCTGTTAGGGCTTCCCTGAAATGATGACTGGTTGTTGCAAGAAGGCCACTTGTTTTTCCCGGCCACCCAGCTAGCATAGAACCAAAATAATCACACAGAAACCATTTTATTTAAATCACTGCTTGGCCCATTGGCTCTAGCTTCTTATTGGCTAACTATTACATATTAATTTAACCCATTTCTAGTAATCTGTGTATTGCCATGTGACTGTGGCTTACTGGCTAAAGTTCTGGTGTGTGGTCTCCATCAGGGCTACATGGCTTCTCCCTGACTCCTCCTCCTTTCTCCCAGCACTCAGCCTAGCTTTCCCTGCCTACCTAATTTCTGCCTTGTTATAGGTTCAAAGCAGTCTCTTTATTCATTAATGGTAATCACAGCATACGGAGGGGAATCCCACATTGGCTGGTGGTACCTTCTTCACACTGTGCCAGAATAGACTCTTTCTGATGTTGCATTTTTTCCAGGTATTTTGTCAAGTCAATAAGAAAAACTAACCAACGCAATAATTTACAGTATTTTTCTCTTACAACTTTGCCAAGGTTGACTTGCAAATTGTCTAACAAAATGCAAGCAACAGTGTAGGTTTGTTTCTACTCAATGCAGTATGTTTGTTCTAAACATTGTCTTTAATCCATTTTTGCTTCTAACTTAGAGATTGAAAAACAAACTTTACAATGTCTACATTGAATTCAGTTCCTGTCTGCTTCTAACTTAAAGGGTTAAAAAACAGCTTATCAGAAGACAGACTTCCATCTGTGCAAGCCACTCAGAAGGGTAGTAGCAGGAATAACTGCAGGTAAAATAATGCAATAGAGTAAGAATATTAACTCTCTCCATTCTGGACAGTGTGTGAGCTGGGTGGAGTCAGGACTCTTGACGATGCCTTCTCTACTTCTCTGGGGGAAGTTTGCCTCTCTCTGTACCTCTGGTTCCCACATGTAAAAATGCCACCATGCACTAACACATACTCAGATGAGCTTGATGTATGGTGTAGGAAACCAAACCTAATTTACTTAGGTCAATCTTCGTGCCAGGTGAGTGAAATTGCTTTTAAAAACCATCTTCTAACACTAGAAAAAAGGCCCTCTTTAGCCCTGTGGGGTAGTTAGAAATGATTACTAAGTAGATAGTCCTTGGTCTTTACCCTCGGTGTGTCTGAGCTATACCCCAAAGTAAAAGAATCATCACAGTTGTGTTGATCAATGAAACCAGTCATTCTTTGGTCACTAGACATTGGTTAAGAAACTTGTTAGGCCTCACACTGGGACTTAGGGTAACAAAGATGGATTAGGTCTACTTAACAGTCATTGAATTATTCAGTCTCTTAAGACAACTCATGTAACTTGTAGTTCTCTATAAGCTTTTATAAGTTTTCCTCTTTAGGACTTCATCCTTTAGATCCCATATATCTCAATGTATCGATAAAAAGAAAAATAGCAAGGTGGTATATTTTGAACACTAAAATATCTTGTGTATCTAGCTTGGTGTTTATGTGAGGGGATATATGTGCATTTGTGTGCACACACATGTAGAGGCCAGAGGTCACCTCAGGTGGCCTTGGAATGACTGGCCGATAAGCACCAGAGAGCTGTGTGCCTTTGTATTCTTGGCTACAGAATGGCAATTATGCTCCACCGTGTACAGCTTTCTATTTGGGCTATTGGGATTGAACTCATATTCTCATGGTTATGCTTCAAATACTTTCCTCACCAAGCCATCTCTTCAGGCCCAAGGCAGTTGTTGATTTTTGCAATGGAAGTTTTGTTTGGAATACTGATCTTCAGCATCATTCGGATTCCCCATTTATTGCACAGCTCCTGAGCTCTAGTCTCCAGGTTCTAGAGCTTTAACACTAACAGAGGAGGAATTTCCTTTTGCTTTCAGGACCCCAGGAATTCTCTCCTAGGGAAGAGTGAATGGAAAAAAAAACCCGCTATTTCCCTATAAACACACACACAGCAGTAAATAGTACACCAAATCCCAATATAACCACTATGTTTGTCTACTTGTCATTTTAGGATGGCCAACATGTTATTAATTAGCAAAAGAAACGTTTGATATAATATTCCCAGCAATGTGTCCTTTTCTCCTTCTAGCTAAGTGTTTATGTAAAATGCCTTGTTTTTATGGTTAAAAATCTTATAATCACATTCTCTTCATGTTCACAAAATACCATTTGGCTTAAAGAACTGATGTTTTCTCTGGTAACTTCCACATGGCATCTGCTCAAACTACTGCATTAATTTGCTAAATGATTATGTCTTTGCACTTGCCTTGTGGAAACCTATCTTTTGCTAATTCCCCTTTCCTAAGACTTTAGCAAGCTACTGCAAACCTCCAGTCTGTTCCATCTGGCAGTGGCATTGCTTCCCAAGTGACTGTGTGCTTCAGCAATTGTGTGTGGGGGGCATAGGGGGAAGGAGGTGGTGGTGGTGGTTAGAGTCCACAGGGTATTTGTTTCTGCCAAAGTTTTAAAACATGATAGATAAGATCTTGGATAATTTATAGCAATTTCTTCCTAGGTTTCCCAGTCTGGAAAAAGGGTAAACTTATGTTAACCCTCTTATAGTATTATTGTGGTGTAAAGAACTCAGTGTCTGGTGTGGAATAAATTCTTAGTCTTTACTTTCTTGATAACATTATAATTTTCACTGTAAAACAAATACGAGTCTTTGAAACCAGACACATTGTTAACTGTGGCTGTAGGTCAGCTTGTTGGTTGAAGTGCATTTTCTGGTTTGCTAAATCACATGGTTAACAAAAGAACAGTAATGGTGGTGCTAACTTGCTGTTCTAATGACTACTTTAGACAACATAGACAGCAAATGTATTGTGGTGCCTCAGGTCTTGCCATGACCATGTTGTGATTTGGTCCTCATACTACAACATCCCTTCTTGTTGCCTATCTCTTGCAGGTGTTTTCAGTACTACAGAGATTTTATGTGAAACTTCATTGAGAATGCCAGCTATTTACTAGTCACAGAAACCCCTTCATAGTTATTTTTTTCTGCAGATGTACATATAAATGTTTTATCTGAGAATATTTTATCCCTAGACACTCTTGAGTAAGACTGTCTCTATTTTATATCATGTGCATCACCTTCCTGGGAGCATGCCAATACATGTATGTGTTTAATCATTCTCTCAACAGTGTCTGTTGTATGTTGACTCTGTGAAAGGTAGTGCTGTAGGTATTTGACATAATCAATGAATAAACCAAATGCAGATGTCTTTTCTTATGAAACTTACACTTGCATGAAGGGAAAACCAGACAACGCACAATCATATAAACATACTCTGTGGAGTGTTAGTGGTTATGATAGATATATTTCGTAGACAAATATAGCGGAAAGAATCTTGATCAAGGTGATAGGGATTGGAATGTTAAGTGGGGTGATTCACAATGACTCATTAGTGTCACATTTATACAAACATTTAGATAAGAGTTACTCTGAGCCTAGATTTCGACAAGTAACTTTCCCTATCTTCATGAAAACTATGGTACTTTGAACTTGCTTGTTTCTCAAAATCCAAGAATCCTCCCATGACCCCTGTTCTGTTTTTACTTTACGTGGAATTTGTGTGGCTTGAACTTGCACACATCTTGTGCTTGTTGTAACAACTGCTCTGAGTTCATGGGTGCAAATGCCCTGCTGACCTCGGAAAATGACTTCTTACAGTCAACCTGGCTCTTAGAATCTCTCTTCCCTGCCCTTCCCAGTGGTCTTTGGGCCTTGGTAGGAGGGGTGTGTGATACAGTGAGAAAGGTGTGTGATAGCGATGTCCCTTCAGAGCTGAGCATTCTGCCACCTCTTCTTTTCTGCACCTTGAACAGTTGGGGGTCTGTGTGTTAATCAATGTGTTCTTCAAATAGAAGCTTTTTTTATTTGAAGGTTGACAGGTACACTGGCCAATGGGTATAATGATAACTCATTAGGAGTTAGCTTAATCTTACACCTGTTTGCCAAAATAATAGAGTAGGTTTTCTTTTAGAGCCAATGACTTATCTAGACGTAGATCTTAGCCTTGATAACAGTGTCAAATATGGGTTTGAAATTGTGAGACAGGCCTTAATCCAATTAGAAAGTGGTTGGTTACTCTCATGACGTTTGTACCACAATTGGACTGTTAGAAATGTCCTCTTGGGTTGGTTGTTACTGTAGCTTGGAGAATTCACAGGTAGATAAGACTGATGGTTACTTTTCCTTTCATGTAGTATACCTAGCATTCTCTCACATCCTGAAAGCATGCCAGTAGGAATTAGGCTTCCATGGGAGTGCTAGTTTGATTTCTTCATATCTTATTAGTCAAATGTCACAGCAATAGGGTCTTACTATCACGTCACATTTGTTATAACTGATAAAGTGGCATTTTCTATTAAAGCCACAGTTTACCATAGAGTCATACACTCTATGTACTATTTATTCTATATATGTTCCATAATGTCTTATGCTCCATGAGTTTTGACAAATGTATAGTTCTGTGGTGCATTGTACATATTACAGACCGTACCGTCTGTATCAACAAATCCCTGACATGCATCCACTTTTACTGTACTGCACACAATAGTTACAATGCCTTTTCATACTACACACTTATCCATCCACCAATGCCAGAAAAATCACTAAAATTTTTCTTTCCCCCCAGTTTTGCCTTTTCAAGAGCATCATGAATCACATGGTACAGTCTTTTCAGATGAACTTCTTTAACTTGCAAACATGCATTTAAGATTTCTCCACATTTAATGTAGTTTAATAACCTATTACTTTTTTTTCATAAAAAGTAAGTTCCATCATGTAGTGTAGATTTATTTATCTGGCTTCCTTCTGAGCTTATTTTACCCAGTTTTGATCCTTGGCTAAAGGTGAATCAGTTGTTCTTGAGCAGAGAAACAAAGTCTAGATCCCACCCATCTCTGTTTTCAGAGCCTATGTCCTGGGCCGTAAGAGTCCCACCACAATCAATACAGGTGGAGGACCAGACAACCAGAATAGCCCCTGCAGCAGAACCCTTTGGAATGATTTAAAATATTCAATACCAAGTAAGAGGACCCTCCTTGGCCCCTTCTCCCTTTGGGAAGCATAGATACACGCCCACAGTTCCTTCTTCTTGCCTTATCAATGACCTATGTTTCTCTTGCTTTTGCTGCATTGTGTGCTGTTTCTCCCCTGAGGATTCTGATTATAACTCATTTACAAGTTTTGTAACACTGCTTTCTCTGTCAATCTATGTCTGACTTCAGCAGAGCTCGCCATGGTAACAGCCAAAGCACATTGTATAAACACAGTTTATGTTGCCCTGCATTTACAGAAAACTTTCTCAGATTTTTCCAAGTTTCAGCAACAATGAATAAAGCACTATATACATTAACTTTCAAGTATGTGTCTGTGCACACATGTTCAACTTTTTGAGTAAATCCAAAGAAAGTAATTGTTATCTATGAAAAGAATATTTTGCTTTGTAAGAAACCACTAAACTGTTTTCTCAAGTGTTTACAATTTTCTGTTGCCATCCACAGTGAATGAAAGTCCATATTGCCCTATAACCTTGTTGGAACTTGGCACTGTTAGTGTTTGGGATTTAGATGTTCTGACAAAGTGTAGTGATTGCCACAGTTTGAATGTTAGAAGTGCCCCCAAAAGCCCTATTTCTCAAAGCTTGGCTACTATGTTAGCCATGATAAGAGATGATGGGATCATTATTGGTAGAGTCTAGAGGGAGGTTCTTAGAACACAGAGGATGGATAAGTCCTGGAATGTAGTTCTAATGGGACCCTTTGATATTTCTTTCAAGAACATTGTCATAAAAACCCAAGCTTGCATCTGGTGGGTAGAGGTTTCTTGGAGCCAAACCTGATGAACTGAGTTGGATCCCATATCACAATGGGAAAGGAAAGAAGTGACTTTATCAAGCTGTGGTCTGACATCCATACCTGCTCCAAGGCTTGGGCACCTGCAAGTTCCCCCCCACCACCACATATATGTATGCATGCACAAACATACACATGCGTGTGCATATACTCACATGCATTTCATAAAATGTGGAAAATGTGTTGACTCACCTTTTCTCTTTCTGTTCCTGGATTAGAGTCTAATTACTTGTTTGCTTCTGATCTGTGCTTCTGCAATTATCATCTCCCATTTCCCATATAGTAATGCAATGAAGCAGCAATGTCTACTTTATCTGCTCTACGCTATCTATACTTTCCGCCTTCACAAGCATGAGATAAACATGGTTTTCCTTTTATAAGTTGACAGTCTCATTTACGTAGTGGTAATGAAAAGCTGACTGACACAGTAGTATCTCATCATTGTTTCAATTTCCAGCACACAAGTGACAGGACATTGAGCTTGTTTTCAATGCTTGCTTCCTGTCTCTATGCCACCTTTGGTGAGTATCTGTTCATATACGCTGGTCAATTTTAAGTGTATTGTTCATTTTGGTATTGTTTAGTTTTGAGAGTGCTCCATATATTTAGATAAATGTTAAATATGCCTACTATGTGTAATCTCTTTTCAGACTGCTGTCTGGTTCTCTGAGCTTTATAGCTGTATTCTTATAACTGATAGTATTCTGTAGCAATTAAATTTTATTTAAAGTATCTTTTTGTGAGTATTTATTAAAGAAACAAGTTGAGGGCTACTAACTACTAATTTCTATTATTATAATACTCTAACATTCACCAGATGCCAAACAATCAACACATCAATTAAATATTTAGATTCATCACATTTTTAGATACATAAATAAAAAGCCTTGTTCTTATTCAAGAGATCACAGTCTATTCTGAATGATATTAATAAAGATGTAGAGTTGGCTTTATGGCACCAGATTAGAAATTCAGAGAACAGATATCTGTATGGATACAGTTACTGAGAAAAGTTTGTGATATCATGAAGCCTGGCCCTGACCTATGAAGTCAGATAATTTGTGGACAAGGGGCAAAGAATATATAGAAAATATCTGTAAAGTATCTTACAGTCAAGAGCTCCAAGCAATATAGTCGCTGTATTTTACAGTTAATACTCAAGAATGTGGAGCCCACAGCTCCCAGGTAAGTCAGTTACATGAGAAGACCAGAAAGACCCAGATTCTGTGTATAAAACAAAAACATCACCTCTTTTTTACTCCCAGTGGATACTAAGCTTTTGATGTTAGAAAGCCTTGAACGTTTAAGTAGTACTAAGGGAATGTGTGTATTGAGTGAATATACACCTATAAGTCATCATTAATTTAGGGGATCTTTCATTTTCTTACTGAATAAATACATATTAGGCTCTCCTCCATGATAATCATTGTACTGAATCCTGGGCCTAAAAGATGAATAGGCTATAATCCCTGCCTAATGCATTTTAGAGCCAGTGACCCAGTGCACACTCAGACTCGATGTTATCCATACCATTTTATGGGTTAGAAGAGAGTGATGGCTGTGGGGGCATTGGCTATGTGGACAGAAGAGGGTTTCTTCCTTTTTTTACTCGTATTTATCCTTCTCGTTCCCTCCTGAACAATTTTCACAGAGGCTTTAGGAGGATGGAGCAAGCGGGTGTCCTCAGGGCATAGAACAGGGAACCTCCATGATTCTTTCAAGGAGGAGTCGTTGCAAGTGAGTTGTGGTCTAGTGGAGTGTTTGGACCCAAGTGGGGTGAAAATCTCTGTGCTGCAGGAAAGCATTGCACCAAGTATTCATGTGAGCACTATTTGAAATGGGACAAACCATGTGTGCACAAGGAGGGGAAATGAATTACACACAGTGGTTTTTCTGAAATATTGCTGAAGATGTAAGGACCTGACTCTGAGCATAGAGGAACATCATACAAAAATTAAAATAATAAGGAATACATGATAAAAAACATTCTTGCAATCTTTAAAACTATTGAGGTCATGGAAGTCAAGAAAACTGGAGGATCTATTAACATCGAACGGTACTGAGGCAATAAAAAGCATTGTGGGATTCTGGATTGGATCGTTCTGCTATGAAAGAAAGTTTGTGAAACTGAGGAAATGAATGAGATTTAATTAGATGGGAGCCCTGTATCAGTTTCCTAATGCCAATGATTGCATATGGTGATATTGGGGAATACAACATATATATAATAAATATAAGGAATTAGGACTTTGTCTTTATTTATGAGTACATACTCTGTGGCAACTGGTCTTGATTGCCAATTTGACAACCTAGAATCGCCAAGGAGACTTACCCCCAGCATGTTTATGAGGGTGTTTCCAGAGAAGATAAAGGAGGATGACCTAACCTCAGGACAGGTGCCTTCCAAGCGACGGCCTTGGTATAAAGATTTTGAGAAAAAACCCTGATCACCTTCACGTGTTCCAGAGTGGGTGTGTCTGTCACTGCTGCTGCCATCCTCCACTAGTACCAGACTTTAGCCTTTTAGAAAGGGCTCAATACTAGCAACTGTGTGGGTTCTTTCAGGTTTTAAATGCTGAATCAGGATGCCTGATGCACCCAGACTCATGAGCTGTGAACCTATTGGATTTTGCAGATGGCCCTTGTTGGACTACACAGACCTATTGTCTAACAAATCTCCTTTGATTATACATATCTGTCTGTTTACCTATGTATGTATGTATGTATGCATATATCTATCCGTCTATCTATCATCTATCTATATATCGATGTATGTATGTATGTATGTATGTATCTATCTATCTATCTATCTATCTATCTATCTATCTATCTATCTGTCATCTATCTATCTATCTGTCTCAGTGGTTCTCAGTTTCTCATGTTATAGAGCCATACAATTATTTTCATTGCAAATTCATAACTGTAGTTTTATTACTGTTAGAAACTATAACAGAAATATCTGATATGTGCCCCTGTGACTCCACTACGTACTCTATTGATTGTGCTCCTTTAGGGAACTTTGCCCAATATGTGTAGCAAAGTGTTTGAGGCTATGGATATCATGTAGAAAGACACGATCTAATTATTTAGGAAAACTCTTCTGTGTAAGGCACTGCAGCTGCTTAGGGATTGTCTTTCCTTATACAAATATTTGATTTCTGAGGTAATGGTATTTGAGAAGTACTGGTGCTTTTAACCAGGGATTGGTGCCTTTCTTGAAAATCCAGTCTTGCTTTCATGGGACTTGGGTTGGTTTCAATAGAAATGGATTTTGCTAATCATGTTCCATGCTTCCTTTGATTTTACACATGTATCTCACTTAACATTGAAGTTTTTCTGTTATGAATTGAACACAGCAAGAGGTTACCAGCATTATACTCATGTGCTTCTAGAATTGTGATCTAAGTAAAATATTTTTTATTAATGAAGTGCCCAGTTATAGATATTTTGATAGTAGAAAATATGTACCTACAACTTCTTTACAAATTTGTGATTTACTTAAGTGATGTGGGATGTCCTTCTATATATTATTGCTCTTATTGGTTAATGAATAAAGCTGCTTTTACCTATGACAGGGCAGAATATAGCCAGGATGGAAGATATATATATATAGAGAGAGAGTAGGTGGAGTCAAGGAGATACTATGTAGCTGCCAAAGAAGAAAGATGCCAGAATGCTGGAACCATACCAGTAAGCCACAGCCTTGTAATAGAAATGGGTTAATTTAAGATGTAAGAGATAGCTACAAATATGCATGAACCATTGGCCAAACAGTGTTGGAAATAGTACAGTTTCTTTATGATTATTTGGGTTGGGATGGCCAGGGAACAAATAAGCAGCCTCCATTTACACTTAAGAAATAAAAGGTAGCAGCGTTTGGTGGTCAAAGTATGTGATACAACAGCTCGCGAGATTAAGGAAGGAAGGCAAGTTCAAGGCCTGCCTGGGCTACCAATTGTGTTCAAGGAGAGCCAGGGCAACTTAGTAAGAGACCATGTGTCAACAGTAAAAGTGTTAAGGATGTAAATTAGTGGTAGAACACTTGTTTAGTATGTGTGAAACCCTAGGTTCAATCCCTGGTACTAAAAGAAAGGAAAAAGAGAGATACAGACAGACTGAATCAGAGACAGAAAATGAATAAGTAGAGAAAGAAGCATTAAATGATCTCAGTGTTCACCATGTTAAAGTCTTTTTTAATCAACTTCTAGTACTGGTCAAATATAGAAATAAATGTTAAAAGTTAGCTCACTGGGCAGCCTCTCATAAAGACATTGGACTCCCCTGCTCTCTCCCTCCCTCCTTCCCACCTCGTGCTTCGAACCATCATGAGGTAAACAGGACTCTTCCATCACATACCCCATCAATGACGTATTGTGCTGACACAGGACTGATACACAGGACCAAACAACCAAGAGCTGAAACTATAAGACAATGAACCCCACATCAGCTACTCTTTGAGGTCGATTTACATGAGGTGTTCTTTACAGTAACATGAACCAGGCTAACACAAATCATCTGTAATTATGATGGAGAATGCGGTTGTGGAAAACAGCACCAGAGGGTTGCCTAAAATAGCTTTCAGTGAACAGCTGCTGCTGGATTTTAGCTGTGAGGTCCAGGCCTGGTTTTGTACTTTAGCAGTGAAATGCCCTCAGTTAAAGCACCTACTTCCCTGGGTAGCTATTTCTTCATCTTCAAAATGTAAATTGATATAGCTCTTTTCCTGTTCTAAAATTCAACCCTGCAGTTTCATCTTAATATCTTATAGCTCACCCCAGCTCTGAGGGGGTTTCTGTTGTTGTTTGCTTGTTGTTACCAAGCCCTTTGCATCTATCTGCCCCAGGGAGGTCTCTGACTAATGTAGTCCCATAGTTTGGCAGCTAGGCCACAGTGGCTTCATTTAATCCTCCTCAGGCAGGCAGGATTAGTGTTTCTGATGCACCGAGCTCTGGAAGGGCAGGACACCCTGGCTTAACAGCTAGAGATAAATCCATGTTCTCTTCTGTCCTGTATAATTCCAGCAGCATGAGTTGATGCTCACTTGGGAACTTGCCACAGAGAACATTCCCTTGGAGGGCCTCCAAATGTTAATTCTGGGGATGATGGCAGTTCCAGGAGAGGCCAAGCCAGATGGGTAAGACTGGACAATCATAGGAGTGTCATCTCTCCACACGAAGGCCTGTCTGAATTTTAGAACACACCAAGAAACATTAGCAAACTCCACACAAATACAGGCCAACTACACATTAAAAATAGTCATTGTGATTGACATTTAGCCAACAGAAATTTATGCAATATAGTGTGCTGAAAACCCTCTCTACTTAATAATAACCAGATACAAGAGAATGAAAACAAGATGCAAGGCTACTGAGAAATAAAGACAGGGACCTGCATATTATATATGCTGTGTAGTGTCGGCTTTTAATACCAATTGCAGCAGATTTTATGCATCATTTAATTGAGGTATTTTCTGCCATTTGTTTATTATAAGAGTCACTAGTGATATTATATGATTAGAAAGAACACCAACAGTAATTAGGGATCCCTTTGCCCAATTACCATAGAGCATGACACATACTTTATGCTCAATAAGTATTTGTGGAATAAAGTCGTGAAAGACTGTATTCTCTTGTGACTATGATTTTCATGGAGGTAGACTCAGGCAGCTATTTACAGAAAAAAGAACTGTAAAATTTGGGTTTTCTTTAGAATTCTAAACCAGATGGAGTTTCAGCAAGAATTTATTAAACCTAATGATAAATATTTCAAGTGAAATAGAACACACGTTGAGAGGTCCTTTTTGTTCCTCTGAGAATTCTGTTTCTCTTTATTATTTTAGCTACAAGTAAGGTGTGTGTGTGTGTGTGTGTGTGTGTGTGTGTGATATTTTTCTTTCGTAGCCACTCCTCCAATACAGCAGGTATGAGTGCCATAAAGTAGAATGATGCTTCCTTATGTGTGTCCTGAGATTTCTCCACCGCGGCTCAATGCTGCCATGGGGATGACTGCTCGCTTATAAAGCTTGGGTAATGAATAGCCCAAGATTTATTTTCACATTTATTTAGGACAATCTCCTCATTGTCACTGTGCCAACCTCACCAGCACTACTTGAAGTGGTATATAAAAAGCACAAGCTTTGGAAAAAAGAGAAGAAAATGCCTGGCCTTCAACATCTGCTCTGGAACCTATCAGTTCCAAGCCCTAGGGCAGTTTTTGAACACATTTGAACTTCTTTTTTCAATCATGGTGGTTGTTCTAGTTAAAAGAAGCACATAGTGGTTACCCTCTTTTTCTGATACTAGATGTAAAAGTTAGTTGTCTCTTAGCTAATTTTCTCTAAGCCTTTTAACTCTCATTCACTTTGGTGGCCTCCTTTGTGCACACTCTTTCCTGGTTTCTCATCCCTCCGGACTCTCACCTCTGGCAAATCAAATCACCTGTGCCTGTGAGCATCTTCAAAAGCCTGCATCTTCTTGCTGATTGCATAAGGAAGACAAGAGTTTCAGATTTTTTGGAGAACCCTAGCCTGCCTTTTGCCCACAGGGAAGTCTTCACTTGTTTCCTGATGACATCAGTAGAAACATGTCTAGTATTTAAACTTGCTTTTAATGTCAATCTGCCACAAATTAGAGTCACCTGAATAGGCATTGTCACTTGAGAAATTGCCTTAATTACCTTAGCTGATGTGGGAAGATCCACCACAAATGGGAGCAACGTGTTCTGGGAGCAGCCCAAATAAAAGGGTCATGGCAGCCCAGATGAAAGGGTCATGGCAGCCCAGATGAAAGGTTTGTCTTAGCCTTTCCTCTCATCACTGAGGTACTCTATCCTCTGGCTGCTGGGCCTGATTTCTTTGCTAATATCACAACAAGAATTTCCAGGCTACCACTGTTGGCTGAGGAGTAACAGCTCTCCAAGAACCTTCCATGTTTTCAGGACCACATTGGGAATGCTGAGGCACCCAGTCACAAGGACTAAACAGTGACTGAGAATTCTCAACCTCTCAGCTGTTGCTAGTATTTCCAAGTGAGTGATTTGTGTGTGTGTGTGTGCGTGTGCATGTCCATGCATGTGGAAACATATCTCACATCTCATCCTATTGGTCCTGTCCTTTCAGAAAATATCAACTAATACAGTCCATACTCCAGCTTTAAGTTATCATCCCTGCTTTTCATATGGCCCTATGTATAATATTCCCTGCTTTGACACAAGTTCACCTAGCTTGCCTAACTTCAGTGTAGAAACAAGTTATTGAAATAATTAACTTTCAGGACCATGGTCACCCCCAAACCATGAAAAAGATGTCACCAGTATTCAATACTATGACTAATTTTTTTTTATGAGAGATAGGTTCTTAATTGACATCCTACTGTCCAGTGCCGAAATGGTTGATCATCTCCTCTAGAAGGAAAGACAGTGCCTCACATCTCACTGCCTGGGCGAAATTTAGGGTCTTTCCACCGCCCCCCCCCCCAGGCTTTTCTGATATTTTCCACCTTGTAGAACTCAAGGTAACACTTCAGCACTTTTGTTCTTGCTGTTTCTGATGTCAGAAAGCTGGTTTCCAAGACAGCCTCATTATCACAGATGGCCTCAACCTTCTTGAGGAGTTGTCCTGGGCTGCACTGTCTAAAGCAGCACCAGCAACATCACTTTCTGTCTTTTAATCAGTCTTATGTTTCTGAAACACACACATGCACATTTGAAACACAGTTTTTGTTGGTGCTGTTTATGCAAAACCCATATCTCCAGTGAGTAGAATGAGGAGAGGCTTAGAAAAAAAACCCTCAGAAAATAGTGACTAAATGGGAAAATGCATTTACTAAGGGATACCCCTGAGGTTATTGTACAGTTTGTTAGGAAAGGGCTGGAAACTACTTTCTCTGGAAGACCCTGAGATGCTGCGTCTCTAAGAAAAGAAAGCAATAAAGTAATAGCTTCAATTTATTGAACATTATGATGCCTCACCCAGTAGGATTTTTTTTTCAGTTTCTTTTTTTTTAGCTTTTTTTTTATTGAGAAAAGGAGGAAAAAAAAACAAGTTTCCACCTCCTCCCAGCCTCCCATTTCCCTCCCCCTCCTCCCACCCTTCTCCCCCTCCTCCCACCCTTTTCCCCCTCCCCCCACTCCTCTCCCCCTCCCTCTCCAGTCCAAAGAGCAGTCAGGGTTCCCTGCCCTGTGGTAAGTCCTAGGTCCTCCCCCCTCCGTCCATATCTAGGAAGGTGAACATCCAAACTGGCTAGGCTCCCACAAAGCCAGCACATTACGTAGGATCAAAACCCCGTGCCATTGTCCTTGGCTTCTCATCAGCCCTCATTGTTCGCCATGTTCAGAGAGTCCAGTTTTATCCCATGCTTTTTCAGTCACAGTCCAGCTGGCCTTGGTGAGCTCCCAATAGATCAGCTCCACTGTCTCAGTGGGTGGGTGCACCCCTCGTGATCCCGACTTCTTTGCTCATGTTCTCCCTCCTTCTGCTACTCATTGGGACCTTGGGAGCTCAGTCCAGTGCTCCAGTGTGGGTCTCTGTCTCTATCTCCATCATTCACCAGATGAAGGTTCTATGATGATATGCAAGATATTCGTCAGTATTGCTGCTATAGGATAGGGTCATTTCAGGTTCCCCATCCTCAGCTGCCCAAGGAACTAACTGGGAACCTCGGCTTGGGCACCTGGGAGCCACTCTAGGTTCAAGTCTCTTGCCAACCCTAAGGTGGCTCCCTTAACTAAGAATTGTGCTTCCGTGCTCCCCTATCCAACCTTCCTTTATCCCAATCCTCCTTTTTCCCCAAGTTCCCCCATCCTCCCCTTCTCCCTTTTCTCTCCCCATCTCCCCTTACCCCCATCCCACCCCAACCCCAAGATCCCAATTTTCTCCCCGGCAATTTTGTCTACTTCCCATAGCCAAGAGGACAACTATATGTTTTTTCTTTGGTCCACCTTCTTACTTAGCTTCTTTGGGATCACCAATTGTAGACTCTGTGACCCTTATTTATGGCTAGAAACCAATTATGAGTGAGTACATCCCATGTTCATCTTTTTGGGTCTGGGTTACCTCACTCAGGATAGTGTTTTCTATTTCCATCCATTTGCATGCAAAATTCGAGAAGTCACTGTTTTTTACCGCTGAGTAGTACTCTAATGTGTAGATATTCCACACTTTCTTCATCGATTCTTCCATTGAAGGGCATCTAGGTTGATTCCAGGTTCTGGCTATTACAAATAATATTGCTATGAACATAGTTGAACAAATACTCTTGTTATATGATAGGGCATCTCTTGGGTATATTCCCAGGAGTGGTATTGCTGGGTCCAGGGGTAGGTTGATCCTGAATTTCCTGAAAAACCGAAACACAGATTTCCAAAGTGGTTGCACAAGATTGCATTTCCACCAGCAATGGATGAGGGTACCCCTTCCTCCACAGCCTCTCCAGCAAAGGCTATCATTGGAGTTTTTTATTTTAGCCATTCTGACAGGTGTAAGATGATATCTCAAAGTTGTTTTGATTTGCATTTCCCTGATCGCTAAGGAGGTTGAGCATGACCTTAAGTGTCTTTTGGCCATTTGAACTTCCTCTGTTGAGAATTCTCTGTTCAGTTCAGTGCCCCATTTTTTAATTGGGTTAATTAGCATTTTAAAGTCTAGTTTCCTGAGTTCTCTATATATTTTGGAGATTAGACCTTTGTCAGTTGCGGGGTTGGTGAAGATCTTCTCCCAGTCAGTAGGTTGCCTTTTTGTCTTGGTGACAGTGTCCTTTGCTTTACAGAAGCTTCTCAGTTTTAGTAGGTCCCATTTATTCAATGTTGCCCTTAATGTCTGTGCTGTTGGGGTTACACATAGAAAGCGATCTCATGTGCCCATCTGTTGTAGGGTACTTCCCACTTTCTCTTCTATCAGGTTCAGTGGGTTCTGACTGATAGTGAGGTCTTTAATCCATTTGGACTTGAGTTTTGTGCATGGTGATAGATATGGGTCTATTTTCATTCTTCTACAGGTTGACATCCAGTTATGCCAGCACCATTTGTTGAAGATGCTTTCTTTCTTCCATTGTATACTTTTGGCTCCTTTATCAAAAATGAGGTGTTCATAGGTTTGTGGGTTAAAATTCGGGTCTTCTACATGATTCCATTGGTCGACTTCTCTGTTTTTATGCCAGTACCACACTGTTTTCATCACTGTAGCTCTGTAATAGAGTTTGAAGTCAGGGATGGTAATGCTTCCAGACAATCCTTTATTGTATAGGATTGTTTTGGCTATCCTGGGTTTTTTGTTTTTCCATATAAAGTTGATTATTGTCCTCTCAAGGTCTGTGAAGAATTTTGATGGGATCTTGATGGGGATTGCATTGAATCTATAAATTGCCTTTGGTAGAATTGCCATTTTTACTATGTTGATCCTCCCAATCCAAGAGCAAGGGAGGTCCTTCCATTTTCTGGTATACTCCTCAGTTTCTTTCTTCAATGCCTTAAAGTTCTTGTCAAATAGATCTTTCACTTCCTTGATTAGAGTTACCCCAAGATATTTTATGCTGTTTGTGGCTATCGTGAAAGGTAAAGCTTCTCTGATACCCCTCTCTGCTTCCCTATCCTTTGTGTATAAGAGGGCGACTGATTTTTTGGAGTTGATCTTGTATCCTGCCACATTACTAAAGGTGTTTATCAGCTGTAAAAGTTCTTTGGTGTAGTTTTGGGGGTCGCTTATGTACACTATCATATCATCTGCAAATAACGAAAGTTTAACTTCTTCCTTTCCAATTCGAATCCCCTTGATCCCATTATGTTGTCTTATTGCTATTGCTAGAACTTCAAGCACTATATTGAAGAGGTATGGCAAGAGTGGACAGCCTTGTCGTGTTCCTGAGTTTAGTGGGATGGCTTTGAGTTTTTCTCCGTTTAATTTGATGTTAGCTGTCGCCTTGCTGTATATAGCTTTTATTATATTTAGGTATGACCCTTGCATCCCTAATCTCTCCAATACTTTTATCATAAAGGGATGTTGAATTTTGTCAAATGCTTTTTCAGCATCTAATGAAATGATCATATGGTTTTTTTCTTTCAGTTTATTTATATGATGGATTACATTGATAGATTTTCGTATGTTGAACCAGCCCTGCATCACTGGGATGAAGCCTACTTGATCATAATGGATAATTTTTCTAATGTGTTCTTGGATTCAGTTTGCCAGTATTTTGTTGAGGATTTTTGCATCGATGTTCATGAGTGAGATTTGTCTATAATTCTCTTTCTTGGTTGAGTCTTTGTGCGGTTTCGGTATCAGAGTAACTGTAGTTTCATAAAAGGAATTTGGCAATGCCTCTTCTGTTTCTATATTTTGAAATACATTAAGGAGTATAGGTATTAGGTCTTCTTGGAAGTTCTGGTAGAATTCCTCATTGAAACCATCTGGTCCTGGGCTTTTTTTTTTGGTAGGGAGGTTTTTGATAACCTCTTCTAATTCTTCGCGACTAACAGGTCTATTTAGATTGTTCACCTGGTCCTGGTTTAACTTTGGTATATGGTATTTATCTAAAAAAGTGTCCCTTTCCTTTACATTTTCCAGTTTTGTGGCATATAGGCTTTTGTAGTAAGATCTAATGATTCTCTGAATTTCCTCTATCTGTGGTTATGTCCCCCTTTTCATTTCTGATCTTATTAATTTCCAAATTCTCTCTCTGCCGTTTGATTAGTTTGGATAGGGGTTTGTCAATCTTGTTGATTTTCTCCAGGAACCAGCTTTTTGTTTCATTGATTTTTTGTATTGTTTTCTGTGTTTCTATTTTGTTGATTTCAGCCCTCAGTTTGATTATTTCCAGTCTTCTACTCCTCCTAGGTGAGTCTGCTTCTTTTTTTTCTAGAGCTTTCAGGTGGGCTGTTAAGTCTCCAATGTGAGCTTTCTCTGTTTTCTTTAAGTGGGCACTTAGTGCTATGAACTTTCCTCTTAGGACTGCTTTCATAGTGTCCCATAAGTTTGAGTATGTTGTTTCTTTATTTTCATTGAATTCCAGGAAGACTTTAATTTCTTTCTTTATTTCTTCCTTAATCCAGGTATGGTTCAGTAGTTGACTGTTCAGTTTCCATGAATTTGTAGGCTTTCTGGGGGTAGCATTGTTGTTGAATTCTAACTTTCATCCATGGTGATCTGATAAGACACAGGTGGTTACTAATATTTTTTGTAACTGTGGATGTTTGCTTTGTTACCGACTATGTGGTCGATTTTTGAGAAGGTTCCATGAACTGCAGAGAAGAAGGTATATTCTTTCCTATTTGGGTGGAATGTTCTATAGATGTCTGTTAAGTCCATTTGATTCATTACCTCCATTAATTCTCTTATTTCTCTGTTAGGTTTCTGTCTGATTGACCTGTCCATTGGTGAGAGAGGAGTGTTGAAGTCTCCTACTATTAGTGTGTGCGGTTTGATGGCTGCCTTGAGTTTTAGCAATGTTTCTTTTATGTACGTGGGTGATTTTATATTAGGGGCATCGATGTTCAGGATTGAGACTTCATCCTGATGAACTGTTCCTGTTATGAGTATAAAATGCCCCTCTCCATCTCTTCTGATTGATTTAAGTTTGAAGTCAACTTTGTTAGAGATTAGTATGGCCACACCTGCTTGTTTCTTAGGTCCATTTGCTTGATAAGCCTTTTCCCAGCCCTTTACTCTGAGTAGGTGCCTGTCTTTGTGGTTGAGGTGTGTTTCTTGTAAACAGCAGAATGCTGGATCCTGTTTTCGTATCCAATCTCTTAGCCTGTGCCTTTTAATAGGTGAGTTGAGTCCATTGACATTAAGTGACATTAATGACCAGTGGTGGTTAACTCCAGTCATTTTTTTAGTCATAGAGTTTGTGTGTTTCCCTTCTTTGATTTGTGTTAGTGAAGGGTCTCTAGATGTCTGAGTTATTGTGGTCATTGTTGGATTCCTTGGTTAGTGATTTTCCTTCTATTACTTTCTGTAAGGCTGGATTTGTGGCTGCGTATTGTTTAAATTTGTTTTTATCCTGGAAAATTTTATTTTCTCCATTTATAGTCAATGAAAGCTTGGCTGGGTATAGTAATCTGGGCTTGCATCCATGGTCTCTCAGTTTTTGCAGTACATCTATCCAGGACCTTCTGGCTTTCATGGTTTCCATGGAGAAGTCAGGTGTAAGTCTGATAGGTTTACCTTTATAAGTAATTTGGCCTTTTTCCTTTGCCACTCTTAATATTCTTTCCTTATTCTGTATGCTTTGTGTTTTGATAATTATATGCTGAGGGGATGTTTTTTTTTTTTTTTTTTTGATCCAGCCTATTCGGTGTTCTGTATGCTTCTTGAACCTTCATAGGTATATCTTTCTTTAGGTTGGGAAAGTTTTCTTCTATAAATTTATTAAATATATTTTCTGGACCATTGAGCTGCACTTCTTCTCCTTCTTCTACTCCTATTATTCTTAGGTTTGGTCTTTTTATTGTGTCCCATATTTCCAGAATGTTTTGTGATGAGAGTTTGTTGGACTTGCTGTTTTCTTTGATTAGTGTGAGTGTGTTTATTTTCTCTATGGTATCTTCAGAATCTGAGATTCTTTCTTCTAACTCTTGTATTCTGTTGGTTATGCTTGTTTCTGTAGACTCTGTTTGTTTACTTAAATTTTCCATGTCCAGCCGGCCCTCTGTTTGTGTTTTCTTCTTTGCCTCCATTTCAGTTTTCAAGTCTTGAACTGTTTCCATTATCTGTTTGATTGGTTTTCCTTGGTTTTCTAGGGTATCATTCACTGATTTATTCAATTCTTCAAACTTTCTGTTATATTTCTCATCCATTTCTATAAGGGCGTTTTTTACATGCTGTTTAAGTGCGTCAATCACTTTCATGAAGTCACTCTTTTCTACTTCTTCTTGATTAAGGTGTTCATGTCCCCCCGTTGTGAGGTCGCTGGTTTCTGGTGGCTTCATGTTGCTTTTCAGCTTGTTGGGCGAATTCTTGCCTTGGTGTCTACCCATCTCTTCTTCCAAATGTCCCCTTATGGTCTTCTTTTACCGGATCAGGTCTCCTTGCCTACCCAACGCTGGCTCTCCCCAACGTTGGCTCTCCTGGCGCCGAGAGATCAGGTCTCTGTGCTGGTTGGGCTGGTCGCAAACAAAGCACCTACCCTGCTTGGTGCAGGCAGGCCATAGAAACAAAGGAACTCCGGCCCGCTTGAGTGCCCCGAGGATTCGTACCCAGTGCCCAGACAGGCTGGGCTGGGTGATGTTATGTGCCAAAAGAGCCCTTTTTTTTTTTTTAAAGTAGATTATTGTAGAGAGCTGCGTGGATGCGTGGAGCCACGCCTAAAAGATGGCGCTCCCAGTAGGATTTTATAAGTTGTTTGTGATCATTCAGGAACCGATCATTTCATCACTCTGGTTTATAGGAAAATGTATAATACATTACAGATTATTACAAAGGAGATGTGCAGTTTTTTTTAAAGTCCTCTACACTAATAGCGCTTTCTGAAAATGACACTTTTGGGTACTGATATACATAGTTATCCCACTAGAGACACTTAAAATTTCAGCTCTTTCCCCAGTGCATGCTCCAATACTCCACCACAGCCCCAAGGGTTGTAGGACGCTGCTTGTTTGTTTTTGCTGCCCAGCCCCGAAATAACCACACAGAAACTTTATTATTTAAATCACTGCTTTACTCATTAGCTCTAGCTTCTTATTGGCCAACTCTTACATCTTAATTTAACCCATTTCTAGTAATCTGTGTATCGCTATGGCTGTAGCTTACCAGCAAGATTCCATTTGGTGTCTGTCTCCTTCCTTACTTGGTTTAGATTTTAAAAATTTGCATTTATTGCCTAGTAAAACAATTGCTGTTATCTCTTGAATAGCATGAGAGGAGTGTTCTCAGCTTGCTTAGTGAATGGCCATGTGATGTGAGCTGCGCTCCCCTGGAATCCCCCCAACAGGGGGAGCTTTGGTCGGTTTCTTACATCACAGCCATTTTATAGCCTGACCCTTCTTTCCTTTGGTTATGCTCTTGATCAGGTACATGCTGATCTTTTCTAAGAAGAAGCACAATTAATTTATTAGTACTGCTTTTATCAAGCATTGGATTTTATTTTGAGAAATATATATATATATATACACATGTTATATTAACATAAGTATTAATATAACGTGTATACTTATATTAATTCAAATGAGTGTGTGCACGTGTGTGTACACATTTGAAGCTGGGGAAGGTCCACAGAGACTTCCAAAGAAAGTAAGTGAATCCACAGTCACATCTCCAAAATAATCTCATGTCAACTCTTAGAGGTAGAAATTCCTCAGGAATGACCTTTTGTCTCTCTAGAGTAAGTTTTCTATTTCTGCAGGAAATGTCACTGCTGCGCTCTGCCACTGCCATGTGTGTACACGTGTGTGGTGAAAGAGGGATGGGCAGGAGTGTAAGGGAGCGAGCCCCCAAGAAACTGATACTGGTCCAACAGAAATAACTTCTTATTTCTTAAGTATCCTCCCCCTTCACAATAAAATATACTTTTCCAAATTACACATCAGCTGTTTGCAGAGTTAAAGGTGGAATGCCTGGGCTGTGATTCTTTTTTTTTTTTTCAAGCAGAAAACTAGGAAATGGGTCATAAAACATTAATACTGCCTTAAAATAACCTAGGGGAGGGTGAGCCCAAGATGAACTTGAGTCCAGCACAAGGGGAGGCTGCACCTCCAGAGGAGAAATTTTGTTGGTGAGGACTTGCCCTTTCCCGTGGAGAGATCCAAGGTGGACTTCCTGAAGCTGGGAGGGCTGTGTCAAGCTGAGTGGGGAATCTTGGCTGCTTGATACATCTCTGCAGCTCCTTTCAGAACCAGGAAGAACCAAAGAAGGAAGATACCAAGTCTTCAGAATTAAATGAGATGAGTGCACATTAATCTGTGATTAAAACCAAAGTCATCTTCTATGTTTTATTTAAGTTATTGTAAATGTTCGTCTTAGCTGTTGTCAGAAGTCTAGTTTTCTGTTGCTTATCTCTTTTCCAGGTATTCTGAAATGATCAGGGAAAATACTTACACGTTCCTCATGTTAACCCTGGTAGTCATTCCTCTAAACGGTTTGTGCTCCAGAAAGCTGATGAAACTTCATGATATCAGAGAGCAAGTTTTGGTCTAGAATTAGAATGGAGCCACAGCTAGCCTGCACACCTCCAAACAGAGATGCTACTTGATGAGAAGGTCTTGGAGGGAACTAGAAACCAGTGCCTTTGTTTTCCAGGTAGACTCGGCCATTTTTCGAGACCCATGGCTTGTTGGAGGCAACATTACAAGATAGATTTCACCCTTAGTGGTCTACCTCACCCTCTGCTTTGTAAAATTAAAACAAGTCCGGCTCTGGTCAATAATCTAGGCATTCCCTGAAAGCATGCACATAAAACACATGATAGCAGCTGTAGCATGAACAAATTAGACTTCCTTTCTAGCTCACTTTCAAGAAAGTGTGCAGGTTTCATATGACCACTTTGTAGCATTATCAGAGTCCTAGGTTACTGCTGTTCTGTTCCATCATCTGGTTTATGTGTTTTACTCTGCTTCCTTGTGACTATCATCATGACCAGAAGCTGTTTGGGGAAGGGAAGGCTTATTTCAGTTTACGCATTACTCTCTATCACCAAGAGAAGCCAAGGCAAGACATTATGGCAGGAACTGAAGGAGAGGCCACAGAGAAACATTGCTTGCTGAGTTGATTCCCCTTATGTATGTATTTTATACACTACAGACTTGCCTACTAACACATAACACCACTCAAAGAGGGTAGGGTCCTCCTACACCAATCAAGAAAATCCTCCACAGACAAGCCCATATGCCAGTCTGATGGAGATAATTACTCAGCTGAGTTTCCTCTTCCGGTTGACTCTAGTTTGTTAAGGTGACAAAAGCTAACGAGCACAGTTAGATATTCCCAATTGTATTGGCAGGCCTAGAACTCATACCTCAGCATCCCACGTAGCTGAGATTATAGGAGTGTGCCACCACACCAAGCTGCCCTATTATTGTGTCTTTCTTCAGCCAACACTTCTTGGCAACAGCTATAGAGTTCAAGTAAGTTTGACTGAAGTGCTAAGCAGTGGGAGGCAGAATGTGCTAATGACAAACACACTCCCTATGCACATCAGGAGAGTTTTGCTCAAGTCTTGCTGACCAACAATTGATTATAGGACCACACTTGTCTGTGGAGCAACTGAGAAATGTTACCTTTTCAGGCAGGCACCTGGTTAGAGGTGGCATCAGTACCAAGGAGCAGGGGAAATGGATGCTCGGCTGAGAAATTAACCTTTTCTCAAAAGGCTCATCCTCAATTCTACTTTGTTCTAATCATGTACTCAGCAAATTTCCTTTCCTTAGCTACTCCTTCCTTAAACAAAAAAAAAAGCCAAGAATCTGACTTAATGAAATTTGACTGAATGCAGACAAGGATGAGAAGACAACACTCTAGAGCCCTGGAGGAATTACGACACAGCGCTTCAGCACCGAGTCACACTGTCTGGCCTAATCACTGGCTGGATGATCATTTCCTAGCTGCAAGACCTCAAAAACCTTTTCTCCTAATGTCAGAGGTCTTCTCCAGTCTGCAATGTGATAGGGCTGTCATGGGTGCTGAATAGGATAATAATACATATATGACGTTCTGTGCATGGCGGGTATATTCCTGCAAATTACCACACTAAGCCAGAGCACACAGGATCTGTCACACCCTTGGTTTTAGTCTCTGAGATCTGTGGGGTCTTGCCTAAAGTCAAAGGCCCACCTTCTTACCTTTTATTTTTAGCTTGCTCCCTAGCATTTCAGCGGTTTCTATAATTTTTATTCTTGCTGTCAACACGAACATTTTATTTGCTTACCACTGTTTTCTGTCCATCACCAAAGTGCTTGCCAGAAACAAATGGCAGTGAAATCTACAGAGGAGCAAGGACCGAAGAAGCCATGCAGTGAAGGCATGCGACTGTGAGCAGCCCCTGACTTCCAAGCTCAACAGGTCAACCACACAGGTGAACTGCCAATGCATGCGGATTTATCCACATGACTTTGTGGAAACTATAGTGCATGGGTTCATATAATGATTACTTCTCTTATTTGTAAAAACTTTGAGGAAACAGAGAGAAACACACTGAGTTATTATTTTACTAGGTGAAGCATGCATAATAAATTGAGCATACAACACACATATATGATAAGCAAACATACAAATCCTAGTATTTCATTGGAAGTTTTCAGTTAGAAATGAAAAAAAATATTATAATAGAGTTTAGCACAGTGGCACAGCCCTGCATCCCCTGTTGCTTGGGAGGTTGGGATAGGAGGAGTGTGCCTTGATTAAGGCAATTCCAGGCAGTTTGGGTAACAAATACAACACTGTCTCAAAAATACAAATAAAACATGTTACTCACTTCTGCACGCAGTGGTTACTTTTGATGTTTCTAGGCTCTTAATTTCATTTAAAGGTCTTTGCTTCCCTCTCTATAGGCTCCCAAGCAATGCAGGCTCCACTCCTGGTGTGAATTTCTCTGCCTCTATACCCCGGATTCTTACTTCAGACATCCCTCCACCCTCTGCCTGTCTCTGTCCACAGCATGTGGGATTGGAGGATCTCCCTCTGTCTGCCAATCTAGCATGACAGAGAGTGGAAACTTTCATTTCCTTTGGGAAGAGTCCCTCATCCATCCTAGAGAACAGTATACAGTATGAACTCTATTGTCCTGACAAGACAATCACAAGGTTTAGAGTACATTTCTCAGAAATCAGTTTTATTCCAACCTAAGTAATAGCATGTGTGAGCTCCAAAACCAAGCTAAATCCACTTCAGAAAAGGCACAGCTCCACATCTGCAAGAAGATAACAGCAAAAGTCAGCACAGTTTAGCTACAGCAATAAACAAAACACTTATAATCTTGACCTACAGCATGAAGACTTGCATGATTTCACAGATTTTCTTTGTCCTAAACTAAAACCATGGATTGGAATTGGGTTTACATTAGTAACAGCCAAATATCCTGTTAATAGCATCAATCCTCTTGTTCTCAGAGGAGTCTCAAACGTCTTGATCTAAAAAGAACTGAAAATTGTCAATCACTCCCAAATTACACTTCTTTTGCATAAATAGAAAACAAAAATTCATTCCGAGAATGCTAGCTACAGACAAAAAGATCTCACCAATGTTTACCTTATGATAAATATTAAAACAATAGTTTCTTTTCCTACTTGTTCTGCCCTAAAACCTGAAGTCCCTTGACTTAAATACAGTATGTGTGGAAACAAAGATCATGATAGCACAAAATGTGGATTATATAAAAGAAAGACGCTACTTTACAAAAGACAGTCTAAAATGGAGTTCCCTTGCATCCAGGTCAAAGAAAGAAACCACGTCATAAGTCTGAGATTCAGTGCGTTGACACCTTAAATGATCAAGACTTTGGTCAGTGTTGTCTGTTAGCTATTTCCCAATGGCACCTTCTGTGAAGGTCCTGGAAGGCATAGGGCTAGGTAATGTCCTTAACAGCAGGCTGAGAGAATTGACACCAGCACATTCTGTACATCTGCTTCTTCTGAGAACTGAGCGGTTGAAAGGCACGAGGATTCTGTGCAACTCTGAGCAATTTTAAGGGCAGCTAGACTTTGAAGCGAAGGAGGGTTTTTCTGGGAGGAATTCTAGTTAGATATCAGAATGTCCTTGAACTTCCCAAAATATTCTTCCTGTTAGATGTTGCAGGGTAATCTGCCATTTTCGGAGTACAGAATAAAGGTCAGATGAGTAACTGAGAACTGAATGCGACCTTTAGCTATATCTTCAGTAAAAAGTTTTTCTGATTTTTATCAATTCCAAAGATGTCTGTCTATTTGTAGGGGGAGGGACCACTTGTTCTTCCTGGCTGCCCTGCTAGTTTAGATCTGAAATAACCACACAGAAACTATTAATTAAATAACTGCTTGGCCCATTAGCTCTAGCTTTTTATTGGCTAACTCTTACGTATTAATTTAACCCATTTCTATTAATTTGTATATCACCACGAGGTCGTGGCCTACCAGCAAGTTCTGGCATGTCTGACTCTGGCAGCTCCATAGCATCTCCCTGCCTCTGCCCTTCTTTCTCCCAGCATTCACTCCACTCCTCCCTGCCTACCTAAGTTCTTTCCTATCAACAGGCCAAGGCAATTTCTTTATTCATTAATGGTAGTCACAGCACACAGAGGGGACTCCCACATCATCTATTAGTGTTCAAGTTAGGGTTCTACTGGGCTTGAATCCTCTCTTGTGCAAAGTGGGGCATGCCACTTACTTTGTGTTTGGTTTTCCTCATGTGTCATAGGGCCAGGATGTTATCACACGGGTTATTATGAAGATTAAATGAGGGAGTGTGTACAAGAGGATTAACAGGGGGTCTGCTCCATAATAAGAGCTGCAGGAGAGCTAAATTACTACACCACAGGACTAATGGCAGTGCCTTCTAATGATGACAGCTGTACACAGTTATTCATCTTCCTATTCTTCAGAGCAGGTTATCCTGACATCTTTCCATTATAAATAAAACAGTGTTAACTATAATTAACCAACTATTTCTCTTTTGGGGGGAAATAATCTTGATGAACAGACATGAAATAGTTCAAAGATGCTCTTGAAACTGGCAAAACCATGCATTCAAGAGGTCTGAGATTCAATTACACACAATATATGCTTTAACCAAATGAACGACTTAAAGCTTCAAGCATATGTACATTATGTGTCTCTCTGTGAACTTTTAAGTAACATTGAGCATGTCCTTTGGGTAGTGTCCTTCAGTGGGGACTGAGAGGCCTGGAATACTGGTTTTCGGGTGACTTTTGTTGCAGAATTGAAAAGAGTGATAGATTCAGCTATTAGGGGCTGTGTGTTCACATCCCCAAGATCAGCACTCCTAAGCTGAAGCTCTGTTGTTACTTACCATCTGTGTGACTTTCACCTAGGCTGTGACTCATTCTCCTCAACTGCAAAGTTCAGGGTGAAAAATTCTCACCTTTATATGGGGTATAGAGTGTATGCTATAGAAACAGCTGTTGTCCAAGTACAAAGCAAGAATACCATAGTAGCTAGTCCTAGGACTGTGAACCTCTTCTTCCTGTAAAAAAAGGCCATTGTAGATTTATGGTTTCATTGCTCTATGGGCACGTGTATCTCCAACTTCTGGAAGGTGACACATAGTGGACAATTAGTAGATGTCCCTTACGGGGAGGCATGTGATCGAAAAGCCTCATCAGTCCTTTGTTGCAAGCAAGGACCACCAGCAGTTCCACACTTTCCTGCGAGAGTGCCTGGGGCTTTTATTGGCACAGCGAAAACCCAAGTAAAAGGCTTAACTTGTCTGAATGTTTCCTAGTCTGTTTCATGGCATTTTTTTGGCTTCCAGCCTTCCCTCAGCCCTAATATTTTTTTCTTCCAAATAAAAAGACAAATGCATGTAGCATAAATAATAAAAACTCAGAGACAGATATTGGGGTTCAAACTGAAGATCAGAAAAGCAAAGCGTCCAAGCCATTGGCTTTTACCTCTACCTCATACTGAAATGGCGATCCTGCCTCCATGACCCTTAGAATGAAACTGAACCTGAGACCCATCTTCTCCCATCTTATTTTCCCCTCTAGTTCTGGGATTAAAGGCAGCTTCTATGGCTAACTAGTGTGGCTGTGGGGATTCAAGTTGTGTGCAACCACTGCCTGGCCTGTATGGCTGACTTGTGTGGCTGCTTTGCACTGATTGTCAGGCAAGTTTTTTTTTTATTCAGACACAAATAGTATACCACTATACATATACCTTCCAGGTATCAACTTAGGATTGGAGACTAAAGTCTTCTTTGACTGAAATTCATGATACCCTTGTTGTAGTAAGGAGGCTACTAGTTAGTTCCTGGCTGCTTAGCCCCAAAATAACCACACAGATGCTGTATTAATTAAATCACTGCTTGGCTCATTAGCTCTAGCTTCTTATTGCCTAACCCTTACATCTCAATTTAACCCATTTCTAGTAATCTGTGTATTGCCACATGGCTGTGGCTTACTGGGTAAAGTTCTGTCTGGCTCCAGAAGGGCTACACGGCTTCTCTCTGACTCTGCCTCCTCTCTCCCAACATTCACTTTAGTTTTCCCTGCCTACCTCTATTCTTTTTCCCTATCAGGCCAAGCCAATTTTCTTTGTTAAATAACCAATTGTATTCACTGCATACAAAGGGGACTCCCACAACAACTTGTCATGTAGCAGAGTCTGTAGACAGTTCAGTGGATGTTTTTACAGTCAGCATTAAACAAACAAAAAGGGAGAAGAAGGAGGATGAGAAGAAGGAGGAGGAGGAGGAGAAGGAGGAAGAGGAAAAGGAGGAGAAGGAGGAGAGGAGGAGGAGAAGGAGAAGGAGAGGGGGAAGAAGAAGGAGAAGAAGAAGAAGAAGAAGAAGAAGAAGAAGAAGAAGAAGAAGAAGAAGAAGAAGAAATTCCACACAACTAATGAAGTTTACCTTATTGCTGTAACTGTTGGCAAAGGTGAGAGCCTAGGAAGGTGGACTGCCTGAAATGTTTCATTATTCTGCAAGAATATTTTTTGATATGCTTTCAACAGCTCCTGAATGACGGTCAGCCTCACTCTGTGGTTTTTAAAAGTCCTCCCTCACCCCACCAATAGCTGATCATCACACTTAACAAAAGCTTTCAGGTCAGCTGTTGAGTACCTGGGTCTTTACCAGTAATTACCAGGTAGAATTACCAGGTAGCAGGCAGTGTTTGCTTGTAACCTGTCAATAGGAGCTGCAATGGCGGGGGCGGGGGGGGGGGGGAGATTGTCATTTCTGATGGCCTTGCAACCACATCTAATTTAAAGTGTCAATAGAGTTAGTTTCTATCTTTTGTTCCCACTGCCAGATTGTGAATTTTTTCCTCTAGAATCTTGTCACAAAGTTATACAGATATTTGGAACTAATGAACTTCAAGAAAAACTATCCCTCAGCCACCACAAGATATGGAGGGACACTTAGGCCTCATTTCTTTATCCCATAGTGCGATTGCATTCTTTACAACAGTGGTATAGTCAAGGTATCTTGTCTAAGTTCAAGATTAGGCAGCCTGTCCTAAGCAGTGAAGTGATGCTCTGCCGACTGAACCAGAGGTGAAGCTAGGGAGAGCAACAAGAAATTATTTGAAGATGACTCTTGGTCTTCTGGTGTTGGGTTCCAGAAGGCTATATGCTAATTTCTAGATGGTTTGGGGAGATACCTTTCCATGCCATTTGAATCATTTAGGTTATCTCCCATTCTTAATAAGGATAAAAAGCTTTCTAAGAAGATGCTGGTGTCACATGGCACCCAACAGTTTCTTCAGGTACTTCAATTGATGCAATTGAATATAGGTTGTGAATGAGGGGCAAATATAAGGTTATCTTGGAACTTGTTTTCCTAAAGATCTATTTCAGGTTGAATCCTAAAGGGGCGTAGATACAGCAGCTGGCAACCAGCATTAGTTTTGAATATCTATCTTATCAATATAAATAGATTTTTCTTTCCAGGCTAAAGGAAGAAACCTTGGTGGGGAGTAAGATTGGCTGTATTGTAATCAATACAATCTGGTAGCACATTTTATTCTAATATTAATAAGCTTTTTTCTTGCTGAATACAGAGGGTGAGCAGAGAAGGGTGTTTTCAACACTGCACTGTACTACCGTTCAATATCAATTTGGCTTTATAAGGTCATCACATCAAAGGAGAATCAAATTTGAGAAAGAAAACCCACTGGAAAGTTCTGTCTACAACATTCAGATTCTAAGACATGTGTTCTCCATCTCTGTTCCTTGAACTAGACAACCTTTATCAAATACCTAGGTGATCCTTGCAACCTTGGGCCCGACGAATAGTTCCTGTGCTGTAAACCTATCCGCGACATAATGGACTCCCATTGCATCAGTCCCGCTCTGATGGGGATTTCTGACAATTTCTGTGGCACCCTGACAGATGTGTCATAACGTCTAATCCCTTTAAGCTCCCCAAAGCTCCCGGAAAAGCGGATGAATTCAAAGAACAGTCTGGAAAGCAAATGGTTCTTGTATTGAACCCATTTCTTCTATGTCTGGGAAGATGCTCAATCTTTCCCTTCTGTGCCAGTAAAGGATGGGCAAGGTGTAATCTGGGTATTGGAATGATAATAGGAAAGCAGGGCTAGCTGGCATTTCCCTGCAACTGAAACAGTAAAAGTGAAAAGGGGTAAACTTACAGGAGCCTGTGCTTCCCCGCCTGAAGCCCTGCCTTCCAACATTATCAGAATCCCATGCCAGATGAACTGCTCTGTGGCTCAGTTCAAAGCATTAGCGATCAGAGTCTCGGAAGGTGAGACGGGGAAGTGGGGAGCTTCTCATTAACAGAGGAAGTAAGTAGTGCCCCTCCTTAACCTGCCCTGGGCTTTTGAGCTCAGACCGGCGTCTCTTAACTGCACAAATCCACACTTGGTGTGCGGCATGGAGCCAGGCCTCATGGAGGCCAGGAGGTGCTTTCCCCGAGCTTTGACACTCTTGGAATTGTACACAGTTGTGAGGTTTGCTTCTCAGACATTTGGACAACTGCCACGAGGAAGGGAGGGAGGAAACTGGGCCAGTTTGTGTTCTGTTACAGACCAGCCTTTTGGATGACAGAATTCTTTCCAATCAAAATGCCATGGATTACTCCCTGCTGTGAGCTAATAGGGTGCTAATTAGCATATTTCATTTATTTACTTAACCGGGATAGAAACTATTGGGCACGTGGCCCACTTAGAATGGTTTCCTGGGGGAAGCTATGAGGATGCCCTAAGCACTTCCTTCTTATACATTGGTGAAAACAGTTCACAGAAGCACAATGCTCCCCTCTCTCTTTCACACCTTTCTTCCCTCTCACTTGCACCAATGACTGTAGGTCATAGGTGGAGGTGCACACCTCACTGTCTCCTTGTCACTCAGTCTCTCTTGAGAACTATGAATCCGTGCTCATGACAATTAGGTAGTTTGTGGGTTCCTTGGCCTTCTCTGGACTACTTCCTGGGGGATCTTAAAACCCATTTGCCATCATTTCCCCCTCATTTGGGAGAAGAAAACACTTTAAAATTCTCATCCTGCCCTTGAGTGCTTTTAGATTCTTTGGATTTCCATGGCTGTTAATCTCCCTAATGGCGTATTCTCAGTTTGTTCAGGGACAAATCATTAACAGTGTACAGTGAAACAAAGCAGCCAGAACCCACTAAGCAAAGAGAAATGGATCCTAGTTCCCAAATGCTTCCTGTGATGCTAAGCCCATGTGTTGAATAGCAGTAGCAAAATCAAAGGGCATAAAAACAGGCAGTAATTGTTCTACCAAGAATCCTGCTGCATACATACATATAAACACACACACACACATACACATACACACATACAGAGAGAGACAGATAGAGATAGAGAGAGAGAGAGAGAGAGAGAGAGAGAGAGAACAGCTTCACAGACTAAGAGTATTCCTACCATTTTGTAAGAATAAAGATGTGTAAAGTCTTCTTGTTTACAGAGGACTCAGTTAATGGCGCTGCAGTCCTTGGAGAAAGCATGACTATTTCTTTTTACCCTAGTTGGTCACTGAGTTCTGCCATTTTTGCTTCCTGATGATACTCAACCTGCACTTTTCTCCTTTTTGCCTTGTCACTGTCTAGATGAGCTTTAGTAACCTGCCACTCAGACCCTGGCCCTTAAAAGTGAGTTCCCATGATTGAGTATCGCTTGGTTCTTATTAGAAACTCAGGGATTTGGAGACTCCTGGGTAAGTAAGGGCAGATCAGTATATGCTTCAATGAACACACAGGTGATTTTTCTGCCTATTACAATTCAAGGACACTGAAATGACAACATAGCCTGCCTCCTAACATGCTTCCCTCTTCTGTGTCCTCTCTCAGTGTCCTCTATGCACCACCTCTCCTCATTATGTGGACTGTCTGCTGGTAGGTTATTTTCTCTGCAACCTACAACATGGGACTTCATAGCAGGAGTGATATTGTCAGTCTGCATTGTCAGGTAGCCTCAAGATATTGTCTCATCCCTTGCAGCTTGGTCCTCAAAATCTTACCAAGGTAATTAGAAAATGAAGAAAGGACAGGCACACAGACACATGTAGCTTACTAAAAATCTAGCATCAGGTGGACATCACGATGGAATGGTACTATCTATGTAATAACCCACCCAGATCCAGCATGTGTAGTATGAAGAGCACAGGGCTGGGAGTTAGCTAGTGTGGGTAGGAGGTCTCTGTAGGGGAGCAGTCTCAGAGGGCTGAGTTTTAGAGAGGAAGGCTTCAGCAATCCCAAGCCTGACCTGTGTGGCGAGGGCTTTGCCAGACTCTCATGTGTCTGAGGCATCATCAATCCTTGTCATGGCTGTGCCCATATCAAACAATCCCAATCACTCAGGTAGGTCTTCATCTGTTTCTTACACATTCACTTCCTCAGTTCCTCACAAGACACAACTTCACTTTTATGTGCAGAAGGCTGCTTCTTTGTCATTGATTTTTTTTCTAATCTGTTCTCTATGATCCTAGTCTCTTCATGTTATCTCAGACATTTAGATTTTGACTGAGTTGATCATGTCTTGTTCTTTGCTTTTTGGTGGCCAGTGACACTAATATTCCTAATACATAGTTTTATAGTGTCATTTATAGTTATTTGCTATACATGGGTATTTGCTCATATTGAAGCATATCTTCAGTTACTAATACTTCTCCATGTTGGTGGGCTTCCATGTATTCAATCCTAATTATTATGATTTCTGCTACCATGATATGTTATCCTTCTTTGAACTGGCTTGTTCTCTTTTAAGTTAATTTATGACTCCATTTGGGCAACATAAAAAGACTTGATTGCTCTTTGTAGACAAGGGAGACGTTAAGATATTGCTCAGATCCTGGGTATCCTAGAAACTCCTACTTACTAGGTACCACCTTCCAGATTTTATATCTGGGTCCTTGAGAATCATTTTCTATTTTTTAGCATATTTTTCTTCTTACTTCTTCTGACACTCTTGATTTTGCCCTGTGCTTCACCAAATGACACATAACTCCCCTTGTTGCCAAATTGACCTGTCCTCTTTGAAAAAAAACACCATGTTTATTTTCCATGTTTTCCTGATCAGATTAGAAGTTCTTGTCGGATACCCAAGAACAGGAGAGTTCTTGGGTAGCCTCAACAGATCATCCAATAAATATCTAGTAATAATTTGTGCTTTATTAAATTGAAATATCAAAGCATTCTAGCTGTTCAGTGCTTTTTAACTCATAAACTCTTTGTCATTCTACTTTTATTTCTCAGTATAACATTTGATTTACTGTTGGGAGCATAAGGAGAATAAATAAATATCAGAAGAAGAAGAAGCAGATCTAATGACTGATGATTGATTTAAATTTTATTTGTTGATAGACTGCTGTGGATTAAAAGTGATGGGGAGAGTTTATAAATCACTCAAAATTATTGTTAGCATACTAATACAATTAGAGTTGGTCTCTCACTTTTGCTCTTAATATTCAGATTGATGAAGGAGAGAACTACATGTGTAAAGGGGGAATTCAAACAGTTCCCTGATAAGGTGAGCACCCTTCAATGATCTGAAGTTGGTTATTGTATAGTGTAATAGTTCAGGGAGACAGTTCATTAAAGAAGAGTTTCTATGGGCGGTCTGTGGGGATAAAGTAGATGAAGTCCCTTGCATATTCTGTTTCCCAAACATGAGGTCTTTATCTACACTTGTGGGGTACTGGTTATTCATGGATTGAGAAAAGAACAGTGCTATCAAATGTTTTCCCTCCCCTGCCATATCAGGACAATCTCCCTTGCGGTGAATAATCCATGAATCAACAGAGTGTTTTCAAGGCTCATATGTCCAAAAGGAGAACACCTTGTTTGGCCACAATGCTTCCCAGGAGCAAAGACAAAGCAAGAATTGTATTAAGCAGAAGTGACTTATCAGCCAAACCAGCAAACATAACACTATTTGGGGAAACGCACAGAAATCGAGGAGAGTAACTTGGATAGAAGATGGAGCCTGAGAACCACGGAGTGATTAATTTGGCTGCTCTCATACTACTTTCTCAGCAGGTGATGACATTTGGATAGAAATCCATGCCCAAATTTTTTTAATGGACAGTATTTTCCTTGGAATATTTAGATATTTCTTGGGGTTTACCTAGAGATGGTGGTGTTGGTCATTGGTGAGGACTCCAACTCATTTGACTCCAGCTAAACATACCATGCCCACATATCATCAGAAAGTCCATTTCTCCTTGGTTTGGCTGTCATTGTTATTTTAGCAAGAGTGGGAAGCTTGGAGGGTCACTGTTTATGCATCACTAGATACAGATGGTATCGTAGCTATCTTGGGAAAGCTCATTTTGTAAATATATATCCAAATGGAATTAGTGGATAACTAGGAGCTAGTGGTGTTGTCAAGCAGGAAATGTATAGGTATGTATAGGAAATGCTAGGTATAAAGTACCACAATCTTACACTAGGGTATCTTTAGGATAATGTTAGAGTATTAAGACTCCTTGCTGTGAGCTACTAAGACTCTGGAATACTTTGGCATTGGTTTTTAAAATAGTTAAAGCCATTAAGTTCGTATGACTTGCATAAATGTATCCATAACGGGGGCAACTCCTTCCATTTAGTGCTGAGTCACCCTGAAGAGCTGGTATTAGGTCAGGCAGATCTGAGGCTCATCAGGAGAATTAGAAAATATTGTTAAAAGGTGAGATTAAGACAAAGCCTGGGGCTGGAGAGATGACTCGGTTGATAGATAACTCACCTGCTGTACAAGCATAAAGACCTCATTTTGATCCTTAGCATCCATGTAAAAGCAAGGTGTAGGGGCACAGGCTTCTAATCCCAGTGCTAGAGACATAAAGACGTAAATTCCTGGACTTGTAGGCCTGGCAGCCTAGCTGAATTGACAAACCTTACATTCAGTGAGAGACCCAATCCCAAAAAATTTCAGTGGCTAGTGATAGTGGAAAATAGGAGGATATTTACCCCTGGCCTCAACACCATGTGCGTACATTCAAGGTACACAGGCCTCTTACACATATATGTGTGCACACATAGATACACACACAGATACTCACACACAGGCACACACGCAGAGAGGAGAGAGAGAGAGAGAGAGAGAGAGAGAGAGAGAGAAGAAAGAAGAGAGAGAGAGAGCAGCAGCTAGATTTTCAACAATGGGACTCTAAATTACAATGGACTATAAAGAGCATCATGATAGTAGATGGTGAAAATACTGGTTATCTGTCATACTTTGCTCAATTGGAGGAAATTCTTAAGTTAATGTTATCTCGTGGAAGGAGACAGGGACTTAGAATAGGGTTGGAATTTGGGAAATTGGCTCAGAAAATTTCCGTATGTGTACATTTGGATGTTGACACTATGACATTTGTCTGATGCAGGACCAGACCATTGAATACTCCGAGGTCCATCTCATTATATCTAAACGTGATTAAAGACTGCCAGGATCAGAGTTTGGGGGCAGTAGCTTTCTGTTAAGGGAGTAGGGCTTCTCTGCTGAGATTGTCTAGGGATGCTGATAGCCTTTGTAAAGAAGAACTAGGCCATCCATATGTAGGAGACAGTGGTGAAGTTTTGACTATCTGAGGGGCCCCTGGCAGCAGGACCAGGATCTATTCCTGGTGTGTAAACTAGCTTGTTGGAGCCCATATCCTGTGGTGGGATGTCATGCTCAGCCTTAATGCACGGGGAAGGTCTTGGTCCTGCCCCAGCTTAATGTGCAAGACTTTGTTGACTCCCCATGGGAGCTCTTAGCTGTTGGGAGAACTGGATAAGGGGTAGCTTGGGGCAAGGTGTGAGAGGAAGAGGAAGAAGGATGGGAGGAGAACTGTGGTTGGAATGTAAAATAAAATTAAAAAATAAGTAAAAAACGATATTAAAACATAGTAAAAGAAGTAAAAATAGTTGAATAAACAGCTACACAAGCTCACATAAGCTTGTCTTGTTTCATCCTGTGGCTTCAATGGCTGATAAGTCTGAGCAGCAGCAGATGTCCCTCTGTAGATCGTGGTGTGGTCAGTTTGAAGACAGAGAATGTCCACAGAAGCTTCACGTGTCAAAAACTTGACCTCTGAGGAGGAGCTATTGGAATATATGTCTAGGAGGTGGATTCCAGAGAGGAGTCTTGTGTCATTGGGGATGTGCTTTCAAGGGGAACCACAGGACCTTGGTATCTTTTCCTCTTGTCTCACTCCGCTTCTTGGCTAATGGTGTCAGAAATTTGCTCAGCCAATTGTTCCTACCATGATAAGCTGTCCTGTTGGAGACCCAAAGTGACAAGGTCCTTCAACAAAGCATTGGAATCTTGAACGTTGTGGATCATTTTTTCCACTTTGTAAATGAGCCTGAGAATGTATTGACTTAATTGGCTTTTCTATGCATTTTATATTATATTACATTTATATTCTGTGAGGCAAGAAGAAGAAAACAATTCACAGAGAAGTGGGTAGAATTCTTCTTTTTCTTGGGTCTTCCCAGTATATCTATCATTGGCTATCTCTTTGTAGAAAGGTCATGGATTCATTATTTGGTAATGCTATGTATCCCTGGTTTTTGGCCAGAGAGTAGGAATCTTTCCTTTCTCTACTTCATGAACAAAGAAAGTACTTATCAAGAATGTAGTGTCAACATAGCTAAGCTATTAGGGGCATTTGTGGGTTCAATGAGGCTAAAGGGAAATAAATAGATTTTATTTTAAATGAAGGCTCATACAATAGATCAACACTTTCACCAGACATCTGTTTTGTTTTGTATTTTCTTCTCTAACCGCCATGTTGGCTTTAGCCCAAATCTTGTAGTCTTAAAATAGCTCTGAACAGTGGCTGGGGTATTCCACTTTTATTCACATTGACCAGGAAGTGAAACATATCTCCTTTCTCAGAAAGCCTTAGCCATTACTCCTTATTGTCTCATTGGCTTAAACAGGATTGTATACCTATTATTGAACCAATGAATATACAACATAGGAAATGGGATTCACTGATAAGACTAAATTAATCAGGGTCCTTTATAGATGTTTAAACCAAACATTTACTGCACATATTTATAATAAAATGCAAGCCTATGTTTAAACACAGCCACAACTTTCAGAATAGAAGGTTTATTGTAAACTATAATGTGTAAGAAGTCTTAGTGTCCTATTAAACCAAATAAAAATTAGGTAAAGTGTAAGAGATTTGACAATCTGGAAACACTAAAAATATGTTTGGGTCTGGAAGTAGTTCCAACACAGGGAGAGACTGAAGGAGAAGAGAGGGAAGAGAAGGAGAAAAAGGAAGAGAGAAAATATGTATACCAGCAAGTTGCTGAAACCAAATTTCTTGGAAGTTTGGAAACAGCTTGTCTTCAAACAGAAGCCTGGTCTTCCCTGTCTGGTTTATATGAAATCCTTCTTTGATGCAGGGGGATGGAGCAGATAAAGGCGGGAAGATCCTTTTGTCCCTGCAATCCTAGGGAAACTCACTTTCTTCCTACCACAAAGAAAATAAAGCCACACACTTGAAAAACCCCTTCTCTCCTGGTGGATGGTTTGATACCATCACCTGAGAATGTGGGGGCAACAAGGATGGGAAGTGGAGGAGGGCTGTTTCCTGACTTCTGTCACGTACAAGGGTGTTATCATAGTCCCCTTGTTTCATGCCTAAACCCCCCTTATCTGGAAACTGTCCACGATAAGGTTGTCTTTCCACCTTCTGACTTAGCTTGAGAATAAAGCAAAATCATATCCCTGAATTTCTCTGTGAATAGTGAGTCCTTTTGGATGGGCAGCATTATTACTGTTACTATTTGTTAATACAGCCCTAAATAAATTTATGGTCTTGGCTGAGATAGTTAACATCTCACATTATTTTTGTTCCATAAAATGAGACATCAAATATGATGTTCTTTGATGTCTCTTCTCTCATAGCTCATAGGGATCTTCAAGTCGCATTTTTTTCCCTCAAGGTGATAAAAATTTTTTTACAAAACACAGAGAATTGAGGGGTGGAGATGGTTAGTTTTGGTCAGTGATGCTAAGGGTCAAACTCCACTGTGTTCCATTTCCTTGGGATTTTAATGGCAGTAATTTTAACCAAACATAGAACACTTGTTCATTGTCCTTTGTTTACATTTCACATTTAGATGTTGCTGAATGCCAGGCCATTAGTTTACAGACATTATTATTAAGAAAGACTGTAAGCACTTTGAAGAAATAGAGAGCTAGCCAAAGATATATATTTTATTGACAACATATTAAATAGAAGGCACAAATGTTGATCTCTTTGGGAGATTTGCAGTGATTACACTTTCAGTTTTAAAGGAATAACTGATTTGGTGAGAAAATGGCCTCCAGAGCTAATGGGGTTTGCTTTTGAGGGTGAGAGATCATAAATTACGTCATAGACGTATAAGGGAAAGAAAGGAAAATTCAGAGCTTTTGGAGTTTGTAATAGGGAACTATTACATTTGTAAGTTAAAGTAGGGTTATTTAGAATCTTCCCTGTGCTTATTCTAGCCTGGTTGTTTATCTGTTAATATTTTGAAGAAATAGATGTGAGTTCCTTTGACAGAGGTGATGATGATGATGGCTGTAGGAGATTTACAATAATAGCTCTTGTTCATAACCTGCTGACTCTCTGAGGGACCCTAATGTCAGGGTTTGTTACATATAACTTCTCATTCTGTCCTAACTACAACTCTGTTTTATGAGACTGCCAGAATTGTGTGTGAGAAAACTCAGGCATAAACTGGTTAATCGATTTACTAAAATCCACATATCAAGTAGGGGGTTATGTGCTGGAAGTCAAACTCATGTAACCCTAAGGCTAAACTTTCCTCAGTAAATATAACTCTTCCACATCACTATCACCATTATAGTAATTCTACTCCTGTGTTTGCTATGAAGAGCATGTCAACTATGAACTCCCTCATCTTTATAAGAATCTTATGCAACAACTATTAGTATCATTACCATCTTATGGATGCGAAAATCATAGGCCAAAAGGTTAGCTCCAGTAAGCAATTAGTTATTATATTATTGTAGAAATAGAAAGTTGATGATGGAAAACATTAATAATAATAGCAAGATAGCAAGAACATCTTATAAGACCTTTATAGATAAATTGCAAAAGGTTTTGTTCACATTATTTTACTAAAATTATGTTAGAAATAAATAGGTTTATCATTATCCAAATGTTGGAATTGAGACTTAGAAAGCTTAGGAAAGCTACCCCAAATTTCAAAAATTATAATAATGGGACCTAAGCCATAGCCTTTGGCTGTGGACACTAAGACCTCTGAACCTAGCAGCTCTGTTTTGAACCATAGTCGATTGAATTTAGCAGATGAGGTTATGAAATGTTGGCTCTTTGGGCCTATAGAATTGTTTTACATAGCCAATCAATGTTTATTGAGCACCTACATATGGTGTAGAAAGTAACATGTCTTCACAGTTTCCCAATCTTGTTCAATAACAGAGCACCTCTAAGCTAGAGGTGTTACTGGATAGGGGCAGAGATGCTTCAACAAGTGCAAGGACAGCTTGATAGCAATCATTCCATACTTGTTCTAAATAGTTCTCTAATCTGATTCTGTCTTTAAAAAAAAATCTTAAGTTTGACAAGCAGAAGCAACAATCCACAAACGTATACATCACACACACACACACACACACACACACACACACACACACACACCCCTAGACAGACAACTCCCTCAAGTTTACCCTAAAAGGGGTTTCCTTTGTTGTAACTAAGTGGAAGTTCAATGGCATTGCTCATCATAGTCTTGTTTGTGACCCACTGCTGCCTGTTGAATAAAATTTTCTATTCTTTTGGCAAAGTGAGTGTTGGTTAACCAAGCTATGGTCTAAGGGTGGAGTTGTTCCTAGGAGTAATGGACGACAGTTATCATAAAGTCAGTCACTATGTGGCTGGAAGAGCTCAGAGGGCATCCTAGACTATGGGCCTCTGTGCGATTGACAGGCTTGGTGTGCATTTCCTTCTGAGACTGTCTACTTGTTTTGATGCACTGAACTTCTCATGCCAAGGACACTAGAAGCAGAAGATAATTGCTGCTGCTTTGTGTCCTCTACATTTGAAAAAAGCAAGAATATAAATTCATTGTATATGATCTGGGAACTTACAGATCTATTATTTATTTTTTGAGACAGTTCTCCCCTTTCTGACTTTCAACTCTCTCTGTAGTAGAGGATGACTTTGAACTATTGATTTTCCTGCCTTTACCTCCCAAGCCCTATGTGAGCGGATTGTAGGATTATGTCACCACACTCAGTTTTTAATACTCAATCTTGTTAGAACTTTTATAAATAAGCAATTCTGGCAGAAAGAGGGGAGTCTCAGATTTAGGGCATCTATATCTGGCATCTTCTCAATTTCAAGAGCACAGCAATTCACAGCATAACATGGCTGATTTGTTGGAATGGAACTTAAATTTTTTGCTTAGCAGTTATTTTGTTGATGATCTTTCCAGTTGTTTCCAAGGTTGAACCCATTAACAATGTGGTACAGTGTTTTTGTGGGTAACATTCATTTTGGTTAATTACCAAGAACAGAATTACAGGTTTATAGAGCAAGTGTATGTTTGCAGGGTAAATTTAACTTTACAAGAAATTTCTGTGTCCCACAGAGATGGCTCAGTTGGCAGGGGTCTTTGATGCCAAGTTTGCCAGTCTGAGTTTGACACCTGGAACCTCTGCACGTGAGAGAGAGAGAGAGAGAGAGAGAGAGAGAGAGAGAGAGAGAGAGAGATCTGGCTATATGACTAATTATTTTCTCTAGTCTATGGTTTGCTTAGTTATTTTTGTAATGGTGTACTTTGAAAAGTAGGAGATTTGATTTTTGATGAATTCCAATTTTTCTTGGAATTTTAATAAAGCAAACCTTAAAAGTTGTTGTTACTTTTTGTATTTTGTCAAAGAATCTTTGCCTGTTCTAGCATTGGAAATATATTCTTTTGAGTTTCACATGTTCTCTTAGATGTTTTGTGGCTCTGGATTTGTCAGTGTATTTAAAGGATATTTAACTTCTGCAAAGTTGGTGAAGCTGGGATTTAAGATTATTTTTTTGTTTCCATGATGATATCCAGTTGTGTGTACATTTTACTAAAAAGAAATGTCTTATTACCATGATGCTGTAGTTTAAAAGTAATCAAATGACCTTACACAGTAGGGTCCGTTTCCTGATCACATCTTCAGTGGTTTCCATCTCCTTTGTCAACACTACATTGTCCTTTTTATTGGGCTTTAGGATTCTTAAATTCAGGTCCTGTTACTTCTCCAAAACTATTTCAAGAATATTTAGGCAATTCTGTGTCCATTTTATTTCATTGAAGGTTTAGAAATAATTTGAGTTGTTTTTGAAATTCAGCTGTAATTTTAAAGGGGTTAGATTTGAGCCATTGACATCTTTGGGGAAAACTGTCATGGCAACAAGACTGTATCATCATTCAGTCATTTTCAGCTATAAATGTCTTTATTTTTCTCAGATGTATTTTTGAAATATTTGATTTTGAGTTCTCTCACAGTTTTGTCAAGTTTTAAACAAGACAATGGATAATTTAAAAAGCATTATAAATTATATTTTAACCAGTAGAGTGATACTGTATAACAACCAGTCTGGGACAGGCCTCATGTTCAGTAGTTGGCCAACATAAAGCAGACTCCACGGGCTTTTGTGTGCTTTTATTTGGTTACAGTTTGGTTGGGGTATTTATTGTTTATTTGTTTGTTTTTTGTTTTAGTTGTTTGTTTCATTTTTATAGTTGTTTATGGTCTTTATTTTGCTCTCTTTTGGGATGCTGTTTTTGTTTTATTTTGGTTTTTGTTATTATTGCTTTTTTGACTTCACATTTTCTTTTTTAAAAAAATTCTTTATTCTTCTCTCACACAGTACATTCGGACAGCAGCTTCCACTCCCTCTACTCCTCTTAATTCCTTCCCAAATGCTCCTCTCCCCAGGAGATCTGTAAGGATTTGGGGGAGGAAAAGAATATGATCAAAATATATTTAAAGTTAAGTAAAAATATAATAAAAATTTCAAGCACTAAGGAATCATATTAGTTAAAAATAAGAAAGAAACCTGGTTTTTAAGTAATGAATTGTGTTTTGTACTTTTACTAAATTCATTTATTAGTTATTTTTCTGGGTAGATTTCTTAAGGTTTACTATGTGTTCTATTATATTGTTGGTGAATAGTTATATTTTTGTTGCTTTCAATATTTGTTTTTAAAGTATTTATCTTCATTTGTTCTGTTTGCTGGAACTTCCAGTGAAATGTTGGAAAATGGTGATATCAGATATTTTCATCTTGCTTTCAGTTTGAACTTCAATGATTAAATATGTTATTAGCTGTTGGTAATATTTAGTTCCCTTTAGTAGGGTGATTAAATATTTATTTATTCCTAACTTGCTGAGAGTTTTTATCACAGGCAAGCACTGTCAAATTTTTTTTCCTTTAACTGAGATTTTTGTATATGTGTCATTTGCTTTGTTAATGTGATAAATTACATTGATAAATTCTTCAGGTATTGCCCCAACCTGACATTCTGGGGATAAACCTACTTGATCACAGTGTGTTTTTCTTTGTATGTATTTCTAGATTCACTCTGTTAATTTTAATAGAAGAAATTTATAATAATATTCAAGCAGTCTAAGTATTCATTCATAACTGCTTTCACTTGTAATATCTTTATTATGTCTTAATTTCTGGGTTATGGTGGCCTTTCAAAATCAGTTGGAAAGTATACCTTACCCCTCTGCACTCTAAAATAACTTTTTATTAGATTTATACTATGTCTTCGTCGGGTATTTAACAGAATTTAACAGTTGAGTCTTTGGGACTTAAATTTTTATTTGAAGAGTTTTCTTTTGGAAAAAAACCATTCATGCAATTAAAAAGAAGTGGTTTAGTATTTTTCTATCCAAATACTGACAGACATAGCAGCATGCAGCAACACACATTTAACATCTCATCTTGTGCTTTCAAGGGCCCAGGTGTCCAGGTATGTCTAGGTAAGTCTCCTGCTTCAGAGCCACTCAAAGGTGACCTGGAGGGTTAGGTCAGAACTTATGTGCTTACCTGTGGTTCAACTGGAAAAAGAACTTCTGCCAAGCTCATTCAAAGGGGTTCAGTTCTTGTTTGGGTATGTAGCCTCATCATCTTACTCAGTGTAGGTCACAGGCTCCTTTCTGTTTCTTATCATGTGAGTCTTCTTCATCAAAGCCAATGGTGAGGGAGAGGGTCTGTCAGCTAAGAAGACTGAAGTTAAAATCTCATTCATCATAATTGTGGAGATCATAGCTCATCACAGTTACCTTCTCTTCTTATGCAAAGCAACTTACAGGTTCTATCTGTTCCCAGGGGAAGCACTTTTCCTAAGGACACAGAGAGCGAGCAGTGATAATCACCATATTAACTTTTGTGTTTGCCTACCACATACATGTTCATGGTCATCTTGACTTTTTATTTGGTCTACATCAATTTTGGTATGATGTTCTCTTCAAAATATGTTTATTTCACTTAGCTGTCTAATTTATTGCTGTACAATTACTCATAGTATTCTCCTTAGTTTCCTTTAAAATATTTGTTAGATGATGTCTGTTTTTTATTGATGATATTAATGATTTGAATACTTTGTCATTTTTTCTTCATCAGTCATACTAGGGATTGATAAATCTTACAAATCTTAAACAAATGATCTTTGACTTTGTAGTTTGTTTTTCTTGTTCACTGTTTCCCTATGTTTAATATTTTTTCACTTTTAGTTTAATCTACTCTTATGTTTTTAGATTCTTAAAAGGAAAGCTTAGCTAATTGATTTAAAACCCTCTTTTCTAAGAACAAGTTTCACAATTGTATGATGGTGTGAATATACTCCAGAACCCCTCAAAGGGCTTTGGGAAGGAATGCTGCAGCTGAGAGGCTGGGAAGACCTCCTCATTAGGTTCCCTAGAAACCACCTCTTGAATGACTATGTTGAATTTATGTCTTTTCATATTTTATCCTCTGAAATAGGGAAGTCCTAATGGCTTTCCTGTTGCCAGCAAGGCGGGGTCATAACCATCCTCACCATTGTCTGTGTGTGTACAACGTGGTGCTGAGTTATATGCATCTTTGACACCTATGTTGAGTTGAGTGTAAAACACTATGAAATGATTGCGTGATGATTCAGCAATGAAACAGAAACATAGCATATATTTATAAAGGCAAGAAAAGACAACAATTTTCGTCAGTGGAGCAACTGACAGAGAAGGAAGGATCGCAATTAAATGCCTTCTTCAGATCAATCACCAATTTATCTCATTTATATTTTGCTTTTTATGTGTGCATAAATAGTAATATAGCAGGAAAAAAGCTGTCTCTAAATCACAGCTATGCTGAAAATTTTAAGTGATGAAAATGCATTGAGTCATAATTTTATTGGCAGTGTTTTCTGTTTCCTGATCTTGCAGTTGACAGTGCCTTCTATTTAATGAAATGTAAGTAAATCTTTTAATTCTCACTTCAACACCATACAGTTTCAAACTGTTACTATTCATGTTGAGAAGAGAAAACATCGTGGCACAAGAGGTTAAGTTGTCAAATGTCGTATAGCTTGTAGACGACAGAGCTGGGAATGGAACACAGGGATCCGAATTAAAGTCTGTACTTCCCACCACATGGTGTTGCCTTAGTCGCAAGGGCAGTTTAATCTCCTGTGAGCCTTATCAACTACTGTTAGATTTTCCAGATGACCTTTGATCTTTTCCCACTCCTGCGGGAGTTATTTTGTTAGTCCTTTGTTACCAATAGATAAAGTCAAAAGTTCACTATTCCAAGCCTCCATCTTTAGCCTCAGCCAATTCCTGAGCGTTGCTCAGTTCACACAATAGTAGATGCCCCGCCATAGCAAACTGCTGCTGCTGCTCACCATAGCTATGGGTCCACATCAGGACGTTCTGGTTCATGTTTCTTCTTTTAGCATAATATTTGGCTGGTCCTCCAGAGAGTGCAGGTTCAGATAATAGAGTCACCCTTACAAGGGTGCCTCTAGGTAATTCCTGCTTCCCTGAGGTTATTCTTGTCAAGCCCTGTACAGTACAATGTTCTGCCGTGTCCTTCTCCCCTGGTTGATTTCCCTTTGCACCCTTACTATTAGAAAGTGTGGCTGAGCATCATGTGAGGCCTATAAAATGTCAAGCTTGGTGATAACCAAGAGACTCCAGCATACACACACCTCTTATAGGAGTCTGTTCCTAAGCCCTTTCTTTCTTTTCATCGGTAACCTTTGCCAAGAAGCAGCCTCTGGGTACCCTTACCCATTTCCTTCCACATTTGATAGTCTTTTTTGAAGCCACTATAATATTGCTAGGCAGGCTCTATTGTCATATTTATCGCATCATATTACAATTTCTGGGATGTGGTTTTTGACTCCAGTAGGCTGTAGGCTTCTTGAGGGTGGACTATTTTGCTACATTCATCTTTGTATGCATGTAGCAATCATTTAACTCTTGTTGGATAAATGATCACTTTGTCCAATCCAAAATATCCTTTTGATGCTAATAGCATTTAAAATTAAGATAATAATTGAGAACTAGAGTAAGGAATGAGATTTAAGATTAAAAATATCTTGCCTACAATTTAATAAGTAATTGATTTATTAAATTGTTTTCTCATTCAATAGACACTCAGAAAGCATGAACTGTAGAGTTCTAAAAAAGAAAAAAAACAAAAGAACTGGTTTGATTTAAGAAAACTAAGAGAATAAAATTCATGACTCTATTTTGTCATTCTTTAAAGTGGAAGATACCTACTTTTCTTAATTTATGGTTACAACAAGAAATAAAGCACTGTAAGATGTTTTGAAAGAAGGTTCTGGGAAGATGCCAGCATTGTCTGGGTATTGTTAGCATCACTAACTCCAAAGAAAATTAATTTATTTTATTTTCAAGGTTACTCATTAAGTTAAAAACTCAGACTTTTGCTCTGAGAAAATCCATTTCTTTATGCATTCATGAAGATAGTATTTAGAGTTATTTTTTACTCCACTCATGTGCTTGCTAATGCCTTTCTTTTCCCTCCCACAGTGGTTCAATCAGCTTGCTATTTTTAATACTGCTTTTCTGACAGAACCAAGTTTAAGCTGTAAGAGATACATTGCATATCTTGCAAGTTGCCTCAGTGATTCACTCTGCTAGGAACTGAATATATTATATATCTTTTTGATTGTTCCTTCTTTTTTTCTTTTTTTTTTTAAAAAAAAAAGAATATTGGGTTTCCAGAGATGTGATTTTTCAAGTTAAAATTAGGACTAGGAAAAGATACTCTCCATCTAGCAGGGTAGGGCTTTGTACTGTGCAGGGTGGCATTGGTAGTAATTCTTGACAGAAATAGTTTCAGCTAAATTCAGCGGACGTCATAATTATATCCCATATTTTCTACTCATGAAATGGATAAGTCTGCACAAATGACTAGTATATAGAACTTGACCAGTGTTTGCATCACTCAGTGTGTGAGGACATATGCAGATGTTGCTCAGTTCAGAAAACCACTGTGCATCCTCTTCTTTGGCACTATTAATAACCCTCATCTGACTGAGGAGAAATAATGAATGGGACCTGCTTCCGACTTTGTAAGACTCATGAAATTAAACCTCTGCAAAAAATCATTTAGCTTTTCTTCTCATTTTGGGTTCTGTACTCATTTTTTTCCCTAATCATACACAATTTTAAAAATTGTATGTGATCTATGGGAATATTTTAGCGTACTAATTTTAATGCTAACCAATCATATCTATCAAAAGTAGAAGGTCCAGACTTAAAGCTGAATAATTCACAAACCTTGTATGGAAATTCCTGAGAAAATTTTATTTAAAAAACATTATGCAAATTTTCACATTGCTCAAGCCTTCTTTACTTTTTACCAAGATAAAATTTATGTCTTAATCAAGTCCATGGTCGAGTTGATGAAGGCAAAAACCCACAGAGGTCTGGCTGAATAATAGAACTGCAGTTCAGAGAGCATCGAAGGGACACTCTCCTAAACGCTGCTTCTCTTCCATTTTGCTCTCCTCTCTCACACTGAAACACATTGCAGAATTCTAGCCTTTCTGTTTTCTAATCATAGGTCTGCTGGCTGCTTAAAAACACAAAGTCAGCGTGTTTTGAGCAATGCTTCGATTTTACAATTTAAAATGCTTTACAGTTTTTGTGTTTTAGTGAGACCTATGCCCTGGCCCACATTTTGCATTTATGATTCAACTTCAAGCTATTGAAAGATACTCAAGTATTACAGCTTCCTCCAACCCTTTTCAGAGATATTTATTTGGGTACAATTTTCATGACTGACTATTTTTCATTCATTATAAATCCTACCTTCTAGATGTTGGCTTTTAAAAATAGAAGCAACTTCCTAATATTCTGCTATTGCAACATAAAAATACAGCTTTTACATCAGAACAAGAACTAAATCAGACTTACAAATTGTGTGGTGCCGAGAAACCAGCACGGGAGCCGAAGGAAGTCCCCATTCTGCTTCCTTCCTTCTACTTCTCCATTCTTTCGCACTGCTATCACTCACCTCCCGAAAAGAAAGGCGAACAAAGACCTATTCTATCAGCATAGTTTCTCTGTGACAGGAAAACAGCTTAGCACTCAGCATCTTAGTGTGAAATAACTGTTGGAAGACAAAAGAATCAAAATGAGGCTCTCCAACTCATACTGAAGCGATGTTTTTGCAACTCAGTCCTAACTGCATTATTAATAGGAAGCTGGTTGATTCCTGCTCCTAAACGCTGGTCTCTGAACGAATAAACAGTATCCTAATTGTTATTGCCTCCAGTTCTAAGATTTCCCATGCCTAGCCTTTACATTTCGGATTTCTTATCAGAATTGCAATCCTCTGAGGCCAAGCGTGGGCATTGACAGCTCTGGGAAACTGGGCAGCCTCTGAACACACGGTGATTGATTCATGCTCTAATTGAGATAGCCTTGAATGAAAAGTGACCAAGTGAGAAAGATTACTTATTTCAAAACAACAACCAAAATAGTCACACTGTCAAGAACACTCTGGCTAGGTAAGATGTGTGTTCTACGATGACACTATATTTCTAAGCACTGAAAAAATAAAGTAGACAGCATCGGCAGAGATTAGTTGAAGCGTAAAGATGTGCTTCTGCAGAAGGGATAGAAAGTTTATGATTTTTCACTGCTTGCTATATTAATGTGCGTCTTAGGTTCCTTGTTGCCTTAATCTCTTTTATTAGGGCTAGCTGAAAGTCTTGTCATTATTCGCCATTTCAGTGCCTCAGGTTCCCTGTTTTGTTCTGAATTTTCCTTGCCAACTTCTTTCGACATGAAAGTGAAATGTTGTTTGGGTTAGATGTGCAAATGGGTCTAGGGTGGGCGTTTTACATGAAAACAATCACAGAAAATCAGTTGTGTGAGCAAATTCTATCTTCAGGCAAAATTCTGCTTTGGCTGCAAATGACATCCCACTGTAAATGTTCCCTCCTCATAGGTTCTCCGGGCTAATGTGGTCCTTTCTCATTGCTCCCCTCCCTTTCATGCCCCCCAACTCCAATAAAACTAGAAGGGCTATTGTGCAAATGGAGGGAAGCACGCAGTCTCTTTTTCCAGAGGCGCTTTCATGGAAAAGGGAATATACCGCAAACTGTTTTAGCACTTGGACGCTGCTTCTGTAAATAAGAAAGGGTTAACTCTGCCGGTCTGGAGCTGATCCGTGCTCAGGCACAGATCATTCACTGGGGGCATCGTGGTTATAAATGTGAGACAGTATCCCAGGAGCCTGGCATGATTTTCTACTATTTTTAATAAATAAGTAAAAATGCATCAGAAGGCACTTTCGCTTCCCAAGGAGTACACAATTAAAGGAAATGCACACAAGACGCAGAGCACAGGGCTCTGGCTCCAGCCCTGCCGATGCAGATACATTCTGCTTTTCTTTTTTGTTTTAATATTTATTTATTTATTTGGTTCTCTCCGTCCTTTGATTGAGTAATGACAATAGTTCAGCAGGAAAGCACACAGAAAGGAAATAACGCCCTAGGGCCCATCAGTAGTCAAAGTAATTAGTTCCATGTTAGCATCAGGGCGCTGCTAACCAGCTCACAGGCCCGGCTCTCTGAATAAGCTGCTGTGTACCAAAGCAGTCTACTCCAAAATAAAAACCGATTTTGTGCAAAAGAAAGGAGAGTGGGGATTGTGAGACTGGGAAGGACTGAATTTGGGAATGAGGGGTATTTTTCAAAAGCATATCAGAAGCTGCAAATGCTGCCCTCACCTCCCCGATCTGGCCATTATGCAGCGCTGGTTTTTTTCTAAGTGTGTGTGCTTAGGAGCAGCAGAAGCAGGAGAGAGAGAGAGAGAGAGAGAGAGAGAGAGAGAGAGAGAGGCAGCAAGCTAGTAAGTGTGGAAGACCAAGCAAAAATATTATTCCACAAGGTACCTAGGGAACACAAGGTCTAATTGGAGAATCAATAACTGAAACCCCATTTTAAATATTCTGCTCTATTAATTCTTCAGGTTAATAGAAGCTGCCTGCATGGTGATATTTTGGGGATATAGATATTCAGAGTTGGATTACTTTTGACAAGAGCGTAAGGAATCTATTCAAAGCTGATTTTCCCCCCTTTTGTTCACCGAGGACCTGCAGAATCTAAGATAAAAATGGCAGTTGTCCTGAGGGCACCCCGAGGCATGTCATTAAAATCGGAATTTGATCCTCTTTTCATGGTTACTTGGGACAATCAGGCACATGAAACCTGAAAACTCATCAGTTTTCCAAAATATGACATGTCCTTGACTCTGCCATGCAGCAAGCCCCGGCTATTTCAAAATCCCTTTAGATGTCACTCTGCCTTCAAGAATGCACGATGCACAGGGCAGTCCCAGGCAAGGAAGGGGTGAGAGTAGCCCTGGAGCATCTTGTCCCCACCCTTGCTGGTATTTCCCATCAAAGACAAAGTCCATCGCAGCCTTCCAGTAAAAGGACAGTAAAAAGCTTGCGTGTTTTCAAAGAAACCAGGCAATTTACTAATTGTAATTAACGTCAATCTGAGAAGTGTTTTTAATCTACTTGTTCAAGCATTCCAGGTAATGGGTTCCTCGGGTTTTAAAGCTGATGGAGCCATGGAGAACCTGAGAGATAATGTGTTACCATATAAAATTATACGGTAGGTTATCGTCCATTTGTTTTGTTTTTTTATGTTCTTTCTTTTTTTAAATTTCTGCTAATAAAGGCTTTCTCTAGTCTATTGCTCACATTATCCAAGGGCAGAGAATTTGTAAAAGCCGAATTATGCCAGTGTTGAGGGGCTTTGGAAGTGAAATGTGTATTTTACAAGGCAATCCCTAGGAACCAAAGTTTTCTTTTAACTAATAAATCCTTAAGTGAATTCGTGAACCAAGGTCTTGTCCCATTCTCTACCCTATCACTTGCTTTTCAAGATGAATGACAAAGAGAGCCTCCCTCTCTGGGCCCTTCTGTTTTCCCTGACCTGGGAGATATTTGAATATTCCCAGCAGTGAGAAGAGCTTTTCATGAAGAAAGGGCAATGCTCTAACCCCAGGGCAAACAGGACGCTTTTCCAAGGAGGAAGCATGTGGGTTAGCTATTTCCCCATATACCTTAAAACTAACTTTTCTTTCCACAAAAGAGAGAATAAGAAGAGATTTGGCTGCAGAACTTTTACCTGCCCACAAAAGTCAGCTGCATTTTGATGGATGTTGCTGTTGTAGGCACTGTCAGATCAAGACTGTGCAAGAGGCAACCACATGACTAGCCAGTATGGACTATAGAATGGAAGTCATTTAGCATCGCTGGCAGGTTCAGAAATTCTTGTGCTTGGCTCCTATACTCAAAATATCCCTTTTCTTGTGTAGGAATCTACTTCCTGGACTTCAGTTGGTTGAAGGTGTGATTGAACAACAGGAACTTCCTTTTGAGTTTGTTTAAATGATGACCTGCCACACAAGACAATTCCTCTCTGGCAGAGGCCTATGGTTGGATTTCATTCCTCAAATCATCTTTCCGTAGGAATAGCATTTGAGGACTTTTTTGTCTTGCTGTAGTTCTAGTTGTCAGGTTTCATAATATGAACAAGCAAAGGAATAACTTAGAGTGAGCAAGGTCTCATGCAAATCTCTCTTTTTTTTTTATTGCTGTTTACCAACAGTTTCTTACTAGCTGATAAATGAAATGTATCTTGAGCTTGCTTTGTCCTGTGGCTCCACATATGGATTCTGTCTCAACTGGGTGTGCTTTTCCCTCTCCACCTCTGTCTTATTTCAGTTCTAAATGAGGCTTCCCAATTACTATCAACTTGGCAAGGATCTTTCAAGTGTGCTGCTTTGTCCTTACACATTATGAAATGTTCATTGTGGCAAAAACGTGAATTTTGTGTTGTGCACTAGCGTCTAGTATAAAACTCAGTTGAGTTTCTTTTCTTCTGCAAAGTAGTACTGAGTGCTAACTATGCCCAAATTACAAGAAGTAATAGATTCTTTTGAAGATATATGATGCCTATAAAGATATAGCATCTATCAGATAATGCTCAGTGGTTGTAAACTAGACAGCCTTTGGGCCAAATTCAGCCCACCATCTACTTTTGTAAATCAAGTCTTACTTATTACACAGTTAAGATCATTCTTGCACATATGATCTGTCTGATGTTGTGTTTCAAATTTAGAATATAGTAGTTTTAGCAAAGACCCTATGACTCCCAAGAGCAAATTCTTTACTATCTGGGCCTTTATGAGAAAAATCAGCTGACCCTTGACCTACATTTTTGCAGTGGTTCACAGCAAGAAGCCAATCACCTGACTAAGGAGAAGCCACAATGAGATCAACCCTGATAAACTGTTAATGGAAGCACTTCTCAAATGTATAGGGAAGAGCAATTTTAAAAGTAGCTCTTTCCTATAAATAATTGTATGGGAACTTTACTTTCACTAGGGAGACATCTATCAGAGCTGAGAGAATTGCAATTATCATTCCTCCAATGGATGTAGAACTTCATACTTATCAAGCACTGTTTAGGAAGTTGCCCATGAGATACTGACTTCATTTATTTGTTCAACAAATATTTGCTGTCTTTCAGGAGTTCATGCAGGGGATTCATTGGTGAGCTAGATTGGAAGTAGGTATTTAAATTCCCATTCCTTATATTTAAAAACTGAGTGCTAAGAATAAGTAGTGCAGTCAAGATCAGAGTAGGTGCAAATCTTCCAGCTTAATGTCTAGTGTACTTAAGTGAGTAATTATGATGACGACAAAATAATTATGCAGATTTGTCCAAATGTCACCTTTTCTCTAATTGTATGCTTATTGGTTTGTGGTCTCCTCCCTTAAGTTTTTATATATTAGTTGTTTTTTTTTTATAAAAAAAACAGTTTTAACAAGACTTAGTCTAGAACATTTGTGAATGTGGTTTCTTTCCACTTTGATTTCCTCATCTTTCCAGTGGGAATAGTATGTAGTTTTTAGCTTATGAATGGCAAATGGACATGTCATTGTTCACTAAAATGAAATAAAAAAAAAACAAAGCCAAGATCCTAAAAAAAAATCTTAGCATTATAGGTCTTTTCCAAACCCCCAGCTTAAAGAATCTACCAGTCATCACCTAGACAAGCCTAATTATTTGACACCCTCAACTCAGAATAACCTAAAAATTCAGGCTTGAGAACTGAGTAATTTATTGAGTCACACAATCAACTATCATATTTTAAGTAAGGTTATGATTTGTGTTGGACCACATTTCCAGCTTTGCTGGGGTACATGAGGCTCACAGACTGACAAACATTTGAGAATATAGTCAGAGATAGACTTGTATTCTCATTAAGAAGATTTATGGCCAGTCTTCTGTAAAGACCACCCCGACATTCCAGTCTTCCTGTTTGTGACTTTATTTGCTTAACTCCCATTCATTTTCTTCAGTGTAAAAATGAAGCGGAGAGCACTAGTCTAACAAAGTGGTGGGAATCAATTGGATGGAGACACAGCGCTGTGCAAAAATGAGCTCACTTTGTGCTAGAGCCCAAGATGTTGATCTGATTTCTTCTGTTAGTGGCATCTTAATAAGGTTCCAGTCAGGGTACTGATACCTCAACATCAGGCAGTACGTCTTTGATAGCATCATGTTCTCCAATGTGTGGACATTGAGGAAAAAGACAGGAACTCCAACAGATGAAAACCTGTTAACAGCACATTCTGCTAGGAAGCTATGCTGCTTTGCCTTGGATTGAAATTTGAAGGAAGAAGAGACTCCCTTTTTATCACTTTAGTAGCCAGGGGATATTGGAAAAATTACACATAAAAATAATATTTATGGGTCAGGTAATTATTCTTGTCACTTGGGGGAACGAACTTGGTAATAGAAAAAAAACACTCTCCTATCTCCTCCTGATTCTGGAGTCTAAACTTCTTTGGCACCAGCCTGCTTTCAAATCAGGTGGCACTGCTGCTGGCTGTCACCCCAGGACACTAGAGGAAGTGTTGAACATTAAGTGAATTCAAGGGGTATTCCCTGTAATGAGCCATGCTGTCTTGTGTTAACGGTGTGAGCTTGAGGAAAACTTGAAGGCGCAAAAAACTGTGTTTATGTATGTGTTCTTTCATGTTGGGCACCGCACTTACTGCTTTTGATTAAGATGTATGTGATTGAGTTACTGAAAACGACATTTGTTGAGAGATGGAAGATTATCATGGAGAATTGCAGGAGAGTCAAAAACAAGGTGGGGGATAAAGTGTGAATGAGAGGTTACATACATTGATGTCCTGTTTGCTTGATTTAGGAGTTTGAGATAGACTTAATCCATTTCATATTTTTAACAAGGTAGGAAAAACCTCTTAAAAAATAACCACCAACCCATAATCAAAAATCTATCAAAATAGGTTCTGACAGGTAACTTAACGTTAGTTTCGGCTAGATTAACTGTGTGCTGGGGGTAGAGAAGAGTATTGTGGAGTCTCTTAGGAAAACCTACACTGCGTTCATAAATATTTTCTACTAACATTTGTAATATTCCAGTTTTGATAGATGAAGTGAGATTTTTTCCCCCTGAAGTTTGAGTGTTTCAAGTGAAAACTCATTTTTATCTGCTATTTTTTTTCTGAAACACCACGAATGTGAGCAGAACCCATCATCTCTGAACACAGAAATTAAAGAATGAAATGGACTATGAACTGAAGCTGAACAATCTAATTTCACTCTTGCAGTTAATACGGTGAGAGAAACCTCAAAACCACGGCTGCTTAAAGGGCAGAAAACGCGTGGAATGTTTGAGGTTGGAGCCTCTAAATAGCACCTGTAGTTGGGCAGTGGAAAATGATGTTAAAATCCGCTATGCAGAACGGAATCTCTCCCAGAAGGAACCACGCTCCAGATGTGCGCAGCGTCTTCTCTGATTGTTAGCTGGTCTTCTGCTTTGCCGAGGGGCCATCCTGGCCATGCTATTGCACTTTCTAGTTGGAGGCTGAGGGAAAGAGAAGGCTCTAAATGGCACTGACTCAGGGCAGGAGACAGCACTGCACACAGAAATGGATACCTGGGCATTCTTGTTTCCAGAATCCCAAGCCCACCTCATCTGCTCCTCTCTGCTCCATCCATTTATTTGCATCTACACAATGAAGCCACAGTATCTGCCGCATAGTGAACTGACTCTTCTCAAATTGGTCTGGTTTAGCATCCCAGGCAGCAAAAGCTGACTTCTGCTTCTGTAGATTCACTCAGCTACCTGTCTGTTTGCTAGTCTGAACTACCCATAACAATGCAGTCTCCCTGTCCAGAGGCCCTGACACTGAGCTTTCATTTAAGAATCTTTTATAGATTGGCTAGGGATTTATAATTAAATTTAAAAGAAACTTCTACATTGTAGTTTATTTTTGCCAATTTCGTAAGCAGTATGACTCTGTTATAGAAAAATGTGGAAATAATAAGCATAAAAATAAAATAAAAGTTCAAAGTGTGCTGGAGAATTTAAATTTCTGTGGATAGTTAAACATAAATTTCATTTTCTATTTTAATGAATTCAGGTGACTTTCTTCCTTGGTTATGAGGGGGGATAGAAAGCTTCTTGTGTATCTTTGTGTGTTTCTGTATATCAATATTTATTATACAGCTCTATATAGAGAGGAAAAGGGTGTATATCTGTTTTCTGCTCTCCATTTTGATGAGTTTTGTAGCTGCGCTTCGTGCCTCACACTTGCAATCCCTTCAGGAGGTGAGGACTGAGGAATCAGGGTGTTAGTGTTATCTTGATTTACATAGTGTTTGAGGCCAGCCTTGGCTACATGAGACACTGTCTCAACGACAACAACAATGGTTGTTTTTTTTTTTATATCCATGTTAAGAAAATTGTTTTATCAGAGATGTACAATGAACTTCTTTGTTTAATCTCATAGAAGAAAGACAAGAACTCATAAAGGCCTGCTTTTTCTTCTTTGCACACATGATAGTTCAAAATTGCATTCATCTCAGACTTTATACTGACATCCTCACCCCCCCCCCCACATACACACATATACAAAAGACTGTTACTGTGTTTTAGGACAGTCTAGAATTTAGTAATGAGTCTTGCTCAACTGACTGCATGGTTCAAGGCCTATCAAGCACTGGCCAGCAGGGAGGGGTGGTATCAGGACTGAAGTCAGCTGCTGAGTCTTTCAAATACATCCCTGGGAACAAAATAAGCACTAAATCCACATATGACTGGATTACTATTTTATTTAATTCAAGGCGGGGTCCCTGGTAGTCCAGGCTAGCTTTCAACTAACTATGTAGCTGAGGATGACCTTAAGCTCCTGATTCTCTTGCCTTTACCTGCCTTGTGCTGAGACTATGGACATTTGGCACCACGCCCAACTTTTTATTTTTTTTAATATTATAAAATATACTTTTTTTTTTGCTCAATGAGAAAAAATACTAGTTTTGGTTATCAAAAGTTCTTTTCTGTGATTTTAAAGGAGAGTGGCCTCAATTCTTCTTTTATGGTGTCAATAAACTATTGGACTTGGTGGCAAACAAATCCCACAGAAAGCAGTTAGGAAGGATCAAACACGGCCCTCACTGCGGGCACAGGGGTGCCTTTTCTTTGCTCGGAAAACGATCCTGATGCGAAGGTGCCCTTTCTGAGAGTCATCCTGTTCTTTTCCTTCTCCCCAATATTGACACAAAAGTAAACTGTCCTACCTGAATCACACAGAGGTGTTTCACTAGTTGAGTCTTTACCAGGTAGTATTATACAATCGTAAATAACACTTGATCGTGAACTCGAGGAGGAATATTAATAAATGATTAATTTTTAATAAGAGGGAACTACTAGAAATGTTTTAAGGGTAGTTTTTCTATGCCGCTCTCAGCTGAGTTATGCTAATAAATGACATATCTATCTGACTTTGATATTTGGGAGGTCATTTCCTTTTTCAAAGCCAGAGACAGATTTGAAGACGTGTCATGAAGACTGGTCTTTGAAGCTGGTTTCACCCACATTTCCTTTAAACACACACAGAATAAATTTTCCACTCAACCTGTTTTTTTTTTGACTTTGAAATCTCTGAATGCTTATACTTTATCTGCAATATTACATTATTATTCTGGTTAGAACTCTCCTGACCAGGAGCACTCCGCACCTTGGCGGGGAATGTTTCCATGAAGAACTTGATGCTTACACAACTGGGTCATGAGAGGCCTGTAAATCGAGTCAGATCATGTCGTTGTCTTCCTGGGTTGCTTTCCAGCTCGATTTTTTTTTAATGACTTTTAAGTACTTCATGATCAGTAAATAATAAATTCAATTTACCAGATAGAAGTTTTGTCACTTAGAAAGACTCACTTGGAATATATATTTCTTAATTGGCATCAGTGGCACATTTCCCAGGAAGCATAACAAAATGGATCATTTAATAGATGCCCAATCTCTCCATCCATCTATCTATCAGTGCGGTACATGATGTTTTGACTTTAATATGGTAATTATCTCGGGCTGACTTCAGAGCAGGAAGCTGCCTCCCACACAGCACTGCTTAATTACTTCAGACTCCAGCTTGCCAAGTGAAAAATTGACTGTTTTTTGCACATTGCATGGAATCGAAATGATTCCATTGTCATTTCAGTTGAAATACAGCCTGACATCTGCATAGAATCATGGCAAAGATAATGCAAAATTTCTCTGAAATTCTAAAATGGTCTGAAAGCTGCCTTATTTTATTATTATTTTTTTATGAAGCTGCACTTCGTTTCCAGAATGTTAATGAAGATCCACTTCGTATCCAGAGAAGCAAACTTTAGGAACTCTCTTCTGCAGATGCCCTGAGTGGCAAGTCAATAAACGTCTGTGTTAGCTACAGCCCAATGCCTGCTTTCACAATTAGGGGGCAGAAGAGCAATTGGAATTGGCGTGGACTGCAATTAACAGTGAAAATGGTTAGCTTGGGTGTTTAATCAAATGAAAGTCAAAAATTTAGCGAATTGCATCTTTGTGTAGATTTTGAAGCTAGACATTCTTCAGATGAAATTGTCAAATAAACCTAGTCTGGCTTTGTGTAGAAATTCGTCAAAAATAGCTTTGTTTGCCACCCCTTCAGATTGCAACTGTCAATCACATGCCCTTAATTGAATAATTTGCACGATACCAAGAGCAGATTTTGTGAACAAAATATCCACAAAACATGTGATTGGACGGAGCAAGAAAGTAAAATTACAAGGGAAGGCGTTAGCGCAGTGGAGCAAATCCCAGCCATGCTTTCCCTTTGGCCAGAAGCATTCCACGAGTAGCAATGACACCTTTGCCTTGTAAACCACAGGGGAAAGTAATTAAATTTAACAGAAGCTGCCCTTGATTTAAAGCCACAGGGGAAGTAATTAAATTTAATAGAAGCCACTACTTCTAAACAAAGATATATGGTATTTCTATCACCAAATGCTAACCCCCCTACATTGTGCCCATTGAGTCTAGTGGTCTGCCTTGGAAGTCAGGTTCAGAACAACTACTGGGCAATGTGTCACTGAGTGTTATGAATTAGATTTCTAGGAATGAAACTCAGTGGGTGAAGTGCTTGCCTAGTATGCGTGAAACCTTGAGTTTGATCCCTAGTGAGTCAGGCATGGTGTAGCAGAAATTCAAGGTTCTCCTCAGCTATATAACGAGTTAGAGGCCAACCTGGGATTCATGAAACTCTGTTTCATTAATGTAGCACTAGCACATCCAAGCTATAGTTCAAGAACCGGTGGTACCCTCCCTGGAAACCTAACCATACTAATATTTGGCTTTAAGATGTCATAGGAACTTTGGAATGAAAAATACAGTTCTGCTTTTATTCTGACAACCTTGATACAATTTGTGTATGTGCCTAAACTATCATCCCCAGTGTCTGTCACTAAGGCTACCACTGTCATTGCCTTTCTAAACCAGTCCAGTGTCCAGGCTCTGGAAGAACAAAGTTCCCCTTGCTTAAGCTGTGTACCCTTGACATCACAGCTTTGTGGAACTGGCCATAGAATTTCACTTCTTTTCCACTCTGGATAAGTCCTAGGTCAAATGATAGTTGAGGTGAGGTAATGGGTTTCCAGAGCCGTCCTTTTTGTTGTAAATACTTTTAGAGGACACGTTATTTCTTCACCTTGCCCGGTACCCTGTATGTATCTGCATGGCTGAAAGGATGCGTTAATTTGTTGTCTTTTTGCTTTCGTTTTTGAAAAGAACTTCTACAAGCACATATCTTTAAGCCTCACACAAAATATGAGCTGGGTGGAAAAGTTCACTAATGTAGTCTTAGCACTTGGTGGGCTAATGAGGAAGACACCTGGTTACTTCCAGGCCAGCCTGATATCTATAGTGAAATGCTGCCTATAAGCAAGCAAACAAAAAATAAACAAAAACAGACTTTAATATGCTAACATACTACATAACATTGAATTTTACCTGAGATCAAGAGGTCCACCACAGCTCTTGTTTCTTCTGTTTTCTTCCAATATGGGATTGAGAACTATAGAAAATATTTCTTGACTAGCCTTTACAGTGATATGAAATTTCCCTCTGTATGCTGTGATTAGGTTTTATTGCCATTGTTTAATAAAGAAGCTGCTTTGGCCTATGGCAGGGAAGAATATAGCAAGTCAGGAAATCCAAGCAGAAATAGAGGAGGAAAGAAGGCAGAGTCGGGCAGACGCCATGTAGCTGCCAAAGGATAAAGATGCCAGAACCTTACCAGTAAGCCACAGCCTCGTGGCAATGCACAGATTAATAGAAATGGGTTAATTTAAGATATACGTTGAAATTGATATAGTTTTGTGTGATTATTTGGGTCTCGGTGGCCAGAAAATGAAAAAGCAGTCTCTGTTTACATTACAGAATCAGATTGGAAGGCATAACATAGATAAAGGACGAAAAGAATAATTTTATTCCCAAATTTAATATCAGTGAAACAAAAACCTAAACCATTTGCCCAGAGAATAAGTGAAGGAAAAGAGTGGGGTGTCATGGAGGGGCAGTCCCTAGGAAGCATTGAGACAGTGGGGTGGCATATGCTACTTATAACACAGTATAGCTTACTGAAGCAGAGGGTTGAAGGCCAGGTGCTGGCTTGATTACTTGAGTACCTGGCCTAGCTCTTTCTAGCCTCATACTTTTGGCTAGTTACTTCCCTGGGTCATAGATTTTTTTTTTACGTATAAAGTAGTTATGGTAATAGAATCTAGCACATGGAGCTGGAAAAAGTACCAAATTGGTAAATTGTTTCATACATCTGAGTGTCTAGAAGAGTATCTGATGCCCGGCAAGCATTGTTTCAACGTCAACTCTCCTGACTTGTTACGTAGGTTGAAGATGGTTCACTGTAGATAGCAGTTCCACATCACACTGTACACCATAAATCTACCCCACATGGTTTTATTTGAATTGCACACCCCAACGACATTGGAGACATTGCCGTGTATTAACATCAGAGGAAAAGCTATGCAACCGCAATCCCCAGTGCTCGGATTGGAGAGCGGCAGTGAGCCTTTTGGTTTGGAAGTTGGCATGGGAGGGGTCTCTGGAGTAGTATTGAGGGGATGGAACAGAAGAAGTCAGCAGGCGCGGTCACGGTGAGAACTGTACATCAGTACATGATGTTAAATCCCCCTTCAAAATCTTCTGATTCCCTCCCTGGAAGTTGTGAATTCTGCCAGCTTTCTTGGTTATCCCAGGATGGGAACAGAAATAAGTGAAATCGGCCGCTACTCCTTCCAGGACTGATCGTGCAGTCACAACACATTTGTCAGCTATATATTTTCCTGTCAAGTAGTTGTTGGATAGAAAACCAGTAAAGAAAGAGTTTTCCTTTGTCACATAAACTTTTCACAATGGAAAAGGCTTCTGAAATAAATCTAGCGGCACTGGGGAGTTTACAAATACTAGCATATTAATATACAGCTAAAATAATAATAAAAAAACACCATGCTGCTAAAGATGTTTAGTATTATCAGCTCACTGCAGGAGTTTATTAGAAACTCCTGCTTTCTTTTATTAAAATTTCAATTGGCTTGGTGAATGAGATCCTATGTTAGTGTCATAAAGTGAGAAGCCAGAAGGAGAAGATATTGGCAACTAAGTGCAGATTTCATTTTAAAAACACTTTACATTATAAAAGAGAAGGTTTCATATTGTAAATATCACATATCATGCTAGTGTTGTTAAAGTAGACTTACTAATTTTTAGAAATTCATCAAATTGTCTTTGTCTATGATGAGATCCGGCACATTTCATATTTCTGCAGTAAAGTTTTAAATTTTTCCCAAGATGTTTTTAGTTATAATCGGCAGACATGATTTTTTAAAGTTTCATAAGATAGTACCAAAGTGTAATTTAGTGGGAATCCTCTGGCAGTGTAGCGCGTAGCAACCGCTTATTTTAATAACCAGCTGGTGATTTTTTCTTCTGTGTTTTGGAAGCTTTTGCTGAACTAACACAGTTTAGGTGGGTGACGAGAGAGATTACCTCTCTTGTTCTCTGGTTGGGTGTTTGGATCGGCAGTGTGGGAGCGAATTCCGTGGAGCACTTTCTGCAGGGAGGATGCGTTTTTTTCTCTCCTGTATCACTGTCCTGGCTCCTTTGGCCTGATGGGGTCGCACCGCATGAGATGGCGGTAGGCAAGGATCTAGGGTGCAGTCAGTCGCTGGGGAGCTTTGAGCAGAGCCTCACCTCCACACTGCAGCATCTGGAGACTTCGTGGAAGTGAGCAGTGTTCAAGTTGCAGCTGCAGCTCTTTCATAACAAGTTCGGTAAATGTTACACATGGTTGCTTGCTTAGAAAATATTTTCCAGATTGAACATGTTTATGGCATTGGCATTTGAAGCTGAAGTCCCTTCCTTCCTGATTAGAGCAGAGAGTATTCACAGACTGCATTCTGACTTTATGGGGGTGGAAAACTGGCAATGGGTCATTTACAATTTTCAAACAAATCAAAATGCACTTTGATCGTTAGTCCAAGTTTTCTTTAAATGCAATGAATAACAATAATAGATTGGCCAAATGTAGCTGTTTGCCCCTAAAATGTGGTCCCCTTTAATGTAATCTTTTTAAAGTTGTGGTCTAGATTAAAATTAACATATTTAATCCATCTTAGTCACAGCATATATTTTCTGAGAAGAGACATTTAACTCAGCAGGTGTGTGTCTGTCTTTCTGTCTGCCTGTCTGCATGAGTTTATTTTCACAATTTAAGTCACAACACGTTATCTGAGAGTGGAGTGTGTATTTATAAAATAAAGGCAGAGTTTATTTTTACATAGATTTTTCTGTGTGAAATATCACATTTTATTTATAAGTCATTAGGTGTGTTGAATGTTGTCAAAGCAAGTGGAGACTATTTTAGCAAAGAGTTGCATTCAAGACAAAGAGATTGTGTGCTCAAATCTTTTGGCGTTTTAAAATCCCAAATTGGAAATTTAGTTTAATGGATACGTTTTATAATATTAGTTGTTTAGCATTAATTTTGATCACAACTTTGAAATAAGAAGATGAATAATTAGTTTTCATTGATTCGGTTTTCCTTTCTGCTTAAACAAAAATACTACATTGATGGCCAAAATGCCCTCGGGTTGCAAAGAGGCACTCAGATAACACCGTGCACTTAGCCAGCTGCTCTTCCATGAAGAAAGTCTTACTGCTTTTAACTGAATGTGCTGGCATCCAGCAGAATCCTGAGAATTTCTCCTAACATTTGTTAAAATCTGAAATGTAATATCCTTCCTTCGTACTTTATAACAGATGTGCCTTTTATATATATCCATGGAGAAGATCTTTATACAATAGACTTTGGTTGTGACATTGTAAACACAAAACAATAGTTACCTTTGTCCACACCAATGCCTTGTCATTGTGAATAAAATGGCAGCTGTCAGTTTTGCACCCAGAATTTGGAAAAGACAATGAGGCTAATTCTTCTGTAAACCAAGTTGCTTCACTGTGCTTCCCTCCCAATAAATAAATAATAGATGCATGTTCCAAGCACCTTTAATGAGGCTCAGAAATGACCTATGCGAGCCACCAAATGGTTTGCGTTGAATCTGATCTTTAGGTATGTAGAGTAATATTTTAGTTGAGCTTGTGAAAGAATAAAGTACTTCAAAAACCAAATCTATGTGTGATTAATTGCAGAGTCAACCGTTTTAATTTCAACCCAGGGGGAAAGGCGAGAACAAATGAAAGAATACAACGACCCATAATGAAGGGCAGTAAAATAATCTAAGTGAATCATTTTATTAAAATGGTTGTTTCACTATAAATAAGGAACCATAAAAAGAGCAATTTGTATATTCTCTTACGAAAAGCCTCACTCTAGGCAGCCAGCCACTAAAATTTTATATGGAAGCACACCAATGTGCTCCCCTAAGGAACATGGAGATATCTGCTGTTCTTTTTAACCAAGATTGAAAAGCTTATAAAGCGCTTAGCAAAGACTTCTAAAAATAAACCCTTTCCTGCCGTCTCTTGCCCCCTCCACTGCACACGGTATAGGTGAGAGCATCCTTCCCTGTGCCAGCCACATTGTTTGACTCCAGTCGGAAGAGCTTGTCAGTGTTGCCAGGCTCCGCATGGCAGTGTCTCATCCTTTCCTTGAGGGCATCTCTCTTTGAAACGACAATGATGCTGTACTGTCTCTCATAGGTGGGAAACGAACGAGTATATGATGGTTTAATTGTAACTGGTCAAGCTAAAAATAAAATGAGCTGCAAGGTCAGGGAAAATGTATAGGGAACAACTCCGCGGAGGAACCCAGAGATATGAGAGATATTTTGTTATTATCGGTAACAGCTGCCTTATGGCTTTCGACATGGTTTTCTCCCCATCTACAGTTTGTTCCTGAACAACATCCCATCAGTGCGGTGTATTCTTTCATGGTTTCCCTAAGCAAAGCTCTCTGGCCATTTACCTTGCTCCAGGTAACTTGGGGGAAACACAGCAGACTTGTATCATTCCGGGGAGTCTGTTGAGTTATTTGGCTGCTAATTGATTCTCAAAGGAAGCTGACTGCTGGCTCTCACCACAAGGCTAGGTTAAGAATTCTTCCATTTAGGCGGGTTTATTTCAATAAAATTAAAACTGCTAGCAGAATGGATATTAGATGGGGAAAGGGGTTTTTAAAGGAAAAGCTGTAACAAATACTGTCTTCATGAGTCAGAAAAAGAATTTTGACAGTTCTCAAGATGTAGGAGCCCATTATATTTTAAAATTCCACCATCCTCTTAACTGTTGATGCAATTGACATACATCATGATAAACCTGAAAGCTCGAGGCTTTAAATTGTGATTTAAGGGGACTCATGCCCTGGAATAAGAATCTTAGAGGACAATGTAATAACTAACTTGTTGGAACGTGGTTTTTACCTCTCTTCTGCCTTTTCCAGGGAACTGTGTTTGTAGCTCAGTGTACAGTAAAATGTGCTGTAGTAGGATAGAATCCTCCACATAGAAGCAACCTTACTTTAAAGGCAGAGCATGGTGGCGACTTGCTAAAGGTACATTATTCCTGTGAATGGGTTTATCAGCGGTACAACAACATTACAAGACAAGCTAAGCCATAAAAAGGATTAAGTGGCTCTGTGTAATACTGATTAAGTAACAAAGCAATACATGCTAGTTGTGAGAATAACTGGGGCTGCCAAGTCTTCGGAAACAACACAGTCGTAAAAGTTTACTTTCCTTGCAGACCCAGCATTTCCCTCTGGGATCTTCTCGAGCGATATTCAAACATCAGCTCTTCTGCAGTCGCTAAATCCTGCCTGCATTAAAACAGTCGGTCATCAACAATCCAAACCGGTTTTCGGTCCTATTTCAATAGGTAATTGTGATATACGGACTTGACCCACGTTAAATTCTGCCCCTGCTTCTTAGTGGATGGCTGACCCTGAGTGCAGGCTAAATATCTCCAGACTCCTTACCCGTAAAATGTGGGGAAGACTTAAACAACGATAGGAGGGTCAGAAGAAAGATTGCATGTAAAGTGCCAACTATACTTCCCTGCTTGTTTTAAGCACTAAAAATACTGGTTGCTATTAAATAATTGTACCACTTTTCTCTTCAGTGTTTGAGAGATAAATACCTTTTTTATTAGTGCATACAGGAGGACCTGTTGTTTTTTTTTTATGTTCTAAGTGATGAAAGATGCTCTAACACTTTATGATGTTATTCCCTAGAAAGGAGCACCCCAAAGTGTCACTGACTTAGACAGCATGAAATTTAACAGATTTAACAATACAAAGGAGATTATATATATATATATATATATATATATATATATACACGAACACACATATATATACATACACACATATATATTTATATATATTTTCTTTGTATACTCTTTATATAATTTCTTGACATATTATATATAAAATTTCTTTTTACAAATTATTTGCATCATTTGACAAAATACAAAAAACATTCCCCAAATGAAGTTTTCTCACCTGCTGGCTGCTTATGAAAGGGTTCATTCACCCTGTTCAAGTTTTACGTGAGAAATTAGTTTCAGGAGATAATTTCATCCATATCTCTTGAAATTCTTTTCATATGGGCTATGCAGTGTTATAAATTCTGACTTAATATAAGGCAAAGAAAGGAGGAAAAGGCTGTAGATTTCACACATGGAATCCATTCTGCGTTGTTTTTGCTAGATTTTCTGAGACCCCGGGGATCCAGTAACAATAGGTTATACGAAGTGCAATTAGAACCATGATGCAGAAGGAATAAAATGAAGGTAGATGTTGGTATTTCCAGGCCAAGCAGTTTTCTGTATACTTACACACAATGCATGAGATGCATTTGGAAGATTTTGGTGTTGCCTTCAATACCTCAGGAGAGTTTTCAGAAAGCAGGAAAAAAAATCCTTTAGTGAAACTTTAAAATCTCACATCAAACTGTGTTATTCTGCAATGCAGGAAAATGTCAGCTACACAATTACACCCCAAATTAGAACCCTTGGTTTTAAACATTTATATCCGGTTGCATGGGTCACCTGTCTATGAACAGGAATGGTGTGTGGCAGGATATGCGTGGCAGGGCTGGGGACCAGCTAGGGGAGCCCTGGAGGGTGCTGGGTCATAGACAATAAGGCTGCTGATGGTCTAGTAATGCTGTCTGGATATGGGAAGAGCTTCTGTGTCCCAGCTGGAAAGAAGCAAAGGAAGAGAGGGGTGTGTGAGGAGGGGACTAGGTGTCAGTGATGGTTGACAAAGTAACCTCACAGTTGGGAGCTTGCAGACACATCTGGGAAGGGAGCTGGGCAAGAGAGAGGTACTATCTTGCAACAGCTTTGTGGAGACTCCTCTCCAGCTTTTGTGACAATGGCAGTCAAGAGAGATAACCCCAGAGGACTTCAGCTGGAGACCCTGAGTTGGGGAGGTACATTTTATTTTTATTTATTATCACAACACACGCTATAAATTTTTAAACCTACTGGAGTAATTTCCCGTGAGGAGGAAATCTGACCCCATTCCCACAGCTCGCCCACTCTCAAAGTGTTAAGTGAGCCACAAAGCATTTGGAAGGCTTTCTTTAAAGTTCTGGGTCTCTCTTCAGATCTCTGGGGTGCAAGTCTTACTCGCTGGGCCCTGCTAATACTGTGGCTTATTTATTTACTGGTATTAAGGATGGAGGGAGTGAATAGGGCAGCAGCTGCAGGTCTGTCCTGCACCCCTGGAGATTTGAGGCCACTGGAGTTGAAGGGGGAGATAATAGCCACTCAGAGATATCCTATTTGAGCAATTGTTTGTTATGCAATAAAAATGACTCAGTAGCTCTGAGCATGAACTCTCCTAGGGAGGGTGCTGCTGGAGGCAGTTGGGAAAAAAAATTTTTTTTTTAACCAAATGAGCAAACAGGAGCTCAGGGCTTTGTTATAAAAAGGTGACTTTGTTGCCTTTCTTCCTCTTGGCTTCATTTGCTCGTCAGGCTGCCCCAAAGGGACTCCTGCTCCAGAGACCACCATCAGCACTGAGTAACCAGGGTACTGCAAAGGGGTAGACAAAACTCAGAAGCATCAGGGAGAGGTTTGTGACGTGCATTAAATCCACGGATATAGAACACTTGTTTTTTCTCTTTTGCACTATTTATTTTTGTAAAACAGAAATAAATATTCATACTGAATAGAGTCAAATGATAATAGAGATTTCCAGGGTGTGGGATCCCCAGGAGCAGCATCTCAGGGGTTTCACTAGAGAAGAGCCACTGGCTAGTAGCTGCAGTAGGTCCCACCTAGATGTATTCTTGGGACTCTCCGTATTTGTGAGCAGCAGACAATAGCAGCAGGAGCTCACATCTGAAAGGACACCAGTATTTGGATATGTCTATATACTCCTGGGGAATTAGGAGGCCACAAACCTTCAACTCTGCCACTGATCTCTCCTCTTTGCTTATAACCTGAATGTTCTCTTTCTCTCTCTCTGTCTCCCTCTCTATTACACACACACACACACACACACACACACACACACACACGTATGCATGAGTGTATTCCTCAGGAGCCATCCACTTTGTGTTTTGATGCAGGATTTCCCACTGCCTAGGTACTGGCAGATTGAGCACAACTGATTAACCAGAAGCCCTGGAATCCTCCCGTCTCTGCCTCCCAAGTGCTGTCATTAAAAATACTTTAAAACACAGCCATTTTCTTTAGATGGGTTCTGGAGAATCAAACTCAGGTCTTCATACTACTTGGGCAAACATTTTGCTAGCTAAGCTATCTTCCCAGTCCCCAGAAGGATTTTTAATGAATGCTATTTGCTTTTTTTCTGGGAAAAGAATCAACCAAGGAGTAAAGGGCGGTGAAGAGAGTCCCTGACATCCTAATTCTAAGAAGTCAGATCAGTCGATTATCCTAGGCTTGCAAAGCTTTCACACAGGCAGTGGTTCTTCATGAATGTTTACACCAAACAAAAGGCAATGTGGTCTACAGGTGTGGTCCTGAGAATTGCAGGAGCCCTATTTCAGCTGCTGAGCTGGGCTGTGAAGAAGTGATGCTCTCCACAGGGCCTGGAACTGCCACGTGGTCCTGCCCTCCAGCTTATCCATCTCCGTGTAAGGGAAGCTCATAATTAGAGGACTTAGTTTTTGTGATTCATCTCTTAGAAGCCCATTCCTGGTTCTGAGAGAATGGGAGGCTTCTTCAGTTCCTCCTGATAGCTGTTTACCCTGCTTTGTATTATCTCCCTGGCATTTGAATGCACCCAGGTTGCAGCTAATATATATTTATTCTCTAGGACCAGGAGCCTCAGTAAGCCATTGAAGCTTAAGTAGGTGAATGACATAGTAGCAGTGGGGAAGGTTCAGTACCAGTACATTCTAGGTTATTTGATGGGAGAGATTTTAGGCAGTTTACGTGGTAAGGAGAAGGCAAAATGACAGCGTAAGAGTCTCTTATGAAACGCAAAACTGTGCAGTCAGCACAGACTGCCATTCATCTGAAAGGAAATATAATGCCAGGTTTTCTCGAAGAGCAGCAGGAAAAATTCCTCCAGTTTTGGGTGCTGTCCATGGCCTTGGGTGCTGTCCACGACTATAGCCAACTCCTAGGGTCTCTGCCTCTGGTGATGGGATTAAACTCTCTTAGCAGTATTATTAGGCAGGCTTACTAGTATGAGTCCTTTGCATATGAAAACCAGAGAGAACTTCCTTTTTAATCTTTGTTTTTATGGCTGCAAACATGATTACATAGAGGAAAATCAATCCCAACGGAACACAATGGATAATACAACGTAATTGATTGGTCTTTATCATTTTCCGTTACGATATTAAAATATCAGTGTAATATCAAGTAGCAGCCACTGATACATAAAGGGAAACAGGAGTGATGATGTCTAAGGATAATCAGGTCAGGGAAGTGTGAAGGTAAGATAAATGAGGTAAATGCAAAAGAAATAGAAAAAGCCTTTAAAGGAGCAGAAAGGGAGTCGATAGCAAGGAGGCTGCGTAACAGAAGGAGAGCGGAGCTTTGGAATGTCATTAAACAGGAAGCCACCAGAGACTGTCCATTGCAGCTACGTGATAGCAGTATGTCTCGGTTGGTGTCCCAAGCCATGGGGGCAGAAGCTGAGTGGCTTTAACGTCTCAGGAAGTGCAATAATCCTTTCAAAACACAATGCCTGCAGCTTGACTGCTATCCAACTATGAAGCTTAGAAAATGAAATAGAGGAGGCGTTTCAGTGCTGGTATTTCCCAGGCTTGAAAGCCACCAGTGTGGCTTTGCAGACAATGTTCCTAGCTACTAGAGACCACGGTGCCTTTGTCAGCCCCTAGAAAGCTGTGGTTTGTGTCTCCTGACAAGCCACGGAACTAGAATCATTGAGGGAAAACATGCATGAATAAAAGGCTAAGATATTTTATTGTGTGGTCATATATATTCATGAAAACTAATCAGTTTGTAAGTATCACTAACTATACGACTTTATGTAAAGTATGACAAATTTTTATCCTTAGTAGGCTTCTTTGATAATGTTTTTGTGAAAATACACAAGTATGCCTTATGTGTGATCAATAAATAAACTACATATAGCAATTCATTTTAAAAAGTGTGGTATTTATCTTACACCACCACATGCTTCTAATTTAGATTTCTCTCACAGTGTCATATATGTGTTGAGTAGCTATCAGAAACAACCCCGTTGTGGATAAAGTCAGCATTCCACATTCATCATTGAAACATAGTAGAAGAATGTCATGCCTACCAGAGTGGTCCAGTCCTTTGGAAAAAGCAGTGATCAGGAAAACGGCTCGAGGGGATGGAAGCTGGAGAAGCTGCAGGCTGGTAAACTGTGGCTGCCTGGAGAGGTAGGGACAGCAGCTGTAACTAAGCAGAAGGACTCCAGATAGCATAGGGTTCATTTCTAACCTTTCAAGCCTTAGTGGATTCGATTTATTTGTTCATTTTTTCTGTTATTCCATGAAGGCCAATTAATATCTATCATGGTTCTAAAGTTAGAGAGATGGTTTTCAGGAGTACCTTATCAGCCAGTCCCTCTGAGAAGCAGCATGCAAGAACTAGATTCACATGTCTGAGGGAAGGAGGAGAAGGCAGTCTCTGTTCAACCTGGGTCCCCAGTAGATTGGATAAAGCCCACTCATACTGATGAGGGCAAATGCTATTTAGTCTAGTGACCCTAAGGCTAATTTCTCTATAAAACAACTTCACAAATTAATCAGGAGTAATGATCTGCTTTATTCCTTGGCCTGATCAAATTTGATGCGCAATATTACGAATCACAGGTACAAGTAAGAGGCAGAGCCCAGATGGATCAAATAAGTCATTTTGAGAGTATTCTGAATATGTGCATTTTCTTGTCTTTTCTCTTTTCTCTTCCTTCCTTCCTTCTTCCTTCCCTCCCTCCCTCCCTCTCTCCCTCCTTTCTTTCTTTCTTTCTTTCTTTCTTTCTTTCTTTCTTTCTGCTTCTTCTCCGCCATGAGGTGAGCGGCTTTGCTCAGCCACCTGATCCCCTTCATGTTGTTTGGCCTTGAAACAGTCCCTCAACAGCACAACCGGCTGACCATGGACCAAATAAAATCATGAACCACAAAAGAAAAATCCTTCCTCTACTCAAGTTGTTTTTTCAGACACTTATCTCAGAGGTGATTGGATCTATCAGGGATCCAATTTCACGTCTCAGCTAATATCCCAGTTACTCCTCTTCTGCGTGTTAAAGTCATTTGTGAGCTAGTACCAATATCCTTGGCCTATGACAGTTCTGTAATTCCATCCAGACATTCAAGACCCAGAGGGAGAAAGGATATCTTTTTTTTTCTTTCCTTTTTTATGTATTTTTATTAGGAGTGAAGGGTTCTTTATCACTAATCTCTGCCATGCTCTCCTTCTTGTTTCTTTGGCCATATGCTCTAATTTCCTGGTTGCAGAGCTCATGAGATGTTACAGTGAACTTTAGAGTATAACCACCAGCCTGCCTTGCATCCTTTAAATATCTTCACATTTGACCTTAAAACTCTGTTCATGGAAATTATCATTTGTTAGTAGTTTTTTTTTTTTTAAAAAAATAGAGTCTGGATTATTTCATGCTACAGTGTATATAAACAATGTTTCACTTCTCTGTGAAGAACAAATAAGGCATATTGTCATCTACAAAGAGTTGTGGGACGTCTTGTTGGGAGACATTTGTACACTGTGTGAAGATATATTGCTGTTATTTGATGTACTAAAAAGTTGAATGTCCACTAGCTAGGAATGAGGTGTAGGTGGGACTTCCAGAAGAAACTGGGAGGAGAAATCTAGGTGCACAATTTTTCCACCAGTCTTGGTGCAAGTTGGACGCGCTGTACTAAGAGGAAGTAACCAAGCCACGTGATAGAACATTGATTAATAGAAATAGGTTAAGTTATAAGAGCTAGTTAGAAAAATGCCCAAGCTAAGGTCAAGCTTTCATAATTAATAAGTCTCTGTGTCATTATGTATGGGCTGGAGGTCCAGAAATAGTTCCACAAGAAAGCTTGCTACAGTGTATTCTATTAGTTGGAGCACACGGTCCTTTCCAGTTCTTTGTGCTGATGGGTGAATCCTTGTATTTGCAAAGATTCACAGGATGTTATGAGACCCATTCTTCATTTAGGATGCTCCGTTGCTGTATTCTCCACCTAGACAGGTGAATTCTCAGTGGGGTGAGAAAGTGGGATTCTATGATGAGAAATACTTTTAGAATCCACATATGTAACCCCATGCCTAACTTCCAGGGCTCAAAGTCCACCTTAGTAATTTGTCTTTCTAGTCAAGTCTGACAAACTCAGCTTGTGTGCCTCAGTGGATACTTCAGTTTGGATGTTGCATGTCCTCCAGAAGTCCGTGTTTTAAAGTCTGTGACTATGGGAGTGGTACTGTAAGAAAGTGGAAGAATCTTTGAGATATGGAATCTTATGGGAAATCCTTGAGTTACTGAGAGCATACCATCACCCGGGATGGTGGGACCCTGACTGAACCTTTTTGCTTTTAGACTGATGACATTCCCTGCTTGCCTTACCATACATTCCTATCTTTGCTATCCCACAGGCAGAAGCCAAAGCAATAGATTCACCTCATCAGGGCTGAAGTTTCCAAAACCATGAGTTCAAACTAACTCTTTCAAGTTAGTTATCTTAATGTTTCATTACAATAATAGAAAAGTAAATGATGCAATAAGTGTGTGTCTTTTTATTTAATGTTTGTCTTCCTGGGTTCTCTGAAACTCACACTAACCCCAGATTTGAGAATCCATATATCTGGTCATATCTAGGGAGGCAGAAAATTTGTTGTGTGAAGTTCATTCAGTTCTTCCTGGTGAACCCAGATCCAGCCACACTGATTAAACAATTGTTTCCCAAACAGTATCAGGAGTTCTTCAATGTCTTGATAGAACACACCTTGGAATTCTTGAAGAAACATGGCTGTTGTAGGTAGCCTAAGTCTCAATTGGTCTCTTAGAGAAAGTCAGACTTTGTTTCTAAATTCCTGAAGATTTGATACTCTCTTTCCTCCTTATCCTAGCTCTTCAAGCCGAGACAACTCTGTTTTCTCACGTGCTTGTTCTTGGAACGATTATTAGGTTGATTAATTCACACCATCTAGCAACAAATGTCAATCCTGATTAAAGTGGTACTCTACGAGGGTTATTGAAAATGTAGTGGAAAACACTGTCAATCCATCTGTCAGCACACAATCGTGGGCAATAGAGACATACACTAATTGTTAGATTGCCGCTTGGCCCTTTAAATTTGCATCGCAGGATCCAATCTCACTTTCAGGGGAGTATATCCTAGCTGTTTTTGGAAGCGGCTGTCTTCCCTACAGAGCAGTGTTCTTTGGGAAGATCTTTTCTTATTTACTACTTTGTTTTCAGATCCTAGCAAAATTCCTGTTGCAGGTCTGTTTACCATGGTTTTATTGTCCTTGTTGCTGTTTTTGATATATTTTTAAAGCAGTCTTTTACAACGAGACTGTTACATAGGCTTTGGGGGAATTAAAAGAAAAAGAAAATGAAGCTATAACCTTCACTTTTCTGTCCACCAAATAACCTTTACTTTTCTGAACTTTCTCTGGGTTTATATTCTCTAGGTCTCTATTGCTCCATGTATACCCGTTTTCATGGCCACACAATTCCCTTAAAAAGGAAAGCTCTGGCAGGAGGGTTGATTTGTGGATAGTTCCATGACTAGTAAAGATGCTCTTTCAGTTGGGTTTGTACATGAGACACAGGCATAATCACTCATAATCTCCTGTGGATGTCCAGATGTGTCCTACAGAAACTTCTTCTCAGGTGAGGTTTCTCTAAATGTCTTGTGTCATTTCTTTACAGAGCTGAAAACCATTTGTTTCAGTCTGAGCCCCTGCTTCAAGTTTCTACTTTGTCAGATCCATTCCATTGGAGCTGGAATAAAGTTGAAAACACATGAAGTCTGCATAGATAATCCCACTCTGATTCTTGCTGATTGGGCATGATTAGAAAGTGAACTAGCTGTAAGGTTGGGCACACTCAAAGACTCTCGTGCCCCAGCTAAAGTAGCAGAAATATGCATCACTTCTGATCTTTTCACATTACACTAAATAGCTGTTATGATATTTACTAAGCCTTTCATTCTTTCAGAAATTGTTAGTCCCAAACTAGTTGGGTTGCTGTCTGAAAGAGGGTATATCTCCTGCCATGATGGTAGGCATGCAATTCAATTTGGATAATCAGGTGATCCCTCTCTACTCTTCAAGGAACATAAATGATTTAGCCAGAACTGTCCTCAGAATTTTGCAGAATGTATTTGGAATATTCCTCACATCTTTGTGCTGTAACTTGCTTTAAGGATGACAAGATTTGAGTAGAGCTTCCGAGATTATTTTTGCCATTACATGCAGTGTGAAAGTAGAGCCAAGACACTGATGGGTGAAGGGGGAGTGAATGGGGGCAAGAACTAACAGGGATGACAGTGTTTGAAGATACAGACCCAGCAGGTCCTGAAAATTGGGCAATTTCCCGTTAATTTTTTAAACCAATTAGTAATGTTTCTGTACGTTTCTTCAAGAAGATTCCAGATAAACAAACAAGCATGTTCCCAGTTTGTTTACATATGTACAAATAATTTATACTTTATAAAATAAAGATGTATATTTTCAGTTATTTTAAAATTACATTTTGAAGTCTGCCATCTGAATCCGCTGAACTGGGGCACTGTCAAATATTAACTCTGATAAACCAAAGGAAGGACAATTGAAGACTAGTGTGTGCTTTGTGCCATAAAACATGCATGAACTGCTATACCAGAAAAGCAATTGCTGCAGCCAGCCTCGGATGAAAGGAGCATCTCATTTGAGGCCCAGTGACTTCTCGGCCATTCTACTAAACTGTGCCTAACAGTAACTTCAAAAGCAATGAAGAAGAATTAGGAAAGGGAAAAACTGGTTTGGGACAAAAATTAAGATTATATGAAGAATGAAGAAGAGAGGGGAGGGGAAGGAAAAATGCAAAAATTTCGGATCAAATTATACAGAAGGCAATATGGTTAATTTTCACCCACAGTGTGGAGAATTTCCCTTTTCTCTGAAAAACTCTCCATCATAGCACCCAATACTTCATCCTTGGACTTTGACTACATGACAATGGAACTGTAGCAATCCATGGATTCCCCAACTGCAGGGCGGATATTCTGAGTATAAAGAAATGTCTTGTTTGTTCTGAAATCCACCATAAAAACAAGTGTCTAGGAATTAAAGGATTCAATTCTCATCGTCCTTCTAACTGTCTCATGAGGAATTTTTCCATTTTATAAGTTATCAAAAAAGACCCCCTCCCCCAAGGAGCCTCTTCCAAAGTAGAAAGCTCTCTCTGAGAGAGGCTGGACACAGTTCTACTTCTCTTCCCAAATCATGGCTTTTTGGACAGGCTTAGGAAAGTCATCTTGACCTAGGAGATATTTCCAGCTGAGGAGATAAGAAAACCATCTATTTAGAATTACGTAGTTCTTGACCTAAAGCCATGAATTACAGTCATCTCTCAATCATCACCGATAATTTTTTTTTTTGTGAGGAGAACAGGTTACTAGCAAGTTTTATGTCTAAAGCTCATCAATAATACGTGAAAAACTGGAAGCTGCGGTGAAGCTCCCCCTGCCCCGGCTATAAAAGGGCCTGATTATCAGCTGGTGTGATGAGTGCCATGCCAGGTCAGTTTGCTCCTCTAAGTTTATGGCAAATAACTATTTAACAGAGGGAATTTTCTGTTGATTTCATTTACTTGGCATCGTTCTTCGCTTACCCCCTTTCTCGATAAGGTTGATTGGACTTAAAAATAACTTTTGGGACACTATTTGGGAGAAAAACACAGGCTTACTCTGTTCCAGAGGGAGAAGCAAGGATGGTCTAAGCATCAGCTTAATCCATACAGTGCAGCAGGGGGCCCCATGTCTGTCCTCCACGAGGAAGTCTGGGAGAACAGAGTAAATATTCAGTGTGGCAACTCCAGAAGGGACCTGTGCTGTAAAGTCTGAATTATGAGGTGTTCTCAGGAAACATGTGTTTTATCCTAGGCCAAGGCCAGCTGAGGTTGAAGTCAGTCTCCAGTGATTAGCTGTTTCCTGGAGACCGCCTGGGCGGAATGTGCAAGGTCTGAGAGGAGAGAGGGCTCCAGGTTGACAGCTCACATCTATGTTCAATGTGCCATTGCCCTTGACACATGACAGAATACTCTGTAGATCTGACACGGTGATGGTTAAAACAGTTCAGAGGGTCTTACTCTCATAAACTGAGACTCCTACAGCTGCACTCTCCACGTGTTCTCACAGATCCTCATCTAACGTGTGTGAACATACAGTCATAGAGCCAGAAGCATGCACATCTTACTTGTGCATGTGCTCAAGTGCATATATATATATATACTTTTTGTTCACACTTACATGTGCTGATTTCTTTTCTTTCTTCCTTTCTTTTTTTCCCTTCCCTCCTTTCTTTCTTTCTTTCTTTCTTTCTTTCTTTCTTTCTTTCCTTTTTGGGACATGCTTTCTCTCTGTAGCCCTGACTACTATCCTGGAACTCACTCTGTAGACCAGGCTGGCCTCAAACTCAAAAATCTGCCTGTCTCTGCCTCCTGAGTGCAGGGATGAAAGGTGTGTGCCACCACCACCTGGCTCACAGGTGCTGATTTCTTAACTTTGCTGTCTTCCAAGTCTGGAAAGACAGCTCTCCCACATGGCATTTCACAACTGCTTGCAACTGTGTCTGTAACTCCAGTTCCAAGGGATCCAATACCCTCTCACATATGCAGGCCAAATATCAATGCACATTTTTTAAAAGATAAAAAGTCCTTCAATTTTGGTGATTGATAAAAAGGATACTATTTTGAAAGCAGTAAAAAAATGTGTTTTAGGGTCCCTATAATCTTGTTCCCTGGAAGACTTCTACCTCTACTACTAAGCATAACATGCCATGCTAACATATGACATCTGAGAAAGGATGAGTTGGAGGATGTGCTGCTCAGAACAAAGACATCAAAGTTATCATTATTGACTAACTGTTCTTCCTCAAATTCTTGTGTTGAAAATATAATCTCTATTCATATGCTGTTCTTAAATGTTGTCCTTGAAAATCAAGTATGCCATGTGAGTAGGGTCATTGTGCTAGTGTCTCATAAAAAGATATAAAAGAATAGCCTCTTCTGACTGTTCTCTCTCTCTCTCTCTCTCTCTCTCTCTCTCTCTCTCTATCCATCCACATCTGCTTCCTACCCTCCTTCAGTTTCTTCTCTCTTCTATGAGAAAATGCAATGATAAGATAGGTATATGCATACACAAGCAACACAAGAGACTTCCTCAGGAACTGCATTGGTTATCACTTTGCTTTTGGACTTCTTGGCCTCTTGCACTATAAGAAATAAATTATTCCAGTCTCTGGTAACTTGTACAACTGCCTGAACTATGTCAATGATGAAGGGAATATCTTATTAAATTGAGGAGACAAGAATAAGAATACCTTCTGTTCCATGGGATGGTAAGAAGGAAAAAAATTGAAACTAGGACAGAAGGTGGTAAGACATACTCTGAGCTCTGATATAAACAAAACAAAACAAAACACTGGGAGATTGCCAAACTGAGGCTGCAGACATTGGCAAAATTAGATACAAGTTTGGAGTCAGTCATTTGGAAGATAACCTGGTCCTCCAAGAAGTATATCTCATTTGAAAGGTGAATACAACACTATATCCAGTCAGGAAATGCTAAAAACTCATCAGTGAGACTCACATTGACAGCTGTCTAGGTACCAGTATGAGAGCCAAGTGTCCACAGTACCAAATCACAATGTCTGAATTTATTTCTTCTACCTAAGCATTGTTTGCCACAAGAAGAATAGGAGGAAAGAACCAGTTTCTTTTCTTTTCTTTTCTTTTTTTAGGAAAGTTTACTAAAATATATCCTAAATGGGCTATTTTACTCTTAGTGGTTGAAACATTATGAATAGCCTGTTGTTTCCTGTATTCTAACCCTAGGGGCCACCCGGCAGGGTGAGGACTTGTGAGAAAGAGTCTACCATTTGTTGAAAATAAGGACAGTCCCTGTTCTCTGCACATCTGGTGTGTTAATTGCAACCCTCCCGATATAAGTGATACTTGCTCCACAATTTTAGAGTCCCTGCTGGGACAAATGCCATTTTCAATGGTCTGTCATTCTCTGGGTTCAGGAAAAGCAGCACTAAGTACAACTGTCACTGAAACCCCATGTCTGTCTTCTTTAACATCACAAACCTCCCAGGTTTGTTTGGGGCATGCTCTGAAAATGAAAAATGCCTCTTGGCCCAAGGTCCCAATGCAGACAAAGAGTCCAATGTCATGAGACATTGGTACATAAATCTATATTAGGTACTCATAATGCTACCTCTGCAAACGAGGTCATAAAGGTATTGCCTTCTCTTTCTACCGATGACAGACAGAATAAGGCTTCATGTAAAAAATGGGGGAAAGAAAGATGAAAGGGGTTCAAGTCAACTTGGGCTCTTCGTTTAACTCAGTAATCAGAACAGAGTTCCCCAAACAATCCAGAAGATGAACTGAAACATCTAGAAAAATCCTTCTGTGATAGAAAACATACAATTCAGAAGTCAAGAAGCAGTCTTGGTGTCTTTATTATTTACTGATCACAAGGGTTAAGCCCACAGTCTCTAAATCCTGTGTGGATCCTTGCTAATCCCTTTTGTTATTCACCCGAATGTTACAAAACCCATAAACAATGAGAAAATACTAAATTAGAGACTGTATTCATTACCATTCTGCTCCTGTTAAACTTACGGAAGAGTTTACTTTGTCTTATGGTATCTGGAGGGGTAAAAGAGCATCATGGCAGGCAAGCTTGGCAGCTAAGAACGAGCAGAAAGCTGGGAGTTAATATTCGCAACCATAAACACCAAGCAGAGGCAAACTGGAAATGATTTGAGTCTTTAAACTCTCAAAGCCTACCTCCAACAAGGCCAAACCTCCTAAACCTCTGGAATTGCTCTATCAAAGGGAAAACAAGTGTTCAAATACACAAGATGGGCAGAGGACATTCTCATTCAAACATGTCTTCGGAAAATTAAGCAAGTCAGAAAAAGAAAAAAATCGAAGAAGGTTGGATTTGGAATGAATGAGTTTCTCTTACATGTCACTTTTATTTGTGACTCCCCCACCCAGCAGCATATTCACAGGTGCTAATATGGAGCCTTTGTACTTATCAGCATATGAGCTCTTCTCCACATAACTGGGAGGCGCCACATATCTTTTGCTTTTTCCTCTCACATTTCCATAAGGTTTCTGGCAAGAAGATTTGCATTATTCTTGTTAAACATTATAAAAAAAAAGTCATTGTTTTCAAATGTAATTCACAAGTCATACTTCTTGGGTTGAAATCTAAATTGCCGTTAAGGAATTCTCTTTTGAGAATGAGTTCCTCCCCTTTTCCTCCTTTATTCAAAGTAGAAGACTGTCTCTTCTGTCCTTAGTTATTGCAGTAACTTTTTTCCTCTCAGATCAAGGTCAAAAGTCTGCTGTTGCTCGTCTCTACGAAGGTGTATGAGCATGCGTAGCTGCACACCATGCATATTTACGCTACACAGGCGTTAAGGCAAATATAAGAGGGATGAATTTTTAAGAACAGAGCAAGGCTAAAAAGGCGCTGTTTGGATATTGACTGTTTTATACTTTTATGAACTTACTTGATGCAATTGAAGGTAAAGGAAATAAACTTAATCTTGCTCCTGAGCTAACTCTTTAAGAATGAAAACTCTAAGTATGAAAATAGGAAAGGCATAAATATGCACACAGCTACAACTGTCTGCCGGGATCTGTAGGGTTTGGTGCTAGGATCCTGTGTCTCTCCATGTTCTTACAAACTCAAATCTCTTTTATAAAGCAGTATAGCTTTATAAAGCATGTAACCTTCACATATCACCCTGTTTACTATGATTCATGTTGAGATTACTTGTAATACCTAATGTAATGTGACTATCTTATTATGTTTAATTAATAAGACATATATAATTGTACTATATTGTTTAAGGAGTGATGACAAGATATTAAAGTTTATCCATGCTCATTCAGTACAGGAAATATATATATATATGTATATATATATATATATATACATATATATATATATCCTATTGGCCTTTGGTTCCACTATTCTAGTCCTGAACTTTAATAGACTGAGAATTAATGTCTACTTCTAAGACCACCATACCAACTAACAAGAGCTTTGTGAAATCAAGGTTCTTTTCTAGATCCTCAGTCTGATAAAGATGCTGAAATACCATGGCAACTCCCACGTGACTCTTTTTTTTTTTTGCCAAAAACATTCTTTATTTTATCGTTATTGCATGTGTGTAAGTGAGATGGCTCTTGTCTTTCATTGTGGATGCTGGGCATCCAAGACTCCAGGTCAGGTCACTAGGCTTGGGCAGTAAGTGCTTTTACCCACTGAGTCAGCCTGACAACATTCTTTTTTTTTTTTTTTTTACTAACTCATAATCACCTTTTTTAAATTTATTTATTTATTAAAGATTTCTGTCTCTTCCCCGCCACCGCCTCCCATTTCCCTCCCCCAATAAAGTCCCCCCCCCACTTCAGCCCGAAGAGCAATCAGGGTTCCGTGCCCTGTGGGAAGTCCAAGGAACCTCCACCTCCATCCAGGTCTAGTAAGTTGAGCATCCAAACTGCCTAGGCTCCCACAAAGCCAGTACGTGCAGTAGGATCAGAAACCCATTGCCATTGTCCTTGAGTTCTCAGTAGTCCTCATTGTCCACTATGTTCAGAGAGTCCGGTTTTATCCCAGGCTTTTCCAGACCCATGCAAGCTGGTCTTGGTGAGTTCTCGGTAGAACATCCCCATTGTCTCAGTGTGTGGGTGTACCCCTCGCTGTCCTGAGTTCCTTGCTCGTGCTCTCTTTCCTTCTGCTCCTGATTTGGACCTTGGGATTTCAGTCCTGTGCTCCAATGTGGGTCTCTGTCTCTGTCTCCTTTCATTGCCTGATGAAGGTTAATATTCAGGAGGATGCCTATAAGTTTTTATTTGGGTTCTCCTTATTTAGCTTCTCTAGGATCACTAATTATAGGCTCAATGTCCTGGGTTTATGGCTAGAAACCAAATATGAGTGAGTACATGCTCTTCTTTTTGGGTCTGGCTTACCTCACTCAGGATAGTGTTTTCTCTTTCCTTCCATTTGCATGCAAAATTCAAGAAGCCCTTGTTTTTCACTGCTGAGTAGTACTCTAATATGTATATATTCCATACTTTCTTCATCCATTCTTCCATTGAAGGGCGTCTAGGTTGTTTCCAGGTTCTGGCTATTACAAACAATGCTGCTATGAACATCGTAGAGCATATACTTTTGTTGTATGATAAGGCCTCTCTTGGGTATATTCCCAAGAGTGGTATTGCTGCGTCCAGGGGTAAGTTGATCCCGAATTTCTTGAGAAACCGCCACACTGCTTTCCAAAGTGGTTGCACAAGTTTGCATTCCCACCAGCAATGGATGAGTGTACCCCTTTCTCCACAACCTCTCCAGCAAAGGCTATCATTGGTGTTATTTATGTTAGCCATTCTGACAGGTGTAAGATGGTATCTTAAAGTTGTCTTGATTTGCATTTCCCTGATCGCTAAGGAAGTTGAGCATGACCTTAAGTGTCTTTTGGCCATTTGAACTTCTTCTGTTGAGAATTCTCTGTTCAGCTCAGTGCCCCATTTTATAATTGGGTTGATTAGCCTTTTACGGTCTAGTTTCTCGAGATCTTTATATATTTTGGAGATCAGACCTTTGTCAGTTGCGGGGTTGGTGAAGATCTTCTCCCAGTCAGTGGGTTGCCTTTGTGTCTTAGTGACAGTGTCCTTTGCTTTACAGAAGCTTCTCAGTCTCAGGAGGTCCCATTTATTCAATGATGCCCTTAGTGTCTGTGCTGCTGGGGTTATACATAGGAAGTGGTCTCCTGTGCCCATGTGCTGTAGAGTACTTCCCACTTCTCTTCTATCAGGTTCAGTGTGTTCGGCCTGATATTGAGGTCTTTAATCCATTTGGACTTGAGTTTTGTGCATGGTGATAGATATGGATCTATTTTCATTCTTCTACAGGTTGACATCCACTTTTGCCAGCACAAATTGTTGAAGATGCTCTCTTTTTTCCATTGTATACTTTTAGCTCCTTTATCGAAAATCAGGTGTTCATAGGTTTGTGGGTTAAAGTCAGGGTCTTCTATTCGATTCCATTGGTCAACTTCTCTGTTTTTATGCCAATACCAAGCTGATTTCAATACTGTAACTCTGTAATAGAGTTTGAAGTCAGGGATGGTAATACCTCCAGACGATCCTTTGTTGTATAAGATTGTTTTGGCTATCCTGAGTTTTTTGTTTTTCCATATAAAGTTGATTATTGTCTTCTCCAGATCTGTGAAGAATTTTGATGGGATTTTGATGGGGATTGCATTGAATCTATAGATTGCTTTTGGTAGAATTGGCATTTTTACTGTGTTGATCCTCCCAATCTAGGAGCAAGGGAGATCCTTCCATTTTCTGGTGTCTTCTTCAATTTCTTTCTTCAAAGACTTAAAGTTCTTGTCAAATAGATCTTTCACATCCTTGGTCAGAGTTACCCCAAGATATTTTATGCTATTTGTTGCTATCGTGAAAGGTGATGCTTCTCTAATTTCCCTCTCTGTTTCCTTATCCTTAGTGTATAGGAAGGCCACTGATTTTTTTGGAGTTGATCTTGTATCCTGCCACATTACTAAAGGTGTTTATCAGCTGTAGGAGTTCTTTGGTAGAGTTTTTGGGGTCACTTATGTATACTATCATATCTTCTGCAAATAACGAGAGCTTAACTTCTTCTTTTCCGATACGAATCCGCTTGATCCCCTTATGTTGTCTTATTGCTATTGCTAGAACTTCAAGCACTATATTGAAGAGGTATGGCGAGAGTGGACAGCCTTGTCGTGTTCCTGATTTTAGTGGGATGGCTTTGAGTTTTTCTCCATTTAATTTAATGTTAGTTGTCGGCTTGTTGTAAATAGCTTTTATTATATTTAGGTATGACCCTTGTATCCCTAATCTCTCCAAGACTTTTATCATAAAGGGATGTTGAATTTTGTCAAATGCTTTTTCAGCATCTAATGAAATGATCATATGGTTTTTTTCTTTCAGTTTATTTATATGGTGGATTACATTGATAGATTTTCGTATGTTGATCCAGCCCTGCATCTCTGGGATGAAGCCTACTTGATCATGATGGATAATTTTTCTAATGTGTTCTTGGATTCGGTTTGCCAGTATTTTATTGAGAATTTTTGCATCGATATTCATGAATGAGATAGGCCTGTAATTCTCTTTCTTGGTTGGGTCTTTGTGTGGTTTTGGTATCAGGGTAACTGTAGCTTCATAAAAGGAATTTGGCAATGACTCTTCTGTTTCTATATTGTGAAATACATTAAAGAGTATAGGTATTAGCTCTTCTTGGAAGTTCTGGTAGAATTCTGCATTGAAACCATCTGGTCCTGGGCTTTTTTTGGAAAGTAGATTTTTGATAACGGTTTCTAATTCTTCGCGACTAACAGGTCTATTTAGATCATTCACCTGGTCTTGGTTTAGCTTTGGTATATGGTACTTATCTAAAAAATGTCCATTTCTTTTGCATTTTCTAGTTTTGTGGCATACAGGCTTTTGTAGTAAGATCTAATGAGTCTCTGAATTTCCTCTGTGTCTGTGGTTATGTCCCCCTTTTCATTTCTGATCTTATTTATTTGCGTGTTCTCTCTCTGTCGTTTAATTAGTTTGGATAGGGGTTTGTTGATCTTGTTGATTTTCTCCAAGAACCAACTTTTTGTTTCATTGATTCTTTGGACTGTTTTCTGTGTTTCTATTTTGTTGATTTCTGCCCTCAGTTTGATTATTTCCAGTCTTCTACTCCTCCTGGGTGCGTCTGCTTCTTTTTTTTCTAAAGCTTTCAGGTGTGCTGTTAAGTCTCCGATGTATGCTTTCTCTGTTTTCTTTAAGTGGGCACTTAGTGCTATGAACTTTCCTCTTAGCACTGCTTTCATAATGTCCCATAGGTTTGAGTATGTTGTCCCTTTATTTTCATTAAATTCAAGGAAGACTTTAATTTCTTTCTTGATTTCTTCCTTGACCCAGGTGTGGTTCAGTAGTTGACTGTTCAGTTTCCATGAGTTTGTCGGTTTTCTGGAGGTAGGATTGTTGTTAAATTCTAACTTTAATCCGTGGTGATCTGATAAGACACAGGTGGACACTGATATTTTTTTTGTATCTGTGGAGGTTTCCTTTGTTTCCGAGTATGTGGTCAATTTTCGAGAAGGTTCCATGAGCTGCAGAGAAGAAGGTATATTCTTTCCTATTTGGGTGGAATGTTCTATAGATGTCTGTTAAGTCCATTTGCTTCATTACCTCCAGTAGTTCTCTTACTTCTCTATTAGGTTTCTGTCTTTATAACTCTTCTATGTCAAATAATCCAAGTAGCTTAGTGCTTAATGGTCATCATGCTTTCAAAGCCCATTTTTTTTTTTGTCAATTTGTGTGTGTGCATGTGTGTGTTCATCCAGATTCATATCTGTATGCAGGTGAATGTCCACTTGTGCATGTGTTTATGGAGGCTAGGGACAACCTTAGAGGCCTTCTGTAGTAATGTTACTTCCTTCCTTTTAAACAGAATCTCTCCGTTAAACTGGAGGTCACCAATTAGATTAAGCTGGTGGCCAGCAAACACCAGAGTCTTTTTTTCTTTATCTCCCTGGTGCTGGGTTTACAAATAATATGCCACCATGACATTTCTGGGGGTACGTTCATATTCTTATGATTGACTGTGAGGCAAAAGTTTTACTGATAAAAAAAAGAAAAAAAACCAGCTCTGGTGACCCTGAAATCCATGCTTAACTCTAGACCCAGGTTCTGGTGAGCAAGTCCTTCCAGGTACTTAGCAAAGCTGCTCCAGAGTTCCATCTCTTTTCTCACTGTTTTGGGTGACTCAGCAAGTGCTGCTCTTAGAAATTTGACTACAGAGGGTCCCCTGTTTCTAAGAACAGCTCCTGTACTTGGAGCCCAGTGTGGCCAAGTTGGACAGAGCACCAGAAGTGACAGGTTTGTGTGTGTGTTTGTATGTGTGTGTGTGTTTTGTTTTTTCTTTCCTTTGATGGGTCTTGTGACTAGTAAGCACTGAAATAAATGAAAATTTGGGGAATTACAAGGATGGGGAAAGCTGGATTTACCAGAGCCTCCTAAAAGATGAGCTCTGGAAGGTACCTGGAGATCCGAGTCGTCTGTTGAAGAAGAGAGGGCACATTCCATTTGCTAGGGTTAGCACAGTCCTGCTTCTGACTTTTATTTCCTGATTATTTCTCTTTCTGTAGCAGAGGAGGTTGCAAGTTGTCAAAGAGAGGGAAAAAAAAATCATCTTAAACTGAAAAATGTCACCGAAAGTCTTGATGTAAAGACTTCACTCTTCAATTTTGTACAAAGGGTCTTGAAATCTGACCGCACTGGGGCTTTTAGAAAGGTGTTGTCTGAGGAGAGCCAAGAGGTCTTTCCATTACGCTCCTTCCATAGATAACAGCAGCAACCAGCAACATATTGCCTGACTCTGCCCACCTCTTAAAATATTTCTCACTCAAACAGACTCAAGACATTTACAGTGGTAAAGTCACATGCCCAGCAAAGAGTTACCTTTCAACACAGCTACATTTAAATAGGAGATTGGCACGTTGTCTGGGTAGTGCTTACCATTTAAAAAAAATAATTACTTCTTCCCTATTGCTTATAATAACTACTTTAAGCTCACAAGTGAAATCTATTTCCTCACCTCAATTTTTCCTCCTCTGCCAGGTCTGCATCACACTGTGGGGTTTCTGGATACTGCTGGGAGCCTGGCATTGATCTTTTCTTCCCCTGGGGTGGGGAGAAACTGGTCTTCAAGTTTACCCTTTGGGGGAAATATCACACCTTTCACAAGGTAACTGGGCTTTTTCTTCTTTCCACAGACTTAGGTTATTTTGTGTTATTAAACAGCTGGGCTGGCTTTGTAGTCATGTGCATATCCAACTGTTCATATACTTGTGCATTTAAAGCATCTTTCTATTCATCCAGGACATATTTCAATGTCTCCTATGAAAGTCATTGTGTGAAGTGTTAGACACACAGATGATGTGTGTATCTTTGAGAGTTTTATTGCTAGCATGTTCTATTAGGTTGAGGAGAAAACTGTACCTACTGTTGTTGTAGATGTATGTCTTCAGTTACAGATTTCCAGGTAAGATAAGACTTTTATTTTTGCAAGAGAGAATAGCTGGTATAAAGAACTTCCCTTTGTAGCCATGAATCTTGACAATAATCTACTAATAGATTTATTATGTTGTTGAACTGTGAAGGCCTTTTACCAATGTTAAAGCAATCTTGATAGGCAGAGAAAAGACATGGTGGCAAATTGGAGTTTCAGAAGTTATGTGGTTAACTCTGAGTTCATACGGTTGATTGATTGAGCCATCAGATCATCTGATAAGTGAAGGGAGATTAAATCATTCCATTGAAAATGTTCTCTTAAAGCCAGCTAGAGAGAAACATGTTGGAGCGAGGTAGAAAGCACACCTCAGCCCTGGAGAAGAAGGTATCATTTTAGATATGCTGGGAGCTGTAACATCCTAGTGTATATGAAACCTTTACTGTTGTATTCCAGGGAAGATCAAGTTCCACTAAAACACAGTAGAATGCGCCCCATCAGCTGCTTTTGGGCATTTTGCAAAGTCAGGGCCAAGCAGTGGGCTGTGGTCCTTATTGCATCCTTACTTTTCCACGAATGGGATTTGTTGACCGTGAGTGGACTTGGATATGTGGTTTTACTGAATGCAGAATTTTCTCTTAGATACTGAATGGTAAAGTGGAAGGGAGTCCCACTGTCAAGAGAATGAAGGGCAAAAAGGAGACAAAACTTTTCCAACCGCTGAGAACTCTAGAGCCACTCACCCTGCTTTGTTGCCTTTTTCTCTTTTTAATACAGTGCATTAAAGTCAAAAACTGTCCATGTCAGTGAGGCAGTAAGATGTCAAATTTCTAGGGGACCAGGGTGTCTTTAATTAAAATTTCACTTTATTGAGAAGTGTTTGGCTTTGCATTTGAACCAAAAAAGGGAAGGAGACAGAGAGAAATGTAGAGCAGTTGATGGTTTCCCTAATGGCTAGGAGATCAATTAATTTACAACGAGGGAAAAGAAAAAACTGCATTACAGATTTACAAAATGTTCATTATCTATGGACTTTGGATAGGACCCGCTGTCAGCCTATTATCTGCAGAGGAGATCTGACAGTTCCAGTCCCGAATTCGGGGACCAGTTGATAAATTAAAAATCATTTTAAAATTTAATATTAAAATTGATAATTGCTTCGTGGGAAATAGATTTTCCTGAACTTACACCCTTTTCCTGCAGTGCTGAGCAGATGACAAGCGATAAACCAGCCATTTGTCACAATGATAGATAGACAAAGCCTACTTCTACCCTTGTTCCTCAGCACTCATACAGTTCAATTAAGAGAATGAGTGCTGCCATTTTTAATGCATCCAGAGTTCTTCCATGCTTCTTTGGGGCTTAAAAAATTCTCTTTAGAAATGGAATGTGCCGCATCACTCCATATCACCATTGGAAAGTATATCCTATCACTTCAAGGCACATGGCAGGAAAGCCTGCTAGCGTGATTAGTTACTGTCTATGTCATAGCTAGGTAACAAAGAAAGTAGTACTTGAGAAGAATTGATCAAAGCTTAGCCCTAATCCCCTCAGTTTGGCTAACCCCGGTTATTTCCTCAGGTTTGAGCATGACAGGCCACCTGAGCTATATGGGAATGCCCTGTTTTGTCCTTATTCTGGATGCCATGTGACTTTGCAAAGCATCAGAGAAAATGGAGTTTCCCACCCTGTTATTGTTTGCTTGGTCATGTGACTTCCTTCAGTCGCTGACTGGTAGGGGTTATGACTTGAGCAAAAGTACTACAGACACCTAGAGCTTGGGTTTGAGCTCTTGGACTCAGGTGCTTAGAATGTTCTAGGTTCCAGTTGCAGCTTTACCCTGGAGCTCGATGGAAGTCATAGCACAGTGGCCCAAACCCTACCTGAAGTTGGTAGCCCAGCGTAGCCACCTAAGAATCTGAAGCAAAACTGCCCTGATGATCCACAGGGACTGAGTGAAAAAGGTGTTTACTGTTGAATTGTATACATGTAGGTAAGTACACACACACACACACACACACACACACACACACACGGTATGAAGCAACACTAGTTTCCTAAGGATTATTCCCCAAGGTAAACAGCTTCAGGATTAGAATTGATCACAGCTGTAATGAATACTCTGTCCAACCCTGTATCCCTGTTGTATGTCATATATATGTAAGGTTTTAAAAAGTGTGTGTTGAAAGACAAGTTAAGGACTTCTAAAGTAGAGCATCTCTCTATTCCACGTCGTGTTCAGTTGGCTTGTCTTAGTTCTGTGGGTGGATGACATTCTTAGCCTTCCCAAGAGCTTGTGACTGTTTCCAGTCCTATGGGTCTCTGAGGATCAGTAAGTGTTACAAGAAGGGAGGGAACCGGTGGGATTTACAGAGTTTAGAGACAAAACTCAGTTTGAAGGCACGAGGGCATTGATGATACAAAATATTCCAGTAGACTTTTAGAAAAGAAATATTTCATCTATTTTAGGGATATTGATGCTGGATTTTATAGCAGATAGTGGTGGTAGGCATTGGTGTTAAGGGATGAGCGTGAGTTACGCAACATGAAATGTCTGCGCCCATTTTACGGGATGTTGATATCTATTTCACAAGAGCAAAGCGAGGCTGGGAGCAGCAAGTGTTTCCCTCCAGTTTACAGAGACAGTAAGTGGTGCATGGTGGATTTTGTTTTTTAAAATCTAGGACCAAGGACTTAGCTATTTTTGTAAGATCAACCAAGAAGTATCAACAACACGGCTACTGAATTCTAACCCCTTAGACCTCATGTGGGATTTTGCTTCCTGGCCTGGTTTATTATCTCCTATCTTCTTTTCCTTTCTCTGAAACAAGTCCATTCATAATTACAGTTGTGTGATGGGGGAGCACTCGCCTGTGCTGTAGAGAGTAAAGCCACGGCAGGAAGGGGGCCACTAATTAGCTTGTCCCAGAGCGTCATGACGCTAGCATGGTTTCTTTATTTTTAAGGCTTCAAGGCAGGGGCCAGGCTGGGCAAAGAACAATGAGTGTGTCACAGAGGTGACGCTTTTAACGATATAGTCACTAATGAAATGGCACTCCACGGGTTCACTTATTAGTAACTTAGCTCAAACAGCCATGTCCTACTGTCAGCTTGCCGCTGAAGGCCCGGGGTGACCTCAGAATTGTCAGCTCCACCTGAAAAAGAGCAAATGTAGCAGAAAATCCAGAAGCAGCAAGCATAATTTGGAGTGGGAAGAAGAAGAACAACAGAGAGGGTTGATGAGTCTCTGCATTTCCCGTTAGCTGTGACATGATGCCAGAAGCGGGGCTTTCTGAAGAACAGTCTAACCTTGGACTATTTGGGTCCGCATCTGATTTGTAAACAATAGAAAGGCTTGATTGAATGTTTTTGGAGGCTTGGATGACAGTGTTGGTGTTAGCGGAGTGACGAGCACCACGCCACTCTCAACTAATTATATACCTTGGCTCCTCCTGACGTTTTTCAGGGCACAGAGAGTTCTAACTTTATGTTTGGAAAATGATTTATGGGGAAAATACTTCCGTACAAATCTCGGCTTGACAACTGGGGCATCGTGAAGGATATATGGATGTGAAATTTTATGATGGTTTTTATTTCTATAACTTTATTTGTTTGAATAACTCTGTACCCTTTACATAAATTACTGAATCACACCTGTTAATATCTGTCATATGTGAAGTGTATTTACCCTTTAATTACTGAATCACACCTGTTAATATCTGTCATATGTGAAGTGTATTTACCCTTTCATTTAGAGTTGGACAGGCAGGGCTGTCATGCCAGCAACTTTCTTTCTGAGGGACAAGCCAGCTCTCATACCCTTGTTTGGTTTGCATTTATGTTTGAAGGCTACTCCCTAAACGTACACTAATAAATGGAATTTTTTTCCCTTTAAATGCCTATTTATATCCTTATTAACAATTCATGGGTCCTGTGCATTTGCTACTATCTTTGCACAAAGCTAAACAAATATAGTTTTCTTCTATCTGAACTCGGGTTATAAACAATCGTTTGTCCAAAGTGATTGGAATTCCCAAGGATGACATAGTGTGAAATTTAGCAGTTTTCATTCTCACGGATGTACAAATCATGCGTGTTGGTAATAAAATTATGGAGAGGGCAGGTCACCAAACCTTAATCATCAGTTTGAATTAGAAAAGCATTCTTTGCCAGATGTGTGCTTGAGTCCTGTTTGAATTGACCCTTTCCGTGGCTTCCTATCAGAGGGCCTGTCCATCACCTTCCTCTGTCCTCATAATCCACCAGCTTCTCACTCAGTCTCCCTGTGATTTCGGGGTAATCAGCTAATTCCTTTCAGCCTCTCAGGCAGCCCCACTCAGCTCCTGCTTCTGTTTCCCTTCCCGCCTTTGGCTATCTAGTCACGGAGCAAGTCAGTAATGAAAATGGGTTTCATTAAACAGGAATCCTACTTATTTTCTCAAACCACTATGCTAATAATCTCCCTTCTCAATATAAAGGCTTAAACACATACCAATATAACTAGTTTTTTTTTTAGCTATGTTTTTTTCTAAAGAAGATTATTTCCCAGGGATAAAAATACCCCTCTTCAAAATCCAGGACTTTGTTGTTAGAAATGAAGACCTAAAGTGTCTAGAACTCATTCTTGTTCCATAAGGGAATGCAAGATGAAATTCCTACATTTTAGTCATGCAGTTTTTAAAAATGACCGCAAAAGAGATATGAAGAGCTAAAACATTTCCTCATGGAAGCATGAATTTTGCAGGCCCTTATGAATAAATCAAGATGAGCATTAGAATACAGATATAGTTTGTCTGCATATGAATATGAATATTAGAAATATGGATTTTTTTGTGCCTGGAATTGAAACATGTGCCCAGACATATGTAGTGTAAAGATAGATAAATGACAAGTCGATAGAAACCCTGAAAGGCTTTTGGGTCTTTCAATAAAAAGTCATCTTCACTGTGAAATGTGACCACCACCCCACCCCCGGCAGCTGTTTTTCGGGCCTCTATTTTGACTGGGGTTGAGGTCTGTCAGTTTCTGCAGCCTCTAGCAAATGACTACAGTTTCCAGCACAGAATGGAACTTGCCGTTTTGAAGCCATCGTCCCTGGTTGTTCTGACAGTGCACCTCAGCCTCCATTCTCCCATTTCTTCTGCTCTCCTGTCAGGAAATTTACCATTACCCACAAGAAGTCAATCTTGACTCCTCACTCTCTGGAGCTCCCAGCGCTCTTTGCAAATACAAGGAGCATGACCCTGGAAATATTTTTCCCCCAGAAAAAGAAAAAAGCTTCCACTTGTCAATCAGTCATCCTGGGCATAACTTTTCACAAAGGAACTCAGAGTAGCCCCTGTCTTAATCCATCACAGTTAAGAAAGGATGGGGAGCAGAGGGGCCAAGTAAGAAAATGTTGCGATGGGCTTTAAAGGAAAGCTCCAATTATGACGTGGATTGTCTCCATGTCACACAAAGGCTGCAAGATCCACAAGAATGAAGAAAGCTAGACTCTTCTTGGTGGAGGAGTTTGAGGAACGCCGGTAGCTGATTAACTGACTTTCTGGTTAATTGAATATTAACTTGCTTATTGAAAGAGTTTGTGCAGGGCAGGGTTTGGTAAAGAGCACAGAAAGAAGAATACTTCTTTCTAGATGGTCACAATTCAGCGATTCTCCCATCCTGCTTTGTAGGTTTCCGCTGCTCCTTCCATTTGTCTTGTTTACAGTGAGCTGTCTGTATGTTTCTCTCACCCAAGAGGTTATAAGCAATTTTAGAGCACAAGTATTTTTTCCATGTTTGTAAAACCTGTAAACATTTTCAGATGGTAGGTACCCATTTATTATTTGCTGAGTTGCATTGATTTTACCTCCTTAATATATTTTTAAATGTATTGTTTTGCCAACAACAAATACCCATGGTATCTGTCAATGCCTTAAGTACAAAAAAAAAAAAAAGAGGCCTGAAAAACATGAAGTTACTGTCCACTTAGGTGCCTTTTTTAAAAGTTAAAAGCAAAGATTTTCTTGAAAACATCAAATGTTTACAAAATAATGACTGAAGTACCAAAAGATTTTACACAGGTAGACACAACATATACATGCATACATAAACTATCCAAGATATACACAATTATAAACATGAAAGATTAAAATAAAGAATAGACCCTTTCCCCTTAAAAATGCTGAAAAGGTGAAGAGCTGAAAGTGATTCATTAGTAAATGATTAGATTTCTCCTGACTTTACAATGAAGGATGAGATATTTGAAAAGTATAAAAATTAGAAAGCCAATACTGAGGCCCCATGTTTTTTATGTACTGTTCTAGGTCCATAGAACTGGAACTGGAAGGGGGAACCTAACAGCCGAAATTTAATGTAGACATCAAGTCTCAGAATGGCTAGAAGGGAACAACTCCACGTAAAGAGGAAGTTGAGGAGACCAAACTAAAGTGGCCGTATAGCAACTTAAATAGTGTGATGGTTCAGGTTCCATTGAGAAGCAAATATTTGAGCCAAGACTTAACAGAGATGAGGGTTGGCCAAGCAGGCATCTGGAGAAAATCTTCCTAGCTAGACGGAATGATCACTGCAAAAATGGGAGGGTCTGAACCAGGCAAGGGATAAAGATAGGACAGTATGACTGGAGTAGAAAAATATGTGGAAATACTACATGTAGTAAGAAACAGAGCCAGAGGGAATATCAAAATGGCAGATATATATGATCTTTTAGGCTACTGCAAGCAAAACTGAACAGAATGAACATTGTGTTAAATGTTTTTAATACATAGTATGTGCTGTACAGTCTGGATGGTTCACTGCAGTTGCTGAGCTGAGGTACAAGCAGAGACACAGAGATATCCACATGAAGAATTTTCTACAACGTGGCTGAGACATGATGATGCTCTATGTGCTGTCTGTCTTCTGCGTCAGACTGCGAACTCCCATAGAGAAGGGGTAGCTTGTCTATATTGTCCTTTCTAGCAGGTTCTGCCATAAGGTACGTCCTCGACAAATGCACCCTGAATACACAGGAACATAAACACATCATATCAAAGATGATGGCTGAAGTTCCTGCAATAGGTCTGTATATAGGATGATCAACACTATTGGGAAGGGAACTATTGGAACTTTTAAGTCTGAGACATGGCATATCCATACTGGGTACTGTTTCATGAGTACCATAAATTGAATGTTAGAGAGGGGAAGTTACACTCAACACAAGACATAAGGAATTATTCCCTGTCTTTGACATATTTTATTCTATTCTCTGTGTGTTTATGTTTGTATGTGTGTGCACATCCATTCACATGTGTACTTGCATTTCATGTACATGCATAAAGAAACCAGAATGTCTTTCTCAATTGCTCTCTATGTGATTTTATTTTATTATATTTTGCTCTCTGTGTGATTTTATTTTATTATATTTTATCTTAAGAAAAGCTTTGTCATTGAAGCTGGACTGGCTATTAAGTGAGTACCAGGAATCCTCTGTCTCCATCTTTTTGTGCTATGATCACACATATTCCTGGCTTTCCATTTTGAGTGCCAAGGATCTGAACTCAGGCCTTTTTGCTTGTGTGGCGAGCATTTTAGCTACTTAACTGTCTCCCCACCCCCCACCCCCGTCCAGAGTTCTGGTGTTGAGTAGGAAGATGGCTAGTTATTCACTTTTGTTGAAAACCCATGCAGAATACATAATGGGAAATGAAATTGAATGCTAATTCCAGGCTAGATTGTAGAAGATTTTAAATTTATACATCATGTGAGAGTTCTGGATATTATTCAAGCTCCGAAGTTTGTTTGTTTATGTAGCAGGGAGGCGATAGGTTTAACGTCGAGCGTGAAGAAGATCAGTATAACTCTGAAATTACCTCCGGATCATTTAGCTAGAGAATAAAACTAGATGAGCAGTTGTTTCTAAGGTCAAAATTGCAGTTTTATCATTTGAAAGCTCTGATGTGGAAAACAGAGAAATGACACACCCTGGTATTTGTATGAGTCTGTGTATTCTCCAAAGCCCTTGCATATGCATTACCCCCGTGGTCGCCACAGCAACCCTGCTAGGTGGCATTGTTATCACATTTTACAAATTGAGATGATTTATGCAAAGGGGATCAGTGCAGTCTGGCCTGTAGAAGATACTCAAGAAATCTCAGCTGAAGTAGAAAAATAAGAAGCACCGGCTTAGAAAGCCTAAGCGTATCGCCCAAGGTCATGGTGCTGGAAATAAGTGCCAAAGCCAGGACTAAAGCCAGTTTGTCTGAGTCTCAGTATAATTCTCTTCTTATGCCCTCCCAGCAAAATGCCTCAGATTCTCTGCAAAAAAAAAAAAAAAAGAAAAAAAATGGCAGATGAAGAAATTAACACTTATTTGCTAACCTGATGCAACTCATAGGGTGGGAAATATTAAATATAACTCAGTAGTTAGTAGATTATTTTATCTTGTAAGTTTCTGACATATATATATATATATTCAACCCATATATATGTATGTATATCTTTGTTCATACACATGCATACACACACACACATATATGTATATACACACATATTTATGTGTGTTAGGTAATATATGGAATGGGTATCTTACAACAGAAATTTACTTTCTCAGAAGTCTGAAGAGATGATGTCCAAGACCCAGGAGTTGCTGGGTTTAGTGTCTCCTGTGACTTCTCTTTAGGGCTTTCAGATGGCTGCTTTCTCATTATATCCTCTGAGGGTTTCTAGTACTCTGTGTTGGTATGCTTGGTGTCTCTGAACATTCAATTTCCTCTTTGTGTGGAAGAATGAATTAGGTTCCACTCTCAGGATATCTTTTTAACTTTACCTCTTAAAAATAGTCTTTCTAAATGTAGCCACACTCTGAGGTGCTGGAGGTTAGAAATTCAACACAGAAATTTTAAAGGTTATACTTCAGCTTATTCTCTCTCTCTCTCTCTCTCTCTCTCTCTCTCTCTCACACACACACACACACACACAAACACACACATACATACATATATACATACATTCATACACATTTATTTATGATTATTTTTATATATAAAATAGAATGTTTATTATTATTGCTATTTGGAAATCAGTAGTACATGCAATGCACCCCAATAGTTTGAAACTGTGGCATTTGTTTACTAAATGTTTCTTGGGAAAATAAATAGTGAGACAAGGTATGCTCTAGTGTATTATTTGACAGGGTGTGAGTTTAGAAGCATCTCCCCATTGCCTTAGATTTAATCCTGATTCCATTTTCAATGTGTAAGGCCATGTGCTAATTCTTGATTTTTTCCTCATCTGTGATTTGATGTGACAGAGCTTAGTGTCAGATATATGTGGAAGTTATCAAAAAAATCTATGTAAATATATCTATCCCAGGGTTTGCATCATCATAGGAGCTTGGTCTATATGTCTCCATGAAACAAAAGACTGTTTGGCTGGGTGTTCTATGGGGGTTAGCACTGCTGGGATTTTTCTATGGTAGATACAATGACACTACAGTAAGGTCATCAGTGAAGAAAAGGCATGGCCTGGCCTGGACTATGAGAATGAGGAAAATCTGGATTATTATCAGCCAGGCATCTTTCTTTTTGCAGCATCCTCTGAAAGGCCTATGAGCAATCTCAGTCTCCCGGAACTCACACTCTTGTTTCATCCCACCTTGTCTTGAATAGAGTTGGAGCAGTGATGCCCTTCAAACAAACAGAAGAGAGGGATGCCCCTCTGAGAGGCAGTTGCAAAATGTTAAAAAAAAAAATGCTGTGGCCTTTACTTCCTATGTTCTGCTGCTCTGTGAATTACTCACCAACCTCGAGCTACATCTCTTGCCTCTCTTGTCACCTGCTCCTGTGTCTTGAGGTCACCCTGGAAGTGCGTAGAGAAGGCTTCATGGGGAAAATGACACAAAGGAGCAGCACTTGAAACTGTGTTTTTCAAGACTTGCCAGCAGTCACGTTAGTAGGAGGGGCTTTCTAACCCCAGCAGCTACTCGAGCCTGAATCACAAGAACCCCGTACTGCTTCCTCTGGCCCAAACTTCCAGGACAGTAGATGTTTGGTTTTCTCTCTTTCTTTCATTTATATATGTGTATGGCATGCGTGTGGATATACATGAGTGGCCCTATTTGTATGTGTACACACACATGGAGGCTCAAGGTTGCCCTCAGACTTCTCAGTGCCTCTCCACTTGTATTGAGGCAGGGTCAACTGAATTAAGCCCAGAGCTGAGCACTTCAGCTAATCTGGCTAGCTAGTTTACTCTTGGATCCATTATCTCTGACTTCTGTGCAATGGCAATACCGGCTAGGAGCCAGACTCTTTCCTCACACTTGCCCAGCCTGTGTTTTAACCACTGTGCCATATCCTCAGCCTTGCATTTATTACTTTATGCTGTGAAATTTGTTGGTATTTTGTTGTGGAGCGATTTCACCCACCGTGCACAAAAGCTGTTTTCCCCAGATACTGAAATACAAGGAATTTCATCTTGAATAGTTCAAGAAGTTGTTGCAAATTTAAGTTTCTTTTTTAGTCTTAAAGCTATTTAGAAAACAGGACTATGTTCAAACAAGTGAACCAAGAATCCAAAGAGACTATCTGGCCAGGGAGTGACTATATATAGTTTTCTGTTTTTCCCACCTAGAAGCATCAGTAAGTGAAATGCCGTAGACTCACCGCAATAAAATATAAACAACGTTATTTTCTTTCTGCCCAGTCATAAAGAACCAGGCATGGCGTTGTGGAGGAAGCGCTTCGAGTACCACAGCAATAAATCACAGGACGATTTGGAATCAAAGTTCACAAATGAGATCTGTGTACAGAGATCCAGACCTTCACAGGTATCAGAGAAACATAATACCAAGGATCCTGGGAAAGGGAGACACAGCTGCAGACAAACATTTGACTATTGCCCAACTAGATAAATCTGCAAATGTTTTCATCATCCACACATATGACAATATTGATCAATCAGATTTGTAAAGCCAGCGTGTCTTTATTTTTCATGTTTTTATGTGTTGTCAATTTCTGTCTGTTTAATCATCAGGTGACGGAATGGGTCAACATAAGTGATTTTTGCCTCATGTTACAGAGTTGACTCTATCGCCAAAGGGCTACGGATGAGCTAAACTATCTTTCATTGCAGTGTCGTAGAAATATGAAAATTTTAGTTCCTACTGCTGAAAACAAGCCTATCTATTCATCACCACATCTGTCTACTCATATACTCATCTACCTACTTACATACACACCTACCTGCTTGCCTGCCTTCATATCTGCCTTTATGCTATGGCTGGAACTCTGCAAGATGTTTTACATACATTACTTCTAATCCGCGCACCCATCAAGGCTTTGGGACTGTGTGGATAGATGCTTAAAAGAAATCCCACACTAGCTCAGAGTTGATAAATAGATGGTTATTTATTTAGGGGTAGACTCACAAATCAGGACCCTAGTGTGAACGGAGATCAGAAGATGAATCCCGCAACAGGAACAGAGAGGCCGGAACAGAGACCGGATGCATGCTCTATTGGCACATATAGTATAAGAGGCCACGCCCCAGTGGGCGGGTAACCACTAGCTGTAAGACTTCCTACAGCAGGACTGAGAAATAAGACTTTGAGGGTTGAGGCTACTTCTCTGAGGTCATACAGACTCTAATAAATGTATGAGCCAGGATATAAACTCAGGTTTCCCCAACAGAAAACTCTCCATTCAGTCCAGAATCTGTACTACTTGAATGATGCCTGTCAAAAATAGTTTAGGTGAAAATAGAACGAAACAAAAAGTCCCATGTGCCTAAGGGCAATCTAGAAGCTGCATCAGTCTCGCTCTACCTATCGTTCCTCTAAACACTGTACACAGATGAAATTTCATCTTTGTGGGCTTCTGGCTGGAGAGCGACACATGCTCTGATTGACACAAACAGCATGGGAGAAACATTAGGATTAGATCCAACAGAATGGGTTGTTTTGTGCACTGCTGAGTTTCTCTTATCTCGAGAGTTACCACAGCCATTGCTACTTAGTGATTTCCAGGGATGCTGGAAGCATTATTTATAGATATAAAAATGGAGTGGGTTACTAAGAACCTGCTCTGTTTCGAAAACCCCATTGTCTCTAAAATCATACAGACCCTGATATGCAATCCTTCTAGCCACATATAAAGGATAAAGCAAGACTTTTCTAGTAGATGAATTTCCTTCCCTGAAGTATAAAGACAGTGAGCTCGACCCTCTTGTCAGTAATGCTTGCCCATTTTCTGTGTCTTAATTCTTTGTTGTCAGATGGATCCCTGCGTGTTCAATGCTTAATTACCAAGTCTTCATCATACCTCAATACTTTCATGCTTAATATTTATTAAAAGCCTTTTTCCAGTGAAGCAAACCTCATCTACCATCTGAAATCTAATTTCCTTGACATTTTGTGGATAGCAGTTGTGAACTAATAATATACAGTGCTATTTGAAATCATCATTCCTCATGCTATACTATAAAATTAATTTTCCCTTTGATTTTTAATATATTTCTCTTATTCTATTCAGAGAACAGTAGGGTGCCTTTCTAGTGATAATTTTGACCATCTTTTGTAAATTACTGTTCAAAATAGGCCAAGTCATGTTCTCATGCTGTTTCTAGTAAATTTCCTGTGAATCCATAATCATTTATGGATTAAAAAATAACTAATGGGGCAACAATAAACTCAAAGGAACATATAATTAATGATTTAGTTACTATTCAAACAGGTGAAAGAAAACTAGCTCATTTTGTAAAGTTAAAAGTAAATATCTATCAGAAAAGTTGCATTGTTCAATGCTCTGACCATTCATTCATGGCTTGAAACTCCAATTCCCCTCAGCAGGCCACAATATTTTTAGAAACATCTAAGAAAGCTTCATTTTTTAAAACTGAAATAATAAACCAAACTTTTTGTCAAAATAAAATCTCTTGTTGAATAATGTTAGTATATTCATCTTTATAGCAATGCAAACATAAAATATAATTTTAAAGATTTTAGTGCAGGCAGGCCATTCTGCCCAGGTAAACAGATCAGGGCCTGCTCAGCCACCATTATAGATGCTTCCTCCTGCAGCGGATGGAAACAGGTACAGAGAGAGACCCATGCCCAGACAGTATGTAGAGAGTGAGAGAGACCTTGGAACACCCAGCCCTGAAAAGAATGTCTCCATTAAATCTTTCCCGTTAAGGCTCAGGGAACCCTATGAAAGAGGAGATGGAGGACATCAAGAAAACAATGACCTCTAAACCAGCACGGTCTACACACATATGAATCCACAGAGACCGAAGCAGCATACACAGGACCTGGTGGTCAGTACCAGATGTGGCCCTAGAGCCAAATGGAGAAGTGGACACATGCTCCCATCCTTAACCCAGAGGCAATTATTAATTAATGAGCACTTTTAAATGAAACTTACTTTCCTCCATTGGAGTCTCACTACGGTAACGAACTACTCTTAAGGGTAGGCTGCATGCCTAGCAGTAGATGGCCAACTGAATATAAACACAACGGCATCCTTGTCTCACAATGTCAGGTCAAGGGCTTTCCTTTTTCTGTTTTTTTCTGTTTTGTTTTGTTTTACATATAATTATGGGTTCCAGTTTTATGTTTTTATGAGATTTATAAGCATGTGAATGAGTGGATCTTTGCTTCCTATTTCTTCCCTTGGGCTCTTTTCCTTCTGTTTGCTTGTTTGCTCCAATTCTGATGTATTAGTTTTGCTCTATCTTGCTACATTTTATACTATTATTATAACTTAGAAACATGTTTGTTTTATAATGAGAGTCAGAAAGGGATGGATCCAGATGGAAGGGGTGGTGGGAAAGAACTGGGAGGGGTAGAAGGAGGAGAAATTGGAATTAAGATTTTGTAAGAAAACAATCTATTTCCAATAAAAGAAAAAATTTAAAGAGAGATTAAACAAAGTTTGAAATAAAAAAATAAAGATCTTAGTGTAGAAAGCATCCCATGAAGGCAAACTGTGACATCAGATTGACTTATTCACTGTATCAGGACTCACTGAATTGTATGAAAACTGAGGTAGGGAACATGGTAGGTTAGGCAAGGTGGAGAAGGCCCAGCTCTTGTTCTTAAGAAACGCATGAGCAAGGAAGGATGAATGGATGACCACAGAGCAGTGCTAAGTTATCCTACAGCTCTAGGCAACAAGCAGCAGAAGTGGCACAGAGGGTGTTTGTGGATGGAGAGGTGGTCCATAAGCACATGGTACTCATGGTGTCTTGTGAAGGGGACCGTGTTCTTGATGGGAGGATGGCATGTGAAAAGTTCTTTCAGTATGGTGGATGCTGGTGTTTCCCAGATCATTGACATCACTGAACTGACAGTACTTTAATGGTTTCAACAAGTGTACACAGACCCCTCATGGTGTGGAAAAGGAGGACTGGGGCAGAACAGGAAGAAAACTTAAATCCCATCCTTTCCACGCCAACCATTGCGGATTTTAGTCCATGGGATTTGGCCTTGTGAGTGCTTTTCTGTGGCTCTCTCCCTACATGCAGTTCTATCTCTTGGTCGTTGCACACTAAGGGATTCCTGGTGAACTGACTTTCAGACATCGGTTCTTTCCAGGTTTCTTCATCCGAGTGCTCTGCTCTCAACTCAACCCTTATTTCATTTATGATGCTGCCACAGCTCCAGGCAGAATCCATGGCCCAGACAGTTCAAACCTCAGAAAGATATCTGGGATCTTCTAGACATGCAGGTTAAGATATAGTCAAAGAGAAGCCCAGAGTGATCAAGAAACGAGTGAGTCCCCAAATAGTCAGTAAAAATAGAAATAAAATGGAAAAGATTGTGTGTGATATGTTAGCCTAAATAACTAATTGTTATCTTTCAAATCCAATGTGTGGTTGTGAGCTGTCTCAACATGGCTGATGCTGATGTCATTAGTTCTAACATCTGACTTGTTTAGACATTGTTACATTTTGAATTTTCTCTCTTTATAGTGATTTTACAATAATTTTCATAGGATTTTAACCAGTGTTTTCACAGACCAGGAAATCCCTAAATAGCTAGTCACCAGAGTTTGTGTCCTCATTGTCATAAAAATAATCTGCTTGCATTATAGAGATTATAAAATTTATGGTCAGACGAGAGAAAAGCTAGCCCTTGCTTTTATTTAGGCTTTCAAGATGCTGTGGCATTATTCCTGTGCTCTTGATTCTTTGATATCAAGCTCCTTGGTGTGGGTGGAGGACAATTGTGTGGGATCTAGAGAGAACCATGGAAGAGCCAAGTGTGACCTTGACCTCACCTGTTTTTGAGGCATTGAGAGCATATTTTGGGAGTTGTCTACCCCATCCAACTCCTTCTCCATGGTAAGCCACTTGGTGTGATCTTGTACAGAATCGGGTGGCACCCAAATCCAGATGACAGGTCTCTAGAGAAAGGAATGTTCTGTGTCCTTATGGAGATATAATCTGGGGATAGTATGCTGACTTGGCGAAAGGCTGTGACCACCAGCATCTACTGCAGCTTCCCTCTTCTCACTTCTCTCTAGACGACAAAACAACAAGAGCAACAACACAAACCAGATCTGAAGAGCAGATTTTTTTTTCCAGTAAAAATCTGACTTCTGCTAGATCATAAATTTTCTCCCATTATTCCCACAAAGTCCTCCCTAGCTTAGTGTCTATCCTGGTCTCCATACTAAGCAAAGCAGATTTAATGTACCAATAAATGATTCCTTTCTTCTAATGGCCTGCTTTGCTATCTCAGAGGACTGCTGTTATTGCTGAGAAAAATGTTCCATAGGTCATTGGATATGAGATTGCTTCTAAGATTTTAAAAATAAATACCGCAGAATCTAATCTTGCCTCCAAAGAACCACTGTAATTGAGGAAAACATTGATCTCAAGGAGCAATTTTCCCCTACATACACACACATGCATGCACACACACATGTGTGCACATGAACACGTGCCCATACACATACACACACAAAACTTTACAGATGATTTCTCCAGGAGGCTCTCATCAAGACCTCATCTAACACATACATGTCTGTTTTGTGTAGAGACACAGTTTTGAGTGTAAAACACAATCTACGAACTCTTATGGGGTCTAGCGCTAACAGATTCTAAGGACATGCTCCCTTTGGATTATCCAGAGATATTTTGCTGATTCAGATTTTAGGCTGAACCCAGGAATGGGTGTTCTAACAACCCTCTGCCACAACACATGGCTAGTGTGCTCATCCCTATCATCTCACCATAGGACATCCGCCCTCTACTGTCCCTGCACCCCTCGGTTTACTCCTGTCTGCAGAGCCCATGTTCTGCATCTGAATATAGACTTAGTTGTAACTAATACTGGTTTTGTGCTTAGGAAAATGTTGCCTGGGGATGCCAGGCAGCAAGGGAAATGTGGTCCTGATCTCCACAGTCACTTTTACCTGTTGTTGGGAATTGGTGTCTTATCTTCCTTATTTGGTATTTCTCTCATAGTATGACAATTAGAATAATGCAGCATTTCATTAGAAAGATATGGCAGGGGTTTCACTGATACGCTGGAGGGTCCCGAAGCTGAGCTTGGATCTGTCTCTGATTCTACTTCATGACCAGATCCTAAGCCATCCCTGAGGCTTTGCACAGAATTCCGTGAATACATAACTGGGGAAATACAATTACTAATAATAGTTTCTAAGAAAATGGAGGTCAAAGCTTCCATAATATCTACTTTTCTCTTGAATTTATGCCTCATTATATTACATTTTAAATATGACAAACTCTTAATGCATTTGGCATAGAAAGGAAAACCAATTAACAAATGAACACTCAACAGTTTTTCTCTGAGAAATCATTTTATCACACAGCCTCTGTAATTAAAATTCTTTAACCTTCAGATTGTGTTTGAACTCATGAGAAGCTAAACAAGCAGTCAAAATGCAGAGTCCTCTAAAACCCCCTAATCTTTCATTTTGTTTAGAACGTGTGTGTGTGTGTGTGTGTGTGTGTGTGTGTGTGTGTGCGCGCATGCGCATGTGTGTGCTTGACTCTGGATCTTCCCTAACTGGTGTAGATTTACCATTCTCTGTTCAACTGCATTTATGAGAAAGAATAGAGTAGGAAAAGAGAGGTCAGGTCAGAGCTAGCCTTTGGGCTGCAGTACAGTTTCCCCTCCAAGAGGTCTTTGGGAGATGGGAGGGAGGAGATATCAGAGATTTGAGCAGCCTCTACTTACTATTAATGTTTTTAATGGGTTTGCCCTGATGAGAACTCAGTAGGGAGAAATTGGTCAATTCCATTCCCATTCAACTAATAGGGGCAGTCAGTAAGACCCTCTAAGCCCCAGATGATTGCAGGTTTGGGCTTTGCTGCCCACATGACTGAATAAGGCCACAATTTCTCATAATCTCACCTCTCAGAGGGTAGAGGGAAGGAACTGGGAAACAGCTACTCTGCTTCTAATTCTGAACCACAAGGGGAAATTGGTTGATGAAGCAGAGCGATTGCATCCTGGGGGGGAAAGTGTCTATGCCATGTCATAGACTGGACCGTGGCAGCGATGTCCCCAGGACTTCAGGAGGACTGGAGTTTTAACTGAAGAATAGGTTGACATAATCCGACAACAAAATTCCAAAAGGGAAGGATTATGGAAAACACGGAAGGATTGGATTTTAACTACATGGCTTTAAATGATCTGAGAGAGTAAGACAATGATTAAATGGGACCCAGGGTAAATCATAGAACAGAAACCTCAGGAAAGCTCAGATTTTAAAAGGCCACGTACAATCTTTCAATAAATGAGGCCCAATTTATCCAAATAAACATTTGCTCCAGGATACTCACAGTCTCACATTTGTTTAGACAGAGCCTTCTGCGTTGTTTATTCTGCCCCTGCTATTTTGCAGAGTGAAGATTGAGATCCAGAATGCTAACTGGAGGGCTCATTGTCATAGCGACTCACCATAGCACCGCTACCCTCAATGTTTGGACACTTGGTCTTTTTATTTTTGCAATCAGTGTCTTCTCAGTACTGACTGAGTTTTCTAAGTGGGTCCTTCTCACCCCTCACTCTTCACCACCAGAGCCCTACTTTCAGCTAAGAAGAAAACTATGTTTTAGAAACACGGAAACACCTCTTTTTACTTCTAAAATGAATTCTGCTAAAATGTTTTACAGCCAGAAGCTCCCCACACCATCCTATTGAGTATGATTCAAAAATAAGCCCTAAGAATATCAAGCCATTGTGTGTACTGGTTAAGAGAAAATTATTTGAATGGGGACTCAAATAAATTTACACATAAAAAAATCTGTTACATGTAAGTAGCACTGACAGGAAAGTTAGGGCATATAAACGAGGAGGACTCCAGGAGCCCCTAGCTTCAGAAATCTTAGGATTGATTAAAGTTTTGAAAAACCTCATAAAAACATACTTTCAAAATTATTTGTAGAAGTTCTAGGACTCTAACTTTAACTTTGGTCAGGTGCTGTGTGTGTGTTTTGTTTTACTTCTTTTTCATCTTGTATTTTTTTTTGCTAAATTTTAATCACTTAAGTTAATTATTTTTTGATATTTTATTACAGAACTAAGTATCTAATTATAATCCTTTAAAATATTACAATCTTTCAAAATTGTCCTTTTTTGAGACAGGGTCTCACTTGTTAGTCCCAGCTGACCTGGAATTCACAGTGATCCTCCTGCTTCAGCGCTAGAGATTATAAACAGGAGCCAGCATGCACAATTTTCTAATTATAATTTTTAAATAGCCAGATGGATTCCAATCAGGCATTCACTTAGCTAAATGACTTTGGAAAATAAGATATAGCTTCCAGTCGCTGTGGTCAACCCTGGGCTAGAAACTGATGAGGTTTTGTACATTTTGTCAGGCCTTTGCCTCTCTCCTTCACTCTTCACATTTCCAGACACGTCCTTTGCACTCAGCTGATGGTGTGAGCGCTGGCCTCTCATCTCTCAGAGTTTGGGTCATTGAGCCTCCGCAGCAGTGAACCACAGCCCTTTGATTATCTGCTGGTTCCTTGGCAGAAGACTTCCCAGCGTGCCACGGGACCTGATTCCTGCTGAATTTGCTTGTGCAGAGGCTGTCTAGTGTCAAGTTCACCTGTCATCTGAGTCTTCTGGAGCACTGCCTCTCAGGTCTGGTAATTTTTACACTGGAGAATGATGTAGGAGCCACCAAAGAGAGAGTGTGTGCTTTACTACACCCATAAGTGGGTTGTTCTTGAAGATGACACTTGGTGTCCTCTTAAGCATTGCAGCCACGAGACTTGAGGTTTCCTGTCACAGCTGGAGATTTAAATATGTTCTAGTGAAATGTTTGCAAGTTTGCAGCACCACAGGTCATCTCGCTAGGTATGCCTCCCTCTAGATTAAGAATCGGGAAGCATTTCGTATTGAAGATTGTCGTTCTTCTAGTTGCCCTAAATGGCGGGGTTTACTGCATTCAGAGTCTTGCCGTAAGGGACGTTTAGTGAGCCTCAGTCATGTCCCCTGTGCCTTTCTATGCTGCACTCCCAGCTCTGACTCTAAGCTTGGCTCTATAGGTATGGGTCTTATTTTTCTCCCATGAAATGCTTGCTTTATGCAGTTTGTGTGATAACCAGTATGTGTAGGTGTATCCCATTATGTTCCCCAAACCTGGAATTAACCTGATTGCTAAACATGCTAGACCTTAGCATAACTGTATCCATTGGCCCCCAGTGCAATGCTGGCTGACTTTGACACTGCTGCCAGAGGCCTCCCCATGTCTCCCTGTTGTGAAGTCTTCCTGAGTCTGCACCACTATGGGCTTTGACTCAATATAAGGCCAGATGCTTTCTTTTGTTTGCTTACAATTACTAAGTCAGATAGGTGATACAAATTACCCAGTGTCTATTATTCCCTTAGTCTGTGAATCCTGGGGGTACAGAGGAAAGTAAAATAGTCTTGGTTTGCAGTAGCAATGGTTAAAGAGACAGGAGATTAATAAAAACATTAAATTAAAACAAAGATATGTTACATATGGGAACACAGCAGATAAAGGATGGGACTAGGGACTGAGAAGGCCTCATTGAGGGAAAATCCTTGAGTTAATAGTCTGAAGGGTTTATGGTAGCAATGACAGAGTACATTCTTATATACCCCAAAGCACAGAACTTAGTCGTCACTCAGTCACCCAGCTAGAGCTCACAGGATAAATCGACTGACTGTTCTAGACCCTGCCAGAGGCAACTTGAGAACCTTGATAGAAGAATTTAGTTTCTGAAAACTTGTCACAACAGCTTCAGGGTTCATCATATTGGATATAGAATTTAACAAATGCACACATAGCACACGATCTTGAAAATTGTTTTAGCTATACCCACCAACACACCAACCAAAATACTCCTTGCCTGGTTCAGGGTGAGTTGAAAGAATCTCTAGCCATGAAATTCTTTGAGAGCTTATTTAGCTGAAGAGAGCTGTTCAACTCTAGGTTCCCATTTTTCCTGAGTCCTAAACATCCAGTAACGTGGTACAACGGAGGAGGTATGAGGACTTAACTCCTTTCTCAACAAAGAATAATCTGAAGAGCCCTCCGAAGTCCTGAGATCCCTATGCAATGGTTTAGGATTTTGTTGCAATGTCTCAGACATTCATTCTTCCTGATCCTTTTGCTTCTGTTCCACCATGATCAATCTCCAGCAGGATTCCCTTATGTAAAGAGCTTTCAGCACTTTACACCCTTTTAAGAGTTGACTTCCCAAACAGGTTGACTTGTAAAAGGATTCTAGAAAGACTAACTAGCAGCCTTCTAATGCAGATTCCTGCATGAGTTCTCAGCATATCTCAAAATAAGAAAAAAAAAAATACTAGGATTCAGATGTGTCTGTCTCCCAACCGTTTATATGAGGGAAACTTGGTCCCAGTGTGAAGTTAAGAAGTGGCAAGATCTTTAAGAGGTAAAGTTTAGGATCAGGAGTGATGGCTCAGCAATTAAGAGAACTCTTGCAGAGGACCCAAGTTCAGTTCCCAATACCAACATCCGCTTTTGGCCACTGTAGGTATCTGCAATCATGTGCACATAGCTCATGCAAAAACTTACACATGCAGATAATTAAGACAAACAAACACACAGATTTTTAAAATGAGGTTGAGCCAGGTGGGAGGGCAATGGAAGTGTTGATGCAGAGGGTCTGACTAATTCTTGTTAGACCTCTATTAATTCCTGTGAGAGTGAATTGCTATAAAAGAGGAAGATTGCTCCCTCCCCATTCGTTTGGGTTCTAGAGTTTGGTCTTGCTGTATATTTTTTATTCTCACTCCCCTGCCATCATGACGTCACCTACCAGCATATGTTGCAGTCAAGGGATAGGAGAGCAAGACATGTCCAAATTCTACAGTCCCTGAGAAGTCAGGATGAGAGTGGGATTCAGACAAAGACACGGAGGCAGGGGACTCAGCTACCCTGATCCAGTTCCAGCACAGGCAACAGCTTCCTTCTCCCCTGCAGCCACACTGCACAGCCATAAAGCCCAGCTTCTGCTTGCAGGAGCTGTAGTAGCAAGAGCTCTGATGGGGCTCTCTATGCAGGGTAACTGGGGTGCATTCCGTGTTTGCCTCTGTTGTGGATATATTAGAAAGGGTTGAGAGAATTAACAACTGTCCTCCTAGCAATGGGAAGCACAAAAACAGAGAGAATTTTCAGCACCCTTGTCTAAGACTCCAGCAAGAATTCCTTTGATGCTTGCTCTATGCCGGACTGCTCTGACTTGCCTCTGGAAACTGCTTCAATGGAGGACTGACAAACTTATACATGTTTATTTAAATAAATAACCCTTGTTTTGTGTGTACAAATTTGTAAATAGAGAGAAATATGAAGAAACTAATACAAATAAGAAAGACTTTTCTCCCTGTAAAATTTATTAAACAAATGTACTGAAGAAGAGCTTAAGAGAACATAAATCTATTTTATTAATGTTTCATCACCGCAACGTGCTTTGTATTAGTGCCTTGTATATTCCATAAATATCAGTATTAATATTGGGGTGGTTCTTGGATATAAATTCAGGACATTCTGAATATTAGGCACCCCAAACCCACTGCTTGCTTTTTTATTAATGGGCATTTTTAATGCTGTATTAATATTCCATCTCATTTATTCACTGCAAATTTTATATCTTTTTCTAACAGTAAAGCATTTCAGTTTTTTTTAAAATCAGCAAATACATTATAAGACAAAGAAAATAAAAAAAAGTTATTTCTAAAGCTTCAGGACTTTTACCATTTTCAGCGAAAATTAGAAGAATGAGTCTTTGACCTCTACTCTGAAGGGTGAGTGAAGTCTGGAGTCTTTTTCAGTGCACCCGCTTGGCACGTTTAACTCTGTGTGCTGTGAGTGCTGATGAGTCTGTGAGCTTCACAGCAGGTCCCATGTGGTGCATGTCCGTGTCTGGATGGCTTGGAGGGGGAATCCCAGAATGGGTGTTTACGAGCTGTTGGTGTGGCGACAGAGTGAACAAGATGAACGTGCCGTGATGGGCAGTCATGGACACAGTTCCTTTCTCCTCTTTGGAGATTTCACAGAGACTCGGCTTAGCTTGTGCAGAAGCAGAGCCTTACCTGACGTATTTGGTCTTAGAAATACTCCTCTTCACTGCTGCTAAACCGAGAGACACTTTCCTATCGTTTTTATAGATGGTGCTCAGAGAAGTTATGTGCTTTTGACTTTTTTTTAAAAAAGATGAAATCATAAATAAAGACTGTGAGATAGGACATGACTATTATCTCTGCTAGGGCCCCTGGGAGCACATATAGTATCCTGGCCCTTCTTCATAGAAACTTTGGCTATGATAGCTATCAAGCAAGTTTGCTGAATTTCTTTTGCAATAATAAGATTATGGAGACAACATACATTCTGCTATCTTAGGCTTCAAAAAAATTACCTCAATAAATCTGTCTAAGAGTTTCTAACGCTGAGAAGAAACATTGTGACCATGGCAACTCTTATAAAGGAAAACTTTTAATTGGGTGGGTTACAATTCAGAGGTTTAGTCCATTATCATCATGGTGGGACATAGCAGCATGCAGGCAGACATAGTGCTGAAGAGGTAGCTTAGCGTTCTACATCTTGATCAAAGGCAACAGGAAGTTAACTGAGATACTAGGTGTGACTTGAGCATAAAGGAGAACTCAAAGCCCATCCCCACAGTGGCACACTTCCTTCAACAAGGTCACCTATTCCATCAAAGCCACACCTCTTAATAGTGCCACTCCCTATGAGCCTATGGGAGCCAATTACATTCAAACTACCACATTCCACTCCCTGAGCCCCATAAACTCGTAACTTTATCATAATGCAAAATGCATCTAGTCCAACTTCAAAAGTCCCCATTGTCTATTACAGTCTCAACAATGTTTAAAAATCCAACGTTCAAATTCTCTTTTGTAGTCCCTTAACTGTAATCCTCTACAAACTGTGACAATCTCTTAACCATAATCCCCTAAAAAAAAAATCAAACTCAAAAAACAGATCACATAATTCAACACATAATTGTATAGGATATACATTACCATTCCAAAACATAGAGAAGGGAGCATAGTAAGAAAATACTGGACCAAAGCAAGACTGAACACCAGCTGGGCAAACTCGATACTCTGCATCTCCACATCTGATGTCAAAACACTACAGATCTCAATCTCCTTTCAGCTTTGGTGTTGACTGCAGCATACTCTTTCCTCTTGGCCTGGGTCCACTCCCAGTTAGCAGCTTTCCATGGCAGGTATCACACGGCTCTGAAATCTCCAAAGTCTTAGGGTCTCCAAGGCAATCGATACTTCCCCTTCACAACTTCATACAATGGCCTCTTTAGGCCTCCATTCAGAGACACCCTTGGCACATTTCTGGCTCCAAGGGCTTTCCTTAGTCGTGGAGGAAGGTTTCATAACACCTTTCTTCTGTCCTTGACTCTAAAGCCAAAATCACATGGCTGAAGCTGCCAAGTTCTGCTGTTTGTTGGGGCTGGAACATGGCCTCCTTGTTTGTTACATCATCACCAGCTTTCTGTTTTCTGTTGTTTTCTTCACTGACTAAGCTTGGCTGCCTTGGAACTTGCTCTGCAGACCAGGTTGGCCTCAAATTCAGAGATCCACTAGCCTCTACCTCTGGAGTGCTAGGATTAAAAGTGCGTATCACCACCCACACCCAGCTTTAAACTTTTCTTTAATTCCTTTTCACACGTTGGAAACTTAGCTGCATGGGATCTTGCCCCAAGGTCACCACTCCCTTTATTTCATTTATTAATGTATTTCTTGAACTCAAGACATAGCTCCATTTGATATCCTGGGGCTTCTTTATTCCTCAAATTATACATTTTATACTTGCTCAGTGTGCTCCTTTTCATTATAAATCTGTATAAGAGTGATCATTAATAACCACACAGCAGAGTCTGTCTGTACTAGACTGTTTTGAGATTTTTCCCAGACAGTGGAATTAATCCAAATCTCTTCACTTTAGCTTCATCAGGATCTTCAGACAAGAGCAAAAAGCGGCTACTTTCTTCACTAAAATACCATAAGAATGATCTCTAGGCAACATACTAACATTCTTCTCCTCTGCATCCTTTTGAGTTAGTCCACCACAGTTCAAATCACCCCCCAGCACCAATGTCTTCCATGCTCCAACTACTATGACCCATTAAACAAAACTTAAAGCACTCAACTGCTTTTCTAATCCATAGTCCCAAGGTCCATATTCCTTCAAACAAACCCATGGTCTATCACAGCAGTATCCTCAGTCCTTGGTACCAACTTCTGTCTTACTGTGTTTATCACTGAGAAGAGAAACCATGACCATGGGCAACTCTTACAAAGGACAACTCTTAATTGGATGGCTTACAGTTCAGAGTTTCATTTCATTATTATCATGGTGGGATATGCTGGTAAACAGGCAGCCATGGTGCTGGAGAAGTAGCTAAGAGTTCTACATCTTGATCCAAAAGCATCAGGAAGTGAACTGAGACACTGGGCATGGCTTGAGCATATATGAGACCTCAAAACTCACCCTGACACACTTCCTCTGACAAAGCCATACCTACTCCATTAACGCCACACCTCCTAATAGTGCCACTCCATATGAACCTATGGGGGTCAATTATATTCAAACTACCACAAACCCCTATGTTTATTTATATTATATAAAACAAGGAACCCCTGTATATGCATAAAATTATAATGGTATGAATGTTATGGAAGGGAAATTTAAACCTCAGAGTTTGAATTAGGGAGTCAGTAAGATGGAAAGTTAAAAAGAAAGAAAAGAAAATAACAAAAACTTAAGTTGGGGCTGGAGAGACGAGTCAGAAGTTAAGAGCACTAGTTGCTCTTCCAGAAGATCTGGGTTCAACCCCAGCACCCATGTGGCAGTTCACAACTATCTACATCTCCAGTTTCGGGGGATCTGCCACCCTCACACAGACATGCATATAGGCCAAATACCACTGCACATAAAATAAAAAGAAATAAATAGAATACCAAAAAATACCCTTATAAGTCTTGATATAAGAATATGTGAGTGTAAAAAAGTGAATAGGTATACACATAAAAACTAGATTGAGCTGGGTGATGGTGGCGCACACCTTTAATCCCAGCACTCGGGAGGCAGAGGCAGGCGGATCTCTGTGAGTTCGAGACCAGCCTGGTTTACAGAGCTACAGGCTCCAAAACCACAGAGAAACCCTGTCTCGAAACCCCCCCCAAAAAATAATAATAAAAATAAAACAAAAAACAACAAAAAAACTAGATTGAAAAAATCCAGAAAAAACATTCATAAATTATATATATTTACACAACATATTTTATGTGTTTACATTATTTGTGTTTGCATAATCCATATATGTACATACATATATGTGTAAATACAAACTTATGAAGCCATATATATGTGTGTGCATATATAGATGAAATCAGCACATAATCAATAACAAGTGACCACTGATGATCAGTGTGTGCTTGGTATAGTCTTTTCAGTAACAGATATATCAATATAAAAAATGATTGGAGATGGGTATAGCTACATGTAAACCATGTCTTTAAGAAAACATAGGCACATCTCACAACTTCGGGAGAGGTAATGGTTTCTTTAAGAAGAAAATAAAATGCACTAATGAGAAACATGAAGACTGACAAATTATATAATATTTCATAAATTTTTAAAAACCAAAACATTCAGACAATAAAGCAAAAAGTCACCAAAATAAATTGCCAATACATATGCTGAACCACGGCTATGATATACTACAAACTAAAAAATTAGATTACAAAGAGCTATACAAACCAGAAATGTAATTAGTAAAAAAATCCTGAATAAGCACATTCCAGGAAAGGAAAGCAGAAAGACCAACAGGGTTATATGTGGCAAAAATCATCGACAAAGTAGAACTCACAACCACCTTGAGATGTGGGTACAGATTACAATTGTTTAAACAAACCAAGTGTTGACAAGGACACAAAGTGAATAAAAGACTTATGTTTCTCGTGAGACAAGGAGATGGTACAATTTCTTAGAAATTGTATTTGGCAACAGATGCTGAATATGTTGAAGTTATTTGGGGCTGGAGAGATGGCTCAGTGGCATTTTGCCCCTCTTACACAGGACAAGGTTGGTTCCCAGTACCCACAAGGTGACAGATAAACATCTGTAACTCTATTTCCAGGGGATTTCATATCATCATCTTCTGACCTCTACTGGCATACACATGGTGTCCATATAAACACACAGGCAAAGCACCCATATACAAAAATAAAAAAAAATCTTTAAAATGTACTATTATTTTATTATTTAAAAATATGTCTCTAGTTAAATATTGAGTCATTTACTATTTCTATTCATTGATACACACACACACACACACACACAGAGAGAGAGAGAGAGAGAGAGAGAGAGAGAGAGAGAGAGAGAGAGATCCTAGAAAGAATCTAGAAAGGGAACCCTCGCACACTATTGATGGGAATATAAACAGAAATCAACATGGAAGTGCCTCAAAGGGCTAAAAAAGAGCTATGAACTATATGATCCTGAGTCTATACCTGAAGAAATCTAAGTCAGCCTGTAGCAGAGATACCTGTATACCCTTGTGCTGTACTACTTTACTGATAGCCAAGTCCTGGAATCAGTCTTGGTAACCACCAGAAGATAAATAAACAAAGAAAATATGGTGTGATATGATATGTATGAATGTATGCATCTATATGTATATATACATATATGCAATTGAGTTTTATTTAGTCAAAAAGAATGAAAATATACCCCTTGTAGGAAAATAGATGGGGTGTGGAGATTATTATGTTACGTGAGATAAGCCAGACTTAGACAAATACCAAGTTTTCTTTAGCTTTCAGAATCCAGATGTAAAATATGCATGTATGTGGGAGGGTATGTGTGTGGTATGTGTGTGTGTGTGTGTGTGTGTGTGTGTGTGTGTGTATGAGCTTTGAAAATATGAAGGGGATTTTGGAAGGGACTGACAGGACAAAAGAGAGTGTAATTGTGGCTAATTATTATGTTCAAAGTTTATTATGTACATATGACAATCTCATAACAATTCCCATTACATTAGAATTAATATATGCTAGTAAAGACATAACTGAAAAGCAGGAAAGGACTCAAAGTTGTCAACAACTGAGTGGACAAACTGCAGTGCATTCCACACACAGAAACTGTGCAGAAATGATCATATGAGCGGCTGCCATCTCCACAAACGCGAGTGAGCAGCGCAGATAAAATGCCGGCTGAAAACAATCCAGATGTGAGAGACTACTTACTGGGTGTCATTAAATGCAGTTCAGGAAGAGGCCAAACTAACTTATTGTGACAGAAATCAAAATAGCCATCATCCCTGGAGAAAAATATTGAATCTGAAAGGGCATTAGGGAGGTTTTGTTCTGCGTCTTGATCTTGGTAGTGTTCACATGATCCATATGTGAACATCCACTGACCTGTTGTCTACAGTGTCTGCATACATTACATATCTGTATCCATCTTATACCTAAATAGCAAGCAAAGGTTGCTGGAATTTTTTAAATCACATGCTACAAATTCTCACTGATATACAAATCACAGATCAACATTACCTATTGAATCCCAGCTATCAAGTAAATAAATATGCCATACCAGCCTCCGGCAGCTTCTTGAGTTTTCCAGAATATGGCACGCAATTCAAAGCCAGCCAGTCTGTTCTGGGCCAAGAACTTTATTGTGCCTGTAATGAAAGAATAATGCATACCAGATCACTCACTCTGGCAAGACTCCCAGCACACCCACAGAAAGGAGTGTTACACCATCCATAATTTTACATAATGTCCTACCTGTCTTTAACCATCCCCGGTCTCTCCTCGCTCCATGATTAGAACTGTGTGTTTCTCTCCCCTCTCCAAAATCATTGCTGTATCCAACTGGAGACCTATGCTCCTATGTCCAACCTCTGGCTTTACTGATAAATTATTCAATGGACTTTGCACACTTTCCTCTATTCTCTATACACAGTATCAGTGATGTGTTCCCCTCTCTGAATATTGTTTAACCATCTGTTAACCCAGCCTTCTGCCCACAGGAGTTAGTGGGGAGGAATGATTTAAAGATTCTGCCGAAGTACTTTACAGTTGGGGATAGTCCATTAATTGTTGATTTTGTTTGTATCCAGCATTCTGCATCTATCTGTGGTTTTAATTGATGGAAGCATGCCCATGGGCTTGTGTTGGGCCCAGCTGTATAAATCAAATAAATAAATAAACAAATAAACAAATAAGTAAGTGAAATATGCTTCCCCTGGACTAAATAGATAACAGTTTTCTTAATCTTGAGGGTTTTTTTTTTCGACACTGCTTCTAAGTGTGCCCTGAAGTGTGAAAATGAGGGGTATATCTGAAGTTGAGAGAAATAAATTTAAAAAATCATTTAATGCTGAAGATACAATGGCGTCACTGTTTATATCCCCTTTCTGGATGCCTGGTATCTATTACTAATGAATTAGCAACGTTTCCCTATTTCACCCCCCCTCTTATTTCAGGTTGGTGGATAACTTCTATTGTCTGGTTGTTTTGGGAGGAGGAAGACAATTGTTTCTGGCTTTTTAGTTAAGATCAACCGTGGAAAGCCAACTTTCAAAAAAGACATCCAAAGAAAGGGAACTGGCAAGTGGAATGAGCATCCATGGGGCAGTGGGGGTGATTTCAGAACTGTCTTTCTTCTGTGTGAAGAAAGGTCTGCACTGATGCATTCAAATGCAGGCTACTGCATGAGTGCAGAGCCAGAACGAGGAGAGTCCGACAGTTCCAGGCTGCTGGATTCTGAACAAAGGCTTCTTGCTTTTCTCTGAGAATGGGGTGTCCAAATAGCAGCTGCTCCCTGAACTTATGAACCAGAGTGAAAATGAAAGTGGGCCCAGGCTGGGACTGAGCAGGAGCTGACTATAGCTGGTCCTTCTTCGAACCCCTGACCCGGACAGAGGATTGTTACAGGGATTGAGATTTCGATTGTGTTCTCATGCAAGGACCGTGGCTTCTGCAAACTTCCAGAAGTAGTTATCATAAAATCCCAGAATCAGTGGAGTATCTTGAGGTTGGTATGTGGTTTCCTGTGTCTCTGCCATCTTGGGGCAGGCCACAATCTATCACAAATACTGTGAGTTGATTAAGGGCTTAGAGGAAGGTCCTGACTAAACTTGCTGTTTTATGTTGAAAAGACAGTTTAGTTTACTATAATGAAGCTGAGCTTTGAAGTCTGACAGGCATGAGTTTGAAGCCTGGCTCTGCCACTTCCTAGCCATGTGACCTTAGGTCTTCAAACTCCATTAACTTATCTGATTGAACACAAACAGTACTGCTCATTTCTTATGGTTAAATGAGATGATACCTATGCCTGGCACACAGTCAGGGGGTCAAGAAATGTTTATGACTTTCCAACTCTTGAGCTCCAGAATCTAATCCACCTTCCATGGAGCAAACCTGCTAATATTTATATAACCTTACCCAGCCACTGTGCAGTTGGCCCTTTGAGCATGAAATTTTCTCTGGCTGCATGTGACTCCCCAGCCCAGTCCATGGCTTCCTTTGCAGAGCCTGATTCCATCACCTAATGTGTTTACTAGAACACTCAGCTTTGCATCAACCACAAATTTGATCAGTATGTTGTCCATTTCCTCATCTTAATTGCTAATAAATATGCTGCAGGTGTTTCATTAGACAAACTCTCAGGGTCCTTTGGCATTTAAGCTCACACATACACCACGGCACTCAGGCGTTCAAAGAATACGTAGCTGTCTCATTTGCAAGAAGAGACTGATCTTTCTCATGAGCTGTTTGCCCTAATGGGTTGCAGGTAAAAATAACTTTATTTTTTCTTATGTGTTCATGTGTATGTGGGAGGTATATGCACGTGTGAGTGGCACAGGAAGCCAGCATTAGTTGTCCTTCCTCAGGAGTCATCCCTATTATTCCGAGATCGAGTCTCCCATTGGCCTGGTACTTCCTGATGTAGTTAGGCTGACTTGCCCATGAACCTCAGTGATCCATCCATCTCTGGCTCACTGGTGTCATTGGGATTATGACCACACACCGACACTCCTGCCTTTTTAAATGCGGGTTGTAGGGGGAAATCAAACTTATGCCCTCACGTTTGCACAACTAGCTATTTGCTGACTGAGCCATCTTCCCAGGTACTACATAACTTTAAACTTTCCAACATTCCATTCTTTGATACTTCCCAAGGTTTTCATTGGACTCTACCAAAAGGAGATGAATCTGGATTTTGGACTTTCTTTCTCTCCCTGTTCTTCTGGTTGGCAACAGTCTAGATTGTATGGCTTGATGGAGCTAGGTTAGGAATTTGGGATTGATACTGCTAATCTTAGGCTGGATATTTGGACTAGTTTTTACTGCATTTTGGGAGGTGGTGGGACAACTCTGGCCCTGCTACTGTCCAGGCTGAAGCTTTTGGCAGATGCACGTCAGCATCTGCTCTCTTGTACAGTTAAGACCCTTAGAAAACTCAGTTATAGCCTTTGTAAACATGGGCCCCCATTCATCATCTCGGCCTTGTAAATCCTCCAAGGGCTGGTTTTGATGTCCCCTGTCTCTGTTTTGGAGGTCTAGGCTTTCCCTTAGGGACAGAGCACTGGGGCCCTCTTATAGTATCCCTGTGGAGAATTTTATTCTAGGACGCCTCTCCGGAAGACACTGAATTGCATAGATGTGGAGTCAGCTGTGTAGCTTTCATGACCAGCGTTGCCACCCACCAGCAGAGGGACCTCAGCAGAGTGACTTCACATAGTTCTGTGCCTGTCTGCTCCTCTCTGTACCAGTTGTCCGCATGCTTGGCTGTGACAGATCTTGAAAAGGGGAAAAGCTCCATTTCTAGGAGTCGTCAGCTTTGTGTTGCTGCTACCACGTCACTCCCCTTCCAAAGGGGAGCCTGCCATCCATTGTCCCCCATGATCACCTTTTACACTGTCTCCTGTCTCTTCCTTCTGCAGCTACCAAATGGGACAAGCTTCCTTTGCCTCTTTGTCTAGAAAGCACCTTCCTTAAAACTGTTATCTAGTGTCTCATGTCTGAGTCAGTTTGTTTGGTAATGGGAACTTAATAACATTTTAATTCTTTTATCTGCCCACAGAAATTTGATTCTCATGTCTATTTCCAGCTTGTCAAGTTGAAACAGAATTTCTTTTTGAAATGATGCAGAATAATGATCCCCAAGCGGATAAATAGCATCGATTCAGTGAGGGAATTCATGAGATGTCCGGATACACAGTTATTAAAAATATACTTAGGTTTTTATTATTACTAAAATGTGTTTTTTGACAATTTCATACGTGTGTATAGTGCATTCTGGTGACTCTGTCCCTATCACCCTCTGTTATAACCCTCTAACCCCTATCATTCTTCCCTATTCACTGTAGTTTTTATCTCATATACATGACTTTGTGTTCTGTTTGTGCTCCACAGATTTTGCCTAGTGCCTCCTCAATGACCATAGGTTTGGAAGTAACCATTAGAGCTTGGTAGACTCACCAGCGAAGACACAAGTGATACTATTCTTCTCTAGCTCCTAGAGTCTGTTAGTTATCAATAGTACACTCTTAACAGCCCATGAGCTGCTTGTCCAACCATAGCTGACAGTTGGGTAGATCCAACCCGATTAGGCTTAATAGTGGTCCCAGTGGCCTTAGCTGTTGTGAGTTTGTGAATGTCCAGGGCTATGCCACGCTAAGGAGATGGTATTTTGTAGCCTTTTCCCCTATTTCCTGGTATCACTGTCACTCTGACTCTCTTTGTTTAAACATTGTTAACATTATCCCTTTAGCACTGATGACAATGGTGCCACCTCACATATGGACATAATCCAAGTGGAGGTGAGTCTTTCTAGGGGAGTAAGGGGGACTAATGGGAGAGGATTCAGGAAGAGGGAATAGAGGTGTCTTGGAGAGAATATACTCAAAGCGCATTATATATGTGCAAGAAAATCTTATACAATCTGTATTGATTACTTTCTCTTAGCTGTGGTAAAATACATCAGCAAAAGCAACTTAGGGAGAAAGGCTGGACTTTGGTTTATATTTCCAGGGGAATGAGGTCCGTCATGGCAGGGAAGACATGGCAATAGGCAGGGAGAGCATTGGTGACAGGAGCAGCTGGCGGGCTAGTCACATCACACTTAGGAGTGGGGGAGGGGGTAAACCAGGAATTGGGGGCATGCAATAAAACCTCAAGGTCCACCCACAGTGAAAGACTTCCTCCAGCAAGCAGCACTTCCTACATGTTCCAAAAACGTTCCAAACAGTACCACTAACTGAAAAGGGTCAACTATTCAAACATGTGCATCTAGGGAGATATTTAACTTTCAGACTATAACATGTATGTAATGAAGTCTAAAAATAAAAACAAAAAGCCTTCCGAGATCTTAGTTATACCCACTACTGTAGGAAATGTGGTCTAGAACAACTGTCAAGGAGAGATTTGAGTTTCATCATCATGAAACATGTGAGCATCAGGATTTATTTCATGCAGCTGGGATAAGAAGTGAGAACACCAAAACAATATTAATTGAGGATCTATTTGGTATCTGAAATGACAGCAAGAAATGTACAGCCTTTCCCCAAGGAGAACCATTAACCGCTCCTCTTCTGGGCCCCAGGGAGTTTAAGGGGTAGTGGGTGGAGTGCTAAAACCCCATCCTCCTACCCCGGCTCCATAGGGTGGGCATCACTGTCTCCCTATGTAGGATGAGGGGATGAATGGGTCAGAGAAGCCTAGCAAAGTAGCTGCACAGAGACAGCAAGTGGTAAATCTAGGACTCTGGCCTCCACACCCCTGGTCTTCGCATGTGGTACAACTTCGAGCAGGTGTCAGAAACTCTGGGGGCTCATATCCTGAAATCTAGTGAAGGGTTAAAAAATAATAAAAATCACATTGAAATTCCATATAACAATATGTTGCTGTGCTAACGACTGCATTTTTTTTTTAAGTCTGGAAAGAGAATCTATGGCTTTCAGCAGATTCGCATCAAAGTTCTATGCAAAGTTTTTTTTTTCCCCTTGAGTGTTATGAGTAAGTCCATCTTATCATTACTGTGGCTGTCCATATCTATTCTCTCAAGTCCATTGGCGGGGAAGTTCTAAGCAGACCAGGCTGCTTAGAATTAATGAAAAAAGACTGAAGGTGGGGAGAGTGAATGGTGCTCAAACGAAATATAGTATTTTGCATAGTGGGCATTACATTGTCAAAAACAAAAGGCTGCCTTCTGCCTTCTGCGTGCCAGGGGCTTGAATGCTGTCCCAAATGCTCACTGTAGCCTGGCCTCTCCCCATCAAAAGTGGACATGTGGGGGTGTGTTCTGGTTTACTAATGGTGAAATGAACAATGGTGGGATTTGCTTCATGTCTTATTCAGGTTAGCTCCGGCCCTCGTACTGGCGTCTTTGTGACATGCATGGAGGAGACTCATCGGGAAAGAAAAAGAGGCCATGTCTGGGGCAAAAGCCTAGGTGCAGTTGGCTGCAGGCCTCCCTTGTGCTGCCAGGAGCCTCTTCCGCATTTGAAGGTAATTGGCCGTACTCTGCTCAATGTGATTCTGTCTGTGGACTGAGCATAGGGGGCCAATCAGGGAAGCAGGGGGAGCAGTCGCTGCTCCTCAGAGGTGGGGAGGCCATGTCTGTAAACTTCCAGCTGGAAACAGAAAAGCAGAACTCAGCATCACCCTGAGGCGCCTCACAGCCATTTATTGTTTATTATTGTTATTATTGTTTCTTATTGTTATTCCCATCTATTTTCCTATTTCTTCCCTACGCTGAGATACTCGTACATAAATCTTACATCTGGGTGACTTAATTGTGACATTGCCTATCTCTCTTTTTAATCCAAAATATCTTATTTCTTCAGTGCAGAATATTTGAGCTCAGACAAGTAACTTTTAAAAACAATATTATTGTAGTTTTGGCTAAGCACCTCTAAATACAGAAAGCAACAACACTGCCTCCAGCTCTTTTATTCTGGGAAATATGATTTAACCAGGACCATGTTTAGCGTAGCACAAGACAGGGAAACAATTAGAGATGTCACATATATTTGCATTTTTGATAACATTTGCAATGTAAATGGCAGAATAATGGAAGACTTTGGGAGAAGCATTTGTTCCCTTCCGCGCTCCCTGTACTTTCCGCAGAGGGCACTGATTTGATGAAAGTAGATCCAAAACAGAATAGATAATAGAGGTGAGAATGTTATTTTAATTTTGGATTAATGCATTCCAGTTTTACTGGATGAGATAGGAAGGCACAGAATAAATGTCACCCGAGTGACAGGCGCTAAGTGACTTTTGCACACATGCGAGTGTTTGAGAGTGTGTTAGTTGTGGTAGGTGTGTCTTCGGAGGAATATTCACATTCTGGGTGTTTGTTTTTGGTCTTTGATTGCACATCACTGGTGTCTGGGGACAGCAGAGTCTTCAATGATGTCTGGGTGAAATCTTTCTAGGATATCTATGACAGTGACATTTCTTGTGTATATATTTGTTTTCTGTGGTGTATGCGTGGGTGTTTCCTGGGAATGAGGATTTGAATCATAATCTCTTCTAATTAGATAGGCCTTTACAGGTCATTTATTGTCACCTCCTAAAGTCATAATCTCCTTACTCTGGGGAGAATAAAAGACTAAATCATAATACATAGCAAAAATGAAAGCTCCTTGGTAAAGCTGAACTTGGCAAGTGCCACCCGATACCTGACAAGGTTCCAGACCAGAGATTCAGTAATGGATAAGGCATCTGCTTTCTTTGGAAAGTTTTGTCCTCAAGAAGGCTTAGTGTAGAGACAATGGAAGCCATTCAATAAAATCTCGATGATTTAACTTTGTTGGCTAAGTAGTGCAGAGGAAAATATAAGAGTCATAGGAAGCATAAAACAGGAAGGCCATGATAGGCTGTAGGGTTAGTGAGGGCTGTGGTAGGAAGTGGCATTTGAACAGAAAGCCCAGTCACCTTGCAGAACCATTGTGTTTGGTGAATAGCGATCAAGACTGTCCTGCACTGCGCAGAGAAATGGATTCTGCTTTAGTGTCCCACCTGCAGAAGACTAATTAATGGCCCCACACCCCTGCAGTAGGGCTTAAGGTCACCTCCACCAAACCACATAGTGGCAACAGTCATGTGAAGCTCACAAATATCTTCTGCCTTGCTAATCCTTCACATAAAACTTCCTCTGGTCATCTAAATAAATCTTTGTGTTTTAGGGTAAGCTAATGGCCAGAGCAAAAAGTGTACATATAGTACTTCACCCTAGAAACTTTTGATTGGGAGAGTGTGTAATAATAAATACTCTCAGGTGGCATATTATTGGACAGCTCTGTCATGATGAGTCTCTGCTGTGTAAAGGACCTCAAAGTTCTTTGCTTGTCTTCTGGGCAGAGGATCCAGAATCTAAAATGGTATTGTACATTGGGCCTTGGGCTGGCACATCACACTGCTTCTTCTGTATTCCAGCACATGCCCGTCTGACTTCAGAGAGGAGTGGGAAACACAGTCTAGTTGTCTGCTAAGGAGGAAGGAAGAATGCATCCTGGAGAATGTTTGACAGTCTTCACACATGGCTGTCCTTTTGCAATGCCCAAAGGAGATCATAGCAGTGCCTTGAGTTTGACACAGGGAGCTACTTCCACTTCTTTTTTAAGAAAGAGACTTGGACAACCCAGGATGTTGCAGATGGATAAAACAACTTCTTTTGCACTAAGATGTGTACTAATTGCTATGGCAGTACAGATGTCTGAGATTTTAGAGAATTTTCAGTCTGCTCTGTGTCTTGTAAGCACTAAAAACCATTGAGAGAAAAAATTCCACAATCATTTGTATTTCAAAACTGTGATATACTGTGAACCAGATGGGAAGAACTAGTAAGGAAAAAAGGTCCATCCTAACATTATTCTAGTTATGCGTAAGTCCTTTTCCTTCTCTCATCCTGAATGCTAGCCTGTATCCTAACCATTCCCCAGTCTCTGGTTTATGAAGTATCTCTGGGAGATAATGAAGTGATAATGCTGGCGACCTTGAGAAAACAATGTCTTCTGCTGATGAACAGAATTTCCATTAGGTGTGGTGGCCTCACGGTTTATTTTGTAAAATAGTGACAATAATACCAAAAAGAGAAAAAATACATTCCTGCTTATCTCCCTGGACAAAGGATTCTCATTTTGTAAGAATCTACTTACCGTGTCTTGGTCAAACCTTCTCTGACCCACTTGGACAGAATTGAGCATTCCTTCCTTTGTGTCCACGTTGCTCCTGGAAAATATCCAATTGCAACAGTGTATTTTTATATCCCTCTTCACTCTGTTGACAATGAAAATATGCTTGTTCCTCATTTGCTATTTTTGAATATTTCTTTCAAATTCTCCCTTTCGCCTTTCAAACAATCAGGAAGTATTTGCTGAAGAAATGAATGGGCTGGTAGATAAAGTCCAGTAGCCCATATGTGGAGCTCACTGGAGAACAGGAGCATTCTCAAGGGTTCAGCCCTTATCCTGTTCATGGTTTGGTTTGCTTTCTCCTTTGGGTATCAGCCCTTGGAGACCCACAGTTTCCTGATCCAGATACTTAGGCCTGAATTCAAACCTGCCTCACCTGTGCAAACAAACACACTTAACGATGTCTCTGCTTGCATTTGCACTGCCCTTGCTGGCAAATGATGCTCAAGAGGCTTGGCATTGCTAGGGAGAATCCCAGCAAAGAAAAATGCAAGGAACATGGCCTACTTTCAGTAGATTTTTCTTTCATGACAGTCTGAGGTGTTACCAGATTTGGATGACCTCTAGCATAAAAATAGAAACTTCCAGAGTAGGAGGCCTGAGAGGATGAATACATGTGAAGGGTTTAGCATAAAACTTGGCACAGAGTAGGTACTCCATAAGACTGGCCAGTCGTCCATCCTATGCGGCCACTACTGCCTGCCATGTCATTATGATGCAGGCCATGTGCCAGGACCCTTTCTAATGCGGCAAACACACCTTCTGGAGGATGGAAAGAATGACGTCACATTTGTACCTTGCATTGCATCAGAATTTATCAGCACGAGTTTTTGACCCCAGTAACATTCGTTACCTATAGCAGGGAGTCTTTTCAATAAAAGCGTGAAGAAAAAAAAAAAAAAACCCAAGCTTCAGCTTGCTGATAGCCATTGGCTGGGCTTCCCTATGGAGCACTCTGAAATGAGAAGTTGGGTCTTTTCAAAATCTCACAAAATGGTTGTCTCTGTGTGTCTGTGACTGTGTTGAAATCTAGAAATTGTAGCTAGCCCCCAAGTTAATAAAATAGCATGACATGGGAAGCTGTATGATGGATGGCAATGGACAGCCCAACGCTGCTTTATTCTCTCTAATACACAGTTTCTCCGCAAAGGCCAAGAAATTAGAGATGGGTTTTCTTTTCCCCTTCCAGCCTGTGCAGGGTAATTATGTATTATTAATAATGCAGCAGCACAAATGATATTAAATGAACTACATTTGTTAATGCAGATCTTATCTAACTGCTTTCTCCATCAGTGGGCTGCTTCTCATCAGGGGGTACTAATTAGCTGTAATATGTAGAAAGATGGGACAGAAATCCAATCAGATAAATGGGATCTATTTGGAGAGATCCAGGAAGGAGGAGGGAAGGCATTCATGACTCTGGGAGAGTTCTGACAAAGAGAGAAGATGAAGATTTTGACATCTTCCACTCCACTTTCGTTTCGTGGCTATGGACTTTAAAACTGTTCCTCGATCACCCAGACTGCAGAGGCCTGCAAATCCTTGTATTCATCCCAACTGTAATGGCACTGAGCTTTGCAGTAATAAAGGCACACATGGCTCTATAAAAATCCCGAACGGTTCACATGGCCTCCGCAGACACTGAACCTCATGTAGGGTACAAAGCAATGCCATCCAGATTGTCTCAGCTTGTGTGGAGTTGCAGGAAACAGTAGGCTTCTCAGTGTTCCTAGAGAAAGAATCACCAGAAACCATTTGGTGATTTTTAACTGGTAAACTCCAAGCTGCTGTAGACAGGACTTGTCTTTAGGAACTTCTCAAATCTCCATGTTGGGAGGTAGATGAGTCAGATCTTTCTCAGTTATCACATTATCTATGCTGGGTGTCTGTGTCCCAACACCAAATATTACAGCAGTACCATACACCTTGCCCAGGTCACCTGAGCTGGTCTTAGAATGGTCCATTCACAAAAGAAGTGGCTTACCCATCTAGAGCACATTGCGTATGGCTCTTGACAGAGGGGATGAGAAAGTCACCCATTCTCTTTGAGAGAACGTGTTTGAAAGTGGTGGAGTTTATTTTGTTCAGCTCAATTCTTGGGAGCAGAAGGACTTGTTATACACTGCTCAAAAGCTTGTAAATACATATACTGGTCATTGCTGTTGACTTCTAATTTTTTTTTTTTGCCTGCCCCTTTATAGAGGTGATGACACGCTATTCTGGTATGCATGGGTGGGAGGTTTGACTTCTATCAATCAGAGAAAGTGTTTTCTGGTAAATGCCATCCCCATCAAGCCTGCATAATCAACATCTGAAACTCCTAGAGAAATGGAAACGTATCTGAACTTTTGAGGACTCGAAATTATATTACAAATCCTCAACAAGGATCTTGAAAACAATTATTATTTAGAAGCACTGTTTTTGAAATATTTTGGCTCATGCTTTGTTTTTTAAAAGGTCCCTCATCCTTAACTGATACGGGCTTGGCATGGCCTCAAAAGATGACCCCACTGCTCTCCAGAAACTAGTGCCACATGACCTGCTGGGATAGAATGAACTCCAGTGTCTCAGCAACCTGCAAATATTCAACACCTTTCCCCATAAAGTAATGATGAAAACCCGGGAAGCATCATTATAATATAAAATCATGCAGACATCCAGGGAAATATATTTGTATGCCTCATGACAAAAGTTGAGAGGACGCTCAGAAGTGCTATTTACATTTATATATACTTATATCATGTAATTAAAGCCAACAGATAAACACATCAATATGATAAAACAGATGTAAAAATACATAGATAGACGTCTTGCACGGAAGCCTTGATATTGCATCCAAATGAAATCCTATATTCCAAATATGCCCCATAGGAGTTTTGCTCAAGGCTATGCTTAGGTATACTTGAAAATTCCCGATAGCGAGTCACCAGGGAAAACATGTTCTTTTACAGATAATTGCTACTGGCAGCCAGAGACCTAGAGAATTTGATGTACAGTAATGTGACCTGACTATGTATTAAACTTTTTTGAAGGACATGTGTAAAGAAATTTTTATGTCTCTCACATACCTCACCTTCTTCCTCGCCACTTCATAGCACATTTTAAAACAACTTCCCCATTTTTTAAGTCTATCTGCTCCATTTTATTCTGAGAGCCTTTAATCGCAAAACATATTGGTATTGTTTCCTTCTTCGAGAAAAGCGAAGCGATCCAGATATAGAGGAAAATCCCTTCTGCGTTGTAAGCAACATGTAAACAAAGCAAAGTTCTATTACTGGTAATGAACTTCAGGAAGAATGTGGGAAATAATAGTCGCTTGCTCACAGATAAGAGAAATTAGGCATTAACTGATTCCTCTAAGGTTGGAAGGCATTGCCGCTGCTATTTAAGACAATAATCACCAGCTTTTCATTAAATCTGGGAATGCTTCGAAGATGGTTCCTGAGGTATCTTAAATATTCTGCCTTAGAAGTTGTAATTAATAACTTGAAAAAATTATAAATTGGCAAGTACACATATGTGCAATGATTCAATCCAATGAGCAAGTATCATCACTGCTAATTACTTTGGTTCTGGTTTTTTTTTTTCAGTGCTACTGTGCCGTCCTTATTTTATTGTTCGATATTATCATGTAAACCTTAACTAAGCATAATGTCAGAAGGTTCTGAGAACATTACTAAAGATCTTACGAGGTAATTCAGAGGCTTGTCTAGAAAGAATGTCCAGATCAACTGGGGAGTATAATCTCCAAATACTAAGCTTTTGTGTGGAGAGGTTCCAGAACTATTAGAGACTGACATTGGAAATTAGCTTTTAAGAACAAAAATCCAAAGGCGGGGGGAGATGAAATTATGTTGGAATGTAGTACAGAAATTGGGTGTGCGAACAGGCTGCAAACACTGGAAATGTCACTTCAGTGTCTTTGGTGACAGGCAGCAGTTCCTAGATTTACATGCTTGTATTCTGGTGTCAGGAAGATGAACATGCATAATGACAACTTATCAGGAAAATGATACATTTCTGCTTTCCGTTAAGATCATTAAAAGCCACGTTCCTTCTTCAGATATGCAAATGGGTTGTCTACAGAAATCCACGATCAAGGAATGAAATTTGGCTTCTATTCGTTAAGCTGCTGCAAAGGGAGTGAGCACAAAAAAGGTGTTTCGTGTCCTCTCTAAGGCACGTCTTCGTACTAGCTCCTTCTCACAGCGCACTTGTTCCTGGACGGTTAGCACAAGGAAACGGGGCAGCTGAAGAGAAGGGTTGTGCCAAGTGTTCACTTCCAGCAAAAGATGGGCGGGAGAAAACCAAGGGGAAAGCGACGTCATTTAGAGGCTTAGACCTTCACGTTTTAAGTGGCCCTAAAGTGTTACAGACACAGCGAAGCTGTCATGAGTCATCTGAGCCTTGGCGAACAAACAAACAAACAACGAGGCAAACTTTCCAAGGCAGCCTTGCAGAGAACGTGTGTGCAGGAGCCTTGTGCCTTTCGGGTTCTCACATGCAAGGAATTCAGGGATGTCTGGCACAAGCCATCCAAGTACTCGCTGTTAGTGTTTTTCCAGTTCTGGAAAATTCTTTCAGAATCTCTCTCACTTGTGATTTATGCCAAAGACAAATTTTATGCTCCACAGTGAAACCATTCTGTTTCTTTTGGTTAAACTTTATTAGAAAAATCACTCTTAAAAACACACACAAAACACGATGAACAAATAATCCATACCACACTCCCCTCTCGTTGCAAGCACATCTTGCTTAACCTAAAATTCGGTAAAAAAGAAGTTTGGCTTGGCCAGTTCATGTTCTTTTGGAATATGTTCTCCTCTGGGGGAGGGAAGAGATTACTTTATAACTTCTTGGACAAATGGGGGGCACCTCATAAATGTTAAACTAATCTTAAGACAGATTGAATTTATGGATGAAAAGAAGTATTTAAGTATATAAAGAAGAGAAGCCAGCCTTTATATTAAAGACAATTTGCTATGGAAAAATGAAAAACAGGCTTTTTCAAACATGCCAACTGAATTTCTGTTTGGAAAAAAAAAAACAACCACATGTGTAAATTTTATTAAAACTCTGCTTCTGGCCATCCAAATCATTTGAAATGCCCCACAAAAGAAAAGAGAAGAAGACAAAAAAGCCAAGTGAGCAACCAGACAAACAAGGCAAAAACAAACTAAAATAAATATAAAAACATGATAAGGTCTTTTAAAACTGCCTTCCAGAACAGGAGAGAAACTAAATCCCAATGTTATTCGTTACTGACTTCTACAGCTTCAGCATCTGATAGAAACACAATGTAAGCCATCTTGCTTTGTCCATTTTTTTTTCCTGAGACAGGATCTTACTCTGTAATTCGGTCTGTCCTGGAACTTGCTATTTAGCCCAGTGTGACCTTGAACTCTCAGTCAGTCTCCTGAGTTAGCTTCCTAAGGACTGAGATCACATACAAGAGCCACCATGCCCTGCGCAACCTGTATGATTTAACTGCTTCTGCACCAGAGAAAGTGAAAAGAAACAGGTGACTTTAATTTTAAATAACATTCTATTTTATCCCTATAGCCTTCCTGTTTTCATTTCACTTATAATCTATATAAAAAGCTGTCTGTAAAATATTACACACTTATTTCTTCCCATGCTAAGTCTTTGAAACCAGATGTGCCTTCTGCAAGTACAGTTCCTTTCGGTGTATGTTGGCTACATTTGAATGTTTCATAACCTCATGTGGTGAGGGGATACTCGAGTTGCCATACAGATCCAGAATGAGAGATGTGGAGGGCTCTGGAAAGTTGACAGGGCAGTATCTATTGGCCTCAACAGGATCTGGGCTTTGAGTCTCTACTTCACAAAAAATTTTACTAGGGCCTTTGACTTTCTGGTTATTAGTACTCGATACATCACTGGTCCTGTTTGTTATTTTTTTTTCTCAAGTGTGCTTCAGGACCTGCGTATCTTTCTGATGCCCTGTCATGGGGTCTGCTCTGTCAGAGCAAATGGAAACTTGCTTTGGAAATCGTGTGCCTGAAGAAAACTCATCTTGACAGCTGCAGGGGAAGATTCAAGCACACATAAGGTGAAAGGCAGCCGCCTGGGATGTTTTTTAATACGAGACGTAGAAAAAAGGAGAAAGAGAACTACCTCGTTAGAGTGCCAGATGAGAGAAACAGGTGGCACAAGGAAGAAACAAATAAAGATGAAGGAGGGAACAGCAGGTTAAGGCCTCAGGCAGGGCAAATACAAGCTTCAGTGGCTGCAGGTTCAAGCCTGAGGCAGGATAATAGAGCTGACGGCTGTATGGAGAAAGTCAGATCTGTCAAGAGCACAGTTCATCCAGGAATGTATGCAGCGGGGTCCAGCAGAAAGTCCTGTCTTGTTTGTGTTCTTCTTCATCTTCGCCACTCATGATAGCCACACCAGTCCTGGGACAAGCTCAGGGCCTCCCCGCACTAACGATCAGATGATTCCTGTGCACACCCTGTCTTCAGAAACACTATGGAACTTTCTACTGTCTAAATATTTCTTTCCTAACTTTGCACACCAGAGGGACACAGGCAATCAGCCCCCAATGCAAGCAAATATACCACAACTGGAGAAAATATGAAGAGATATAAAAATGTTCCTAAAAATATCTCCCTGTGAGAGGCCCTACATATAAATGAAGAAAAACCAATAACCTCCCCTTTCAGCAGAAATAAATCATCCCGGGGCCCAACCCCTCTGCCTTCTGAAATGAAGCCTGACATCAAAAAATACATGTGCAAAACCCATCATAGATCAGAGAGAAAAACGTGTTTTTCTTTTTCTTCCAATACTAATGTTTCCATATCCTCACACACTCAAGGGATAGAGGCACAAAGAGCAAAAAGAGAAATTTAGCTTATACGGAGGTGCCTCCTGGCAGGTGTGGATGGCTTCTAAGAGCTTCGGTGCCTTGCTTTCCTCTCAGGAAATCAAGCAACACGGAGTCACATTGATGTCATTCTGAATCTCTCAGAAGATGTGGTGGAAGAACAGTTATTCCAAATAGTTAGAGATACAACACGCATGGAAGTCACGTGGTTTTGAGGTAAAGAAGGAATGACATTGAATTTTGTAATAATTCTGGAAATCCTTCTTGGAACTAGTTTTAGTCTTATTAGTGTTACCTACACACAGAGACAGACACATATACACAGAGAGACAGACAGAGGGGTAGGTGGGGGTGAGGGGTATGACTAACCAACTGTCTCTTATACGTCACTCTATCTCCTTTTCTTAGACCTCTTCCACTATAAGTATGGCCTCTGAGTGGCGTCTTCAACTTAACGCATAAGCCCTCAGAAGAGGAATTCACCCTTAGGTATTTCACCATAGCCACTAGAAACTGCATCAAGCCTGAAGAAGAAACCTCCTTATCCACGCTGGAGGGGAATGGGTCTCCTTACTCATACTGCAGGAGCTGAGTGAGTGGCCTTCCTGTCATTACTCAAAGGCCAGTCAGAGCAGGACGGGCAAACAATATCAAACAACAACCTTGAGCAGAAAGAGTGTCGCTGCTGCCTATGGTCAGAGGGACCAATTCAGGGATAACATCTGTACTCCTGTCCCAGTGCCCTAGGGACCAGCCATCCTGCTGTGTTCTGACTCTCCTCCTTGTTGAGAAAACAGGGTATCTTGCACATTTCCTTCCCTGGGATCTTAGTATTTTTAACATAGGTTTTATTTTTAGTAGTAATCTCTTCATGGATAGTTAAAAAGTCAAGCTTCATTGGAAGAGCATGGACTGATGTAATGTCATCAGAGTTAGTAGATAGTTTCACAACCAGAAACCAGGTTTTGGGAATGCTCAGTTCTCATGGTCCTTCAAAGCCTTTGAAGAGCCTGTCCTGTGAGAGCAACACATTCTTGTTGGGTTGGGAAGCACTGCCAACTACAAAGGAGGAAGATCAGAGAGAATACCCTAGGCATGTAGAGGAATTCCTGTGTAAATGTGTGTGTCCTATGCACACACACCTCTATGCACATGGCAAAGGGATTCACAATATAATTAAAGCTAAGCATCCTGAGATGAGATTTTTCTGAATTATGCCAGTCGGCTGGGTCTGGTCACATAAATTCTTAAAAAGAAACTATCTAGGCTGCACAGACCTGGGAAAAGCATGAGAGAGATTTTGTCACTGATTTTGAGGATGTGGAAAGGGAAGTGTTGCCCGAAAGGGGGGAAAAAAAAAGGTGACAAAACCACCCTACCTATCCCAGACTCCTAGAGTCCTGAAAGTCTACGTCTCTTAATAATGCCATGATTTTAACCCAGCAAGTACCATCAGATTTCTATTCTAAAGAAATATATACAATTAAAGATCTTTATTGTTTGAAATGGCTACACTGGTGTGTTTGTTACAGCAACAATGAGAAACTAATGCCAGGTGTATATTAGCCAAATATCATAGAGGCCCTTGCTTCATTGATTCAGTAGTTCTAACATTTGACCATAGTATCAAATCAGCACCAAGTGCGGAAGTGGTGGCGGTGCAAAGTGAGGGATGGTTAGCAGGGTTGTTGCACTAGAAGGAAAAGTTCTGGAAGTATTGGATAGGAAAGCAAAAAAAAAAAAAAAAAAAAAAAAGATAAGGTCTATTAAAACTGGCTACCATGGCTAGAGTTGCAAGGGTAAAGGAAGACTTTGGGGTCGGGAGAGACTAGATATTTTGAAGGAGTCTGTTGGGTTTGAGCTACAGCAGGAGTAGACACTGATTCCTCAGAGGTACACAATAAGGTTAGTCTTGTGAGTGCTCTTGGGAGCTGGAGACTTGAGTAGCTTCTTCCACCAGATGTTGAGGATAGTAATAAAATGCAACTTGGTGGACACAGGTCTCTTCTTCCTTTTTTATCTCTTATTCTTTGGATTCTTCTGCTCTAGCTTATAACAAAGCTCCCAGTCTGGATAGTTTCATCAGCAGGTACTACTTTTCTATATTCTCAGAAATTCAAGACCAAGGCAGAGACAGGCTTAGTTTCCAGAGAAATATATATTTTTGCTTATAGATAGCCAGCTTCTCGGTGTGTGTACTGGCTAATTTTATGTCAACTTGACAGTAGGTATAGTCATCAGAGAGGAGGGAGTCTCAGTTGATTAAATGCCTCCGTAAGTTCTGACTTTAGGCAAGTCTGTAGGGCATTTTCGTAACTAGTCATTGATGGGGAGGACCCAGTCCATTATAGGTGGTTCCATTCCTGGACTGGTGACCCTAAAATCTATGAGAAAGCAGGCTGAGCAAGCCATGAAGAACAAGGCAACCCTCCATGATCTCTGCATCAGTTCCTGCCTCTAGGTTTCTTCCCTGTTTGAGTTCTTGTCCTGACTTTCCTCAATGATGAACAGTGATGTGGAAGCATAAGCCAAAAAAGTTTCTTCCTTCCCAAGTTGCTTTGGCCATCGTGTTTCATCACAGCAAAATAACCCTAACTAATAATGTTTCCTTGCACGTGAGTGTTTCTATGAACGTGGTCCTGGAGTCTCTCTTGGTGTAAAGGTTCTCTTACAAAGATTCCACTCAGAGTGGATTAGGAATTAACATAAGGACCTCAATTAAGTGTGTTTCTTTTTTTATTGATTTTTATTGAGCTCTACATTTTTCTCTGCTCCCCTTCCTTCCTCTCCCCTCCCCCCTACAGCCCTCCTCAAAGGTCCCCATGCTCCCAATTTACTCAAGAGATCTTGTCTTTTTCTATTTGCCATTTAGATTAGATCTATGTATGTCCCTCTTAGGGTCTTCATTGTTGTCTAGGTTTTCTGGGATTGTGATTTGTGGGCTGGTTTTCTTTGCTTTATGTTTAAAAACCACTTATGAGGGAGTACATGTAATAATTGTCTTTATGTGTCTGGGTTAACTCACTCAAAATGGTGTTTTCTAGCTTCATCCATTTACTTGCAAAATTCAAGATGTCACTATTTTTTTTTTCTGCTGTGTAAATGTACCACATTTTCCTTATCCATTCTTTGGTTGAGGGGCATTTATGTTGTTTGAGGTTCTGGCTATGACAAACAATGCTGCTATGAACATAGTTGAGCACATGTCTTGAGGAAGATTGTTTCCTAATTTTCTGAGAAATCGTCACACAGACATCCAAAGAGGCTATACCAGCTTGCATTCCTACCAGCAATTTAAAAGTGTTCTCTTTTCCCCACAGCCTCTCCAGCATAACTTGTCATCAGTGTTTTTGATCTTGGCCATTCTTACAGGTGTAAGATGGAATCTCAGACATGTTTTGATTTGCATTTCTCTGAGGACTAAAAATGTTGAACATTTCCCTAAGTATCTTTTAGCCATTTTAGATTCCTCTGTTGAGAGTTCTCTGTTTGGGTCTGTACTCCAGTTTTTTATTAGATTATGTGTTATTTTGATGACCAATTTCTTAAGTTCTCTATATATTTTAGAGATCAAACCTCTGTCTGATGTGGGGTTAGTGGAGATTTTTTTCCCATTGTGTAGGCTGTTTGTTCGGGTTTTTGTTGTTGTTGTTGTTGTTGACCATGTCCTTTGTTTTACAGAAGCTTTTCAGTTTCAGAAGATCACATTTATTAATTGTTTCTCTCAGTGTCTATGCTGCTGAGGTTATATTTAGGAAGTGGTCTCCTGTGCCAATGCGCTCAAGTGTACTTCCCACTTTCTCTTCTGTAGATGGTTCAGTGTGGCTGGCTTTATGTTGAGGTCTTTGATCCATTTGGACTTGCGTTGCTTCTTGAAGGCAGTACCTCCACCCCCAGTCTCATTCACATCCTTGGTCTCTTCTAGGACAGCATTTCCCCTACTCTGACTTTAGGTTTAGCTTTTGGGTTGGTTTGTGACAAAGGGCATGAATTTGGAAGTGACCAGAAAAGCAGTGAAATGACAAGACACCTATACTGCATACATAGCTGCTACTGTGGCCTTAGAAATTGACTCAGATATCAATGGTTTACTATGATAATCTTAGCTTTTCTTTCCTTCCTCATTTTTTATAACCCATACCTCTGCAAGTTGGTTGGAGTTTGGTTGATCAGGACAATGGTATTAGCTGCGATATTATTGCTCTATCTTCTTCCATCCCTCATCCACGGTGTGCCTAGACATTTCAAAACTTACCAAAGCCACGACAGAGATGCAGGGGTATGAGGGAATGTGGTAGAATATTTACAGTCTTGGCTGACATGTGCCACCTCCAAATTCACGCCCTTTGTCACAAACCAACCCAAAGGCTAAACCTAAAGTCAGAGTAGGGGAAATGCTGTCCTAGAAGAGGCCAAGGATGTGAATGAGAGAGGGAGACAGAGGCAGATGGGTCTCTGTGAGTTCGAGGCCAGCCTGGTCTACAGAGCTAACTCTAGGACAGGCTCCAAAAAAGAAAGAAAGAAAAGAGTTGTGTCCCTCAATTCATTACAAATTGTAAAAGACTGATTGGAGATACATGGATGTCACAATCTAGAGAGAGTGGTTTGTTTTTCTGAAATGCTATGTTTCAGGACATCCCTGACCTTCAAGTAGAGAACTTTCACATCAAGAGAATGTAAGACTACTGAATTAGGGTTATCTCTCTCCAACAGAGAGAGAGTGTGGGTATGGTCTGAGGACATGTGTAGGAACAGAACACAAATCCATTCAGGGAGAGCTGAACTGTTACTGTCTCAGAAATGGGAAGAGGAAAAATGCTTCACCAAAAGTAATTAAAACAACATGACAACATGGAGGCACCAGCTCTTCTGCTTAATTTATTCCAAGCAAAGAGAAAAATCTCGGCACGGAATTTAGCATCGGAACCTCTTAAGTAAGTTTGTCTTTCTTGAACTGGATCTAATTTGTATAGTTTGGAGTCATCCTGAAAGTTCCCTTTGTCATCAGTGACTTAAAAAAAATACTGCTACCGGGCAAAAGAAATCAATGATCTCTACAGTGCAAGCTGAGTAATTACATCATAATGATCTGCATTAATGAAAGGACAAGCCGGTCCAAGCCCAGATGTGCCTGTGACCACAGTTCTCGGCGACGTTGAAGTGGATTGCTGAGTTCGGAGGAATTTCACCGTCAGTCGTGTGACAAAATGACTGGAGGAAAAAAAAGTCTCTCCTCATCAACATCACTTAATAGCTCTTTAATGCCTGACTCATCATTTTTCTCCAAGTCAAAGTAAATTTAAATTTCAAAATAAAGCAAATTTTACTGATATGGGTGGCACAGAAGCAGATGTTTCCCTGACATGTGCACGCAAGCTGTTAACTGTGACCTTGCAGGAGAAAGCAGTTTTGAAAATGAGCTTTTGTCTCCCAATATGGGGGAAACAACGTTGCAGAGAAGATTTAATAAAAAGTCATAGCTCCTCACAGAAGCGTATTTCAGCAAAGTCAACTATTAATTAAAATAACAAATGTCAGCTGTTTCGGGGGCTGACAGCTAAGGCAAGGCAGCACTTGCTTACCTTGACGTACAGGATGCATGGGACACGGGATAGATCCATAATTCATCCCAGGTATGGCTCTCTCATGCTCTGATATAGTGATAACACTGTGATAAATTAGCTTCTGTTCAGCAGTTTCGTTAGCAGCAGTACCCGGGGACCGGGGAAACTCAGCTAGAGAGAGCCTGTTGGCAGACTGAAGGAATATATACTTGAACAGCTTGACGGAACGTTTCATGGAATTCCTGATCTTGAGCACCAAAAAAACAGGTGGGGAAAAGGTAAAACTAGGTGAGGGGGTGCTGAAGAGACTGTGTGAAAGCAATTGTTACAGATGCCTGTGGCCATGGGGAGGAAATGATGGGTAAGGACAGGGAGTGTCGCATCACTTCCAGGAAACCAAGTGAGAGGGGTCATAAACAAGCAAGGGGACCAGCATTGGTGATGCACACCTTTTATCCTAGCACTCAGGAGGCAGAGACAGACAGATCTCTGGGAGTTCAAGGCCAGCCTGGTCTACAAAATGACTTCCAGGAAAACCAGGACAGATCCACAGAGAAACTCTGTCTTGGTAAACAAAACAACAACAACAACAACAACAAAAGAAAGAAAGAAAGAAAGAAAGAAAGAAAAAGAAAAGTAAGAAACAATCAAGGGGGTCCATTTTCACAGGGACTTGTGGGAGGCAGGAAAGGGGGACAACTCAGAAAGGGCATCTTCCATTACTTATAAAGTCAAAGAATTGAAGAGGTTTGAGCAGATAAGGCACCGCGCAGGGAAGCTGATTCTAGGCTCTTCTCTAATGCACTTATGTAGGTGAGAAAATGTGAAGTTATACTAACTCAAGGATACATGCTGGTGGCAGACGAGTTTGTTGGCCTTTGGTTCAGCTCACTCGGTAAGGTATTTATTAGAACACTGAAGCGAGACAAGAGGGCCTTCCTGTCAAGACATTGTAAACACGTGGGTGAGGAGTGGAAAGGCAGGGAGTGTGTGTGAGCTCAGGTGACTTGGAGGCAGGTAGGTATGTTGGGTGGCAGGAAAAGCAATGGGCTATTAGAATAGGTACACTAAGGAAACAGAAGGTAAGTTTTACTCTGTGATATTTCAGAAGGCAGAACAAAGGCATGGATTTCACAGTTTGTTTAGTCTTTGTTTGTTCTGATTTTTTTTAGTTTTCTTTATGTTGAGTTTTATAGTCCCCCCAGAATGTAGGCAAGTGCCCTTCCACAATGCCACTGCATGATGCCTGTATTTCCTTTTAAAAGGAAAAAAAACAAAGTTTTATGGTGCATGTCTATGATCTCTGCAAGAGAGATCTCAGTGCTGGGAGGATGATGTAGTCCCTGAAGGCCAGCCTGGGCTGCGGGATGACACCTTGTCTCTAAATGGCCTAACAAAATAATAATATCATAAAAAAATTAATCAAACAAATAAAAATAAGTAATCAAACAGGAGCCACTTAAACTATACCTGACTCCATGAGATACCAACTTTGCGTTTCTTTTTATAAAAGCTATCATGGGCTTATGTAGTCTAAACTGGCTTCAAACTTGCTATGTAGCTATGCTGTCTACTAGTTTTATATCAACGTGACCCAGCTAGAGTCATCTGAGAGCAAGGGACCTCAACTGAGAAAATGTCTCCATAAGATCTGACTGTAGGCAAACCTGTAAGCGTATTTTATTGCCTCAAGTTTGATGTGGGAGGGCCCAGTCCAATGTGGGTGGTGCTATAAGAAAGCAGACTAAGAAAGCCAGGAGAACAAGACAGAAAGCAGTATTCCTCCATGACTTTTGCATTAGTTCCTGCCTCCAACATCCTGCCCTGTTTGAGTTCTTCCCTGGACTTCCTTCAATGAAGAACTGTGTGTGATATGGATGTGAAAGTCAAGTAAGTCCCCCTTTCTTCCAAAGTTACTTTTGGTGACAGTCCTTTGTCACAACCATAGAAGCTCTAAGATAGTCAGGATGGTTTTGAACACAGAATCATCCTGGCTCAAATTCCCTGGTGGGGGTGTGGACCATCACACTTGGCTTCTGAAGTTGTCTTAATAAGTTGTGCAGGAAGCGTATACATTTGAAAAAATTCATTATTATTTCTAAATGAATCAAAACTTCATACCTCATTAAATGAGATCAAGTTGCTGGTCCAAAATGAACCAATAGCAGAGTCCAGAGCAGACTTTGAGCATCCTTCCTGCTCCTCATCATCTCCTCTTTCCTCATTGGCCTGGGGACTTCTGCTAAGAATGGTCTGTAGATGAAAAGTAGTTGGCATTCTTAAAAATGAAGCATGTGCAAGGCATAGAAAAGAGTCTTTTGGTCATGGACATCATTTCAATCAAGTTTAAAAGCCTGCCCCAAATTAATGACTGTAATCACTATGCAAGACAGAAAGGAAGATGAGCCACTTTGGATGAAATCCTAACTGACCCTTCATTAAAGATACAAAGCAAGCAGATCCTCGAAAAAGTTCCAAGAGAATCAGCAGGCTTCGTGCTCGTATTTTTTGTTGGAGGCCAGAATTCTTGGGTATTGGTGCCTTCTGGCTCTTCATATAAATAGGAATGCTTCCAGAGCAACATTTTCTAGGTAGAATATGTAAAGGGTAAGTAACTGCCTCCCAGTCCATATTGGATCCAGTAAACGGGGATGCCAACTTTCCCGTTCAGGGTTTCTCTGGAGCAGGCTTCATGTATATTATTAAAATATCTCATCTGGTCATATTCCATTGTATGAAAGTGTTCTCTCTCTCTCTCTCTCTCTCTCTCTCTCTGTTATGCTCAAGTGTTTGCATGTGTGGTATGTGGACCTTTGCATTTGCAGAGGAAAGCATTGTGTGTCCCCATCTACCATTCTCCACAATGTTCCTTTGAGGCTGAACCTGGAACTCCCATTTTCAAGTAGGCTGGCAGCCAGAAAGCACCAGCTACCCTCCTGTCCCCGTTCCTCTTAGGACTGAACCTACAGGCATGTGTGGAACCACATCAGGCTCCTCATCTGGGTGCTGGGATGTGAAGTCTCATCTCCAGGCTCGTGCTGCAAAGAGCTTTTATCCACTATCATCCTGCAGCTCCCAACGGCCCTTATTTTCATACTTGCGTGTTGCTAAATACCACGAGAGTGTCTAGGCCCCTTGAGTCTAGGCATGTTGCTATGACCTCTCAGTACTGGGGAGAGAGCATATTCATTTAGACACAGCTCTTCTGATGGCAACTGAAATAAAGGCAGTGAGCATCAGATCATTTCTGCCTCCTCTTTCTTTTTTCTTGCAAAGCTTCTGTAATACTAGGTTGTCCCATTTGATGGGTGATTTGCTTCGGCACCGTGTTGCCATTAGCACTTGTCTCCACATCGCTTCTTCTCCCTCAAGGGGCTTTTCCACTAGAGTTTAAATCTGTAGCAAAACACAACTCTAATGCTTGGTAAAATATGCAAAGGCCAAAAAAAAAAAAAAAAGTTGGAAAGCCATTGACAAACTAGGACCTGGCTATCTTTGTGTTGAGTTCATTTAAGGAAGAAAACTGAATTCTGTCACTGTTGCAGTTTGTGAATGCTTTACCCTGGTATAATCACCAGGGAATTACTGTGATTTAGTAGCCACAACAATAAATACAGCCTCGACAAGGCGATTATCCCATAAGACTAAAATCATGATCTAGCATAAATCAATACCAGCCATAAGTATGTCTCCGAAAGAGATGCATATTTCTACATTCACTGTTAGACGTTGAACTAATTTTGGAATTAGAAGCTGTATGAAATGCAAAAACTATTTTTCTAAGTGAAAAATTACGGAATATGTATGACGACTACTCGGAATATATACTGCTCATCAAAGGGGTGCTGGAGAAGTAGTCAAGCTGGTGGAAGTACAAACCTGCACACTTAAAAACAAACCCCTCTTGAGTCCAAAGAGAACAGAGCTCCTCCATGCTCTGCCCGGGTCTGCCTCTCTGAGAGCCTAAATTGCCCTTGTTGTAGGCACTAGCCCTTTTCAGCCCTCTCTGTTAAGATAAATTGAATCTTTGTCTCACCAGAGAGAGCCATGCTTAGTGGGAAGCGGCCTCCTTAGAGTCTTTATGGCTGAAACTGAGACACGTGGGAAAAAAGAGGAGCATTGATCAATAACAACGTGGCTTTGCTCTTCGTTGAGTTGAGATGTTTTCCTGGGGACGAGACACTTCTTGACTTTTCAAGGTCAATATTAGCGACTCTTAGTAGCCCTTTAAACAAGTATATCCCATGTGAGCTGGCTTTTCCGGAAGTCCTCTTGTGCATTTTCGATGCCCTGATGCCCCTTACTCTGCTTTGGAAGGGAACCAGTGCTTGGCACTCTCAGGCACACCTGCAGCAGTCCAAGAAGCTCCTCCTGTGCCTGATGCTACCTGCACTGCCACCTCTGAGTAGAGAGGCTCTGAGGATGTGAGACCCCTTCCAGACCCCTCCCCCTCGAAAAGCTCTTGCTTAGTGAAGAGGGCCCCAGAAAATTATTTCAGGTCTTGAGATATGAAGTGCCTTCTATCAGACTCGAATTTCCCACTGAGATAAGGGATGCCTTAGCTCCATTTTTGTGAAGTGCTGCGGTTACAGCAGACAGCTGATTGCATTAATCCTTGAGGGTATCCCAGAAACTATCCATAGTGACTTTCTATAGGAATGTCGCCCAAGTTGGGCACAGGCATCCACCACCTGGCAGTCCTCCTAACCTACATGCTCTCAGCATTTCTCCTCACAAGTATTTAGTTTTCAATATTGTGAATTTTTGCCTCTTGCTCTTCCTCTCTTTTGTAGAGGGCACACAGATTTACTTAGCCATAGTGGATAGAATAATTTATTCGTATATGAAGAATCTTCTTAAACATCAGCTCTTGTCTTGAAAGTTGTTTCCCCTCCCTGCCCCTTTTCCCCCCTTAACAGAACAAGGAATGTGCTAATCTTTTGATAACTGACTCTGCTTTTACTAGAATTTCTCTGCAGATTACTGAATGCATCTCCAGTCAATTCCAAACATTATCTGCTTTTGGTACAAACCTTGAATGTGAGACAAGTTGTCTAAGCAGGACAGCTGGGGAGGGTTGATTTGGTGGAAACAAAACCCCAACACAAAAATGGATATCGCTGGAGCACACTGCTGGAAAATGAAATTGGCATTACGTATTTAGACAGAGACAAACGTACTGATAGCCTCATTTACCAGACAGAGCTCTCACAGGCACATAGAACTTCCTGCCCTGATGGACATATCAGTAGGGATTTTATTTGTGTCTTCCTGTAAGTGCAGAGCCCGTCTATTGATGACTTTAATTCTACAGGCACTGGCGGTTTGCAGTCAGCCTGAGAAATAGCATTAAGTGAGCTTCTCTGATGGGCTCCGTGTGTTTGGCTGTGCAGTAGATGGAGCCGGTACAAATGGCATTCTTTTGGAACCTTTTCCCTTTCTACCCCCATTTTCTCACAAATGCAAAGAACTCAACTTGCGAAAGCGTTTCCTTCATTATTTGGGCTAACGGGTGTGCTGTTGATTCGTTGATTCGGCTGGTGCTGCTGAGGATGTGAGAGTCTATATTAACACGTGGGTTAAATGGAGAAAATATTTATTTAATGCTTTTGTTTACTCTCCCTCCTGCCCCTGACCCAGGGAAACACACTCCAGGACTGGAGAAGCTCCAGTCCTCTCTGTCAGGCTCCTTCCTGAGTTAATCACATTTCACACATCCCCATCTCGGGCAGCTGTGGCACCTGACCTCCCCTTTGTCCCTCTCTGGAAGAAAGTCTGAGGCTCCGTAAATTTCCCTCAGGCACAAAAACAGTTAGCTTTCCTGCTGGAGGTGAAGCCCACTGTGTGGGGGAGGGGAGGGAGACACAGCTGGGGCTTTATCTGCACTACTGCCGCCAGCCCAGCCCCGGCTGATCTCTTTCACTTTGCCTGAAAATAAAGACCGGCGGGAGTGAGCGGCAAAGTTCAGCTCTTCACCCACGCGGACTGGAAGGGGAGGGGCGGAGGTGATAAGAACCTTGGGGCCTGGCATTGAAGGAATTGGGCCGGGCCATCTAGCAGGGGCTGGGGGGTGGGAGGTGGCAAGTGTTCCCTGTCAGGCACCGCTGAGCTGCTAAAGCTACTTCAGCAAAGGAACCTAGCTCTGCAGCAAACAAAGTGTTGGCGCAGCTGTGAGAGCGGCGGGGGCCACGAGGAAGCTAGGAGGTGGAAGGGACAGGTCTGTCATAGCAACTTGCAGCGCTCACCCTGGACAGCTCCCCGATTTAGCTGAGAGGCATTTCTGTCCCTCCTTCCTTCCCACTGTTTTACACATTCAAGAGCTGGCTGACCCTTGTTCTGCATGGGTCAACCCCGCTGCGAGGACCGGCGGCCATTCTCTGTGGGACTGCAGTCAGAGGCTCCATTAGGTTGACTCACAGTGATGGAGTCAGTGGCCATTTGGGTTAGGGTGACATTTATATTTGGACACCTTGTTATTACCGGAAGGCCTTCGGGTTTTGTGGGCAGTATTCTGGGAGCCGGGCTGAGAAGTACTTCCTTTGAAAGGACATCAGGGATGATGGGCGAACCACGACAGGCAAGGAGCCCAGGAGTCAGCTTCACACTGGGGATGGTGCCCAGTGGCAGCCTCTCCGAGGCGCCTGGCAGCAGAAGGCCTTGTCCTAAGGTGTTCTACCCACATCTACTAGAGCAGCTGGCGCCTGGTGGAAGGCAGATGGTGTTGGATCCCCCAAGTGTCGCTGTCTAGCAAGATGCCATGTCCACTGATTAAAAATAATTAAACATTCCTTTCTCCAGTAAAGGAGGATGGCGTGCATGCCAGGCAGGGAGGTTGACAATGGCATTACCGACAAGACATGGCAGCAGCAGTCAGTGCCCAGGGTAGCAGGTGCGTCTGGTTTGCAGAAGGTGGGGTGGGAGTGGGGAGACTTGGGTAGCTGTGACAGCAGGAATAGTTATGTGAGGATGTATATGCATGAGGGATGTGTGAGTGGGATCATATTGGAAGACTTTCCACTGCTCAGTCTGGCTTAGGAAGGACACTTTCCAAAAATCTGAATGGAACAGACAAATTTTATGTTCATGGCCCAATCCATATGTACTGATCAGCTAATACATATCTCTTTATTATGTGCTGTGGATAAAATATATTAATTGATGTTTTTCCTTCCCTCGTCTTATATTTTTGTTAATTTAGCTACCTTGTTAGTGCCTTATCTATATTTAAATATCAAGAGATTCTGATATAGATTTAATAAGATGATAGTACATGCTGACAATCCTTACTCATATTTTAATTAATAACTCAATTTTTTTCTGAGTGATTTTTCAAACCTTTCTCAGCTTAAAATAAAATCTTTGAGTTCTACTATTTTCTCTACAATCCATTCTTGCCCCTAAACCACTTCTTCGTTTTCATCAACAAGTTTCTAAATAACCTCATGAACTTATGAAAACGATGTCAGTTTGCTTGTACTTGTCAATTATTTCAAATGTATCAATGGCTTGCCTATTTTATTTTAACAAATCTAAGGCACATGGAAGATGTCAATCTGGAGTGATAATTTGATTTCCTGTTAAATGGCTCTAATGCCCCATGTGCTCTAACAGCAAGAGTCTTCTTCCTTTACTGGATTTGGCATCATCAGTATTTACTTGGCAAGTCTCTACACTCACCTCCATCATGAGAGTAAAGGGGACTTGCGGGAAAAACACTGTAAAGGCTTGCAGAAGGAGCACCAAGCAACATGGGATGGAAAGAGTGCTATGCATGGTGGCATTCCCTAGGGAAGACAACAAATTCCAGTCAGGGAGGGGTGAGGTGGCTCTTCAAGGATGAGGGGTATAGAAATTTGTAGTAAAGAATGGGGAGTTTTCCCAAGAGAAAAGAAAGATTGCAGTGGAGACTCTGAGAGCGGGTGACACAGACCAGAAGTGTAACTTGCCTGATGAAGACAGCCCACATTTTATTAAGAGGAAATCAACAAGGAGGAATTTCCCAGAATGTCACCTAAGTAAGAACACTGTTAAGGCACCAGTCATTGGTTTTGTAGCAAATGAGTTTCTCTAGGACGTTCTGTTATCATTTATAAACAGGTGGTGGAGGACTGGTCCCATGAGGGGCGGGGGCAGGTCACCTGAGTCTTGTATTTATGTTCTGAAATATGAATGTGTCATCTAAGTTAAGCAATAACCTTGAAAGTGTTGTATTTAGGGCCTGTCTTTGGTTACATTGTACTTTCTTTTGTTTAATTTGTTCTTGGGATGACGTGTTCATCATGGTCCTAGGCTCATACACTATATTGTAGACACACACACACACATAAACACATACACACATGTATGCACAAGGTATATAGTATCCATGTTTGGATGTGTATACTTTGCAATGTTTTATGACTATCACCTAATGAAAATGCTGAGTATATTCACAATATCCTCAGCCATACATAATTCCTGACTATTTAAGAAGGTAAGTATTGGTGGTTTTACCAGTATGTTAAGTGTAGTATCTAGAAGATGCTCCTTCATTCATAGCCCCCCGTTTTCAGAATCATTGTAACCTAGTGGGGGACAGCCCCCAAACTGACCAGTGACATCATCTGTAGATTGGCAGGATCCTTGGTATGAAGGTCAATAACTAATAGTAATATTGCCCAAGTCAAATACGCAGTTGCTTGTTGATTTTTGCTTGGGATGACCTGTCAGTAGTGAATGGAGGGTGACACAGGTACAAAGACAAAGATCTACAGGAAGGGAAAGCTGAGCCAAGCTGACGTCTCAAACAGCCCCCGCTTGGCATGTCTTCTCTATCACAGCCCCTGAATATCTTCAAGACAAGCAGGGCGGCCAGGATGCTGATGAAGACACTAAGAAAAGGCCCGTTGTGGTTCAGTGAGGCTTCTTAGAACTTTGACATAATCAGAACACCTAAGGAGATGGCAGGTTTCTAGCGCGTCCTTGAATCCTAAGTGACTGCTACGTCCAGACTTGCTCTGCCCATGAGGATCAGCCCCATGCTTTCCCATTTATCGATACCTATTTGTTCTGCTTCATGTGAGTTTTTGAGACCTGGCTACCCAACTTCTTGCTCTGATATGTAAACACCTGAAATTTTACACTTGGTCCAAAGCACTTAAAACACTGTGCGCATTTGCTGTTCCTAGGTAAGCTCAGGAAACATTGTACATATATCCTGTTTTCCCTTTCTTTTTACAAGTCATCTCTGGTGGGGATTGGGGGAGATAGTTCAGTGGTTAAGAACATACACAGCTCTTGCAAGAGACCCAAATTTGGCTTCCAGAATCCATGTTAGGCAACCTAGAACCACCTATAATTCCAGCTCCTGAGGGATCGGACACCCTCTTTTAGCTTCTTTTGGTACCTTTAGTCACAGACACATACCCACATAATATATACAAAGTTAAAAAAAAGTCAGCATTCTTTTACTTCCCTCTCTTGAAAATTTCAGAAGTGGAAAAGACGAAGGCAAAGTCCCTTGACTAGCACATAGGTAAAGGTTGAAATGATGTAGTTTTAGTTCTTCAGCATTTAAACGCAGGTGAATAATTCTCAGAAAGAGAATGCTGCCCAATGGATTCATAGGCTGCTATTTAAGTCACTCTTTAGCTGTAGTATTTGACTGCCACACCCACTGAATGAGAACTCACAACTGGAATTAGCATAAATAGAAGGCATATGAGCAAGTCTCTATACTAGTGAGAATATACCCTAAAATTAAACTATTTTGGCCTTTTTGAAGTCAAATCATTTTGGTAAGTGCCTTTGGAAGTCTCATTATTATTATGACTACTACTAATTTATACATATATAATGCATTCAGCTTTATTGTATTCTGAAAATTATATTTTAAAATTACTTTACCCACCTGGAGAGAGCTTAACAGCCATTTCATAATAGTCAGCGATGTCTCAGGTCTGATGACAAGCAGAAATGCTATAAGATGTCGCTTGCTCTAGGGAAGTGGCACATTTGTAAAAAAAAAAAAAAAAAAAAAACAAAGTTCAACCTTTTTTGACAAGAGGGATGATGAAATATTGGAAACTTTCTGAAGTTGTGCTTTTCTTCCTCCCTACTTGTCACTCCTCACAGGTGGGTTGAATACTTTAACGTGTTTTATATTGATAAATTGCATGTTTTGTTTGAGCTCACAGAAGACCTGGCCCTGAACGTGGGGCTCTTTCCTACCCTGTCTGCTTCCAAGCATGTTTGTCTCACAATGCCCACCAGGGTCCATTGTCTGTGGATATACTGTCTCCTAACTCTGTGAGAGGAGAGGGAAGAAAACGGCAAAGACAACCAACCCCAAACTGGATACATAATGCCCTTGGAAACAGCTAAAGGCAAACCAATTCCAACAGAGGTTAGAAGTGCCTACAATGGGAAAGAAAAGAAAGTTTGTCTGCAGGAAGCTCATCTTTGGGAATGAGGTTAGGTAAGTCTACTTGGCAACTTTACCAGAGGCTCCTGTTGGACTTGTAAGCTTCTCATTTGATGGTTTTCTCTTTCTGCCCTTTCTGCTATTTGTTTTCCTTTTAGTTGTGATTCTCACCTGGAGAGACCACTCTGATCTGCCCTGAAGTCTATCAAGAACTTCAGCTCATTGCCTCAATGAAGTTTCCACTACTTATACTTGATTCCTGCTCAGTATTTTCAACAACCAAATTGATGTTTTTGTTATGTATCAATCAATCAATCTATTATCTATCTATCTATCTATCTATCTATCTATCTATCTATCTATCTATCCATTGATCTATCTATCATCTAATATATCCAATACATTTATGTAGCATTTATTGTTTCTACCTGCTATTTATTTATTCTTTAGCCTTTTATTGACATATACTTAATGTACTCAACTCATTAAAAAAAACCAACAATATGACTATTGTAAATAATTCCCAAATTAAAAAGAAATACAGAAAAAAATACTCATTTGGTTAAATTTCTTCTTTATTTTAACATTTAAATCCCTTGGGGGAACTTTGAAATATACTACTTAATGCTGTGGAATATTTCTTTACACTGTGTGAATATATGTCATTGTGATTGGCTTAATAAACAAGCTGAATGGCCAATAACTGAACAGTTAGGCATGGAAGTCAAACTGAGAATTATGGACTTAGGAAGGCTGGAGTGAAAGAGTCACTAGCCAGATGCAGAGGAAGCAAGAGATGAATGTGCCATGCTGAAAGAATGTATTGCCATAGAGCAGAGGGTAGAAAAGAAATGAGGGTTAATTTAAAATGTAAGAGTTAGCTAGTAATAAGCCTGAGCTATTGGCCAAGCTTTTATAATTAAAATAAGACTCTGTGTGGTAATTTGGGAGCAGGCTGCTAGGGCAGGAAAACTCTGTCTACAAATGTCACCCAAATGTGGGCATGGATCCACATAAGACCTGAGAAAGCTTGAAAATGTTTCCAAACAAACTTGGTTTCCTAGTCTTGTGTCTCTCATGCCAGCCACAGTAGGGAGTTATATCTCTTAGCAGCTGCCAGCATACCATGAGCGAAGTCTCATGGTGGGTTCCTGCAGTCTCTCACATGTTACAGAGAGCCATCTTCTAGCCACTGCCCGCAGGCTTGAGCCAACAGTGTGAGTTCTACCAGTATACTGCATGGCAGGCTTTGGGTTTTGCTCATGCAGACAGAAAAGCTTACAGATGCTCAGTAAAGATAGATCCAGACAGACAAAAACCTCTAAAAGGATTACAGTGAGCTTAAATGTATACATAGACTTGACAGACAAAATAAAAGGTATAGACAGTCCTAAAAAAGAAAAAAATTTAAATATAATATTTAAAATAATAAAATAATGGCCTTAAAAAGGGAGTAAAGTAATATAAAAAAATAAGCCATACAAAGATCAGAAATACACAGAGAGTCTGGATACTGTATGTTATTGTAATGTCTTTAAATTTCTTTTGGCTTTTAAGAGACATTGGATTATGAAAGCTAATAGATTAAACCAATCTATATATTTAAAAAAATCTTGGCTTCAAAATTTAAATCAAAATACATGTTACTTTGTAGGAGAGGTTATGCTTTTATTTCCACAGAAAAAGAGAGGCTGTGAATTTATTCCAAGTTAAAGATGGTGAGAGTTGATTAAGGAAGACCCCCCAGAAATCCTGGCTATAAACACAAAGAAATAGGCTAGAAAATAGCTGAACAGAACAAAGTTAGGCAGGAGAGCTAAACTTAGAGTGCTGGAAAGAAGAGTAGAGCCAAGAGTCACCAGCCAGACATGACATATATTTTATCTGCTCAAACATAAATCAAAAAATCATCTTTGACTGACTTGTGTACAATGCACTGTCTATACTTGTATTAATACAGATATGTATGTTGCCTTTAAAATTTTATGAATTTTCAGAGGAAGAAGCCCAGATACCAATGAAAGCAGATGGCCCAGGTTATCCAGCATCTCAAAATGCCTATTACAGTCTCTTCAGAGTCCTGCATCCAAAACAGATTCAATACTTCTGATTAAGATGATCCAACCTCATGGAATACTACAGCTAAGACCTAACAATTGTCCTGATATTTTCAAGCTTCTTCCAGGGATTACCAGCACCTCAAAATGACAGGAGGTAGTCTAGAGAATAATGCCTACGTTCCCCACAAATAGGCTATGGATATTTGTCATTGTTTAGGGCGGTTCAGTACAAGTTGTTATTGGTAATCATCAATAAAAAAAAAAGAGCTGAACTAAGGATATTAGATTCAGGGTTCTCATTTTGAAAAGAAAAAAAGGGGATACAGAAATGGTAGGATAGATTATTAAATCTACTTTTAAACCTAAATAACAACTGCTAGTTATAAATATTTCACATTAGTATTGATTTTGGTATATTGAAACAAAGTTAAAGTTACTTTGTTATACTATATATATATTTATACTCTTGTTTGGAATATTGCATTTATGTAGTTCCTTAAAAATGTAATGTATAATTAATATTACAGATTAATAGTAATCCATAATAGTCAAACTTATAATTATATTTGGTACGTTATCAAGGTTTTACACAGATATATTTAGGTAGATAGATAGTCTTTAAACACTGAAAAGACCTACAGAATATGGAATTTACAATTTTTTATAACCTAAGGCTTTTCATGACAGTGAGACATGTCTGTTCCTGGCAGCACTGATCTACTTCAACAAAGATGATAGGCATTGAAAAAAGTCCATATGCTGTTTGTTTTCTTTACCTGCAAAAGCTAACCATGTGGGCAAAGAAACTTCCCTTGCCTCAACTGCTGACAGATACAATCCAAACTGGACCAGCAAGAAACAAAATAGGTGACTGCCAAACTTTGCTAAGACAATTCAGGAAAGTCCTTCAAAATTCCCTGACTCTTAGAAATGTCCATGAGATTCATCAGGCCTGTAGGCTTTAGTTGGCTGTCACAGGAGAGCCTAGACTAGGTGACTGTCCAAGTGACATGTCCCTGTCACTAGGTATCATTTCATCCTTCTGGGGTCTTTGATGGATTTGAAGACTAGATAATTGTAATCATAGTTTGCTTTAGTTATGATTAAAAAGGCAAATTAGATGTAAAACTTTAGACTCACCAAGATAATATAAATAATAAAGTATTACTGAATCAGATGGTAAATGAAATAATAAATAATTAAATAGTTAGGTTTGAAAATCACTGAAATGTAAGCTCTGGGTGAACTGTTGTTTCTTCCTGTTTCTACTTTGTACCCCATTTCCCTTAGTACCCTGCTCTAGTGCTATCATTTATGCTGTTAAAATGCAGCAATGTCTATCAGAAGGAAAACATGTCAAATTATCCAGCCACTGTGAGAATGTTCTTAGCTGAGAACAAGACTACAAATGAGTAGATAAAGATGGGTAGATTTTATAGATAATAAGAAAATCTAGATGCCCTCTGTTATGCCTCCATCAGACTCCTAACATATCCACTGATGACTAAGTGCCACAACCCAATGCCCAATCATGCCACTTTCCTCATGGCAAGAGCAGAACAAACGATGGTGCTGAGTACGCGGCAACTGTAATAATGCAATGCTGCTGATACTATCTCATTTTGTTTTATTTTTTAACAATAACATTATGAGGTACATAAATTATTTTTAGATGCCAGATAATTAACCAAAAATTCAGAGGAACTTAGCACTTATCTGAAGACCCACAGCTGGCTGATGAAAGACTTAATGAATATCATCAGACCTCAGTTCTCAGGACCAGAGCTATTCCCCTGATGCCTACATTATCCTGTGTCGAACAGGTGTAATAAATAGAGCACTCTGGTTTTACATATTTTAACAGCTACTATGCAGGAAACGTAGGTGCTTTCTTTATTGCTGCAGAAGTCAAAGCATGGATTAGTTCATATAAATTCAAGAGTGATGTATATCATGTTAATGTAGTATGACTAAAATCAATCAAAGTACTGGTAGCTGTTGTTGAACACTAAGATGAGTGCTTGTATTAATATTTCTCATGTGTCTTCACATCACCCTAGAATTGGAGTGACTGTGATGTCTCAGAGAAGATAAGAAACCTTCCCAAGATGATAGAACCCTACAATGGTGACTGTAGTGGTAAAGTCAGATGGAGTATGTAAGAAACCAAGTGCTCAGAACAAGCACAACTAAAACAACTCCAAATTTCTTATCCTTGGCAACAATATAGAGTCTATTAACATAAGGATTATAAGAATCTGGAGAGATGACTCAACAGTTAAGAGCCTGTATTGTTCTTTCAGAAGACCCATGTTCAGTTCCAAATACCCACGTAAGGAGGTTCTAAACTGCCTGTTAACTCCAGCTCCACAAGATCTGACATCGTCTTCTCTGAGCACCTGTGTTCATACCTGCTGTCCCCTCACACATTCAGAATTGAAAAATGAAACATATCTTAATAAGATAATTATCAAATAATAATATGATTACTTTGTATAATCATGAGCTTCATGTTAGTCTCTAGGAAATGTTGAATGATACGAGTCAGCTAGCTTCAGATCCTTGACTGACTAACGGTAGATTCCTATCTACCTATCACAGATGTGATGTTCATATTGACAGTGACTTAACTCCTTTGTAATGAATGTATTTGGTTTCAGTACCTGCTTTATTTTTTAAATTACCATGTAGTTTGGGTCTTTATGCAGGCCTTTTCTCATTTTTTAGCTGTAGCTTTCTCAATAATGCTATAAAAGCATAGACAACCACAGTAAAATTAAATAAATGAGACCATATCAAACTAAAAACAGACAAATAAAAAACTTCAGCCAAACAGTCAACAATATGAAAAAGCAGACTACAAAGCAAGAGAAATTGTTCAAGAATCATAAATACTAGAAAGGATTAAAATTCAAAATCCTATCAGGAACTCACACAACATAACAGCAGAAATGAAACACCCCAAGGGAAAAAAAGAGCCCAAACTTGAACAGACATATGAATGGCTAACAAGTACATAAAAATATGCTCACCACAAGTCATCTGGAAAATGCAAATCAAATCCCAGAGAGATGCCACTCACACATGTTAGGATGGCTTTGGTTTTAAAAGGCAGTACCTGTGAAGATGAAGAATACAGGGAACCCTTTGCATGCTGTAGGTTGGGATGTAAATTAGAACAATCATTATGGAAAGTAGGATGAATGTTTCTCAAAAAATTTAAATATAAAATATCATGTGATTGAGAAATTCTACCTCTGGGAATATATCGGAGTGAAGTGAAGTCATTATCTTCAAGAAATAGCCATTTCATGTTTATTGCAGTGTGATTTAAAATACAGCCAATACAATTGAGGTGGCCTAAATGTGCATAAGTGGATAAAATATCTGTATGTACACACACACACACACACACACACACACACAAAACAACTATCAGATAATATTCATCCATGAAAAGAAGGGAATCCTATTATTTGTAACAATGTGGATGAACCCCGAAGTCATTAGGCTAAGTGTAAAAAAGTGAAACCAGAAAAGGCTAAATGTTATGGGGTCACATTTATATGTTGAATCTTAAAATGCTGAAATCAAACGCAAAACAAAACAAAAACCAAATAAATAAACAAACAGAAAACCATAATGTCATGATGTGGGATTCCCCTCTGTATGCTGTGATTACATTGGTTAATAAATAAAGAAACTGTCTTCTGCCTGTGCAGGGAATAGAGATAGGCAGAGGAAACTAAACTGAATGCTGGGAGAAAGAAATGTGGAATTAGAGAGAAGCCATGTAACCCCCCACCAGAGACAGATGCCAGATGGTTCTACTTTACCTGGTAAGCCACAGCATCATGGCGATACACCGATTAAGAGAAATGGATTAAATTAAGATGTAAGAGCTAGCCAGTAAGAAGCTAGAGCTAATGGGCCAAACAGTGATTTAATTAATACGGTTTCTCTGTGATTATTTTGGGAGTCTAAGGAGCTGGGAACCAACAAGCAGCCTCCTGCCATAACAATGTCAATAGCAAGGGCCTGGAAAATGGTTTACTAGGCTGGGAAATTATCTGTCAAGGGATATGAACTTGAGTTAGGTGGTAAGTCCTGAGGAATAATACAGAACATGGTTCCTACAGTAACTAACACTGTCCTTTACACTTGAAATTCACAGAGTCAATCTTAAATGTTCTATCCACCATGATCAGAGAAATTATGAGTAACTAAAGATTAATTACTTTGACCATGGAAATCATTTCAAAATGTCTATGCATCCCATTGCACTCCTTAAATATTATTGAGCTCACCTCAGTAAAGGCATAAACAGTAATAATAAGGAAAATCTAGAGATCTTAATGTAATTCCTGTTTGAAAGAGTTCATGGAATATGGCCACTTCAAAATAAAATTCTTAAAACAAGGTGCAGATATGATAGTGCTGTGGCAAGTGAGTTGGCTGGACTCTTATTTGCTTTGCCCAAATAGAAATCCTGCTTAGGCAAAGCACAGCTTTTCTTGTGTCAGTTGTCATGGGCTACACTGTGCAGAAGGTTCATTAACAGAGATAAAGACTCTGAGGCTTATATCTCCAAGTCTTGAAAACTATAGACTTGGAGCCTCAGACCTTAGAAGCTAGAGAGACTCATAGCTCTAGATAGTGCAGTAAATTGAGTAGCTTGTGCCTTTGCCTGTTGCCTAGCACTGGACAGCTAATATAATATATAGTTCTAGGCAGTAGCTAGTAGAAGCAGAAGTGTCCAGCAGTTGGCACAGCTGCCCTTGCAGCTCATGAGGCTTGGGTGTTTGGAACTTAGGCCTTCAAGACTTGACAGCTCCCAGCTCTGTTTCCAGTGACCTAGGCCTGCATCTCTCACTCTTGTCTCTCCATCATCTTACATCTTCTGCAACCTTGGGTTTCTGTTTTCTCTATACTCCTAATATCCTTTTAGTTTCTAGTGCCTTTAGTACCTTCTATCCCTGGCTGCTCTCTGGAACCTTCAGCTGTCCTTTTGTCACTATGGCTGATGTTGCTATGCTACAGCTACCAAGGAGGCAGCTGCTATAATATTCTAAGGTACTTTTGTGGGGCTGTTGTTATTGGCTGCCCTCTCATGAGGTGCTGCTGTTGACACCTGAGTGTTTCTTACAATGACCTCTGTATCTCCAAATCCATGAAGATATGCTTGTTTTTAGATACACTGTCCAAGTTAGAGATTTGGCTGACATATATTCCTTACTTCTACTGAAAAATATGTTGTTCTTCAGTTTCTCTGTTGATTGTTTTCATGACTCCATTCTTGCTCCATTTGTTATAAATATTTTTAAACTTTCTACTGCATAAGATTAAGATGTCATCATTGCTTCCATTATCATCTTTGCACTGTGTCCCCTCTTCACCTGGATTCTCCACTCCTTCACTGTCTAAGCTGACAACAGACCAATATGGTCTTTTAGGCAACTATCAATCCATATTTAACTTACAGAATTTCTTCGGGTTGAAGGTCACTTGGTAGCCAATAATATATTGCTCAGGTATTTGTTCATGACTCTCACCCAGGGGAAAATAGTACATCAGTGTGCTTTTATTTTAGTGTCTATTATGCATTTTTTGTTCCCTTCATAATTTTCCCTTTTGCACTCTATTTTTGCCATAGCAGAGTCACTGAAGCCACGCCTTGCCCTAGAACCCTGTCTTCTTGAGCCATTCTCTGCTTCATGTTAGACTTCATCTGTACATGCATCCTTTTCTGTGTCAAGGAGAATTTGGGATACTAACATGAGTCCCAACTTTTAAAGGGGCTGGAGAATGTGCTCCTATAAATGACTGGGGAATAGTGACCAGTGTTACAGGTCATACACAACCATACCTCTTAGAATCTATAGATCACAAATGTTTGAGTGAGCTCTCCTGATTGTCCGTGCTCTATGCCTACTATCATATACTGGTGGAGGGAGTCAATACTGGTCATGACTCCCTGGGAAGACATCCACTGTGGCAGTCTTCCCAAAACTCCTTCCTAGCATGTGTCTTTCTCCTGCAATGAAAAGAGACAGAGAAGAGGTAAGCTGAAGAGCTTTGTGTCAGTTCTTTTGACCTTTTCAGTGGCTTATCATAACTGACTGAGGTTTGAGGAAGTCCGCAGACTGCAATTTGTGTCAGAAGAGACAGGCAGTGGTTTGGAAGACTATGTCTCATGCACTCTAAAGGTGAGCCCCACAAGACCATGCTTTCTATTGGGCGCAGGTGTGATGTAGTCCATGCCAAGTCTAGGATGTTAATACAGCAGTTGGAGCGGGTCACGTTTCTTCTTTCCCTGGATGTTTCTGTTGTGACATCTGGCTATGTGTACTTACTGCAGGATCCTATAATTGGGGGAAAGCCTAGGGAGCGCAGAGTGGAAGACTCAAGGAAGCATGGTTCGAGCTTTGTGTCACAGGGCAACTCTCCTAATCTTTACCTTGATTTGGCATTTTCAGTCTCATTAAGTTATGAATCAGCTTTATCACTTCTGCTAATTTGTCATCTGTTTTGTGTCCTTTGTTATTGAAAGCATCTTAACAAAGTCACCAACCTGACTCACCTAAGGACTCAGGTAATGTTCTAGGAAAGGTCTCAAATGAGCCTTCTATGTGCTGGGAGTTTTTTGAAAATACATTTTCAATGAATTCCATTTTAAGTCTTTCTCATGGTGATTCTTTTAGTCCTAACAAACATGGAACTAAGGGCTAATTACACTCTTCCTTTTACAGAAAAAGAAACTGAGGCACACCAGAAGTTAAATGTTTTACTTTGGATCAGATTAGAACTCTAACATCTGGATCCAGAGTCAGGGCTCACTTTACTACTCAGTGGCTGGATTGTCTTTGCTTTGAAACTTGCTTGGAACCTAGTGTTGCTGCTGAAGGCTGATTATTATTCTTTATTAATGTACTTTCCTCTATTTTCATCCCACAGTTATTTAGCATATCATCTTTATTGATAGTGTTCTGAAATGTCAAAATAATTAGTTTCTTTTTCATTCCCCCTAGTCATTATTCAGTAAGTCCATTGAGTTGGGAGATACATGTAGCTCTATAACTCTGGATAATGATTATCTAATCCTCCCATTGAATGTTTTTCCCTGTTATTTTATTTCATATCTCTTCCTGAAATTTCTGCTAATCACACGTCCAATCCTGCACAACTATACACTTTACACCTCTTATCTTTCATCTCGCTGATTCCTTTTACTTCCATGTATTTCAACTACGAAGGCTAATAGAGAGCAACTTGCATAGTGGTGAGAGACACAGGGAACAGCAGTAAGTAATGTGATGCAGAAAGAGGAAGTTGTATAAAGGACAAGGAGGGATGGAGCTCAGTGTTGGCATATTGCCAATAGTAATACCAGTATCAGTTTGTCAATACCATATCTGTTCATTTGTGACAATCATCATTTTCATTTTCAAAAGCTCCTTGTTCCTTCTGCCACCACACCTAGTTTTATTTATGAATATTTGATATTCTTGAGTGCTATTAGAATGTATTGAACATTTTGATCCTCTCCTCATTTATGTGTTGAAACACTGATTCTCCGTATGAGTGTGTGGAGATGGAGGGGGCATAGAGATATAATTATGTCATGAGGATGCGGTCCTCCTGATAGAATTAGTGTCTGCATAAAAGTATCTCTTTTCTCTTCCTGCCTCTCTTCCCCGACCCCCATCCCGGTGTAAGGAAGCCATCAGTCCATCCAATAACCAACCACAGAGCACTCTCCTGTAATGCAGTACACCACGCCTCTAGTCTGGGATTTCTAGATTAGAAAACTATAAAAAATAAATTTCTACTGATTTAGTTACCCTGTTTATACTGTGTTGATTTTTTGTTGTTGTTGATATTGCTTGTTTTGTTTTGTGTTTTTGAGACAGGGTTTCTCTGTGTGCCTTTGGCTGTCCTGAAACTCTGTAGACCAGGCTGGCCTCAAATTTACAGAGATCCGCCTATCTCTGTCTCCCAAGTGCGGAGATTAAAGGCATGTGCCACTGCCGCTCAGCAAGTTTATGGTATTCTTAGAGCAGTTCCAGTGACTAGAAAGTTATGTCAATGAATATCTGAAGTAAAAAGGATGGCACCGAGAGGCAACCCTTTTGCTCTAAGTCATGTTCCTCTCCTCCTTCCTCTTCCTTTTCTTCTCCCCATCTTCCTCTTTTCTCTCCTCTTTTTCTAATGTTTTTCCCACCCCCTTCCTCTTCTTTCTCCTCATTTTCTTTCTTCTTCCTGTTTGGCACATTCCAATGAGGGTCCTGGCTGCCTCTTTGGGGGCTATTCTATTCACATCCAGGTGTCTGCAGCTTACTCTGCTTCATCCCATAATTTCCAGTTTCTAGAATTGATAAAATTCCTCAGCAATCTAGGTTCATCCTTCTCCATTTCTTACCATCTATTTTATCACAGATGTGTTAAGCTATTAAGAATGATAGAATAAAATATAACTATCTATCATAACATGAAGTTTCTATCAATGATTTTAGAAAATAACATTTTAAGATTACCTTTCCAAGAACCGGAACATAGGGGAATATTCATGGACAAGTAATTTGGATGGGTAAGGATGGAAAGCCAGAACTGAAGAAAAAAATTGTCTGTGGGCAGGGTAACTAGGGTTTGAAAGGTTTGTAGTTCTTACGAAGCAAATTGCTGTGGGTTGATCATGCCTTCCTGACTTTCTCCACTCACCTGGTGAAGGCTTCATTCACAATATTGCTTGCTGTGTTACTGCTATATCCTGTCTGAAGAAAGTTTCTGTGAGAAGGAAGGGGAAAGCTCCCAGGCTCATGAAATCACAAGACACTTAACATACTCACAAAGCTCAGAAAGATTGCAAGACTCTAGCCCCTCCCCCCAACCGCAAAGTTAGAAAAGCAGTGAACAGTGGCTGAGAGAGGAGGAACTCAGAAGCAGTGTAGCTGCCAGCAAGTTGCTCAGGGATTCCAGTGACACACCTTTTGGGGGCTGGCTTCCATGCTGGTAGTCGAATCATCTATCTATCTATCTATCTATCTATCTATCTATCTGTCTGTCTATCTATCTGTCAACTATCTATGTATATATCTATGTATCTATCAATGTATCTGCATAACTACCTACCTATCTATGATCCATGCATCTATGATTTATGTCTGTCTGTCTGTCTATCTACCTATCTACCTATCTATCTATCTATCATCTATTTTTGAGACAGGGTCTCACTTTGTAGCTCTGGCTGGCAGATGAGGCTTGTCTTAAACTCACAGATATCTATCTGTTTCAGCCTCCCGATGTTGGAATTGAAGGAGGGATGCCACCATGTTACATCCAAGTGACAAGGATGCTGTGTGGCCCATGCTCTTGCAGCTGTCTCCCAATATACACACTGGTTCACCATGATGGACTCAGATGAAGTCAATAATTTATTTGGCATCCCTACCTGCTTTAGATGAATAGAGGTAGACTCCCTAGGAAAGTCATACAACATGACTGCATCTAAAATAGGGCCTTCAGAAAGCACACGAGGATAAATGAGGTCATGAGGATGAAATTCTTCTTTTGCACGACTATAGCCATTAGGGAAAAAAAAAAAACTGTTCTTGTCTACCATGTGAGGATCCAAGGCTACCAGCTTCCAAAACTACAAGAAAATGAACTTTTATTGTCTTAGATTTAGCCTGTGCTCCTTTGCTTCAACAACTAAAGGTAACAAAGACACTAAAATTAAGCCCAGAGAGAAGTTGATTGTTTGCTATGCGGTCAAGTGCTTTCAATAACACTCTGAACTTGAGTCAAGGGATCTTCACCTGAGTGAAATTCTGGATCTGCTGTTGACCTCATTGGCTCTTTTTGGAAAGGTGCTTTCAACATTAGGCTACAAATTTCTACTCTGTAGAATGGAACAAATCCTATTTCTTATGTTTTGGTATATCAAACAAGGCATACTATACTGCAATCACTTGTACATGCTACTTACTTACTTGCAATTGGTTTCCTCAAGTGATCTATAACATTGGTTGTTGAGTCTGTGAGTTAGAAAAGATAAATAAGTACTAATGGCTATGGCCAGCATGGTGCTTGGCACTCAGCATGTGCCCACTAAATTCAAATATAAAGTCGGTATGTAACCAGATGGCTATAAAAATCTATGGCTTTCTGCTGGTGGTCCCCACAGGGAAGCTCATGGAGATTCTGGCAGCAGCATCCTTTGCAAGGCTGAAAATCCATGTTTCTGGTTTTTCCTCGGTCAGCCTGAGACAATGTCCCTGGCATCATCTCTGTTAGGAGTCTTAGCCTCCTGCAAGGCTTGAAACATTTCTCTCTTTATAGCAACCGGCACTTAAAAATGATTTACTTTTATGTGCATGTGTGTTTGTGTGTCTGTGTATCTATGTGTCTCTGTGTGTTTATGCCATGCATCTGTGGGGTGCTATGTAGAGGGCATCTGGTTTAGTTGGAGGGGGAACTACAGGCAGCTGTGAGACACTTGCTTTAGGTGTTAGGAACTAAACTCATGTCTCCTGGAAGAGACCATGCGTTTTTAGTTGCTGATCTATCTTTCAAGGTCCATGACTAATATTTTTAATAAGAGAGATTTGACTAATATTTTATTTTTGTTTACAGACAGATCTTCTCTAGTGAATTTAGTATATCAGAATAATTTTTATTCCCAGTGTTTGGTCTTTTGCCCGTCAACAGTATTCATCTTACTGGAATATTTTCTTGTGCAGGGTGTTAGGACTTCTGCCTTTGCTCAAATAGTTCTTCAGGACCCTTTGAGGTCTTTCCTCATATCTGTCTTTCTGCATGTGTCTTATACACAAGGTCTCATTTCCATTCCCACTTAATTGAATGAGATCAGACTCTTACTCTAGGGCTGTGTGGCTGCCATTTTCAACTTTATATTTGATGTGAATAATGGCACAAGAGGGATTCCTGATGAGACGTTGAAGAAAGTATATGCTCCATCAGTGGGAGCATCCAGTCCCATTGTCAGAGTTCATATCGAACACAAACTGTATGGTCTTGACCTTCAACTGAGTCTGCAGATGAAAGCCACGGTGACACTAAGCTTTGTCAGCCTTGCCCCCAAAGGGCATCCCGTGCTGCTGACACAATTTCCTATTTTGAATGTAGCACATAATCTTCCATTGCTCTCCTGGAAGTGAGAGCAGTAACAATTTAATTCTCTATTCCTAGCAATGATATTGGGTTTCCTTGGTGCCAGATGCACATTATTTGAGTTTCTCCGATAATTTGACTTTGACACTTTACATTCTGCAAGGTAGCTTAGAACTTTTTTTTAGCCTGCCTGTCATTTTTATGTTTTGTGCATTTCAGACAACTGCAATAAATTATTTTCTTCCATCTGAATTCTTCTATTTGTTTATCCATTGAATATTTATCAGGGACCTTCTCTTTAAAGCATTAGCTTCTATCCTTTCAAAAATTAGCTGATGGTATCCATGATGTTTTCAAGCCAGTAAGCTGAATCGGCAGAACGACACATGGCTGAGTTTAAAAATTAATTATTTGTTCGTGTCTCTATATGTGTGAGCATAGCGCCTTTCAAAATCCAGAAGAGGGTGCTGATACTTTAGAGTGGAGTTACAGGCAGTTGTGACCTGCCTGCTGCAGGGGCTGGGAGGCTGACTTGTGTCCTCTGAGAGAGTAGTGGTACACTCTTAATTCCCAAGCCAACTCTCTAGCCACTGGTTGACTAACTTAACACTAGCATCCAGGTAAATTGTTCATATTTCATATATATAAGTGCACATATTAGATGTATATGTAGTCCTGTATCTATATGAGGGTTACAATATTAACAATTTTATCTCTATACTGCTAACATTAATATATTGCAAAAATGCATAACTTTTTTTGATTTAGTAACATATCCCATCACTTTTTGAAAAAGTAGCTGTATCCTCAGAAACTCTCAGAGGTCTTCAGGATATATTTGATAATTTCCACACAACTAAACTATGTTTCAAGAAAATTGCCCAAGGGTACTGCATAAAATAAGTGGCAGAGATGGGCTAGGTTGATTCGTTATATGGTATTCTTTTGACTGGAGACCCTTGCCCTCAAGGAGTGTGTGATTTAGATGTTATTAAGACTTGCACACGCACATTAATCAGTTAAACACAGCGTGACATTGGGCAATTATGTGCTCTTTATGATATAAACGCTGCAGATTTCCTGAGACAAGGCAGCAACACTGACCTGAATAACTGAAGAGCTTCTTAGAGAAGAGGTAAGTCTTGAACAAAGAATATAATCAGGGTGAGGAATGAAAATTCACAATTTTGCCAGGAAAGAAAGCGAAGTCTCTCCTACCTGGCTGAGAACCAGGGGCTTTATTCTGTCATTAGGAAGAGCCTTGGCGCTGTTAAGTAGCTTGCTACAATAAGCAGTTTCTCTGTGGGCAATTTGTAGGGGGGATTAAAGTAAGACGATTCTGCAGATTTCAAGTAGTATCGTTTTGGAGAGCAGGGGCAACATTGTGCCGGCCATTCACTGCTTTCCATCTTCCTCTGATTCAGAGCAGAGAGCTTGTGTGGTCTGCTCCCTCTGCTGTGCTTGCCCCTTCTCAACAAGAGGCTGTGATTGGGCCTCCACCCTTGTGACTGTATCTGTTCCAGGGCCTCAAACCAGGGCGATCAGGACTGCCTGACAGGGTGTGTGTGACCCACTCTCTGCAAATGCCCAGTCAGCTTCACATCTCAGGGTCCTGTGAAACTGCTCAGAACATCCGGGCTAATTTACTAGCTGATAGATTCGGAGTCTATCAGTACTGACAAACACACAAACTCGAGCACATGTTTGGTGGGTCTTGATGAAAATGAATCCTAGCAGGATCTTTTGAAAATTTAATATTGCAGGATTTCCCCAATATTACTACAGCCAGCTTAATTTTGCCCCTTTAAAGATAGCAATCTAATATCCTCCAGCTCCAAAGGCATCTGTGATATGCTTGCTCATTTCTTAGAGAAACATATGAGCATATATTGAAGGAATCTCTCCTAGTTTTCCTTTCCTTATTTTTTTGGTTAAGCCTCAGTCAGTGGAGATCATTTGTACCATATGGAGATATGGAAAGGAGGGTATTGAAGTGAGCCTTTGTACTAGTACCATCCTGAAAGTAATCTTGAATTTGAATCATGAAAGGCCTATAGAGGGACTTCAAATGAGGAATGAGGTTTAAGTTGCATGGGTAAGGGGTATAGTGAAATCAGAAAGAGGTGATGGAGGATCACTCACAAATGTTATAGGAGGTCCAGATGATTGGGACGGTGTTAAAGACACACACTCCCTCTGGCTTGGGTGAACAGTGGATTCCATGGGAGACATGGGGCAATGACGGACCTTAGAAGCAGCCTACATTGGTAGACATGTGTGCATTAGTCAGAATTACCCAGAAAAACAAGGCCACCTCTGAGGGAGAGTAAGAGTGTGTGGGGAGGGGTGAATGGGATGGAGAGTCGGGATCAGGGGGAGACTGGTATATTTGCTTAGCTTAAGGAATAGGGGGACCAGCAAGTGGGATTCAGGAAAGAGCTGAATTCAAAGTCAGCCTGGGGGAACCACAATCACAATCTTTTTTTCTCTTAGAGCCCTGGTCACATTGGATAGATCTACGACATGAGGGAGGGTAAACTGTCTTACTTGAAGGCTACTTACTGACTTTGTACAGTTAACTTCCTTCTAAGGGTACTTTTGCAACCACAGCAAGGCTGGTGTTGCACCTAACAACTGGAGTCTTCCCCTGCTCGTGCTGATCTCTAAAATGAACTATCACAGGAGCCAGTAAAGTTTTCTGATCTTGGATGAAGAGGTATCTCGGCAGTGTGTCTCTGTGTAGACTTGTTGAGACGGGACGAAGGCTTGTCTAACATGTTGTGAAATATATATACACTTGTAGAATGAATTCTAACCTGATTCTTCATGGTAGTAAGGCTTTCTAGGAGCTGAGGGAATGTCCAAGAACAAAATGAAAAATAAGCAAAGACCTCTTATTTCAACTACAGTGTTTCCCCATTATATTTCTTTAGTTTTAGTGCGGGTTTTGCCCCTCTTTAGCCTGGCACTTGTTAGGTGACCCACACAGGCTTATGGCCCAGAGAAGTGCTGGATGACATTTTCCAGAATTTTGCTTCTTCTTACCCCTAAAGAGGCTTTCTCGTTTAAACATGGGTCCCAGTATAGGATTTTCTACTCTTTCTATAAAAATGAAATCTCCATAAGCTCTGCTGTCCTGGTCCCTAAGCAGCTTGCCAAAGTTACAGTCAGAATGACAAGAATAAGAGCTAAGAAAGAAAAAAGAAAAAAACAAAAAACAAAAAAACCACGAGGTTTCTTTGGGAAAAGATATACTTTAAAATGTTTAACACAATGTTATATGGGATTCCACATCTGCTTTTTCTACATTTCTCATGGCAATAAAGCATGCACCTGTTAGTTTTTCATCACAAGCCGTATTTCTCATCTGTCTTGCCTGACCTTGTCACAAGACGTTTCCTCTTTGGCACTCGCTTGGATTTTTACATGGAGTGGAAGCTGGAAGTGGCTGCAAAAGAGAGCAATTTCCTTTGACATCTTGTGGATGGGCCATTTGTCTCCCTGCGGAATACAGGGCAGTACTGGAGGGGCAAACGGGAGAGCCAGAAATACTTCCAAAAGTGTATACAACTTCTCTTTCATCTCCATGATCATGCATATTGTGTATGTGTTTGCATATATATATTGAATATATGTCAAAACATACCTTTGGTATTTTTAGCGGAGTGGTTGCTTCAATCTGAAGATCTCTGCCTCGTGAAAAGGATGGAGGAAGAGGGAGCCCATGTCCAAGGTACTGGTTTCTTTTCAGTCTTTCATTTATTTTTATTAAGGAAAATTTCCAAATGACCAACATACAGATTCAGTACAAGAACTAGATTGTTTTGTTTGTACTTTCTCAAGTGCACCCCTTTTTGCTAGAAATTGAGCTCAGGGCCTCCTGTGTGCTAGACAAGTGCTGCACTAATCTAGGTCCCCAAGACCTCTTTTATTTTTTATTCTGGGACAGAATCTCACTAAGTTGCCCAGGCAGTCTTGAACTCACTTAGCAAGAAGCCACTGAAACTCTTATTTTCTTGCTTTGCCTGTTAAGGAGTTGAGAACAGCGACCTTCAGGTCCAGATCCAGGTTCGTTTGTATATTTTGAACAAATTCACATGAAAATTTTCATAAAATGAAAGGCATTTCTTTTTACCACTTACCATAAAACACTATCAAAAGTACTTTAATCTGATTGCATTTTCAGTACCATTCAAATCAGAACTCAAACAAGGTCCACATAATTGCATATGGTTGGACCTTTTAAAAATTGCCTTTATGCCGGGCGGTGGTGGCGCACGCCTTTAATCCCAGCACTCGGGAGGCAGAGGCAGGCGGATCTCTGTGAGTTCGAGACCAGCCTGGTCTACAAGAGCTAGTGCCAGGACAGGCTCCAAAGCCACAGAGAAACCCTGTCTCGAAAAACCAAAAAAAAAAAAAATTGCCTTTATTTAGTGTGATTGTATACAGATTTCAGAAGGCAATCTATGGAAATCAATTCTTTCCTTCCACACCTGAGTTCAGTCAAACCATGGGATTAAGCTCAGGTCGCCATGCCTGTACCAGCTGAGCTATCACACTGTCTCATGAAGTGGTTTTATTTTTTTCTTTTTTCTTACCTTTTCAAAGAATTATCTATAAGTTTACTTACTACCAGCCCATTCTTAAATTCTGCCAGTTGAGGAATAATGCCTCAAATAATAATTTACTGTGTTTTCTGTTGCTGTAGTTGAATACCAAGACTGAGTTTTGGCTATAGAATAAAGGTACATTTGGCTCATGGCTCTGAGGACTAAGAAGTTCACAGTGAGAAGGCTGGATCTCCTTCTTGCTGGTGAAGGCTCCATAGAGTCCCAAGCCAGGGTAGAGTATCCCATAATGAGTTTGAAAACACTAACTTGGGTTTTTCTTACTATTTTAATAAAACTATTATTGCAACCAAAAGACCCTAATGTTGATAGTTTTTTTTTTATCTTTACTATCTTTTAGACATCTAACTTGGTCGGTCTCACCTCTTAACACTTTAAAAATGGGGATTATATTTCAACAAAAGATGTTAGAGGAAACTTTCAAATCACAGAATGATTCATTTGTTTTAAGACAGTATTCTTTTTCATGACTGCTGATTTGTTTTTCAAATGCTGCATTATTTCTTTTAAAAAGTGGGTTTCCTTGCTGCTTCGTCTTCTCCCTCCTTCAGTCTATATTTTTGGAAACTGGAGCTCTGGGTATGTGATGAGCTTCAGGTTAGATGCTTTGGCATAAGCAACGCCTAGGTCGTGCAGCATATTCTTTTCTCTTACATCAGTAGCACTTACAGTCTCTCAAGCCTTCTTTAGAGTGTTAACTCTGACCTGTGGGCTCCCATGTTGTCAAGCTTGTCTGCCATTTTAATTTTTCCATTTAGCAACTGTCGATGACTGTGTCAGAGACTTTTAAGAAATTGTTTTCACAGTGTGATGATACAGGTGTCTACCATCTCTTGCTTATTTAGAGGGAGATGTTGATGGATTCTTACATTTGATGTAACCAACTTTGTAACATAAAAATGAAGTATTAAGTGTTTGCAAAGCAGAATATATTCAACGTGGTAACGCTGAAAGGAGGATTCAACCACAATCCTTGTTTTGGTTTGGCTCACCAGGACTTTAGGAAAAACTTCTGCTGGTGAATTCTCATTCTGAAAGTAAATGCAAGTATAAAAAAATTCAAAGAATGATATCCACTGCTACTCACTAAAACTGAATGGAGTAGTAAGGCAAAATGCTAAGAAACATAGTCACTAAATTAAAAACCATCACAAAAACAAGAATGACTACAATTCATACTGCCCTACCGTGAACAATTTCAATCTGTAAAGCCTAGTTAGAAAACTGAATGTGTTCCGAAGTTCTTTTATTGTCAGGATTGTTTTAGCTTTCCTTTTTTTTTCATACAAAGTAGAATATTGCTCTTTTGAGGAAGTAGTGCAAACTTGTACATCCACTTTGGAAATCAGAATGATAACTTCTCAGAAAATTGGGAAGCACTCTGCCTCAACACTCAGTGATACCACTCTTGGGCATATACTCAAGGGATGCTCAATCATACCACAAGGACATTTGCTAACTTTGTTTATAGTAACATTATTTATAATAGGCAGAACCTGGAAACTACTAGATATCCCTCAACTGAAGAATTGATAAAGAAAATATGGTACATTTATACAATGGATTATTATTCGGCTGCAAAAAACAATGACTTCATGAAATTTGTAGGCAAATGAATGAAATTAGAAAAAAAATCATCCTGAGTGAGATAACCCAGACTCAACAAGACAAATATGGTAAGTACTCACTCATAAGTGGGTACTAGATTTAAAGCAAAGGATAATCAGACTAAAGTCCACAACTCCAGATCACTATGAGAGCGACACATAGATCTCTCTGGGAAGGGAAAATAGATGAGATTTCCTGGGTAAACTGAGGGTAGGGGCAGTAGAGGGGAAGGAATGGGGGTTGAGAACAAGAGGGAACTGGATAGTTGAGTAGGGGTTTAAGATGTAAGAGCTAGTTAGTAATAAGCCTGATTTTAGGCCAAATAGTTTGTAATTAATATATGTTTCTGTGTAATTATTTGGGACTGGGTAGTTGGGAAGTGAAACCGTCACCTCTGTTCACAAACATGTATATGTTTAGATGTCAGAGTATGAGATATTCATACAGCTTTATGTGGAAATCACCCGTCTGAGTGGTTTTGATAACTGCCCTTCATAAACATCTAAAACTTAAAAGTGACTTCCCAGGTATTCATTTTCTTGATCTTGTTAGATTTTCCTTTGGCTGAGGCAACAGTTCATAATATCTGTCTTTGTGAATTTTTACTAAAGATGAACCAAACTTGAGCTAAATGCTCCTCTTCCCACCTGTAATCAATCTATTGGATGTGGGGAGGCACCTCATAGTGAGGCACTGGGGTTTGTGTTTGTGGTGTTAGAGAACTTGACTCGTTCACTCTCATAGTACATACAATAGGCACAGGAAGTGCAAAGTGCAGAAATTCTCCAGCTCTTCTGAAATCCCACGACTGTTGCCCATGCACATTTCCAGCATTTGATGGTCTCAAATCCACATGGCCGCAAGATGCATGTGATAACCTTTAGCAAGTGCTCTGGGTCCAGATCTTGATAGAGACATCACATGTGCTAAACTATCACATCCTCATAGAACTGCATTTGCTAATTTTCATCATCATCATCACCTTGGAGCCAAGAAAACTGAGGTTCAGAGTGGCGACCTGTGCAAATAGGAGCACCGAGGTCAGAGCCAAAATCTCCACTCAGACATCTGTCCAACTCACAAACCTGCTTGTCCCCAGCGGACATCCTGCCAGCTAGCGTCATCTGCAAGGGTATTATCTCAGTTTTCACGGAATGTGCTCTATCCTCTTCATTAAGCCATATTTTGTGATGGCAGAATGTTGCTGCCGTCGTCTCTTTTCTAGTAGACATATCTGACAAGCAGGTGCTCGCTGCCCTTTTAGTCCTCTCACTGGAAGCTTTGGAGTGAGGAACAGTGGAAAACAGAGGTAACTTGGTATGGTGCTAGGTGAAGTGGAATTCTTCCAGCTTTGGCCCAAGCAGAAAGTCAATACATTAAAAGCCAGAAACCACCAAGGAGCAATGTGCTTAGAAATTCAATACTGTAATAAGTAACTCAGTACTCTGTCCATGAAAAATCCCTTATTGTCCCCCCCAAAATGTTAATGCACTGCCCCTTGGTGTCAGTCACTCCCGCCTCTTAAAGCACGCACATGACAGAAATCAATAAGGGGAAAATTTTTTCTTCCTTGAAGTTTGCTGCACTGTCTCTGAGATATTATCAAGGAAAAAAATGTTATGCAATTATTTAACTACATTGGATGCCTTTGTTGTGAGATTGAAATTAAATTGAGTACTCTTAGTATGTGTATTTTGTATAAGGCTTGTAATTATATATATAATTAAAAATTAAACTTAGTCTAGTTCTCTTTATGAAGCCCCCTTTCTCTCATATCGAGTTACCGTATTAGTAGAGTTTATGAACTCCATTAGTGAGACCAGGCTTTCCACTCCATAGCTTTGAATAGATAGGTACCAGAACCTCTGGCCACAGTCTGCCCTCTCTTAAAGATGTGCTAGGCAACTAGTGGTGCACAACTTGTGAAAGTGGCCAACCAAGTTCTGATTTAACTTGAGGCCCACTCCTCAAGGGAGAACCCTTGCCCTACATGGTCTGGCCAGGAACCAGAGACTGGATAGCCCAGAGAGCTAGAATAGAACCAATCCTGACTGGTCTGAAAAAAAAAAAGAATAAAGAATTCCCAATGATATTCTATTATACTCATAGATCAGTGACTTGTCCAGTCATCCTCAGAAAGGCTTCAAATGGGAGTAGATGTGGAGATCCACATCCAGACACTATGCAGCGAGAGAGTCTAAACTGGAGGTCTCCATCAGGTCCCTTTCTTTGGAGCTTAGAGAATCCCTGGAAAAGGGGAAAGAAAGACTGTAAGATTCAGAGGGGATGGAGAATACCAGGAGAACATGGCCCACTGAATCAACTAAGCAGGGCTCATATGGATTCATAGAGATTGAAACAGCAAGCACAGGGCCTGCAGGGGTCTGCACCAGGCTCTCTCTGTGTATCTTATAACTGCTAGCTTGGTGTTTTTGTTGGACTCCTGAACAGTGATGTGGTGTGTCTCTGACTCAACTGTCATTTTTGATTTTTTTTCTTCTTTTTGGATTGCTTTGTCTAGCCTCAGTGTGAAAGGTTTTGCATTATGCTCTTATATTCTGTTTTATTATATTTGATTGTTGTCTCTTGGAGGCCTGTTCTTTTCTGAAGGGAGAAGTAGGAAGGGGGAGTGGATCCAGGGGAGGGAGGAGGCAGGGACAAGTCAGGAGTAGAGGGAGGTGAAGCTCTAGTAGGCATGTATTGTATGGGAGAAAAACCTATTTTTAATAAAAAAAATAACAAAGATTTATTATCATCATTGCTTATTGAGAAACTTACTCTATCTTGGGCTTTTGTTAAATAGAGAACACCAAGAATAAGACAAATGACTTCTTTGCTGTGGGTTATACACTACTAGAAAACACAGGAATAATGTGGACAGTCAATTCTGATACCGTGTGTTGCGTATTCAGATGCTCGTGGGTGCTTGCAACAGAGTCATCCATTGATATGAGGCAGCGATAAAAACAGATCACTTAGAAAATTAGTGCCATAGTGATGGTAAACGGATGCAGGGGCAATTTAGGCAGCTGGAGGCTAGACTGAGCACAGACTAGAGTCCTGGAAGGAGAGAAGAGGACCCTTGCACATTTCAGACAAAGGAAGGTCTTCGAAGGGCTGGAAAAGCCCGACAGGCCTGAAAACACTCAGGAAGACAGGAGTGAGGACAATGTGAGGGGCTGTTTCTAGAATTGTCAGCAAATAATCTAGAGAAATTAGAAAGATGATTGAAAACCATGGTCATGTGATTGGAAGGGAGCGTGTGATATGACCCCATTGATATTTCCAAAAGGACCATTTGCCTGCTGGTGGTAGTAAATGGGTGTGTGTGAGGGAATCTTTAAAGTAATCTAGATTGGTTAGACTGGCAGCTTTATTTGGAGATCTGCGTATAGAAAACATGAACAGAAATTTAAATTTTTCGCAGGTAGTTGGCATAACTCAGTGATGGTTTGTCATCAATGATGTGGAGAAATGGTCAGAATCTGACACGATGCCCAGTTTCTGGTTTAGGGCTGAGATCATTTCAGGACATGCTGTGTTTGAAGTACCAGTGTTTCCCCAAGAGCAGGTACAATTTTCTTGAGGCATAATTGGGACAGAGGCAAGGGTTTCTACATGATTTGTCTTCCCCAAGGTTCATGTGGTCAAGGTTCCATTCCTGTAGTGATGGTGCAATTGGAGGTGGCCAAACTTTGAAAAGGTTGCCTGGTAGGAAGACCTTAGGAAATTGGGGATCTCTAGTTATTCTATGTTACCCATTGGTATTTCTTGCAAGAGAATCACTATAAAAGGAATATATGTGACTCTGCCCAGCTTTCTGCTTCTGGTTTGAGATATGCTCACATCGCTCTTCCTACCCATAATCCCTCTATTGCTGCCCATGCTGAAGTGATAGACCAAGAAACAACACTCATTCTGTGAACTCCCTAAATGTTTGTTATAACAAACTCCTATAAAGTTTGTTATAAAGATAGCTTTATTAAGATATAAT